>NC_083736.1:36762756-37466938 GCF_028564815.1 Eubalaena glacialis
ATAGTTCGGTTGCCTTGGGAAAGGTGTCACCCGGAGGACCTGGAACCCCGGCTGTTCTGCAGATGGATGTTCTGACCTCTGGGTTAGGAAAAGAGCTTGTTGGGGGTAGGAATGTGGAGACAGAGTCCCAGGGACTCCCCTTAACCAAATGACAACGTCAACAAACCAGCATCATATCACACGGCTTGCGACACGAAGCACTGAGAAGGACACAGCATCGCTTCTGCCATCTTCTCGCCCAACATGCAGAAGCTGAATGGAATCATGAGGAAACATCAGACAAACCCAAGTCGAAGGACATTTTGCAAAATAACTAGCCTGTATGCTTGAAAAAGATCAAGGTCAAGAAACTCAACTAAAGACCGTGGAACTGTTCCAGATTAAAGGAGACTAGAGAGACATGACAATGAAATGCAATGTGCAACTCTGAATTGGATCTTGGAGCAGCAAATTTTTTTTTTCTTTTGCTATACAGAACAGTAGTGGGACAATTGGAGAAATATGAATGTCTGTAGATTAGATAACAGTATTATAGCGATGTTAATTTCCTGATTTTCATCATTGTATTGTGGTTATGTAAGAGAATATCCTTGTTTCTTAAGAAATCTATACCAAAGTATCATAGTTAAAGGGTCATCATGTCTGCAGCTTATTCTCAAATAGTTCACAAATATCTACTGTACATCTACAGCTATCTACCTATCTATGTCTGTCTAGAGAGAGAGAGAGAATAAAGGAAATTGGTAAAATGCTTACCTTTGGAGAATCTGGGTGAAGGGTATATCAGAATTCTTTGCACTATTTCTGCAACTTTTCTGTGAGCCTGAAATTTTTTTTAAGCTAAGGATTAATAAATATATAAAGGACTTTGGGTTTCTCTTTGGAGATGCAAGGAACGAGGGAGTGGAGGAGGGGCTGGAGCCAGACGTGGTGAGCATGAGGGTGGCCATGACCCAGCAGAGAAGAAACGAGACAGGGCTCAGCACTAGTGCTGACCTCAGCCAAAAGCTGCCTCTGGAATTTTCTGCAACGTGTACACTGAAGTAGGCTGGGAAAGTGTTCTTTATGGCTCAGTGCCTAGCACCAGGCCTCACCACTTAGTAGGTGGTCAGTCCGTTTTGTTGCTGAATGAATGAATAAATGAATGATACTCCTCCTTATGTATCACAGGGCAGCAGGCTCTACAGGTCTGACCAGGGCGTTAAAGGAAGCTTGCTCCTCCGTTTAGTGGCCCCAGTTGGGTGAGAAGTCTTGAGTGGCAGTGGGGGTCAGAGCTCCCTGCATTCATCCGAATACTTACTCGAGATTCATTATTTAAGCGACAGCACATCCCCCAAATAAACACGTGCGTCTTTGCAGCCTGCAGCCCAGGAGCGCTATTAAACACACAGCAGCAAGAGGCCCAGGCCCTGGCTGCTGCGTGCAATTTCCAGCCGGCTCGCTATTCTTTTGTTACCGCCTTTTTATTGGTTTTCTCAAAGTGGTTACAATGCTGTTATTGTAAAACCCTCAGACCAGAAGAGCGAGAGAGGCGGCAGTGACAGGGAATGGAGCAATTTCTGCCGGGAGAGCCTGCAGACCCGGTGTGGGAGGCTACCTAGCAAAAGGGATCGGGGTAGGGGGAAAGAGAGCCCTTTCTTTGCTCCGGTCCACTTGACCTGCTCGTAAATCCACTGGGAGCCAGGGCAGCCCTTGAATTCCCTGGAGGGTAAGTGGCCTTGCGCTTTCTGCCCCTGGGGAGGCCCCCTGTAAAGAAACTCAGGAGCCCCTCCCCCTTCACAGTCTACCCCTGCTTCTGGATGCTCGGCCAGGCCTGGCCCCAGATGGGGGGAGGGGGGAAGCTGGAGAACAGAAGCCAGGCTCTTGGGGTCTGTGACTTCCCCAGCATCCCCATTCCTCACCTGCAGGAAAGACTTTTCTTTCAACCCACCCCGTTATAAGTATTGAGGTATAATTTACATGCAATGAAATGTGCAAATTTTGTGTCCCGACACCTCAGTGACTTTCTACACGGCCCAGTTCAAGAAATAGAGCAGCGCTGTCCAGTACAATGTTGTGCAAAGTTGAAGATGTTCTGTATCTGTTACATACGGCCATTGAGTGCTTGAAATATGGCTGGTGTGACTAAGGACCCAGATTTGTAATTGCATTTCATTTTAATGTCCATAGCCACATGTGGCTCGCGGCTACTATATTAGCACAGATAGAGGACATTCCCATCAGCCCAGGAAGTTCCCTTGCGCTCTTTCCAGTCAGCACTCCCCAAGAGGTAACCACTTTTCTGACTTGCATCGCCCAAGCCCAGGGCTGCTCCGCCTCGGATGGACATTTGGGGCCGAGCTGTGCCCTGTAGAATGTTTAGCAAATCCCTGACCTTGACCCACGAAGTGCCAGTAGCGCTCATCCCCAGTCGTGACAACCAAAAATGTCTCCAGACATAGCCAAATGTCCCCCATTGGGGGGTGGGGGGTTGGTAGGGTGGAGATTGACTCCTGGTCGACAAACCATGTCCTAAATTAGTTTTGCCTGTTCTTAAACTTCAAGTAAATGTAATCATATCATAAGTACACTGTGCAGCTTTTTTTTTTTTTTTAATAAGCAGCAGAAATTTGTTGCTCACTGTTCTAGAGGCTGGAAGTCAGAGATCAGGGTGCCAGCCTGGTGGGGTGAGGGCCCCTTCCAGGTGGCAGTCTTCTCTCACTTGGCAGAAGTCTGCGTGCTGATTCTTTCACTCAACATAATGTCTGGGAGACTCGTCCAGGTCGTTTCGAGTACCGGTAAGACATTCCTTTGTATGGCTGAGTAGTATTCCATTGCACGGCTGTATCACGGTTTGTTTATCCATTTGTCTGTTGATAAGCATCTAGGCTGTTCCCACTTTGGGGCTATTATGCACAAAGTGCTGTGAACATTATTGCAGGGAACTTTGTGTGGATAGAGGCTGTCATTTCTCCAGGGTAAATGCCCAGGAGTGGAATTGCTTGTCACAGGTAGGTGTGTGTTGAACTTCATCAGAAGCTCTTTCCCAGAGCGGCTGTGCCATTCTACGCTCCCACCAGCAACCTACGAGGGTCCCGCTTTCTCCGCACCCTCGCCTTGTGGCATCACCCATCTTTTTCATTTTAGCTGTTCTAGTGGGTGAGAGGGTGGCCTCCTAAAGGCCGCAAAGCCTTCCACAGGAGTCAGATTAAAACTGCAGCTACAATAACGACAACGTCAGGACTTCCCCGGTGGCGCAGTGGTTAAGAATTCGCCTTCCAATGCAGGGGACGCAGGTTTGATCCCTGGTCAGGGAACTAGATCCCACATGCATGCTGCAACTAAGAGCTCGTGTGCCACAACTAAGGAGGCTGCCTGCCGCAACTAAGACCCGGTGCAACCAACATGAATAAATAAAATAAATAATTTTCTTTTTAAATGATGTATTTAAAAAAAAACAAAAAACGACAGTGTAAGAATTGGGAGGGGCCTCGGAGACCCCTGGCCTTAGTGAGCTTGAGTCTGGGGAGCTGAGTGCGCCTTGGGGACACCCCCCACAGGGAGTGTGGCCAGTTGCTTCCCCATGAAGCTCTTTCCGTTCCACAGCTTGTAGGAGCGGAGACACCTCGGAAGGTGCCCCGGGGCAGGGAAGACACAGACAAGGAAGACAATTCCTGTAAAACAGTTTGCATCCCAAACGAGAATAGCACGTAAAACGTGTTCAACCCCTCCCCCCCCAGCCCCACCCCATTTCCAACGCACATGCGGACACACACCCCTCCCTTAGAGACACAGGACAGCAATTTGTTCTTTGCAAAGCGGACGGGTGACATTGACGAAGGGGAGGTAAGGAGGAGGCGAGAAAAGCTGCTTGGCTGCACTTGGGGAGTTCAAAATGGCTGGCCGAAGACTTGCCAACTTTTGGAGGGCAGGTCCTGGGAATATTATAAATTAGACACTAGAAGATGGGAAATACATCCAAGAAATCAATCGCTAGCCCCACCTCGGAGCACCTTCTGGTCTAATTTTCGATGGAAGAAAAATAGTGCAACTCTGAAGTTGGAGATCATATAATGCCACCAGGACCTGGACACAGAGCACTGCCCACGTCGAGACTGACAGAGTATGACAGGTTAATCCAGAGGGTTTACCGCAGGAAGTCGGGAATATAAAGAAGAGGAGCACCTGGAATTAACCACGAGACAGAGGAAGCACCCCATCCGAGTCAGAATCCGTGTCTCAACACGCTCTTTCATTTGGTGCTGTTTCTGAGGGCCTCTTTAACTGCATTACTCCCCTTAATTGTTATCTTGGGGAAATGTTATTCCCCCCCTAAAAAAAACCCACTAATCTCTTTTTTTTTTTTTTTTGGCTGCGTTGGGTCTTTGTTGCTGTGCGCAGGCTTTCTCTAGTTTCAGCGAGCGGGGGCTACTCTTTGTTGCGATGCGCGGGCTTCTCATTGCGGTGGCTTTTCTTGTTGCGGAGCACGGGCTCTAGGCACATGGGCTTCAGTAGTTGCAGCGTGCGGGCTCAATAGTTGCGGCTCGCGGGCTCTAGAGCATGGGCTCAGTAGTTGTGGCGCACAGGCTTAGTTGCTCCACGGCATGTGGGATCTTCCCGGACCAGGGCTCGAACCCGTGTTCCCTGCATTAGCAGGCGGATTCTTAACCACTGCGCCACCAGGGAAGTCCCATTAATCTCCTTTTAGAATCTTAAGTAAACTCCTGGTAATGAAGCAACCTACACCCACTACTACAAGAAGTGTCAGTCTCTTGTGGGCCACCAGGGAAGGTCTCTGACAACATTATCCTGTAGAGGTCAAGGTAGGGGTGGCAGAGATAGGGAATGGGATAGGGGAGAGTCCCCTGGAGACGGCATCACCTGTTATGTCAATGGCTCAGGAAAAAATTGGCTGGAACTGGGAAGTGGCCCTTCTGGCGTTCGAAGGTGGACCTTGGTCAACCTAGAGAGGGGACTTGGTCTAGTTCTCTTGGGGCTGGAACATTCTTAAGGGCACCCTCCCATGGTAGGGCTCCAAGATGACATCTGCTCGGGGAGAAGAAATGTTAGCCAGCGAGGAAATCCTAGGGGGAGGACATCAAGCTGAAGACAGTAAGCCAAATGCTCCAGGTTAATATTTGTGTATTTTCTCTGTGCCTGCCTCAGAAACATTTATTAAAATGTGAGCTCCACGAAGGCAGGGACATCAGCTGTTTTGTTCACAGCCGCATGAACGGCTACAGATGTGTCTAGCGCGTCGCTCACCGAATGTGTGTTGAACCACTAAAGAGCAGCGCCCTGATTCAATGCTCGGGCCTTGACTTAACTGAGCGGCTCCACCATCTGGGAAGGCACGGTATCTGGGAGCAGAGAAGGCCCGCTCGGGGTGTGGCAGAGAAACAGGAAGTGCCCGTGACGCCAGCGTGACAGTCTCAGGGGTGACCAGCGCAAAGAGCCCAAGGGGAAGGTGGCATCTCTGAGGCTTCATTGTCCAGCCGTGTTCTCATTCCCTCGGTGCTGGTTCGGCTTCCATTGCCAGTCTCTGGGGACAGTGGCTTTTATTTTACTTCTCGCTGCCCTTATGTGGCCTCTTTTCTTATACAGGCCCCTGAACCTTCAAGGCGTGAACAAAAGCAAGTTTCCAGGAAGGAAAAGCTCCAGGCGGACAGGGGCGGCCAGACTCCCAAACTTCCCTCCCTCCCAGAATGGCCCTTCCTCTTGGGGTTTGTGCCTAGAAGCCTCGGGCCACCCCCAGGAAAGATGCCCTTTGTGACTGGTCCCTGAAGGACAAAGTCCTTTGCTCTGTTTCACCTCAGCAGAGTCGAGACCGGCAGACATTTTTTTAAATGAGCTTTGCTGAAGACTGAAGGAAGAGCAGAAGTATAAGTAATAAAAGAATCAGGGACTTCCCTGGTGGCGCAGCGGTTAAGGATCTGCTTGCCGGTGCAGGGGACACGGGTTCGATCCCTGCTCCGGGAAGATCCCACATGCCGCGGAGCAACTAAGCCCGTGCACCGCAACTACTGAGCCTGCACTGTAGAGCCCACGAGCCACAACTACTGAGCCCGCATGCCACGACTACTGAAGCCCATGCGCCTAGAGCCCGTGCTCCACAACAAGAGAAGCCACTGCAATAAGAAGCCCGCGCACCTCAAGGAAGAGTAGCCCCCGCTCGCTGCAACTAGAGAAAGCCCGCACGCAGCAACGAAGACCCAACACAGTCAAAATTAAATAAATAAATAAATAAATAACCTCAAAAAAAAAAAAAATCACACTCATTTCCCAAGTCCAGACTCCAGGAGGTAGGCATGCCTGGACATAGAGTGTACCCTTGTTTCCAAACCTGCACTCCAGAGTAGGATAAGGGAGCTGGAGTGCCAGCCAGCAGCCCCGGTTTTGCCTAAGTCTCCCTACTCCCAGCCTACAAGAAGCCAAGGCCACCTTCCTCCAAGAGGCAGACACCATCTCTGTTCCAGGGCCTGCGGGGAGTCGTGTCCCTGTCCTTCTGCCTCGGGATGGCACCTCCCAACTCCCCTTGATCTCTCCCCCATGGTGTGAGGGCGCAGCTAGCCTGTGGATGATTTGTAGGACAGCCGTACTTGACAGCCAGCAAATAATAGAGCTCCCTGGGTCTATGTTATCTAATCCACCTACCTCTGGAGCTTCCCTTGGCAACTCACTCAGGAAGTGCCCCTCCCCCCACACCATCTGGAAGTGGTTTTTGAAAAATCGATTCATTATTGTTAAAAAGCAACACGTAGGCTTTTGCAAGATACAATTGCAAGAGCAGCCCCTAAACTGTAAGTTCCTGGAGGGTAGGGATATGATTTTGTGCCCCACTGTAGAACCATCACCTGGCACATAGTAGGAGCTTGATAAGTGATGGTGGCATGAATGAGGAATTAATAAACTTACAGGAGGGTGTTCCAGTTATTTCTGCATAACAAATTATTCCAAAATGTAGGAGCTTAACAACTATTTTATTATTCTTGCAGTTTCCACGGGTTGGGATTTTGGACCGGGTACAGCAATGGTGCCTTATCTCTCTGCCCCATGATGTCTGGGGTCTCAGTTGAACAAAGGTGAAGGTTTTGGGGCTGGAATCACCTGGAGAGTCCTTCAGTCACATGTCTTGCACTTGGGCTGAAATAACTCAAAGTCTGGGCTCAGCTGGGACTGTCAATTTGAACACCTACATGTGGCCTCTTTGTGTAGATTGGGCTTCCTCACAGCATGGCCAACTCAGGGTGATCAGAGGGCTTACACGATAGCCATTCAGGGTCCTGGGTGGAAGCTGCCTGGCCTTTCATGACCCAGCCCTGTCATACTCTTAGTTGAAGCTGTCATCAACACATCCAGATTCAAGGGGAGGAGAAACAGACCGCACTTCCCATTAGAAAAAGTGTCAGAAAACTTTGGGGTCACGTTTTTAAACCACCACAATGGCTGAAAGATTGGAAAGCCCTGTCTCCTAAGGATATTGCATTCATTCCCTCAACAGAATTTATGTTGTGCATCTACCACGTGTCAAACCCTGGGTTGGGTGATGTGTAGGGATTTAAGGGAGTGAACAAAATAGACATTGTCTCTGCCCTCGTGTAGCCTGCATTCCACTAGAGAAGGTAGGCATTAAACAAATAAACATGCAAACAAATGCATAGTTACAGATCACGATGAGCGCTATTAAACAGGGGTTGGGGGTGGGGAATGCCCTGAGAAAGAAGAGGGAGACTTAATTTAGATGGAAATATCTTGCTCCTCTAGAAGCAAAATCTGATGCAAGGTTTTGAGTGTAAGCAGTTTCTTTGGAGGCGATCCTCGGAAGCGCTATAGGGCAACGAGGGCATGAGAGAGAGCCAGTACGGAAGCCAGAGGATGTATTAATAAGTAGGCTATCACTGTGCGCAAATGGGTCACTTCTGGTTGACAGTGTAGAACACACGTCAGCCTGTTCCACCCCAAAGTCAAGGAAGCTGGGGCATCTCCCCACCAAATCCTAGTAGTTGTAGTTGGGGGCACTAGTGCAGGCTGCCCTCCCTGTGGGCACTGCTCCTTCAGGCAGCCAGGGAGAGCCTCGGGCAAAGGGCCGCAAGTGCTGGTGGAAGGAGCCTTCACTTGGCTCCGGAGCCAAGGGGACGTGGAGGGACATCAAGGTGTCTGCCCCAGGGGTCAGGGGTGGCCCTCCCTGAGCAGGCGACCTCTCAAAGAAGGCGTTCAAGCGTCAAGAACACAGGATCTGTAGATGCTGTATATATTTCTCCGTGTTATGTGTGGGTTTTCACCAAACACCACCCCAATGCCAGCACTTAGCACGGTGCCTTCGATAGCAATGCATTTGGGGTTTTCTTCTAATGACTATGGGTTTGCGATGACTGGCCACGCTGCCCACCCTACCCCCACCCACCTTTCCTCCGTTGTGACTAATGGAAAAACATTGGCAAAGTTGCCCATGGGCAGGCAAGGTGGAACTGTTTGTGCCCAGGAGAGTTTTCCCTTTGTGTGAGGGTAACGCCAGGAGTTGTGGGTGCCACGCCCTGCAACTCTGACCTCAGCTGAGCTTGCAGCAGAGAGGCTGGCCCACCTTAAGCTACCACCTAGCAATTCACAGGGCTCGTTCAAACCTAGTCAATTCCCCGAGAAGGGAGGATGTACACGCAGGGAAATCTGGTAAGCCCCACCGTTGTCCAGGGGTGGTCACATTAGCTGGAGACCATGCTCTTGACACGTGCCCGATTCACAGTCAGGGCTGGCAGATGGCTCTCTGGCTCTGGACCCCTTAGTGAGTTTCCAAGAGAACACACGCAGTTCCTCCGAAAAGCTTTGCCAGGCTAGGCTCCACCAAATCACAGGGCTGCCGTGAACTGGGGGTGATGCTACAAAAACAGCGTCTAATAAACTAGAGCAACGGAGGAGGGGGGGAAATAAGTGAGTCGCTGAAAGGAAAGGTATTTTTACTACAACAATATAATACCCTTTTATTTTCAAATAGCTAAATAGAATTTCTGTAAAATTTTCAAAGAACGTTTGTCTTAATATGATCCTTTTAAAGCATCCTTTTCCAATTCCGCTGCTACCGAACATCAAGTATATGCCATGCCCTGGGTTAAGCAATTTTTTTAAGTTAAAAATAATAATAATGACTGCTGAGGTAGTGATGGCGCTTGACAGGGTGGGTGACTGAAGTCAAGAATGGAGCTCTTGGCCACTTGTCAACACGTTTTCCGTGCTGTGCGAGCACTGCCGTCACCTGCTGCTTACCTGAGAGGCCGGCTCGCCTGGGGGCTCTCGAGCGTGCTCCCAAGCAGTGGCCCATCCCTGGGTCTCGCCTGGGTCACTGCCACCCCAAGGACAGCCAAACCGGCAAGGGGTGGGGGGAGGGGAAGAAGGAAGGAAAGGGAGCCGAGAGGGAGGGGAAGGGGGAGGGGAAAGAAAATGGAAAAAGGAAGCAGAGGAGAGGGAGAAGAGAGGAGGAAGGAGAAAGGGAGGAGGGGAGGGAGGGGAGAGAATTCTATGGGGATGGAAAAGCCAAGAAGTCAAATTCCTAAGCTAGTGATAAATAGAATCCCAGCTGCACCAAGAACAGAGCAGTGGTAAGATCATTCACACTCAGAATTCCTGACCGTGGAAAATAAACTCATCATTGCTGGTGAATGGAAACTTAGGGGTGATGACGTCCGGGACTCTAGACCTCACATCCCGTGTCCCGGTAGAGGGCACAGACACCTTAGTGGGTTGAGAAAGGGGGCTGGGGGCCTGCCTGAGGAGGCACCCCTGGAAGTCTTCAGACCAAGTTGCCCAAAGTCCAGAGAGGCTGAGAAAAGAAGCCGGAAGGAGGCAGGGAAGAAGTTGGGAGTCAGAAGATGGGAAAGAGAGCGGGTTGGCCTGGAACAGGGAGGGGCACAGAGCTGAAGCCGGAACCCAAGGAGCCTGGGGGGTGGGGTGACCTGAAGGAGAAGCTGCAAGTCTGGGATGAAGAGTGGAAGGAAAGAAGGCTGCTAGGCTGCGGGGAAGGAAGATAAAACCCCGGACATGGATTTTGAAGCATTTGCAGCAGTGACGATCAGAAGCCTCGCCTGGGTGGTGGACAAGACTTAGTCGCTGGCATCCTGGGTCGGTGCCCCCCTCACCCCCATGCCCAGTGTCAGGGTGTCCCCAGAGGTTGGTCTTGGTCAGAAGCTCCTCAGGCTTCGGCATCCTCCTCATCCGGCAGTCCTTCCGCCTGGCGTGAGGGGCAAAGCCTGGGCAGTGCCTCGCCTCCTGACTCCAACCACCTTCCCCATCCCTGACATCAGTCTCATCCATGGCGGGCTGCTGGCCACTGATGGGAGGAGAGGGACAGACCCCTGGGTCCCATTTTGATTATAAGCGCCCCTCCCCCAACTTCTGACAGCCTGCACCTGTGACTGTCTGCAGGCTGCCCTCTCCTCCTGGAGCAGCTCGTCCTCAGAGAGCCACACGGGTCTGGGAGTTTGTCGCCCGACTCCCAGGGTCGCCCCGAGCCTCTGACAATGTCCGGTGAGGGAGTATGACAGCTCACCTCTCTTGCCTGGAGTCAGGCCAGGCTGTGAGGTATGACTTACCCTCCAGAGCCCCCCGTAGGGTCAGGCTGAGGCTGCCCTCTGCAGTGGGACTTTGTCTGAAACTGGCTTCCTCCCCTTCCCGGTCCTGCCTCCTCCACACCTTACGGGGCATCTCCTGGAAGCCCTTCCATCAGAAATCACTTCCACACACATCCTCGTCTCAGGGTCTGCTTGTGGGGAAACGGAAGTCCTAGGGCCCACGGGCTGGGCAAGAACAACAGTTACTGTGGGTACACACGTTACCGACGGCCCCTCGTCCAGTCCTTGGGACGAGATGGCCCTGCTGGTACTGAGCGTGCCGCACCGAAGAGGAAGCGGAAACTCAGCGATCAGAAGGGACGCTCTCAGGGTGGCACAGCTGGTGAGCAGAGCAGCCTAGATTAAAGCCAGCTGTTGCCGGCTCCGAGGCCAGCATTTAGTCCTTGACACCCCACTGAAATGAGATGGGGGCTGCCGGCTCTCCTGCGCGGAGCCCGGCTGCTTCGGAAAGGAGCTAACATCTCTGGGGCCCTGCTGCCAGGGCCAATCTGGGGCCAGCCGGGTATTTAGGACAGGTGACCAAGGAGAGAGCGAAAGCTCCATTCAAGCCCTTAGCTTAGCAACTGATGTCTCTGCGTTCACCGGCTCACCCGGACCCAATTCCCCAAAGCCCTGCTGGATTTGCCAAGCACCCAGAGGTCTTCAGCTAGGGGCCTGCTCGTTCATCAACTCCCCCCCCATTCTCCATGTGGTTTTTTTAAGACAACACCCCAAAGCTGGCGCTTACTAGGAGGAGGGCAGAAGCTGCGAAAAACGCCCTATGAATAAATGTTCAGGGTTCCATCCAAAAACGCCCACAGTGACTGATGAGTCATCAGATGACCAGCTGTCACCACAGAGTGCTATATATAGAAGGGGAAAGCCAGAGGGGTGCCTGGGACCTAAAGCAGAGAGGGGGCAGGCCTACAGGGCACCTGGAAACTGCGCCCTCAGCTCCCCCAAATAATGGAAGCCGGGTCACTGGTGCCCCAGCACAGCGTATACTGCTTGATCTGGAAACAGACAGGGCCGGACGCGGGCGATGCCAGAACACTGATGATGATTACTGCTAATGATGCTAATGGGAGAATAATCGCTCAGAGAACTTCCCGCACATCACCTTGTGTTCTTCCCATCAAACATACGTACGGAGGACGTACTAACAGCGCTGCCACTTAGGCAGCCTAAATTGAGTTTCTGGACTCCAGGCTTGGTTAGGCTAGGCCTGCGCTGTCCAATACGGTGGCCACGAGCCCCGTGTGGCTATGGAGCACTTGAAATGTGGTCAGTCTAAATGGAGGCGTGCCGTAAGCATAAACTACACACTGGATGTCAAAGGCTTAGTTCCCAAAAAACAATGTAAACAATCTCATTAATAATTTTTTTCTTGACTACATGTTGAAATGATAATATTTTGGATAAACTGGGTTAAATAAGATATACTATTAAAATAATGTCACCTGTTTCTTTCTACCTTTTTCACGTGGCTACTAGAACATGCCGAAGGACATACGTGGCTCACATTTGTGATTTGCATTGTATTTCTATTGGACAGCACTGGGTTACAGGCTAGAGGCCAGAACCCTGGCTATGCCCTGTCCTGATAAATAAAGCCTGCTCCCTGGTTCAAGGCTGAGGGACGCTAAGGCTGCTCTCCAGACAATGCCAGTGGCCAGCGTCAGCTCCAAACACTGGTCACCGCAGGCCCAGGTGGCACACAAAAGCCCCTGAGTGCCTGTCAACCTCAAACTTGCCCCTCATATCTTCAGAAAATTCCCAGCCTTCCTGGGAAATGTTGATGAATCCTCTCTGGCTGTGTCTGTCTTCTCCCATCCCCCACTTCACCCCCAAGAGAGCTCAATTTGATGCTGTGTGATTACAAAAAAGAGACTCATGAAATAAGGCCACTTCATAAATGAAGTAGCCCTTTCCCTCGAATATGCAAACAGCAGAGTCAATCAAAGGAAAGAAGGGAAATGAGAAACAGAAAGAGAAATGCAGATGAGAGTTATCACAATTCACACCGAGAGGGAGAAACTGTATCCCGGAGACAGACACACAAATGTCACACACTCTGCCCACAGAGACCTGGGGGGAGGGAGAGCAGGGTGCTCGCGCACACGCGTGTGTGTGTATGTGTGTGTATGTACACCATGAGTGTGTCTGTTGAGCATAAGAGAACACCAGAGAAAGGTTCAAGTTCAAGAACGAGGCAGACACACAGAAACCGAACAAGAGAAACGCAGGAGGTAAAGCCAAAGAGAGGTTCGGGGTGTCTGTGTGTGTGTGTGTGTGTGTGTGTGTGTGTGTGTGTGTGTGGTGGGGGGAGAGTTGACAGCTTCCCCTTTGTGACAGGGGCTGCCCTTCCTTTCTGTGTCAGTTTAAATTATTCACGTCAGGACAATGGAAAGAATATAGCAAAATAAAAAATGCATCAGGGCCAGGCGAGCCCTAGATTCCTATGTGGTAGAAACAACCCAGAGGGGAGGAAGGCTGCCTGCCCTGCACCTAGGAGTGGGCTACGCTTCAGGTGACTTTGTTGGGGGTGCCCTTCTGCTGGTTCCCATACCTAGTTGACAGAGCCAGGGCTGAATGTGCACCCCCAGGGGGCCAGGCCTGGAGGGTCCCTGCAGACCACAACCCCTCTCGGGCCAGACCATGGGCCTCCCTACTGCCTCCTTCCCACCCCCAGACTGGCTAACACTTTGTGCCAGCCTCCTCCCTGCCCTGAGCTGAACCCTCACTGGTGAGTCCAGAGACCCTAGGTGACCACCAGTTAATCCAACCAAAGCAGCTTTACGTGCTGCCAGGACAGGATGGGGGCCAAGGGGTGCCCCCACCCCAGGGCTCCCACTCCTCCCAGGTAATACCTCTAGGGACAGGCCTTCTGGGAGCCTGTACCCACCTTGGTAACCTCACCGGAAGAGGGCTTTCCTAAAGAGGATGCAGGATGAACGTGTTAGTCTGCTCGGGCTGCCATAACAAATCAGGAGATATTTAAGACTGGGTGGCTTAAACAACAGAAATTTATGTCTCCCAGTTCTGGAGGCTAGAAGTCCCAGATCAAGGTGTCAGCAGGGTTGGTTTCTCCTGAGGCCTCTCTCCTTGGCTTACAGACGGCCGCCTTCTCGCTGTGTCCTCACATGGTCTTTCCTCCGTGCATGCATGTCCCTGGTGTCTCTTCCTCTTATAAAGATATCAGTCTTATTGGATTGGGGCCACACTCTTGTAACCTCATTTTAATCTTAATTACCTCCTTAATTAAAGGCCGTATTTCCAAACATAGTCACAATCTGTGGTACTGGGAGTCACCATATGACTTTGGGGGGACACAGTTCAGCCCATAACAACAAAAAACAGAGAAAGATAAGGCCAAGCCAGCACAAGGATGGGGGGAAGGCGGGGACAGTTCAGGGTGAACCGCACCAACTCTCTGACTGTGTAGGGCCACCTCCACGTACATTTATAAAAACTAAAGATGACAATTCTTTGGGATAGGGGCTTGGGGGGATTTTCTCCTCATGGCTGATAGTTGCTGTTTTCCCCAGGACCAAGGGTTTTGTATCCCCAATTCCAACTCAGTGTCTGGCTCCTAGCAGGGAAACTATAACAGGGCAGAACAGAGGCTACTGGGCAAGGCTCTGGGTCCCTACTCATTTAGCATCTTCTCACTAAGGGAAGTGACTCCAAAATGAATTTGGACTTAATTCACAGAGGCTCTTACAAGGTTAAAAAAAAAAAATTAAAGAGAAAAAGCATAATGGCAGATTGCATTTTCCAAGATGGTCACAACAAGATCTCCCATGCCACGTGCCCTTCTTACAATCTCATGTCATTCTTCCCATCAAGAGCTGAGATCTATGGTCCCTCCCCTTGGCTCTGTGTGGATTTGTGACAGTGGTAGAAGTGTCACTATGTGACTTCTAAGGCTTCCTCTCTCAGGATACTTACTCTTCGAAACCAGCCACCATGCTGTGGGGAAGCCCAGATTACACAGAGAGGCCTCATGGAGATGTTCCAGCTGACAGCCCCAGCTGAGATCACTGCTAACAGCCAGCATCAATGACCAGACATGGGAGCGAGGAAGGAAGCCTTCCTTAGGACGTCAGACCCAGGCATTGTCTGATGCAATGGCACCAGATAGAGACAGAGACAGAGGGAGAACTGCCTAGCTGAGGGCAGACAATCCCCAGAACAGCAAGAGATAGTAATAAAATGATAGTTGTTTTTTTTAAATCACTAAGTTTTGGAGTGATTCATTATGCATTAATAGATAACCAAAACACAGGCCAAAACACACACACACACACACACACACACACACACACGTGCGCAAATGCCCCACTTCACAGGACCTGTTTAGAGGCCCCAGGCAGCAGGCCTGGGTGCTCACTACATAGGCCCTGGGGCCAGGCTGCCAGGATCAAATCGCTTTTCCACCACTTCTGCTCTACAACCTTGGATGAGTGAATTGACACACCTCTGCCTCAGTTTCCTCATTTCTGAACAGGGATCCATACCCGAGCCCTCCAATACGGGATGGGTGTGAGGATGCAATGTGATAACCCACATCAAGTGCTCAGATGGGTGCCAGGTATGCAGTAAGCGCTCAATAACTGCTTGCAGTGATGATCTTAGTCAATATCTCTCTTTCCTCTTCCTAACAGGTGGGCTGAGAAACATGCCATTTCTGGCAGACACTCTGCTGACTGTCTTTTTCCATCACACTGAGGTCACCAGCTCTGCCCCACGCTTATTTGTTTTGTAAAAATGTCAGCAGCTGGGCCCCAGTCCCTTCCCCCAGCCCTTGTGGGAAGTAAGCTCCCCTCCCCCTGCAGTATTTGAGTTGTGTTCCCTGCCACTCTCATCTCGCTCCTTTGCCTTGCAAACCATTGATTGGCAGAAGACAAAACACTAGCTAACAGCTGACCTCAAGACCTGTTTTTAAAGTCCCTGGGCCCGGCCCAGCCACCGAGCCGTGGGATCCGGGATGGGCCAGCAGCAGATGACGACAGTTGGCTGGGCTTGCCCCACCCTCTTGCCTCTCCTTTTGTGAGGTGGCTGAACGTTGCAGCCCCGGGATGCCCAGTTCCTCTACACGCTGCTGGCACATGGGACCCCCCCCTCCTGGAGGCAGCTCCCCCAGCCTGCAGCGGACCAGGCCAATACAGGTTGGTTCCAGCTGTAGCAAGTCCTCCTCCCTGCCGGGGGCCCCTCAGGGGTACCAACAGAGGCAGAGGCCCCTCCCCTTAAGAACTGGAGAAGCCAAGAGCAGAGCAGAAGGAAATCAGCAGCAGAACACTTTTCTGTCCAGCTAAGGCTTGCCTGGCCTCCGCAAGGGCCCCCTCTGCCTTTTGGGGGACAACACCTTGATTCTGCCTGACCTGAAATCCCATCTGACCCTGCACCACCTCCTCTGACTTTTGGGCTGTCTCGCTCTGGTTGGGGCAGGGGAACCCAACCTCACTGGGAACCACCCACAGTCTTCTCACTCTCCATTGGTGGTAACTGCCTTCCCTACGTAGCACCTGCCCCCTCCCCCCATACCCCTCCCCCACACCCCTCCAAGTGGCCGCAGCTGGACCTCAGTGAGTCCTCAGGCGTCTCCCAAGCCTCCTTGGGCTGCAGGGTACACAGGCAGGCTTTCGATGAGCTCACCAACCATCTTACTTGGAACAGTCCCTGCCCCAATACCCTGGGTCTCCTTGAAAAATGATCCTTAATCTCTAAGGAACCAATGGGATCTTTAGAAAAGACACCTGGAACTTTCTTTGCAGCTACTAGCTCTGTCAATGGGAGCACTACTGATATCTGAGCCTGGGCAAATCTCCATTGCATGGGACGGTCCCCCCCACTGTAGGATGTTAAGTGTCCTTGCCCCCCACCCCGCCCACTAAATGTCAGCAGCTCCCCCTACTCATTGCGACAACTAAAAATGTGCCCCCATTTCCAAATCCACCCCCCCACCCCCAGAGCGGGGAGACAGTTCCTGAACAGGGAAGCACTGTTCATCTCCGGATAAAATTCTTTCTGCTCCACAGCCATCACGGAGCTGCATCTCCCCCACAGGATCAGTTATGCACACATGATCACTGCAATCAGCAAGTCCCTCCTTCCGTTCCCACACTCACCTGTGCACACTGCGAGCTGGGGCTCCGAACTCCCTAACTCGATTCCCCTTTCGTAAGGCTTAGGTATGGGTTGCCCCGAGAGATCATTCGCCGCAAAGCGCTTACTGAGAAATCCTTTGTAGAATTCCGCACCTCCCCTTCCATCGCTGGGCATCACGTTAAAAACTAACTAAATAAATAAATAAGAGCCACCATGGTGGGAAGTGTTTCGTGGGAGTTATTTGTTCTTCAAGGTCTATTGAGTCAAAATTCCCAGTTTAACTTTGAATGCTCGGCTCTGCTGCTTCTACTGTGAGGTGGATGCTGGTACCTTAAAAAGAGAAGGGAAATCTTGTCTTCTAAAGAAAGAGAAAAGGGAATAAAATAATCCTCCCTCTACAGTGCCTACTGGATGCGTTCACTTTTCAATATAACGTGAGGATGCTGGCCCCTTTCATCTGCCCTTTGAGCTACGCTTTTACTAAAACCCGTGGCCAGCCTGGCCTGAAGTACCCACACTTGGATCTACCAGGAGAGAAAGCATCCGTTTTCACAGGGACGTAGCTTTGACCCTCCTGCTGACACTGCAGCATGTCTGTGGGTTTAGCTGAAGTAGGTCCAGATACCTAGGGCAGTTTTCCTTCTTGGAACAACTGCTCGTAACACCAGTAGCTTCTTGCTGATGTCTTAGATTCCCAATCTCATAGTGACGGCCTAGGCCTGAAAGTGAAGGGGGGGGGGTTAGTCTTTGGGGGTCCACTTTTACCTACAGCCTCTCTTCCCAGAACAAGACATGCATGTGTACGTGTGGGGTGTGCCCACACCCGGTCACACAGAATTTTTGCACACAATCATAAAGCTTCCGGAAGCCTGTCCACAGGCCGTGGATTGAGAATCCAGCCCTGGTTTACCCCAACAGGGAATCTGATGTCAAAGCAGCTCTGGTGGCACATAGAGATAGGATTTGCTTCCAGCAGGTAAGGAGACAGACTCTGTAACTGTTCTTCCTGAAACAAGCCGAGAGCTTCGTAAAGACGATGGCCGCTGTACATAGCTCCACTGGTTTGCAAATACAGCCAGAGATAGTGAGAGAAAGCTTCAAGAACCCACTGTCGCTCCTAAGCACACAAAATATATGTGGACTACTAAGGAGAGAGGCCATAAAACAAAATAACCTTGAAAAACTCAAAAGCCATTGCCCCCAAAATGAAACAGTTCGTGCTGGTGGCAGTTCCCGTAGCTAATGACATCGCACTGCCTTGGACGCTGATTTGCTCAGTTCACGCTGCCTTCACGGGCGTTTCTCCATCAGTCTCTCAACCACTGCGTGAGGAAGGTAGGGCCGGTATTCTTGCCCCCATTAAGAGGTTATGACAAAAAAGGAGGGTTCAAAGAGCTGCCTGAAAAGCACATGATGAGTACTGGTAGGGCTGGAAGGACAACTTGGGCGTCAGCTGACCCCCCAAGTCCAACAGTCATAGGAATTGGAGAGGGTATTACACCATCACAGGGTAATCAAATAACAATAAGTATAAGAACCACAATTCACTTTTGTAAGGCAGATGCCTAAATTTGTGCCCCCAATGCTTCAGCAGCCCCATTGGGTCATGAAAAGGAATAACTCTAAATGTTCTTTTCTGGAATTGGTGCTTGGCAGCCTGGAATTTAAACTCATGCCTCTACTTTCAAATATTTTCCCGTCTCTTCCTTCTTTCAAACTGGACTTAGAGGATGTTGGAGTTAGTTAGAACAGGCAGAAAAAGGCAGAGAGAAAGGAAGAAAAGACAAAGGAAAACTGGGACTTCCCTGGTGGTCCAGTGGTTAAGAATCCATCTTGCAATTCAGGGGACGCCGGTTCGATCTCTGGTTGGGGAACTAAGATCCCACATGCCACAGAGCAACTAAGCCCTCACGCTGCAACTACAGAGCCCATGCACTCTGGGGCCCGCACGCCACGCTGCAACAAAAGATCCCGTGTGCCGCAACTAAGACCCAACCCACCGCAGCCAAAAAATAAATTAAAAAAAAAAGACAAAGGAAAACTGTATAAAAAAGTTATACTGTTGCTGGTAACAAAGTGATGGGATCTGTAAGCAGAAGATGGGGCGGGGGGGCGGTGTCGGGGGGAAGCTATATGGATGGGGAAGGTCACAGTGGTGGTGCTGCATGCCCCCCAGGCCAGCACTGACACCTGCAAGACTCAGTCCCAGTTTTAGCAAATGTTTAGCCACTGCCTAACATGGGTCACTATCTTTCCATCCTCTTTGCCATCTGCCACCCAACCCTAAGTCAGGGCCTTATATTTTAGAGTTTTTGTTACGGCTGAATCCCACTTCTGGTACCAATTTCTGTTTAGGCTAGTTTATCCTGAAGTAACAAGCAGTACCCAAAATCTCACTCCCCAGCGCCCCCAAATCTGGATCATTCTCTCCATGTGGTCTTTTTCGTCTCAAGGAGGCTAGACCAGGTTTCTTCATATGGTGAGGGCAACAGGTCAAGTAGGCAGGCCTCAATGCCCAAGCGCTTGTATCATGCTTACTGATGTCCCGTTGGCCAAAATAAGTCATGTGGCTAAACCCAAAGTCAGAGTGAGAGAGGACTACCTTCAGATGTGGTTACTGGCAGTTATGACCCATTGGGGGCCATGTTTGTAACAATCCCCCCACACACATGAGCAAAATATCTCCCCACCCACATGGTGCCTGAAATGCCATTATTTACATTTTAGACTTTTGGCCTCTTTGGGCTTACTCTTTTAAAAATCTGACATGGCTTCATTGCATATCCTGTGACCCAGCAATTTCATTTCGAGGCATATAGCCAAGAGAAATGAGTACTTATGCTCACCAACAGCCATACACACAAATGCACAGAGCAGTTTTATTCAGAACAGCCCCAAACTGGAAACCACCCAAATGCCCACCAAGAGGAGAACAGATAAACTGACCATGATGTATTCATACAAAGCGACATTACACAGCATTGGAAAAAGAATGAATGACTGCTCCATGTGACAACACGGATGGATGGATGGATGGATGGATGGATAGATGGATGGATGTTCCAGGCAATGGTGAGTGGAAGGAACCAGACCCACAAGAATATATATTGTATGATTCTAGTTAATGGAGGTTCTCAAACAGGTCTATACTGTTAGGAGACAGAATAATGGTTACCTTCGGGGGCATGTCAAAATGTCAGCTGGCAGGGGGCATAAGGAACTTCTGGGGCAGATGCTGACAATGTCCTGTATCTTTTTTGTTGTTGTTGTTTGTTTTTTAATTGCAGTATAGTTGATTTACAATGTTGTATTAGTTTCAGGCGTATAGCAAAGTGATTCAGTTATACATATACATATATTCTTTTTCAGATTCTTTTCCACTATAGGTTATTACAAGATACTGAATATAGTTCCCTGTGCTATACAGTAGGTCCTTGTTGTTTATCTATTTTATATATAGTAGTGTGTATCTGTTAATCCCAAACTCCGAATTTATCCCTCCCCCCCCCCACCAACGTCCTATATCTTGATCTGGGTGAATCTATACTTATGATTCATGAATCTATACTTATGTAAAAAGCCATAGACCTGTACACTTAAGACTGGTGGACTTTACTGAATGTATGTTAAATCTGAATTGTTTTCAAGGTACAAGATTAGAAGTAAGAATAGGTTTCCTAGCTTGGTGGCTCTGGACACGGTGGCAGGCAGAGGAGGGGCAGGTGGGAGCACCTGACCCAGGCCTTCTCAACCTTTGAAGCCAGAGGGAAGAGACCTTGCTCAGGACCTGAAGGGTTCCCCATCTCCAGCCCTGGATGAGGGTACTTGGGGCTGGGGTCCCGTGGTAGTGGCCCTGCAGGCTCCTATGGGGAGGGAAATGCTTTGAGGAGCCTTTGTTCCAGGAATTGATCAAGGAAACGAGCTGGTAATGAACAGCAGAAATAACAATAATTAATAATGGGCAGAATAAAAATGGATTTCAAATCCTGCAGCTAATTTGCCAAGAGACTTATTTCTGTGGCAGGCAGCCACTCTCCCCTCAGACTGCTGAGTAAACCAGGAAGTGGCAGGACCAGGCCAGCCAGCTGCGGGAATGGGGGAGGGAGGAGAGAGGGAGGGGGGAGGAGGGCCAAGGAGGTGCAATAACCCTGGGGAGTGGGAATGAGCCAGGACTTGTCTGGGTACTGGGCTGGGTCATGGGCTCTGCACCCCACTAGGGAGGGCAGGAGACCCCAAACTTCGAGGATGCCTCTCAGAGGCCAGGCAGCCTCCCCTGTCCCCATGACGGCTGCCAAGCCCAGGGAACGACCCCCCCAGGGCCGCCCTCGGACCCTCAGACCCTTGGCATATATCCCCACCAATACTGCCCCCCTCCTAGGAGTCAAGGTTGTAGGGGGAGGGGAGCACGACCACACAACAATGGAAGGAAAACCCTTGTCAGAGAAGAAAGATTCTAATTGGAGCCCTAAATGCTCCAGAAAGATTATCTTTCCGGTTCCCATTGCACAGAGAGCAAGTAACAGTCGCCCCGCCCATTAACCCTCACCACCCATTTCCTCCCCCGACACCCCTCCCCTCAAACAGGCTGAGCTGTATAGCTTTTATCACTCCGTTAAACAGTGAGTGCTCAGAGATCCTTCCAGCTTCCCCCCAAGACAGGGCAAAAGGCTGCCCTGGCCTGCTCTGTTGGTTTTTCGTGCAAGGTCTGTGCAGGGAGGAGCTCAGTGCTTGCATGTGAGGGTCGAGTATATTAAGACCTGCTCACACCAGTGTCTTCGGCTGAACTTGTCCAAGGCCGGTGAGAAAAATGCTCCCCTTCCCATCGTGTCCTTCCCTGTGCGTCCCCAGTACCCTTCAGCTGTCTCTAGCTTTGGAGGGTTTCTCTCCTGCCCTTCCCACTAGGGCCCAGGCTCCAAGCCCACTGTCTGCCGATAGCATCTACCCTTCTAAGCCGCAGCCCCCGCTTTTTTCCAGGATGTGCTTATCGGGTGCAGGGGAAGCCAAAATCCATGTGTGCATCTCTGTCTTTGACCACGAGTCCCTGGAGCTACAATGTTTTAATCCTGAGGCCAGTGGACAAGCTCTGAGGGGACTCCTCAACTCCCACTCCTTGAGCAGCTGCCTACATTGACAAATGGATCTCTCTCCCTTTTCAACTTTAGCAAAGTGGATTCTTCTTGCTAAAGGCTAAGTACTCACTGAGTTGCAAGTTTTAGAAGATGAGGCCATTGTGGGGCTATTTCTGAGGGAAAGAAAGGCCAGTGGTGCCAGCGCCAGCCCCGTCCACCTCCCACAAGAATTGGGCACCATTATTTTTACATCGGGGAAAATTCCATCTCCTGTTTCAAAAACAGCTGAATCTGGCTTCATCTTCTGCAGAAGTATATACATGGTAGGGAGAAGGCGAGGCTTTAACTCTTAAGGACAGTTCAGAGCAGGTGACCAAAAGGAAGATCAGGATGACTAGGAAGGCTCTGCTGGTGAAGCCCCTGCAGCTAGGGTATCAGCTGTGGGGTTAAGGGGGTAGGAGAGAGACCCCGGGAGGGCAGTGTACTGAGAGCACAGCCAGGCTCTGGGCAGGGAAGCCAGGCCCCCAGGAAGGGGCCGCGAGAGGCAAGGTTCCCGATAGGTTTTGAAACCTGTCATATTACTCTGCTCAGGCTGACGCAACAAAGAACCACAGGCTGGGTGTCTTCAACAACAGAGTTTTATTGTCTCACATTTCTGGAGGCTGCAAGCCTGAGATCAAGGTATCAGCAGGGTTGGTTTCATTCTGAGTCCTCTCTCCTTGGCTCATAGACGGCTGTCTCCCCCCGTGTCCTCATGTCATCTTCCCTCTGCATCTGTCTGTGTCATAATCTCTTATAAGGACACCAGTCAGATTGGATTAGGGCCCACCCATGTGAACTCCTTTGAACTTAATTACCTTTCAAAAGACCCTGTCTTCGAACACAGCCACATTCTAAGGTACACTGGGAGTTCGAGATTCAAAGTATGAATTTTGGGGGAGACAAAATTTACCCATGACACCAGGACAGGGTTTCTATTTTGCTTCCACAATCACAACCTGTTCCCACTCCAATCAACGTAGTTGCTGGACTGGGAGAAGCGGCAGGGCTGTGGACCCTACGTAAAGGGGTCCTTGTCTGCCCATCCCCCAGGCTCCTCCCTATGCAAATTCTCCTCAGCAAAGTCCCACCTCTTCCAAGAAGCCCTCCCTGACTGCTAAGCTCACATGGAGCTTTCCTTTTGCCAAACTCCAGGGCACTATAGGAAGGGTCAGGGTCCAGCTCTGTGTCCTGAGTATAAATCTGCTTTCTAAATAAGACCTTTGAGGATAGGCAACCCCTGCCCACCCCCCGCCACATACACACTGCCAGTATCTGTTTCCTCCCTTTCCCAGCCAGGCAGTTTGGAGAGTTGGGGTTGGCTGTACAGCCAGCTCCAGGGATCAGCCTGATTGGTTTAACTAGAGGACACACATGACCTAATTGGTCCAATCAAAGTGAACATCAGGGCTTTTGCTGGGAATGCTGGGACATGGTCTCTCTTCTAGGTTGGGTTTGGCTGGGGGAGAAAGCCAAGCTTAGAGTACACAGCTGCAGCTAAGGTGGGGGAGATGGGGCGTGGCAGGGTGCTAGAAGTTCCAGAGATTTGGATGGGGCAGGGCAGGGAACAACCACTACGTGCAGCCACTGAAGCTTATCCAGAGGAAACAAAGCAAATAAGGTGTGCTAGAGTGACATTTAAGTCCTAGATCAAGCCATACCTGAAGTACATTACCCCTGGACCATTCAGTAACATAAAGCCATCAATTTGCCCTTTTGCTAACATTGGTTCGGGCTGAGAGTATAATGGAAAGATCACTAACTGATACAATTTCTTTCAGATCCTACAAACAGCCTAGCCCCATGATCACAAGGACACTCAATAAATACTACAGAATCACAAACTCACAACATGTGAAGACTTTGCAGATGAGGAAATTGGGACCAGGGTTAAAGGGATTTGCTAAGTCTCGTGACAGATTAGTGGCAGAGCCTGGATGACAGCCTAGGTCTCCAGTCTAGTGCCTTTCCCACTGCACCAGAAGAGAGGAAGGCCACTGTTCCTCCTGCCCTGCCCCCCAAACCTTGTCCCTGGGGGAGAGGGAAGGGCCGGAGAAAGCCAGTGCAAAGCCGCAGCACCCTCAGCCCCCCAAACAGGAAGACTTGGTTGCAAGCCAGGAGGCCAGAGGGGAGGCGAGGCAGGAAATTGAGTGGCTCTGTGTCAACCACACGTGCCAAGTCACCTGGGGGCTGTGAGCAAGAAGCCAGTGCAGAAATGGGGAGCAGCCGCCAACCCAGGCAGCAGGCATGTCCGTGTCGCCAGGACCTCAGAGGACCTCATCCCATGCTCCAAAGAGTCCTCTCCCCTCAGGAAGGCTGTCCTCAGGTGGAACAGTTTCCGGGCAGGCTCCAATAGGGGTAGAAATATGTGGTCCCTAGAACAGAACAGTCAGACATTTGTGATAGACAAGTGCTTATGGCCATCTGCATAGCAATCAGATGCCTTGGATTTTCCACACCAGTTGGCATTTCAGTCAACGAATTTTAAGCTCCAGAAGCCATCTTGAGCCATGAAGTGACTTTGGGGAAAAGAGCTGAACTAGTTGTTTTACTGTTTCGTAACAAATCACCCCAAAGCCCAGTGGCTTAAAAGAACATCATTCGACGGTTTTGTTTTATTTTGTTTTCTCTTGGTCCTGGGGATGACTGGGCTCAGCTCAGCGGTTCTTGATCTTTTGTGTGTTTGTGGTCAGATGGTGTCCGGGGCTGAAATCATCTGAAGGCTTCCTTACTCACATGTCTGGTGCCTGGGCTGGGAAGACTCCAGCATCTGGGGGTGGGGCGTGCAGAATGCCTGATGTACCTCATGCATCTCTCTCCAACACGGCAGCTTCAGAATAACCAAGCTTCTTACATGGCAGCTCAAGAAGGAACCAGATGGAAGCCCTATCTCTTTTTGTGACCTAGCCTCGGAAGTCCCTCAGTGTCACCTCTGCCTCATTTAATTCATTACAAGAGTCTGGCCCATATACAAGGAGAGGGGATTTAAACTCCACCCAGTTGGAAGGACCGTTGAAGACTGTTCAGACATGGTTTTCAACCACAGTAGAAGCCATACCTGGCAGAGCAACAAGGACAAGGAGCCCGGGTCTCTGCCATGCCAGAGCTGCCTGGGACTGCCTAAACCTGAACTCCCTAAACATGAGAGAGAAATCGAATTCTGTTGTATACACGCCGCTGTCAGTTGGGGTTTTTCGGTGACTCTCGGCCCAACCTAATCCTAATTAATACAGAGAGTACAAACTGCCATGTCCTGTTCCTGGCACAGAGCAAGCTCTCAAAGGGAGGGAGGTTAGGGGGTGTGGGACAGGGACGAGCAGGACATCAGAGCTCAAATATTCCCTTGTCCCATAAGTTCACTTACACTATGTGCCCATATTGATTTGTTAAAATGAGAAAACATGCAAAGGAAAACTAAGGAAGTAGAGTGCAAACAGTAAGTGCCTATCAATGAATGAATAAGTACACGGGATAAGCAGACAAGAGAAGGTCCCCAAAGCAAAGGCTCTCAGATGTGGCAGAGGGGCCCAGGCCGGCCGTAGGCCACATTACAAAAAAGTCCTTTGTCTTAAGACTTGTCTCCTTTCCTCTCCTCCTCCTCCTCCTCCTTCTCTTTCTTCTTTTCCTTCATCTTCGCCTCCTCTTCCCTCGCCCCTCCCCTTCCGGTTTTCCTCCTCCTCCTTCTCCCCCCACCCACCATCTCTCTTCCCACACCCACCTAGCTCCTATTCTTCCCAAGCAAACCAGGAATTTTCTGATGCCCTGGCCAGAGGAAAGAGAAAAATCAATCCCTCCATCGATCCCAACTCTTTGACAGGCCTGGCAGATGTGGTCCCAGCCTCCATCCACCCTCCCCTCCCCCACCACTTCCACTTATGCTCTGGTCACCTCATCACATTCTTCCCCCCTCCCTGCCTTTGCACACGCTGTCCCCTCTGCAGGGATGCTTGTCTCATCTCCCCTTTCTGTTCTGGTCAACTCCCACTTGTCACTCACCACCCAGCTCATATGTCACCTTCTGTAGGAAACGCGGCCCCAGTGGGAAAGGCTCCCTTCCCACATGCTCCCAGAAGCCCATGCTTGCCTTGTCGGAGCACTCATCCCAACGGGTCGGAATAGTCTGTCTTGGTCTCTACATGAGACACTGAGTTGCAGGGATGGTGTGCTATCATTGCAGACCCTCTGAGAGTACACCTTCCAGAACATCTGCAATAGCAGCTCTAATGACTTATTCTCTCCTGGATTACAGCAACGACTAACCCAGAAGAGGGTGTCTCCTGTGTTCCGATACCTGGATTGAGTGCCTTCTTGGCATCTCTCAGATCAAGGTAGGTGGGCAGCCCCTATATTGTGTCTGGACCCAAAGGAGCCCTGGGTGTTCCTTGAGGTGGTTCCCTGGAATTTGAGTTTTTAACATGTTTGAGCAATGTCTTATCCATTCATTCCCTGGACACTTCTGTTATGAT
Organism: Eubalaena glacialis; assembly: GCF_028564815.1. NCBI lineage: Eukaryota > Metazoa > Chordata > Mammalia > Artiodactyla > Balaenidae > Eubalaena > Eubalaena glacialis. Next base: position 36,789,019 of record NC_083736.1, read on the forward strand.
TGATTGTATTTTTCAAATGCAGCACAGCAATATTTCCAGTCCCATAGATTCTTCCAGAATCTTGCCACTCCATCAAGAGGTGGTGTCTTTTTCCTCTCCCCTGAACCTGGGTGGCTTAGTGACTCTTCCAACCAATAGAATATGGTGGAAGTTCCTTAAAAAACTAAAAATAGAATTACCATATGACCCAGCAATCCCACTACTGGGCATATACCCAGAGAAAACCATAATTCAAAAAGACACATGCACCCCCATGTTCATTGCTGCGTTATTTACAATAGCCAGGTCATGGAAGCAACCTAAATGCCCATCGACAGATGAATGGATAACGAAGATGTGGTACATATATACAGTGGAATATTACTCAGCCATAAAAAGGAACGAAATTGGGTCATTTGTAGAGACGTGGATGGACCTAGAGACTGTCATACAGAGTGAAGTAAGTCAGAAAGAGAAAAACAAATATCGTATATTAATGCATATATGTGGAACCTAGAAAAATGGTACAGATGAACCGGTTTGCAGGGCAGAAATTGAGACACAGATGTAGAGAACAAACGTATGGACACCAAAGGGGGAAAGCAGCAGGAGGTGGGGGTGGTGGTGGTGGGATGAATTGGGCGATTGGGATTGACATGTATACACTGATGTGTATAAAATGGATGACTAATAAGAACCTGCTGTATAAAAAAATAAATAAAATTAAATTTAAAAAAAAGAAAAGCAAGATGCAGAAAAGTGTGAATAATATGACCCTGTTTTTGTAAAACTAACAACAATAAAAATATTTCATGTACATGTAAAAAAAAAAAGAATATGGTGGAAGTGATGCTATGTGACTCTTGATGCTAGGTCATAAAATGAAAACAGCTTTCACCTCTCTCTCTCTCTCTCTCTCTCTCTCTCTCTCTCTCTCTCTCTCTCTCTCTCAGGACACTCACCCTGGGAACCCAGCTGCCATGCTGTGAGGAAGCCCAAGCCACATGAAGAGGTCACGTGTAGATTTCTGGCCAACTGCCCCAGCTCAGCTGACAGCCAGAATCAACTGCCAGACATGCAAGCAAGCCAGATGCAAGGTTTGCACTTTGAGTGAGAGGCTGTCAGGGTGAGCTGAGTGTCCACCAGCCACAGCTGGAAATGGAGGTCAGGCCGCCGGGAAGTGAGCCTGGGCACCAGAGGCAGATAACCCAGCAAGTTCTTTAACCCCTCGGTCTCAGTTTCCTCATGTGCAAACTGGAAATCGTAACAGGGCAGTTGTGAGGATTAAACTGAATAACCCATGCAAAGCCAGGGCCGTGTCGGAAGTGTCCATAAATCTTAGTCTGCTGGGAAGGAAAAGCTTCTGAGGTCCCACGAAGACTTCTGTAAATCTGTAGCAGATTGGCTGCTCTTGAGAACCATGAATTCCCAATGCAAGCACCAAGGGCTCGAGACAAAAAGGATGTTCTGGAATTCTGAAAACCTACCTTTTTAGATGCCTGGGATTTAGAACATTGATTCTATACCATAAGATAGAGAATGGAGAGGCATGAGAGCAGTTTTCCTGGGAACGGGAATAAAGGTTCTGCTTTCCAGGGAGCGAGAATAAAGGTTCTATCAGTCTGAGAGGTCCATTAACCGGTAGGAAGGTCTCCACGTCGACTGAGGCCTAGGACAGGCCTGAGGCTCTTATGATACAGAGACACGACAGACACGGAAAGCCCAGAGAGGTTGACAGGCATGGAGAGGAGGGAGGGGCCTGGGCCTTGCTCCACAGCAGCCAGCAGGGAAAACCGCATGCCCTAGAGAGAAGGTCCACACGCCCTAGAGAGAAGGTCCACACTTAGCGTGGAGCCGCAGAGGTAAAGGGGCTGTGACTGAATGAGGGGACTTAGCAGTGGTGGCCCAGGCCCTACACACCCCAGCACAGTGGAGGGAAGAGCCAAGACCACCCAAGTGCCCACAGTACCCCGAAGGGCTAACCGAAGGGGCCCACCGGGGGCATGTAAGGAAACAGCACGTAGGGTCCCTGGACCCAAGGCCACACAGGACATCAGGGTCTGTGTTCCAGTCTAGGAAGGACAAGTGCAACTTGTCCAAGGTCAGCGAGTCCAGTAGGGGGCGGAGGGCAGAAACAGGGCAGCATGTGGATACAGGCTCGATGCCTGGACGGCGTAGGACTCCTTCCCGCCCTCCCCAACCTAGGGCTGCAACTCAGACCAGGGCAGAAAGGGCGAGAGAGAATCGGCCCTATAGTGACCATGATTTCAACCCAAAGTGACTGTTGCCTTGACTTGGCAAGTTCAAGCTGTCCACCATCAGCAGAAACGGGGGCTCAAGAGCCCAGTTAAGCCTGCAGTTTGGAAGAAATAAAGAAAAGCTACATCTTAGCACGTCTGAGGGCCAGGATTCTAGAATTTCACCCCACAACACGTCTTTACTCAAGGCTTTGAAACGACATCAGGGAATGAAGTCAGAACGTAGAATCCGGTTGACAAGCTGCGACTTGCTCTCCAGGGTCCATGTCCCCGCGGGAGGCACAGCCACAGGGGAGGTGGGGGGAGGGGCAGGATTTCAGGAGTCTGTCCAAAAGAAGACAAAACGCGTGAGTCTCCTTTTTGGATCCTGCTGGCTCTCTCAACAACTCTTAATTACCAGCAATCAGCTCTTAATTACCTACAACAAGAGAGACAGGGGAAAACACAGATAAATGAAATCCATAGATAATCCCCAAACCCCAATTTGGTCAATAACATCATCCAGCTTCCCCAAGCAACCTCTTGCCAGGACTTCTGATCTCCCGGCAACTTGCCATGTAGAATGATCCCCAATTCCCCAGCTGGCCTTGCCCTTGCCCCTGGTACACAGGGAGAAGCCAGTGGTCCCTAAATAATGCCCAGCTCCATACCATACTCTTTCCTGCTGCCCCCGGGAGGCGGCTGCCAGGCTCTAAGCCTTCGGGCACTGGACTGTTTTCACTGTCTGTTTGCCCAGCAAACAGGAGCGCTGGCTGCAAATTGAAGCCACCTTGGAGAGCAGGAAGGGAGGACAACAGGCTCCAGGGCAAGGGCCTCTGGGACCACAACTGTCCAAGCGCTACTGTGGGCCACCACGTGTCCCACAGACCCAGGGGCCTCTTTGTCTACACCTGAGGCAGGATGGCCACCCAGAAGGAGGGATGCAACTAAAAGCAAGTTAGAGCCTCAAGTGAGAGCAGGAATGGGGCAAGATGGAGCATTCCCAGGGGCTCCCTGTTTCCTGACTTTTCCACACTCAGGTATTCTCAAGTGTTCCCTCCTCTTGAGTGGGCGGGCAAGGTAGACACCTCGGGCCCCATGTCTGGACCAGCAGAACCCTGGGAAAGCTGATCTTCTGCGGAAAAAGAACGTCTTGTGGTCATCAGTTTGGGGAAAACGTCCCATTGTGACCCAAGGGCACCAAAAATGGTGCCCAGTATTAATTCGAAAGAAAAAAAAGATAGGGACGGGGGATACAGAGAATGAACAACAGCCCTCCTCAACCCCCTCCATCCCCTCTCCTCCCCCTGCACCCTGAACCCACAGTGGCGGCAAAGGCAGAAGCTGGCGGGAGTCCAGGGAGGTAGTGAAAGCTGAACACAAACCCGAACACTGCTCTCCATTTTCTGACTTTTCCTTTTCTCCTACAGTCCAGTTAACACAGTGGACAAGCCAGTCCTCGTTCCCGCAGGCCTCGTTAATGAACCTGCAGTAGCAAACGCGCCTCGTTATTGCTGGGAGCCTGGAAGCAGCACGCTCCCCACCAACGAGGAAATACCACACGGAAAGACCCCCCTCCCCCTCCCTCACCGGGCCCCACCCCCCCAGGGCTGTTCTCGAGGCCAATGCCTGCAGCTGGGGCTTCCGGTGCCAGGAGTCCTGCTGGGCCGCCTGTACCCAGCATACCACGCCCCACAGTCCCCAACCCACCCGCGACCCTTACCCATCCCCCTCCCGGATTTCGCCAGAATTGGGGCGGGGGGCGGCCCACAGGGAGTCCCAGGGAGGAGGCTGCCGACCTGAGGAAGGACGGGACCGCAAAGCTAGCACTCAACTGGACCTCAGACCTGCTTCCCCGTCTGCGAATCTGCAAATCGGGGCCAGACAGCGCATCGAAAGGGGACCACCGGGCCCGGGTTGAAAAGGAGACTAAGGGATGCTGAGAGCTGTGAAGCCCACAGTGAGGGGGGGCCCCTGCTGTGGCCTCATCCCCCCACCCTCCCACCCTGGCCCTGACCCGGTCGCGGTCCCTTCCGCACTCTAAGTGGGCATTAATGCGGCCAGCGCTAACTCGATTTCATCACAGGGAGACAGGAATCATTTTTCTCCCGTCCTTTGCTTCTGCTCCGTCTCTCTCCTCGGATGGGGGCAGTTGGTTCGGCCTCATGAGGTCAGATTTGCAGGGGTTTGGGCCTTCTCTTACTTGCTTAATGACAACCTGGGTAAAGAGGAGGCCAAGAGGGAGAGATGGAGAAAAACACAGGCTCCAGGCACAAAGCAGTCTCCTACAATCTAAAGCCGACCTGTTTCTGGGGGGTCGTTAGGCATCTTTCCTGTCACCTGGTGACCCGGGACGCCCGAGGGCCACATGGCACGGCAGGCGAGATATGCCAACAGCCCTTCTTGCCAAATTGATGGGAAATCAAACGATGCAGGGAAGTTTCTAGAAGGGAAAAGAAGAAAGACAGCGAGAAAGACAACATTCGATTTCCCCCGCTGAGGAGGCTGACATCACTCTCTGCCAAGCAGAAATTGCCTGCCTTTCTCCAAGCCAGCATTCTGGAGCTGTTTTCTGATTATTTCAATCAGCCTAATAACATGTACATTTCAGACAGCTGCCTTGGCGGTTTGGAGAGTTTGGCTTTTCTGCTGGCTCCTGCAGAAGCATAATTTTTGCTCCCCGAAGTTCACGTGCAGCTAGAGAAAAAGGGTTTGGATGGATTTCCCGACCCCAAAATAGCACCATCCCAGAATTCGGTTCTGGGTCCAGAAGTCTTTTCACATTGACTGGTCGGATCAGAGACCCCGCTGCTGTGTCTCCTTTGGAGCATATACATTCTCAGCTGGTTTCCTCCCCCCCACGATAGGAACTGGCTAGATTGGGGTTCTGTTAATTCCCGTTGGCAATCCGCAGGCCTCGGAGCCCCGTGGGGTGCGCTGGGTATATGATGGGTCCCCTCGTGGCTTGTTACTTCATGCCAGGCGTGTGCAGAGGGTTGCCGGCAAGGCCATAAACAGCTACAAGAGCAGACAGAGCACAGAGCCATCCGCCACGTGCAACGGAGCCCAGAAAGGGATGCAATTCATTCGAACGTGCTTAACTCAAGGTGGCTCTCCGAGCAGGCAAGGTTAGAATCAGGCTCCTCTCAGGCAGGAAAAAAAAAAAAAAAAAAAAATCGGAACGGCATCAGAGAAAGTTAACCAACGTATTGTATAGAACTACATTTATTAGAATAATAACGCTCACATTTTGAGCGCCTGCTCCGAGCGGGAGCGTTGCCAGACCTTTTTGCATACATTACCTCATTTAATCCTCGCGACAAGTAAAGCAGATATTACAATCTCCATTTTCATTTCTGAAATCTGGAAAACCTTCCTGTGAGTTCCTTTTTTCTGCAGCTGCAAATGTTCCCTTCTCTGGGCCTATGTGTTTCTAAAACACATGCAATCCTAAATAAACATTAAAAGATCATGATCTTCAGAAAACAATGCAGGAAGAGGTCTGTCTTCCTGGAGGCCGGCATTGATGGGAAGGGGTAGGCGAGCTGGAAGGGCGTTCTCCAGCTGCAGTGGCGTATGAGCTGGGGCAAAGAGCCGCCCTTCAAGAACTCCTCACAGCCAGCTGTCCACACCCACCTTCCTCACTGTTCGGGGAAGCTCACTCTTTTTTTTTTTTTTTTTTTTTTTTCTTTTTTATGGCTACTCTAGCCCTGATTGAAGTTTCCTTCTGACACCACTGAACACATGCACAAGTTGTTTCATATCTTTCCTCTTGGTTGCAAAACATTAACGGCAACCTAACTGTCCTAAATATTTCCTGATGCTCATCATCATGCAGGCTTTCAGAAAATGGGGAGGAAGTTGTCATGGACCCCTGGAGAAGCTGACCTCCGCTGCCCACCGCAGGGGCAAAACCTCAATCAAACAAGGCGTTCATGGAACATCTCTGCGCTGGGCTCCCCAGAGCTCACAAAAGCCCCCACCTGAGCAGGGAATGGTGTCCTGCCATCACTGAGCAGAGCCTTCCTGGGAGAAGTCACGAACAGGGCAGGGTTAGAGAGCTAGAAGACTGATCAGTTCGCTAAGCGGTACCCCAGAGCACGGACACCCAAAGGTGTCTCCCTCACCGGTGACACCTTACAAGACCACAGATTTATTTCGATCATGCAGTCATCACTCAAAACCTTGAGAAATTCCAGCGGGAGTCGCCAGACCACATGAAAACCTTTGTTTCATTGCATTAATCTTAGTTTCATATTTGCCCCCTCCCCTAAAGTAGTAGTCCCCACGTACAGGTAATCTCTTTGGGAGGTGATCCCAGGAAATACAATTGAGAGAGTGGAGAAAGTGAGATAAGAAAGGGGGAAAAGACAAAAAGAGTGCATTCATAGGCAGATTTGCATTGTAGGCAACTGACCCATTTGGGACCCTCTGGGAGACTGTAGAATTGTCCCACAGAGCAGTGATGAAACAGAGATATTGATCCATTATCTCCCCTGCCTCATTGGTTGAGAGTCACTCTAAGAGTGTTCTTTCCCCAGCTCTTGCAGTGCCGTTATCCCGGCTGCAAGCCACTTGGAAGGGCCTTCATCCCCTCCAAGGCCAGCCAACCCCTTCTGGCAGAGACATGCAGGAAGCCATCTGCGGGTACAAGAACTGTCAGCAGGGGCCTCTGGGGTGGGTGGAGGGCACACGGGCACGGGCAGCACCTGCTACAGATCTGGATGACTTTTGAACCGTCAGCAAGAAATCAGATCCACCTTCACAAAGTAAAGATTGCTATCAGCAGAGATCTTTAGAGGAGTAATAATAATAGCTGGAGTTTATTGAGTGCTTATTGCATGCCAGCTGCTGTTGTAAGCACTTTATATGCGCTAAGTCTTTTAGTTCTCACACATCTGTATAAAACAGGTACCGTTATTATAGCCTGTTGGCAGATAAGGATGTGGATGTACCACAGACTCCAAGGCAGTCCCACAGACATCTTGGAGCACTGAACGCGTCATTGGAATGAACAAACAGTCATCCAAGGGATAGTGTTAAGGAAGGAGATAAGGTAGATTCGTGTGTGTATATATAAATATATGTATGTGCAAATGCATCTGGGTATGTTTGTTAAAAGCAAAAATTGTCTCATTATTTATACATGAACCAATGAATAACCAATTGAATTTTGACCACCTGAAATGCCCTAGGAGTTTAGAAGCAGTAAGTACCTGCGCTGGAAATACTAAGAAAGGGAAAGATGGGCCTGGAGCTGTGGTTGAAAGGTGAGAAATTAGCATGAAATAAGTCCTAGAGGCAGGATGGAGGAGGGCATGGAGGGGCCAGCTCGTCTAGAATATTTGTCAAGATGTCGACCTAGTGTTCGCCAAGTATTTCCAGCTCTCTGCTTCCCTGGCGTATGGTAGAACGACATTGTCTTGCCCTCCTTTGAAGTTCGATGTGGCCATTTAACTTGATTTGGCCAATGAAACGTTAGCAGAACTTACTTGTGAAACTTACTTAGAGTGAAAGTTTTAAGATTCAGGGCATGATTCACCATGTTCTTTCCTCCCTTGGAGGTGATCATAGAGCACAAACTTAGATGGACTCTCAGACCTCCTAGATACCTGAGTGACTATCACAGGAAGAGCCTTTTCTCCTGCTGACCTACACAAAACATGTAGCATGAGCAAGAAATAAACCTTTGTTGTTATGTTGTAAGCCACTGAGATTTGGTTGTTGCTGCAGCATAACCCCGCCTATCTTGACCAACATGCTAGGCTTCTGCTATCATAACAAACAACTCCCAGATCTCAGTGGCTCAACAAACAAACTTCATGCCCTTGCAAGGTTCACTGCAAGGCAATGGATGAAAGGGGAAAGGTGTTCTGCTCCATACAGTCACTCAGGGACTTAGGCTAATGGAGGCTCCACCATCTGGAACATTCCCACTACTCTCCCAGCAAGAGTGGAAAGAGTTGGAGGGTCCTAGAGGGCCTTCCCATTGCCTCAACATAAAAGTATCATACATCACTTCCATATATATTTCATTGGGCAGAACTGGTCACTGGCTCTACCTAACTGCAAAGGGACTGGGAAGTATCATGTCCTCCATGCCCAAGAAGGAGAGAAGAACTGACTATTGGTGAGCACTAATAATGTCCACCACACCTGGCTCCAGAATACTGGACAGTAGTGGGAAGTTGGAGGTTGGAGAGCATGGGCACAGGTTAAGAAGGCTTTTGAGAGCCAGAACGTGACCCATGAGGTATCAGGGAGCCACTGTAAGTCTATGAGCAGGGCAGGGACATGAGAAAGGCTGATTTAAGTATCACTGGACTAGCAGTCTAATGCTGGACAGATGGGTATGCAGGGGACCAGTGGAGCTTGGTGGGGATTGTATGCTTATATTCAAGGAGATGTGTTAGGAGGCTGTTGTATTAATCAATGCCTGTAGTGATGAGAGCTTGGCACCCACTGTTGTCAGAGGAAGAGAGATGAGGAGTGAATCTTGTGATATCCTTAAGAAAAGAGGAAGTATGGTATATTGGGAGCTCAGGCTTTGACATCAGACAAACCAGGATTCAAATTCCACCTCTGACACCTACTATCTTTTTTTTTGGCCATGCCATGTGGCTTGTGGGATCTCAGTTCCCCAACCAGGGATTGAACCCTGGCCACGGCAGTGAAAGCCTGGAATCCTAACCACTAGGCCACCAGGGAACTCCCACCTACTAGCTTTTTGATCTTTGGCAAAATACATTAACTTCTCAGAACCTTGGTGCTCTTATCTGCAAAATGAGGATAATAATATTACTTACCTCATACAGCTATCGTGAGGATTGGAAGATTAGTGATTATGTTTCTAAATTGACAGTGGAAGTGGTGATGGTGGAGATGGTGATGGTTGTGGGGACAGTGATGATGATGGTGGTGATATTGGTGGTAATGGAGATAGATGGTGGTCGTGATGGTGGTGGAGATGGTGGGAGCAGTAGTGGTGCCAGTGATTCATAAAATGACTAAGATTAAAGCTTAGGGGAATAAAATATCTGGAATTAGGGGCAAGACAAGGAAGAGGTTCCCACTATGTAAAATGTAGAAGTCATAGTCAGAAGATAGAAAGTGAACTATGAAATCTAGGACCCTAGAAACCAAAGGGAAAAAGTTTCATTAAGAAGGCTTAAGAACAGTTTAGGGGGACTTCTCTAGTGGCACAGTGGTTAAGAATCCATCTGCCAATGCAGGCGGGTTCAAGCCCTGGTCCAGGAAGATCCCACATGCCGTGGAGCAACTAAGCCCGTGCGCCACAACTACTGAGCCTGCACTCTAGAGCCCTCAAGCCACAACTACTGAGCCTGCATGCCACAACTACCGAAGCCTGCATGCCTAGAGCCCATGCTCCACAACAAGAGAAGCCACCACAATGAGAAGCCCGCGCACTGCAACGAAGAGTAGCTCCCGCTCACCGCAACTAGAGAAAGCCCACACGCAGCAACGAAGACCCAACGCAGCCAAAAATAAATAAATAAATAAATTTATTTAAAAAAAAAAAAAAACACTTTAGGACACAGAAGACATGAACAAGTCATTAGACTTTATAAGAATAAAGTGACTATGACCTGGTGAAGGAGCAAGTTGGTGGCAAGGGATTAAGAGGGACTAGGCATCTGACAGGTGGAGCCCAGTGGGTGTAGACCTCCCTCATGAGTTTCCAGTGGAAGGAAGAATGATAAAAGGACCTTTATCAGTCAGAAATGCTTTTGGCTGCAAGTAACAGTAATTTTTTTAATAAGTCTGTGGAGAGAAAGAGAGGAGAAATAGTTGTAAAAATGCTTTGCATTCACAGAGTTGAAAAGATCAGCCATAGACAGAGAGGGGAAAAAAAAATCAATAGCTAAAATTTAAAATAAGGCTGTATTTAACTTGTAGCTCCTTTCTTTTCCTAACAGATCTTTATAGACCATTTTCATTGAAGAACCCCAATATTTGGATGAGGTTGAGTCATTTTTCATAGTCTTTGAAGTTGTCCCTCAATATCTCTTCTCTCCTGGCCCCCCAGGAGAAAGACTACATTTCCAAGCTAGGTGTGGTCACATGACTAAGTTCTGGCCAATGGGACATAAATGGAAGCATGACCTGTCAGTTTCCAGGAATCTTCCTTAAGAGACAGCAGATCTGTGCCTCCTTATTTTTAGTTACTTCCTCTCTCCTGTTGCCTTAAACGTGGGTGTCATGGTTGCCATCTTGGACCATGGGGCTAAAGGCACCATTCTTTTTTTTTTTTCCTTCTTTTGGCCACACTGCACGGCATGCAGGATCTTAGTTCCCCGACCAGGGATCGAACCTCTGCCCCCTGCAGTGGAAGCACAGAGTCTTAACCACTGGACCACCAGGGAATTCCCTAAAGGCCCCATTCGAGGGCAGAGCATTGGGCTTGGGGATCCTAGATCCCTGAGGACTTCATGGAGCAGAGAAGTCATTCCAGCTCTGGACTGAAGCCAAAGCCCATCTTCCCAGACGCAGTGCCCAAGGAGGGGACAATTGGCCTGGATACCCACCGGGGTGGTCTCTGAGATTCACCCAGAGACTGTGGCAGTCTCACAGAGGGCTGTCCCAGTTCGTAGGCACCACTTTGCAGGGGGGAGAAGTAAAATCCACATTGTCCTCTGCCTACTCCTCAGGAGGGAGAAATCTTAGAAGGAAGGTGCCCGAGCAGCCCTTCAGAGCAGCTTGTGAGACACTGGGCCTCGGCGCTGGCTGGCTGGCTGGCTGGCTGGCTGGCTGGCAGGAGGACAGATTCTGATCTCAGTTGTGCATAGCTAACAAGCGGTGACTTCACATTGGCAAGGCGAGCCGATTTGAGTGCTTTCAAGGACAAAATGTGTCCTGCTATCTGGAGGTGAAAATCAGAACCAAGTTGCACCACCTTGCTATATCTAGAGGCAAAGGAAAAGCTTTTAGAGGCTGATTCCACCCCTGTTCTGAAATGAAGGCTGCTCCTCAGCCACACCAGCCCTTCGCCCCATATGAGCTTCTGCGTCATTTCCCCTTATGATTCATCCAGTACATCCCACCTACTGCCTGATTCTGTGGTCATCTTTTGGGCAGGGTCATCCCTCCCATGGCCCCATTATGAACTCCGGGAGAACAGGGAACCTGATTTATTCATTTTTGTAACTTCATGACATAGCCCCACGCCTGGCACGCAGCAAATGCTCAAAAAAGGTTTCTGATTAATCATTCCTGTATATTATTTTAGGATCTTTGCTTGCAAATGAGAGGAAAGAGTTCCAGAGAAGTCATTTGTGCCGATCCCCTGATGCCAGGCCAGCCTAACAAAGCCACATCTAGTCCGTATCGAAGACCTGCCTCTTGTAACCCCCAAAGTTTCAGAGAGAACTTCCACCAGCCCACCTTGGTAAAAGATAGTGATATCAGTCTTCCAGTGACTAGCCTAAATTTCTCCTGTCGCAGTTTAGAACCCCTCCATCTCCTCTCAACGTCAGTGTGACAGCCCAGCTGCCCACTGCCACCTACAACCTGGGCTGACATTCAGCCGCAAGGCACTGCTACGACAGCTGGACTGGTTGTTAAAATATTGAAATGCTTCTGTACCATATAGTAAATAGCCACTGTCCCCAGCCCCCTGAATGTCCTCATCTGCCACCCTGACCACCCTCGGCTACTCCCCTGGGATCCTTAGACTCCACTCCAGAGCACAGAGGACCTCCAGGAACCCAAATCTCCAAGACAGTTCTGAGTCGTTGGTGCCCACATTCGAATCTCGCCCAGCCGTGGCAATTTCACCCTTCTCCTCCCCAGCTGAGTCCAGCAGCCTGTCCCCTCCCCTCGGGCGTTGATGTGCAATGACAGCAGCCCCTGGCAGATGTGTAGGCAAATGTGCCAACCACGGATTGGGAAGTGATGCTGTCAGCTGTCCACAACGGGAGGAGAGGTGAAGTCGCTCATCAGGGACAGATGGGGATCAAATGCCCAGAGAGGGCACAGGAGGCCAAAGCCTGGTCTGTGAAGCCACTGAAAGCCAGGATGAGGCTGGGCAGGATGAGGCTGGAGCCTGACCTGAGCGGGATGCCCGAGAGAGACCAGGTTCTTGGGCAAGTGTGAGGTCAAGGCCAGCCAGGCAAGAGACAAGCTTATCTGGGCTACCAGCTCCCTCTCCCAAGCCTGGAAATGCCCATGAAATGAGAAGGTACCCTGTTTTCCAGAAGGCAACCAAAAAGAAACTCCAGGAGAGCCTTGAAGGCAGCCCTGAAGTGGTGTCTGTTGGGATGGTGGGTGGCCAGAAGCAGAAATGAAGGAATAGGTAAGGAAGAAGCTTTTGAACTTTGGTTTTTGCATCATCTCATCCACCGAAGACCTTGGGACTGTCATTTCCTGCCCCTCCATGGCAGAAATCAGTGGCAACAGCCCATGTTGCCAATGCCAGGGTCGTGGGGTACAATCAGGTGACACAAGCCCACTGGGTGAGTAGCTAATGCAAAAAGACACTGGGCGAAGCAGTAGCCCCCAGGACTGATGGGCTAGAATCTAGCAAGTCTGCCCCCTCCTCTGCTGCGGACGTTTGAGGGCCAAAAGGAAAATCACCATCCGTAGGATTTGCCTGGTGACATGGCTGCAAACTGGAGTGACCAACACTGGTTCTGTGGTGCCAGGGACGCTGCCACTACCTGGGGTCTGGCTTTCGGCCCTACACCATGGCATGTGACCTCAAAGGGCAAAGCAATGAGGCTCCTGAGGAGAACGCCCAGCACAAAAGAAGGCCCTCAAACTGAACATCAGAACCAGCTGCAGCGGACGTACATGACCGGCACGGAAGGCCCAAGCATTTAAAATAAGCATGAGGCCTCTCCTGAAGGAGGGAACGGAAGACAGCAGTGACCTCAGACAAGAACACAGGATCACTGAAAAATACCAAATGGAAATCAGGAGAAAGAAAAGAACAGATGAAATCAAGAGCACGCTGGGGGACTTCCCTGGTGGCGCAGTGGTTAAAAATCCGCCTGCCAAGGCAGGGGACACGGGTTCGAGCCCTGGTCCGGGAAGATCCCACATGCCGCGGAGCAACTAAGCCCGTGCGCCACAACTACTGAGTCTGCGCTCTAGAGCCCGCGAGCCACAACTACTGAAGCCCGTGCGCCTAGAGCCTGTGCTCCGCAACAAGAGAAGCCACCGCAATGAGAAGCCCGCACACCACAACGAAGAGTAGCCCCCGCCCGCCACAACTAGAGAAAGCCCACACACAGCAATGAAGACCCAACCGCAGCCAAAAATAAATTAAAAATAAAAATAAATAAAGCATATTTGTCAAAGAGCTCTTAAAAAAAAAAAAAGCTCGCTGGTTGGGATAAATACTAGCACGGGGACAATTAGAGACCAAATTGGCGAGCCTGCTTTTCGGATGCCATCCACGTCCCACGCATATCCCTCGGGTCCCTTTCTCATTTCTGTGCATGACCAGAAGCCAGCACCAGTGTCCCTTGGCTGGAGGACTGTCCTCCGGCTGCCAGACTCGCTTTGCCCATGCACACAGCCAGTACCTGGTATTGTGAATTCAGCCCTTAACCACTCATTGGAGGGAGAGGTAGTAAACACTCTGGCCCCCTTGTCCCAGACCACGGCCAACTCTGAGGTGTGACCTCCCTTGTCTCCCAGAGGTCCCCTGTGGGACTGAGTTCAAGTGCCCCCCGTGGGATTCTGCGTGGTAGCACACCCTCGCCTGGCGCTTTCTCCTCCCCATCCCAGTTCGACACTCCCCAGTTTGTTTTCCCAGAAAGCAGGTCCTAACAAATCACTTTCACATAGTGCCCTGGCTCGGGGGCTTGCTTCTGGGGTACCCACCCTAAGACGCATGGCAGCCTTTCTCAGTGAACGACACCGCCCTCTCTCCCGCTGCCCAAGCCCAAGACCTTGGAAGCCAAGACCTTGCACCTTGGAAGCCACCTGCATCCCATGCTCTCCCTCACCCCCACATCCAATCCACCAGATTCCCTTGGCTCTAACCCCTCAATGTCTCTAGAATCTTCCCTCTCTCACAGTCATGTCCTGTGTGGACTACTGAAACAGCTCCTAACAGGTCATCCCTTCCTGTCTTGGCCCCTCCGATCCTTCCTCTAGGAAGTGGCTCCCTGTTGCCCTCAAGCTAAAGTCCAGTCTTAGGCGTGTTTGCAGGGCCTCTGCTGCCCTGGCCCCTCGTCTCTGACCACTCACCGCCTCCCCAGCCTCACTGAACCCATCAGCTCCATGTCTCACACAGGCTCTTCCTTCTGTCCCCAACAGTTGTCCGTCCTGCAGCCTGCTCTGAGCTTGCCCTCTTTCGGCTCTCCATCTAAATGCCCCTGACTCTGGAAGCCTTCCCCTCTCCCTCTCTAGCCCTGTCCAGTGCCCCTACCACTCTGGGATGGACACTTCATGTATTATCTGCCCCTTTTCCACAAGCGGCCCCCTCCCCATCCACAAGGTTTCCATGGACAGCACCGTATTAATCGTTCATAACCCCGCCCCTTCCCTGAAGTTGATTGGTCCAGAGCTGGATACCTGACCAAGCAAAGCCAATGAAACCCTTCCCCAGAATTTTTGGACCTGCAATGGAGAAAGGTGAGTAAATCTGACTGGGTGGCTGAAGCTGTGGGAGGTAGTACCCCAAAGCATCAGACTTTATATTCTCTGTCACATGAAGAAAGCCAGTCTGCATGAGAGAGAAGAGAGATACTAAAGAGCAGAGGGGAGATGGAGAGAAGAGGTTCCTGGGTTCCTAGTGTCCTGAGCCGAGACACATTGCTGCCTTGAGTTCTATGAGATGCCCGTTTCCCTGTAAATGATAGTGGAACTTGAACTCCATTTTCCTTTAAGCTAGTTTGAATTGAGTTTTGTCCCTTGCAACAAAAGAGGTGTAAGTATTAAGCTAATGTCAGACTTTACTGTAAGCATTTGTTTAGTTGGCCCTCTTCTAGTCAGCAAGCTTCTGTCCCTATCTTCTTCTGTGCAGGCACAGGCTGGTCATTTCATCTCTCCAGAGGCTACCCAATCTGGCAGCTCCTACATCCCTTCTTGTGCCCTGCAGGTGGGCAGTGGGGGAGGATGGGGCACATGCACGGTGACTCAGTCCAGTTCCGAGCTTTAGGAGTTCAAAGGGGGCTACTGACAGCTTGAGCGACACTCCTAAGTAGCTTTGGTCCTGTTGCAGGGGCACATTGAGTTATGCCCCTGCAGGGGTCTGGCTGACCCTGACCATAGGCTCAGAAGTGAGTCTGCTGTTATTTCCCGAGCCCGATGACAAGGAATTACCACACGGAAACCCATTACCACATGGCTCCAGACATGGCCAGAGAAATGGGATCCTATTCCCACAGACCAGCATGCTGACATTCAAAGAGCCAAGGAATACATCCGGCTGGAATCAACCCCCAAACGTGTCTGAAAATGCCCGTGACATCCTTTAGAAATGTCAGCCCCTGGTCATCAGCGAGGGTGGGGAATGTTCTGTCACTCCTCGGGGACAGCACACCCCAGGAGTGGAAACACCTGCCCTTTTGCCTTTGGAGAGAGGGTATTTCCCAAAACGCATCCACAAAGGGCAAAGCAGGTTAGGTACCAAGGTTTAAATTAGGCATAATTACTCAGCCTCCCCATTGCAGGCTCTTCTTTTTTTTTTTTTTTTTTTAAGATCTACAAAGGCTTCTGGAAGCCAAGCAGGCCTGTGACTTTCCCTTTCTTTGTTTATTTTCCTCTTATCTGTTATATTATTATTATACATATTAAGGATATTTTATGTTAATTTTTGAATATGTATTATCATACCAGCATGGGGACTTATTTATACAGTGCAAAGTCTCCACCCACCTCAGTCCCCTGTCTACACGGTGTTCCCCCACCCCCATGCTATTCCTTTCTTGTTTCTCTGTCCAGAGTTAATTTATGCAAATATAAGCAAACACAAATACATATATTCTTATTTCTCTCCTCTATTTACATAAAAGGTAGCATTCTGTACACACTGCCCTGCACCTGGCTTTTTTCACTTCATCTACCTTCAGGATTTTCCCAATCGTATGCAGGGGGATTTTTCATTCTTTGTTCAGCTGCAGATTATTCCGGCGCGCGGATGCCATAGTTTATTTAGCCCATCCTCTACTGATGGCCATTTTGGTTGTTTCTATCACAAGCAATGCTGCAGTAAGTAACCATGCACAAATGTCATTGCACACGCATGGAGGATTGAATACATATGTCATTGCATCGATGACCCCAAGCCTTTACCTCTTCCTGTGTCTCTGCCCTTTGACCCTTGACTTTGCTGCTTCGCTCGCGAAAGAGGCACAGTGCCTTTCCTTGACTCTTAAATCTGGACTTCACCACGTAACTTGTTTAGCAGACTTGATGCATACTTAAAGCAGACTTTAAAACATACTTGCAGTTTTAGTTTCCTCTTTCGTTTCCCTGAAATTGCCATGAAACATGCCCAGGCCAGCCTGAGAACAAGCTCAGGATAGCCTGCTGGAGGATGAGAGCATGCAGGGCGCACGGCCCAGTGGCCCAGCTGAGGCTGTCCTAGACAAGCCAGCCCCTAGCCAATCTGCCAGCTGACCACAGATACAGGAGTGAACTTAGCCAAGATTAGCTGAGTCTAACTCAAATCAGCAGAACCACCCCCACCAACCAACTAGTGAGAAATAATTAAGAGTTGTGGGGAGGTTTGTTATGTAGCAATAGCTAAGTGATACATCATACAATATAGGTGCAAGTAAGATAAATTCCCAGAAGTGGAATTGCTGGATCACAGCGTAGGATGCATTTGATATTTTGATAGCTATTGCCAATTTCTCTGCATAAAGATTAAACTAATTTACACTCCCACAACAATGTATGAGAGCACTTGTTTGTAAACAGCCTCACCTTCATAGTATGTTATCAGTTTTTCAGATTTTTGTCAACCTGGTAGATGAAAAAGAGCACCTCTGTGTCGTTTTTTTTTTTTTTTTAAGATTTATTTTATTATTTATTTAATTTATTTTTTGGCTGCGTCAGGTCTTAGTTGCGGCACGAGGGATCTTCGTTGAGGCATGCGGGGCTCTTCACTGTGGTGCACAGGCTTCTCTCTAGTTGTGGGTTGCGGGTTTTCTCTTCTCTAGTTGTGGCATGCAGGCTCCAGGGCACGTGGGCTCTGTAGTTGGGGCACACGGGCTTAGTTGCCTTGCGGCATGTGGATCTTAGTTCCCTGACCAGGGCTCGAACCCCCGTCCCCTGCATTGTAAGGCGGATTCTTTACCACTGGACCACCAAGGAAGTCCCCCTCTGTGTAGTTTTATTTGCATTTTCTTATCGTAAGCATGAGCAACACTTCATATGTTTAAAAGCCATTAGACCTCCTTTTCAGTAAACTGTGTGTTCATCTTTTGCACATTTTTCCTATTGGATCACTATTTTTCTTACTGATTTCTAGGAACTCTTTATATATTGGTGAGATTAGCCTTTTGCCTGTGATCACCCTTCCTTGAAACCATACACTCCAGATGAGAAGCTTAATGGCAGGCAAAGGGGGTAAACACAGAAAGCAGAGCTCGAGCAGAAGGTAACTTTTCCTCAAACAATCAGCAACTAGGTATTGAGCATTTTTTTGGTTCAGGGCTCTGGGTTACGCATCCCAGCATACCCAGAAAAAAATTGACATGGTACATAAGGAATGTTCTATAGATGGCTATGGTTAAATCCCCACATATATCTACCCATAGTCCCTGCCTAAGGAGTGGGCAAGGGGACCATATATATTCCTCATGGCCCAACCTCCCTGACCACTGCTGATTGGCCAGAGCAATACGCCCGATCTATGGCAAAACCAATTCGATTCTCTTTTGAGATTTTGAACTCAGAGACATAAAATCAGTCAGAGAATGGTGGGCCCTGGAGCTATCACACCACTTTGCAGAGATGGCGCTGCCATTTGGGGCAGCCATATGGAGCCATGTACAATCAGACAAATGAAGCGAGGAAGAGCCAGCGTGCAGACAGAACACGGCAGTCACCCAGAGACCGGCAGGGAGGAGCGGCCACGGGCCCCAGCCTGAGCGAGAGACAGACAGACTGCCACCTCATTTCCAGCTCTTCCAGGCTCAGCTCCTATCTCCTTGGTCCCCAAGAGTTTTCCTGTAGTTGGACTCTATAAGAGCCCTTCTTTGTATCTTGTTACTAAACCTCCTATTTCCTTAAACTAATTTAAGTAGTGTTCTTATTCTTGGTATCAAGAGTGTTTTAAGACGAGGAATTTTCATATCAGCTGAAAAAAAGAATAGAGCATTTTCATCTCGTATGGCATAGTTCTGCTTTAAAGAGTTTCGTGGTTGCCATCACTTCTCATTTCATAGCGGGAGAACCTGGGGGCTTGGCCAAGGTCACCCTGACCACAAAAGGCAGAGCCCAGACATGAGGGGAGGTGTCTGCTGCCATGTGGGCCTTCCCCCCAACCCCACCTTGCTGCTTCCAGGCATTATATAAGCACATGCTAAACCATGGGGCTAAGGCTCTAGGTTAGGGACAGTTCCCGGGAGAGGGCGATCAATACAGGCTAGCATCGCCAGGGATGTGGCCAGGCCCTGAGGACCTCTCCGGCTCCCACTCCACCCCTCACCCCGGGTTACTCAGGGACACTTCCCACGCTCACCCATGCTTATTATGTGTGTGGCGCCCTGCCTGGGAGGAGGGCTGGTTCTCTAAAGGAAAATCAGAGTACTGGTCCCCCAAAGAGATATGCTGGCCTGCAGGGCTGCTCACACGGCCCCCACAGAGGACTGCCATCTCTGCAGGGACACGGGTGGCCATGCACTTCACGCAGGGACCACTCTTCCCACCCACCCATCATCCCTGACCATATTCCACATCAGAAGTGGGGAAAAGAGGCACCCAAGCCCAGTGGCCAGCCCCTGCCCCCTCCTATTCCTACCTTCTCTCTCCCAGTGATCATCAGAGCGGCCCGGAGGTGTGAAGTTTTCCTCTCAAGTAGGATCCTAACGTTCAGGTGGGGTGGGCTAGGCTAGGGTGTGGGAGGGGAGAGACCACAAGCAGACTGGAACAGCCTCCCGCCCCGGGACTCCCCAACTCCCACCCCACCCCCGAGGGGACTTGCAGACCCCCTACTATGGGGGATAAATGGGTCCCCAGCAAGGAATCCACGTTGTCCCTCTGTCCACAGACACATCAAAGAAAAGAATGAGCTCACCCAGTCTTTCCTAAGCACCCACTATGTACAAGACATCCTGCATGACGCTGGCATCGGTTCTGGAGCCTTCTGGGTGCATTCTCTAACAGGGGGAGGGGACAGGGCTGGGGCCTGGGGGGAAGGGAGCAGGAAATTAACCTCCTGCCAAGTAGGACGGAAATTGAATTTCTTCCCCTCCCCCTTCTTCTGCCTCTCTCACCACCCCTCCTGGACGACTCACTTTTTCTCTCTCTCCAATTACAGTTTTAAGCGTTTAGGCTGTTGTTGTTTTAGTTTTAAATTTTGTTAGGCTCAATTTATGCCACTTAGTAAAACCTCTTTTCCAAATGAAGCCAAATTAGAACTAAAACACTGCAAGCAATAAAATGTGGGCATTTCATTTGGGCTGGCTTGGCTTTTTGATTATTTGTGTAAATGAGGTCGAGGGAAGAACTCAGGAGTCTGTCTCAGGCCTGGGCGAGGGGAGAGATTCTCTTGGGTCCCTCGGAGATCTGTAGGTGGCCGGGGTCAGCCTGTCCCCTGGCCCTCAGGTCGCCCCTCTTGTGCAGCTGGGTGAATAGCGAGCCTTAAAGCAGGTCACTCCATTCTTTGGCAATGCCCTCCCATCCCTAACTTCTCCCCTAATGAGTGGGACCACTTCCTGCTAGCCAACCGCACCCTGGCAGGCCCCGGGCAAGCTGGTGGCTGCCACTCACTGCCACTGCACAGTGTACAATAAATAGATGGTGAATTTAATCCAACTGGCTGTAACTGGGGGGTGGGGGCGGGGCACAGTCTGGAAGCATCTCCTCCCACACCCTTGCCAAGCAACGCCTAAAAATACACCTTTGGTTTCAATGACTGTGGCCTGGGGGTAAAGGTGAGCCCCACCCCTCCCGGTGGAGGAGAGGAGGGGGAAGAAGGGGGAGGGGAAGGGGGAGGGGGAGGAGATCCTGAGCCACTAATTAGGCATCTGGTGTTAGGGGAGGTGGCTACCAAGAAGGTCAGAGAAGTTCCCGGCTGGCTGATGAGCTGGGCCTCCCAGGGCCCCTCAAGAGGTGACATCTGGGGTTCCCCGGCTGGCCCCCTCTGTGCCAGGGGAAGAGGGCAGCGAATACCGCGAGGACTGAGAGCCCAAGAGGGGAGACAGAGGCAGCAGCGACGGCCACAGTGATGAGACCCTGACTAAGGGCCGGCGTGAGGCTTGCCGAGGGATTTGGCTTGTCCCCATGCCAACAATAAAGGCCTGGTGTCTGGCAGGGGATGGGGTTCTGTGTGCAGAGGGACGCCTCAAGACTGACCCTGGCGGAGAGCCACAATCCTCAGGAATCAGCCCAAGAGGAGAGCAGACGGGAGTGGGCAGAGGAGTCCTTTACAGGAGCAGGGGCTGGACTCGGGTTGGGGGATGTTTGGGGGAGGAAGGGCAGAGGGCAGGGTGAAAGGGAGTGGAACAGAATTCATGCTGAAGGCCAGGGTTGGTGGGGAGTTGCCCTAATGAAGGAGTCTATTACGCTTGCGATAATCTCTCAGAGCAAGTGGAGATAAAATACAATCAGTGGAGGAAACTTCAGGAAGAGTTTAAAGGAAACTGGATAAAACCCCCAGAATAAAATGGCATCTGGAGCCCTACTGGTCCCTAGGATGGAATCCATGATCCAAGGCGTAGGTTACCCTCTGTCGCAGGCTGGCTTCCCTGGAAGCGGACGCTGAGATGGAGTTGGGGGGTGAAGGGATGGTTGGGAGGGATCAATCACTCTGAAAGGAAGGGGTTGGCGGGGAGCAGGACTGGACAGAGGGGGGAGTCAAGTTGAAATGCAGGCCTGACAGAGACTCAGCCAACCCGGAGGAGAGAGCTGGGGCATGAGGCGTGTCCAGGACAGTGTCCTGCCTGGCGCCAAAATGGCCAGGTCTTTAAATCGGACGCACCCCCATCCCAATTCGGCCACCAGATAGGGGCCGCCCAGGAGAGCGGGCCAGGGGTGAGGTGCTCTCAGCAGCTGAGGCCGGGCCTGAATGGGCAGCGAGTCCTTCCTGGAAGGGGGCTCCGCTCCTCCGTGTCTGCCACATCCTCCCCCTCCCTTCATTTCTAAGCTCCTAGCACATCTGTACAGATAAATCTCTCTCTTTTCCTCTGGGCCTGGTCGCCCCCTCCCTGTTCTTTCCGAGGCTGCTCGCTGTGTGTCTGGAACCCAGTCTGACCCTAGCCCAGCCCAGCGTTTTTGATTTGCTGCATTCTCCCAGGCCCGTCGATGAGAATTCTGGTCTTATTTCTCCATCAGGATTTCCTCCTACACTCGGGTCCTGCGTCCTGGTAACCAGCAGCCGTCACAGCTTGCAACTTGCAGGGGGCCTAACGCTTATGGCTTGTTTGGGGCTCAGCCTCGGTTCTGCAGTGCTGGTCATTAAGCTTCATTGTGCCACCCGCCAGGGCACTGGCCAGCCCAGGACAAGCCTCAGATGAACTCAGTCTCGCTTAACTAGGACAAACCAATCCGGACCACAAAACGTCCACGGCTTGGCCCATCAGCTGCGGCAAACGTGGTCCTCCACAGCCTCCAGCTCAGCCCCCCTTCCGTCGGTGGCTTGCCAGTAACCAGCTGTTACTCGGCCCCATAGCTTCACCTCCAAAGAATCCAGAGCACCAGTTCCACTTTTGAGCCTCATTAGTGGAATAACTGGCACATTCTCCAGATACCTGCCCGCTTCCTGATTTGCCTGGGCTGTTCAGAAGCACGATTTCTGTCTCTGAACTAACGGGGAGGGTCCTGCAGAGGAAGAGAACAGGTCTGGGGATGCGTGGGAAAGGAGCTCAACATGCAGGCCTGGTTTCCCTTCCTGACTTCTGTCCTAACCTCCCTGTCTTGCAGCCCCTGAAGCCCAGCCAGGATGACACAAGTTATAGCACAAAATGAGCCCTGTTGGGAGCTAAGTGAAGGCAGGAGCAGCTTCTGGCTTCCGCGGTGGTAGGAAAGGAATGCCAGGAGCCCTGCTCTCCTAGGAGGTGGGAGAGCATCGGGGGAGGCCGTGGCACGCCCAGCATACATGTGTACAGAGACGCAACCAACTAAGCCAAGCTCTACCAGTCTGCCTGCTTTGTCGGGCTCACGCCACAGCCCCATGCTCCTGCCAGGAGGGAGGTCTTGGTTGCAGGTGCCCAGCCCACTCTGGCTTGTAACTTGGGTCGGCAAGAAGCTGTGGGCTTCTGGGGGTGGAATCCTGCAGGAGGCCTCCTATAGGCCTACTTAACCCCCATTACATTCATTCCCTAATATACTTTTCACCTTCAGCAAATAGTGCAAATTTGAATTTTTACTCACTGATCAAATATTTACCCTGTGTGCTGCCAATCTGACTGAGCTTGACTTCTACAATTCTCCACGTTTATATTAGGTGAATTAGCATTTTATTGTTGGTCCACTGGTTTGGGACTCAAAGGCGAGATAGGGAAAACCAAGAGGTAGCAGCCCAAGAGATTCTCCACGAAGAATGGGTTCAGTTTAGTCTTGTGTCTTAGTGTAAGGGACAGGTCTCCCAAACAACTCACCAGATACTTGAAAACAGTGTTTTGGAAGCGACAGAAGATAATGGCTTCTAAAGAACAACAACTTTCTGTACTTCTTATCTGCATGACACATATCTTTGAAATCTGTTATCCAGGAAGGTGGGTTAAATGTTCATCTCATGGTTTACTTGCTCGATAAACACGATAAACACGGACAAATCAGGTCACCTCTCTGAGCCTCGGTTTCCTCATCAGCATAATGGGTACAATAACATTACCCCGGTCAGAAGGTTGTTGCAAAAGTCAAAAGAAATACTGGAGGTGACAACACCGTAAAATGGAAGGCACTAAAGGAAGAGTTGTATAAGATCGGAAACTCAAGCTATTTTAAAATATAGTCCCCAGATTCTCAGATGCTCCTCACATCAAGAATTTTGGGGTCTATGTCCCTTCCCATTGAATCTGAATGGGCCTGTGACTCCCTCAATGGCTAGAGTATGGCACACGTAATATTGTGTGACTTCCCAGGCTGGGTCAGAAAAAAACACGTAGCTCCCACCTGGGTCTCTTGGGACACTTATTGTGGAGGAAGCCAGTCTCCATGTAAGAAGTCCAACCACCCCAAAACTGCCCTGCTGGGGGGTGGGGGCATATGCAGATGCTCCAGGCAACAGACATGGGAGAGAAGCATCTAGACCCAACCTACCCATCACTGGGTGGTCTCAGTAGATGCTACAAAGAGCAAAAGAATCACCCAGCTGAGCCCTGTCTGAATTCTGACCCCCAGATCTGTGAGCATAATAAAATGCTTGTTATTTTATGCCACTAAGTTTGGGGTTGTTTGTTACACGGCAGTAGTAACTGGAACCCAAACTATTCATCTGTTAAGTTCCTATACCCACTAAGAGATCAAAACCCCCCACTGCTGGTTTTCTTTCCTCATCCTTTTGTGACTCGAAGAATCAGGCTGAGGTGGGATTTCTAATGACCCAGCTTTGTGGATATGGAACCTCAACATACCCAAGAGTCCATGGAATCATGGAAGGCTTGAACCCAGGGGTCCTGCTGCCTGGACCCTGGCTTCTCCCACAGGACAGAGTTGCCAGGACCTCAAAGGGAAATGCTATCCTCATGGGTTCTGACCTCATGTAAAAGAATAACGATGAAACTCCCAATTACCAAGCGATAAAGTAAGTGGGTGCCACAGAAAACCACCAAAAGCCCATCATCCACAATTAATTTCTTCTTGACTCGGGAATGCTGGGGGGTTTGTCGTTGAAGCAGGCTGTCCTTCCCACTTACGTTTGGGCTTCTTCTAAAATGCAAGAAAAGAAAAAAGGAAAAAAAGAAAAAGAAAAAGGGGGTTGGGGAAGGCTGGTCTTCCCAGAACCTACACTACACTGCCTGGAAGGAGCTTGGTGCGGCCCAGAAGGGCGTGATAAGCATGCCGGCAGTGGCCTGCCAGGGATCTTAAAAATACCCTGCTTCAGACAATCCGGAAAGTGAGCAACCCACACCTGGAAAACAGGTTGCTGGCTGCACAGAGGTTTCCAAGTCTGGATCCCGTTTACACTTGCCGGAGCTCAGCCTTCTAATGCCAGCCGCTCACGAAAAGGCACGTAGGTCCTCCTTGACGTCAAATCACTCTTTCAACTGAGCACAATTTCTTTCAATGATGGGCTTGGAGGGGTTGCAGCAACGGTGGGTCTTTTTTTTTTTTTTTTTTTTAATGAATCATAGACATGCAGATCAGATTTAGTGTTATGACTGTGGTGCACAGAGCGTCACTGTTAATTCTTGCTAAGCGCTGACAGCAGGATCAACCCCCAAAGAGCACAGGCAAATACACCATCCCAGCCCCGGGGGCTTAGAGACTGCATAATTACAGACGATGCACGGTACTCATTACCATCACCGGAACATCTCAGCCCAGGCACGGCACCCCCCTCACCCAGATCCAGAGAACCCCCTGGTGAGCCTGCCAGCTCGGGTCCCCTCAGGTCACTGTCCTTCTCTAGACCAGAACGTGGTCACCAAAAGCGGGCTGGGCAGAGCCAGAGCGCCTGCTCCCCCGTCCTGAAGGTTGCAGCCCGCAGCGGTTGAAGCTTGCTCTGAAATGCTGCTGAGTTTGAGCTGGAAGGGAAGGGGTGCACGGCTGTGCAGAATGCATGCCAGATTTTGCTAAATGCCGAACAGCTGAACAAGTCCCCAGGGCTGAGGAAAGAGCGTTCTCCTTCCCTGCGAGCCACTCGCTGGCTCTAGGCGTCTCTCATCAAAGGCCTGGGGGTGGGGGCCAGAAGTCGGAGCGCTCAGCTGGGGTGCCCTGTCATTGTGTGTTGTCCCGGGATGGCCGGGGAGGGGAGAGGGCGGGGGGCAGCGGGAGTCACCAGCACTCGGCTGTGTTCACACTGCTCAATCAGGGCGTAAAACCCGCATCTGGAGTTTCTGCTCCATCCTTCCTCCAAAAGGTTTAAAGGGAAAACCAAACTCCTGGGGTCTGTTGAACACTGCAGGGTTCTCCTTGCTCCTTCTCTGTCAACCTGCAAATATTTAATGAGCCTCAACCACATGCAAGTGATGGAGTTGGGCTAAGAAGGCTGAAGAGGAAAGAAAATAGGCAGCCTCCAGACCCGGAAGATGGAGAAGTGATTTTAGATCTTTCAATTCAGTGTTTTCTGGCGCAGGAAGGCCAGTAATCACGCTTTATCACCCATCGTTCCAGAGCACCTGCTCTGTGCTCTGTCTGAGCTTCACGGATCCGGGCTCACTTGGCCCTCCCAAGGACACTGGGACGTGGGTGTCACCACCGCCCACTCAACAGATAGGGAAACTGAGACTCCGGCGATCTGCTTAAAGGCACACAGCACATGAGGCTCCGCGTTTGAATGGAGTTCTGTTCTTTCTGAGGCTGAGGCCAGACCCTTGAGGTCAGTGGTCCTCACCTGGGGCCTCACACTAGAGTCCCTGGGGGGCTTTCAGTAACCCCCATGCCCAGGCCACACTCCAGACCAAATGAGTCTGAATTTTTGGGACGGGGATGCAGGCATCAGTACTTCTTAAAGCCCCGTAGGTGATTCCAATACGCAGGCGAAGTCGAGAACCCGTGTTTTGTCCCACTGCAGCAATCTTTCTTTCTCTTCCTTTCCTTCCTTCCAACAAATATGCATTGAGTGCTTACTGGGCACTAGA
This sequence comes from Eubalaena glacialis, assembly GCF_028564815.1. NCBI lineage: Eukaryota > Metazoa > Chordata > Mammalia > Artiodactyla > Balaenidae > Eubalaena > Eubalaena glacialis. The sequence goes on from NC_083736.1 coordinate 36,815,123, forward strand.
TGTTCAATAAATGAGCTTCCGTCCCTCGAAAGCAGTGGTTCTTGAGTGTGTGTGTATATACGTCCCACAGACAATCACCCAGAGTGACGAGGGGTGACCTGACAGGAGTGGGCTCGCAAGAGGGGCCAGAGTGGAGGCAGAAATTGGGGTGCGGGCTCAGGAGCCTGAAGCCCCTGATCAGCAATCATCTGGCTCTGCTCAGAGAGTCCGGAAAGGAGGTGGGGTGGGGCGATTTGGTGTTGATCACTCCAGCCTCGGAAATTTTATTCCTAAAGTGGTTTCCATCTCTCCAGGAGGAGAACGATGTGCATCAGTGAAGGCTTAAGCTCAGCCTCAGGCCTACAGGGCCCCCATAGCCAAGCGGGGAGCTCTTGGGCTACTCCTGCTGCACCCATCAAGCCTCTGGGGTGGGCTCTGCCCAGCCAAAGGGTCCCCTTCTCCATCGTCAGGAACAAAGGAGCGGGAAGCACCCTGCTTCCTCTTGGATTACTGTCCCTCCCGGAAGCCAGGGAACAGTGCTGCAAATCAATTGTTTTCAAACTAAAGGATGCTCTGATGGGCGTGCTTCTCGCATTCTGCATACAAAGGAATGCCAAGCTTCCTATGTCAAGTGAGATAAAGTGAATTTTCCTGGGCAGCCGGCAGAAATTTTTTCATCTTTCAGACATAACCTGTAGGGAAAACACTGACCCCCTCACTTAACCAGCATCAGGAAACAATGAGTTGTTTTCAAGAAATGAATTTGCAGGCTAAGTAAAGCTTCCCTTCTGGAAGCTCTAAAACTTCAAAACAAAAGTGCATCTATTTTTAAATAAACCATGTCTAAACTGCATTACAGGGGGAGGGATAAATTAGGATTACCAGATACACACTACTATATATAAAAGAGATAACCAACTAGGACCTACTGTAGAGCACAGGGAACTCTACTCAATATTTTGAAAGAACCTATAAGGGAAAAGAATCTGAAAAAGAATATATTTTATATATATATATATATAACTGAATCACTGTGCTGTACACCTGAAACTAACACAACACTGTAAATCAACTACGCTTCAATTAAAAAATAATAAAATAAAAAAGTAAACTGCATTACACATTTGCCTCTTTCCTTTGACGGCACAGACACAGTTGAAGTGGTCTTGGCGGCCCGCTCACTGGGAACGTGGACAACTGTATCACGCTCAGAGACGAAGCCACCTTCTGCGTCCATTTGCCTCATCACTAGATGGCCCCACCCTGCTGTCCTCCTTGACCTCTTGTTTCTGCTTTGTTCCCGGCTCTTCTTTTGCTCAGATGTGCACAGTAAACCCCTTCCTGCCGCTGTCAGTATCCCAGAGGGCTTGCAGTCTATGTCCACACCAGAACTCATCACCTTTCCCTCCTACCTGCTCCTCTTCCTCCTGTATTCCTGACCCTGGTCAGTGGCACCCATGTTCACCCAACCATCGCCATCAAAACAAAAACCAAAATGGAAGCAGGAGCTGGAAGGAATTTCAGAGTCATCTGGTTTGTTAGAATAGTTGGTGAAGTAAGAGTCAAAAGGCTCTGATGAAAAAAGATCCCAACACGTCTGTGGTGAACAGTCAGTGGACTTCAGAGCAGGGAATTCTTCACCTATTTTGGCGCTTCTGGATTGTTCCTGACAGTTGAGGTCGCTAAGGCAAGCAACTTCTGGATAAGGAAGGGGTCATGGTTCATAGTATTTAGTTTGTTTCCTTTGTTTTTAAAGCATCAATTTTGTATTATTCCAGAAACAGGCTACAATTCAGGGACTTGATGAGAGCTTTTGATTTCTCTCCTCTTCTCAATTCCCCCATTACACCATCCCCCAAAGGGCCAAGACTCCCAAATTGGAAAGGGCAGCTACCAGACCAGGACCAGTGTGAAATGAGGACGAGGCCTCCTCCATCCCCCCTTCTCTCTTTCTCTTCCTCCTTTTCCCCACCCACAGCTCTACCTGCCTCGTGCATCAGTCAGAAACCAAGGCAGGAGGCAGCACTGCCCCAGAATAAGAGCAAATAAGGCTCTTGAAATTCCAGAGGGGAGTGAGCTCCCAGGACCGGGGGCAGTGCCGCGCACGCCGGCAGACCACCACATTCCGGAGCTGACTCAGGAACAGGATTTAGTCGGTGCACCTGGAGCAGAACAGGGGCGGCCAGGCCTGACTCACAACTGCCACACTGAAAAGATCTATGCAGAAGTCGGATGCCGACACAGCCATTGGCCACGGGGCCTATTCCTTTCCCGGGGCAGGAAAACCCATGCCCACCTCGGAACCATCCTCTTTGCGGTTCCTGGGACACCGAGTCAGAGTTTGGCAGGTGTGTCATGGAAAGGAGAGCTGGAAGTCACGGTCAACGTCTCTACCTGGGCGGCACTGGGTAAATTCTGCTGATGGTTGGTTGGTTGCTTTCGACCTCTTGACTCCGTACTGACCATTCCCTGCCTTTGACACAATCTAGCCGACAGGTCCCAATACGATAGGCTAGGCAAGAGCTTCCCTTGACGTCCCAAGATGGTAGGCCTACACTGTGGATGGGCCAGGTTGTCCCAGCTGCCCCCAGGCCCACCCCTGGATAAGTGAGAAGGGGAAAGGGTTTGGGAGAGTGAGGAGGGAGAACTGACCTGGGAGGGATGCTCATTTTCCCAAATTCTGCGGTGCTTCCCAGAAGGCCCCTATAAACCGACTCCAAGTGCCACTTGTAAAATAAGTCCCTCCGGCCTTCCCCACCAGCTTCCAGGAGCCCGATGGCTAATCATCAGACTAATTTAAGATTCTGAATCCTCAGAGAAAGCCTGCAAGTAGATGGGAGCAGAGACGGCCTGGTGTTCCCCACCATGACCCCCACCGCACTTGTCCTGAGCGCCAGATCTGCCCCCCCTGCTGCTAGGGGCTCCCCAGGCGCCGCCTGCCCCGTCACTCACCAGGGGAGCCGTCCTTGACCTCGTGGGAGCCGTCCTTGACCTCGTGGGAGCCGCCCGCCTGCCTGCCCGGGAGGCCAGCCTGGCAGAATAGCTCTCCCACAGCCTCCTCGCCGACCTCCCGGGCAGCTTTTCCAAGCTGTCTCTCTGGCTAACACAGGAGCTTTGGAATGAGACAGGGAGAGAAAGACATGAGGGGTGGCGGCCCTTTCTCCGAGCTTATTAAAAATCTTTTGTGTGCCACAGAATGCGTCCCGTCTTGTCCGTCCTGCTCCCCCAGCACTTAAATTTTTCAAGCCTGATGAGCATAAACGCTTCAGTTAGTCAATGAAACCAAAGATCCTTCTGGCCTTCGATTGTGTCTGGATTTCCTTTATGTGGCCGTCATCATTAGGCAGCCGTCCGACCCCGTGGCCAGAGGTGCCTTCTCCGGCTCTCCACAGCCCTGTCTGTATCTCTGAGGACCCACGCGCTGTGCCAGGCTGGAAGAACAGTCTGGAAGGAAAGCCCGTTGTCAAACAAATCATCGTTCTGGGAACACAAAGCCGCGGGGACCCTCGGGGTGCTGCTGACACTCGGGCCGGCAGCATCAGAGAGTCGTGTCTCCTGTGTGGCGCTGAAGCCCCAAGTTTGGAGACAGAAAGCTGGCTGGCAGCCAAGAGCAGCGGCCGCGGACACCTTATCTAAATAAAGGGAGAGAGCGCAGCACGCAATGTTATCACAGGCGCACAACAGGCTCCGAGAGGGGAAGGGGTGGGTGGACGCTGCGTGGGTGGTTTCGTGTTGCGATTTTTTTTTTTTTTTTGTCTCTTGCGGCTGTTGTTTTCTTTTTTATCTATTCAGTTTTGGAGGATTCAACAGCCGGGCGCTTGGCAAAGCCTGGCAGCGATACCCACACGGCCCTTTCCAGTCCAAACGGCTCCTGTCAACTTTTACAACCCTGCGCTAAAACTCCAGGCACGCCTCCTATTGCCAGCAGCAGGTTATTTATTTGCCCTGCCTGTCTGGCCACACATTTTTTTCACGGGTGTGTTACCCCCATAGTGGCTACAACTTCCCTCTGGCCCTTAAAATGCCAGTAACCGCCCCGTCCACTGGAGAGCTGGGAGGTGTTCAGCATTTCATGGTTTCAGGATCCTGCACTGGTTAATGTCATTTTCATCTCCGTTCAGCTCTTTGTGACCTGAAGGAAGAGGAAGACTTCTCCATTGTGAAAATTGCTCTCTTTCGCTGGAAACCATTGTTACTAATAATAACCTCACCAGGCGCAGCCGTCAAAGGGCCCGCCGGCCAGCCCCTACCCGCGGGGGTCAGGCACACACACAACTCAGAGGGGACACGGCTGGCCCAGGGTCAGCTGGCGAGGGCCCCAGCCTCAGCCGCTCCTGCAGCCCCATCCGTGTTCTGGAACCCTGCTCATGTTCTCGAACTGGGCCTTTCATTCTTTTTTAATCCTTTACACAAACAGAGTGTGTGTGTGCTTTCCTGTGTGTGTGTTGGGGGGGGGAGTGCTTTGAGATCATCCAAAAAAAAATAATAAAAAGGGTTTTCATGGTTGAGCCTGACCTGGTGCAACGCAGAATATATTATTTCTTTCAGAGCTTGGATAGCAGATCTGCACGTGAAACACAGATCAAACACGGCCCACAGAAACAATGGTAGGAGGCATAACCAGAGTGAATCGATTCCTTGATCCTGCTGTACCAAAAAATTAAACAGGAGCACTCCTGGGGTTTTTAACCCAGATACGACTTCAGCCACAGCTGTGTTTCCCATGTTCTGAGATCTCTTGCTCTGGCTCCCTTTTTCTGTATCGAGTTCTGGCTTTTTTTTTTTTTTTTAATTAAATACCTCTATCCCATCACCCTCAACACACACACACACACACACACACACACACACACACAGGCTTGTTTTACCTTTTCCCCAGAACTCAACACTAAACAGGACAGACTCTGCAGTTTTCCCTCATCAGGACAACGAGAAGGCAGAAAAGTCCCTGGCAGGCATCAGGGGAAAATCCTTAAAGCAGAGAAGGTTCTATTCCCCAGCCTGAGGCCCCGTCCTCTCTCTCTATCCCCAGGTGATGACATGGCCCCTTTGCTCTCAAAGATCTGTTTAAATATGTAGGTGGTCTTGCTCAAGTCGGCTGGTTTTTATGTCGGCATTGACCCCAGGCTGACCCCAGGCCTGAAGATCCCGGATTGCCCAGCTTGGCTGAGCACTGGAGGGTGGAACTCGCAGCCCGCCCCCAGCCTTCTGCTGGGCCACCAAGGCCACCCTGTCGGGCTGATCAGCTGCAGCCACTGTCCTCTCCTGACCTCTGCTCTAATCCTGAGGACGCCCTTTATTTAGACACCACAGTCCAGCCCGATCCTCAAGTCCCAGATTTGTTCACTGGAGACGAGCTGGCAATGGCCCCAGGCTGGCTCGAGGGCTCCTCAAAAGAGGCCTCAGGAGGGCAGGCCGGCCTCAGGCAGGTTCTGGGTGAGACGGAACAGAGATCACAGGTTTGAGTCTCTGAGGCCTGAGTTCAAATTCCAGCTCTCTCACTGGCTGTGACCTTGGGCTACTGTGTAACCCCCCTGCTCCTGGTGTCTGCATTAATAAAATGGAAGAGAAGATCACAGGAGGACGGAGCAGAGAGAGATTTGAAGATGCTGGCCTTGAAGTTTGGAGATGGAACCACAGGCCAAGGAAGGCCGGCAGCCACCGGCAGCTGGCAGAGGCAAGGAACTGATTCTTTCCTGACTTCTCCAGAGGGAATGCGGCTGACACCTTGATTTCCACCCAGTGAAACCGATTTCAGACTTCTGGTCTGCAGAGCTGTGAGAGAATAAACTTCTGTTGTTCTTAGCCCCTGAGTTTGCGGTCATTTGTTACAGCAGCAATGCTAGATCAATACCGGCTTCCATGATATGGGCTGTGACCTGGCTGTCCAATCTGCATGGGCCTCACAAAGAGCTTGTAAAGTGGTGGGTGAGGCAGGCCTTATCCCTTTACTGATTAGAAACTGGAGGTGCCCAGAAATTAAATGTCTTGCTCAAGGTCACATGCTGTTTGGTGGCAGGGCCAGGACTAGACCAGTCACCCAGAGTCTGGTCCCTCTCCACCACCATCATGCCCTGTGCCCACGCTCTCCCCTCTGGACAATTCTAAGCAGGTGGAAAAGAAGGCTCAGCCCCCAGTGGGAGCTGGGCAAGGCTTCCAAGTTCCTGGAGAACACGGAAACCACTCTCCCATCCCCTTCCTGGCCCTGGTGTTTGCATCTGGAGGGCGCACTGGGGTGTGGATGCCCCACCCGAGTTGCATCTCTCCCCGCAGAGGAGAGGGAATCCAGGGACGTGAATTCTCTCTCACTGACTCACCTCTGAGCCCTATCAGGTCTCCCGGGCCTCAGATTCCTCCGGGGTGACGTGGAAATACTAACAGGGCCGCCCCCTCTTCAAGGAGCCGTGGGATTAGAGAAGCCATGCCTGTAGAGAGATTCCCGGGGTGAGTGGGTTACTCCTCGGGAACGGGAGGGCCACAGGGAAGCTCCCCTCCGGGATGGCCCTGCTCGGTCCCTCACCCACGTGGGCCCCGGCCATGACTACCGGCACTGCTCAGAGAGCCTTCCTCTTTCTTGCTCCCTCATTTTCTTATTCTCTCATGGTCTCTGCTGCAAAGGCTGCCCCAGAGCTCCCCCTCGGGATCTGGCTGAGGCCAGACTTCCCGTGAAATGGCATCCTTGCCCAGCCTGCTCCTCTACCTCTCCTGCTTCCCTCCCTCCCTCACCGGTTTCTCCTGAGAACACACTCTCCATAAACCACGCGCACATCACATGAAAAGGAGCTCAGCATCGCTAATTATGAGAGAAATGCAAATCAAAACTGCAATGAGGTAGCACCTCACACCGGTCAGAATGACCATCATTAAAAAGTCTACAAATAACAAATGCTGGAGAGGGTGTGGAGAAAAGGGAACCCTCCCAGACTGTTGGTGGGAATGTAAATTTGTGTAGCCACTATGGAAAACAATATGGAGGTTCCTTAAAAATCTAAAAATAGAACTACCATATGATCCAGCAATCCCACTCCTGGGCATGTATCTGGAGAAAACTCTAATTTGAAAAGATACCTGCACCCCAATGTTCATAGCAGCACTATTTACCATAGCCAAGACATGGAAGCAACCTAAATGTCCATCAGCAGATAAATGAATAAAGAAGATGTGGTACATATATACAATGGAATATTACTCATTCATAAAAAAGAAGGGAATAATGCCATTTGCAGCAACATGGATAGACCTAGAGACTATCATACTAAGTGAAGTAAGTCAGACAAAGACAAATATCATATGATATCACTTATATGTGGATTCTAAAATATGATACAAATCAACTTATTTACAAAACAGAAATAGACTCACAGACATAGAAAACAAACTTATGGTTACCAAAGGGGAAACACAGGGAGAGGGATAAATTAGGAGTTTGGGATTAACAGATACACACTACTATATATAAAATAGATAAACAACAAGGTTCTACTGTATAGCACAGGAAACTATACTCAATATCTTGTAATAACCTATAATGGAAGAGAATATGAAAAAGAATATATATTTTGTTGGCCAAAAAGTTCGTTCGGGTTTTCCATAACATCTTATGTAACATTTTACGGGAAAACCCAAACGAACTTTTTGGCCAACCCTATATATATAAAATAACGGAATCACTTTGCTGTACACCAGAAACTAACACAACATTATAAATCAACTATACTTTAATAAAAAAATAATAAAAATTAAAATTAAAAAAATCACGTGCACATGATTGCCTGTCTCAGGCTCTGCATCTAGAGAACTCTTATCTAAGATACCACCACATTCGGTTCTAGGGAAGCAAAACCAGTAAAGACATGCCCCGGCCCTCCAGGAGCTTCTGTCCCGGTAGTACAAGCAGCGTGATGGAGAATCCAGAGCAACCTCCAGTGTTCTAGGTGTAATGGTGGAGGTCTGCTCAGCTCTCTACGAAGCAGGTGATCTGTCAAGTGTGTGTAGGGGTAATCAGGGAAGGCTTCATAGAGGAGGAGGTCCAGATTAATGAGGAGGCAGGGGAGGGAAGGGAGATGAAAAGAGAAAAGATAGGGCTACAGTCTAGCCCACCAGGGAGCTGCCTGCTGCTGTGTGTGGTGACCAGCGTGGGTGGCACAGGATGAGGCTGGAAAAGTCTCAGGGCCTCATACAGCAGGCCTCCAGGGGCTCAGTTAAGGAGGTCCAACTTTCTCCTGAGGGCAGCAGGGAGTCATTGAAGGTTTTAGAGAGATCCAGGTTTGTTTCTGAAAGCTTACCTTGGCTGCAGAATGGAAAGATTCGAGTAAGGCAGCTGGAGGCAGGGGGTTGGACAATATGACCTCTCGGGTCCCTTTCAACCGGGAAGTTCTAGAAGTCTCCAGGGAAAACAGGGAGAGCTGTGGGACGTGGAGAAGGAAGAAGAGCAAGAGCTGGCCAGTCAGCTCCCCTCAACGGCAGCTATCAGGAGAGACGGCAAACAGAGTAAACAGCAGGCAGAGGGCCTGCCCAAGTGCTGGGCTGGGCCACACACTGCCAGCCCTGACCCAGAGCCATTCCCACTTGGGCCCATCATGTGGCCAGGCCCTAAAGTGCCTGGGGCTGGCAGACAGGGCAGGAGGACAGACTGGGACAACAGGGCAATGACGGACTGGGGAGATGCCTGGTGAGGCCCTGGGACAGAGCCGGGCGGGCACCAGACCCCTTTATTCCTCTGAGAGCCCTTCTCCGCCCCTGCCCACAGCGCAGCCCTGCATCTCTCTCCCCTCCCCCAGTGGTGCAGCTGGGGGGAGGGGTGTCCTGGCCACCTCCAGTATCCCGAGAGGCCCAGGCAGGGCTCAGACCGCCCATCGGAGGGAGGCTCAGCTTGTGGCCTTTCTGCAAGTCTGCGGATGAGCGGAGCCGGGACAGCAAATGGCCACTGGGGTGGGGGGGCGGGGAGGGGGCAGGGCGAGGGGCCGCTTCCTCGTTAGAATGCAAAGCACTTCCTTCCGCAAGCCTCTCTCCGCTGCCCGGCCACTCTTGCCAAGAGCTGTGTGCAGAGCTGCGGGGAACAGGGCAGGACAAGGCGCCCAGAACCAGGAGTCCCAGGAAGACAAGGAGATGCTTGTCGGGGTTCTGGGAACCGGCGGAGGCCTCAGGGCCCAGGGCAGGCCCAGGCTGCCTACGGAGGCGGGGGGGGGGCTCCCTGGCTCCCAGGGAGTCCTCGGCACCCCACCCACTGTCCTTTCGGCCTGACTCCGTCTTCCCTGGCTCTCTAAGACCCCGGGGCAGAAGGGGCCAGCTTTAATTCCTTTCTGGGTCCTTCTGCAAACACAGAGAACTCCTCCTAAATGGGCCAAGTGGGAGGGTGGGAGCGGGGTGGGTGAGAGAGGTGGGCTGGAAGTGAAGGTCTCTACCGTGCAGCTGTAAGTTATTCTCGCCCCTGCCCTCCAGGAGTTCCAATCTAATGGGGGGAGACAGATATAGTCACGACCACCCACGGTGCGATCAGATCCGGAGGATAAATGGCATCTATACTTAGTAACACGGGAGGAGCGCTGCTCTAAGCCGCTGACGTGCAGTAACACATTTCCTCCTCACCAGCGCCCTGAGGCAGGTGCTAGCGCATGCCCCATTTTACAGATGAGGCAGCTGAGGCCCAGAGACGTTGAGCAACTTGCCCAAGGTCACACAGGGAGAGTGGGATTTGTCCCAAGTGGCCTGGCTCCCTGAGTCTGTGCCCTCAACCACCAGCCGAGACGAAGGAATAATGTCATCTCTTCCGTCTTTGTGACGGCATTGGTGCGAGGTAGAGAGCACGGGGCCTTGAGTCAGGTAGACCCTTGTGTCTCTCTAAGTGGCCTTAGGCAAGCCCCTTGCCCTCTTGAAGCCTCAGTTTTCTCACCTGTAAAATGGGGATAGCAACAGTACAGCACCTTCTCGGGGGGCTGCCGGGAGGAGTAGAAGAGCAGAGGGGCGTGGGGCTCTCAGCACCGGGACCACCAGCAGACAGCTGGATTTGCATGGGCCTTGAAGAGCCTCAAGGCGCTTTCACGTAAATTCATTCTCCTTGACCTTGACAGAGGAGGAGCCAGGGAGGGACTGTGGGGGGCCTGGCATCAGGGCCCCTGGAGGGATGAGGGCTTCAGGAATGGCTTATGAAGGGGACCAGTGCTTGCTTCTCCCCTGAGAAATAGTTAGGTCCCCAGAGCGTCTCCCCCAAGCCACCTACCCTGGCTTCATCTCACCCCCATGGACTCCTGAGCCATCACACAACGGCATTGGTCACCCCTGTCATCGGGGGAGGCCAAAACTCAGCAGCCCCCAGCGTTCAAGGACCAGGGGCCCCCAGTCAGCCGCCATTCAGATGACAGACCTGAATCTGAGGGCAAGGTCTAGGGAGGACAGGCTCCGGCGGGGGAGAGGAGGGGGGAAAGGAAGGCGAGGCACACCTGCCTCTACCCCGCCTCATTGACGAGCTACAGAGCCTGCCTAGGATTAGCTCCCCGCCCGCCCGCCCCCCACCCCACCCAACAGGAAAGCCGCCCTCAGGCCACCACCCCCTGCACGGGGATTTGCAGATGGCTCCTTGATGCGATCTAGGGCCCTCCCTGGCTGGCATCCACCAGCCTCAGATGCAATTAAGGGAAAATCATGTGTAAACAAGAACTAGAACCTGTGCTGCCGTGGGCGGACACCAGCGGCTCCCCCCCGCCCCCCGGCCTCCAGCCCTGGGCAACCACCCACCTCTGTGACCTCGAAGCTCTGTGACTTTCCACTGGCTCTTCCTTTGGTGAGAACCTTCCCCACCCCATTTTGTCTGCCTGGAAATATCCATTTCCAGCCCCATCTCCTCCATGGCAGTGTCTCATGAAACCTCTCCATCTCACGCACACACAGCCACACACACGGGCTAAAGTCTTCCTTCCTCTCCTAATGCCCAGGTTGTGGCATGTATACACCTTGGTTGAAGAGCGTACCTCACGACGTTACATGGTTTCCTCTGACCTATCCCCCAGTTCCAGGTATCTATTGCTTCATAACAAATCACCCACAACTTAATGGTTTAAAACAGCGCCATTTATTTTGCTCACCAATCTGCGGTTTCAGCAGGTGCAGTGGAGACAGCTCGTCTCTGCCCCACTCAGCGCCAGCTGGGGCAGAGGGAAGGCTAGCGCTGGCTCATCTGAAGGTCCCTCTCATGTCTGGGGGTTCACACCAGCCATTGGCTGGGATCTCAGCTGGGACAGGGGCTGAAGCCCCTACACATGGCTGCTACATGTGACCTCTGGGCTCCCTCCCAACACGGCGGCAGATTCCGAGAGGGAGCGCCCCAAGACCAGGCAGAAGCTCTAGTCCCCTTTATGGCCTCACCTTGGATGCCACACAGCATCACTTCTGCCATACTCACGGGCTCTCTGGTTCCCAGGGAGGGAATGCAGACCCCACATTGCAGTAGAAGAGCGTCAATGGCCAGTTGGAAGACAAGCATGTGGGATGGCATGTATTTTTTTTTAATTTACTTTTTATTGAAGTATAGTCGAATTACAATGTTGTGTTAATTACTGTTGTAGAGCAAAGTGGCTCAGTTAAACATATATATACACATTCTTTTTCATATTCTTTTCCATTATGGTTTATCACGGGATATTGAATATAGTTCCCTGTGCTATACAATAGGACCTTGTTGGTTATCCATTCTCTATATGCCAGTTTGCATCTGGTAATGGGATGGCATGTATTGATGCAGCTATCTTAAGGAAGAACAATCTGCCATATTCCCCTACTAGACTATGATTCAGGAGGACAGGCAGCATTCAATGGTGCTAAAAAACAATGCTTGCAAAAAGAAAGGAAGGACTGAGGAAGGGAGGGAGAAAGAGAGGGAGGGAGGGAATTTATAACAGAAGTGCAAAGACTCTTTAAAGCTGGAGCTACTGAGATCACCTAGTCGAATGCTCCCATTTTACAGATGAGATAACTGAGGCTCAGAGGTGTACACATCCTGCCCAAGGGCACAGAGCCAGTTCAGTAAGATCCAGTCTCTGAGTCCCTCTTCTCCCCATGATGGAGAAGGGGAGGGCCCCTTGACACTTATCCTAGAGTCACTTATCCCCAGTCCTTAGAGTCAATGCCATCTTGGCATTTGGGGAACATCAGCCCCATCCTTCAACTCAGTCTCCCCAGACTTTGTTTCTCAAGCCCGGTCTTCACCACACACATGCCCCAGTCCCTGCCTGCCTCCCCATGTGTGGGGCGGACTGGGGCCAGTGCCCAGGGCCCAGTTCCAACTGCCCTGGGCCTGCCTGGGGGCTGGAGCCTGCCCTGTCCTCCAGCCTGCTGTCAGCCTTCCTGGATCTCCACGTGTCAGCCCATCCCAGGAGACCTGTCAGAACCATCACTCCCCGCCTCCCAACCCTGCCCCAGACAGCGTGGGGTCAGGGAGAGAGCACTGGCTGGGGAGTCTGACGGATGTCAGTCTAAACACAGGCTCAAGTTGGTGTGACCCAGGACATCAGGCTTCCTGGCAGGCGAGCAGGGTAGATTCAATGGAATCTCATCCCTGAAGGACTCACCAGCTCATTGGAGGTGCCCAGAAATGGCAGTTCATCTTCCCTGCTTTTCCCTGATTCTCATGAAAGCAGCAGCGCCCAGCCCGGAGATTTTCTTGATTCCAGAAATGGAGCTTGGGCGGGAAGAGGATGACTGTCCTCTCAGCCGTGGCCAGGGATAGCAGCAGAGTCCAGCCTGCTCAGCCACTGTCCCCTGTGGAGGGGAGAGTGACCCACCAGACCTTCTCTCCCAGCCTGGGGAGAACATCCCTCAACATCATCCAACTCCCACTACACCGTTTCTATAGTCACCAAATAGTCCAGTCATCTCTTGCTGCATAACAAATGACCCCAAAACTTAGTGGCTTAAAACAATCATTTTATTATCTCTCATGATGTTGGGGTCAGGAATTCAGGTGGGGCGCAGCTGGGCAATTTTTCAGCAGCACCTGGCACTGACTGGGGTCACTTGGTGGTATTCCTCTAGTGGTTGTGCTGCCTGGAGCATCCAAGATGGCTTCACTCCCGTGCCTGGTGCCTTGGCAGGGGAACCTGGGAGGCTGGCTCAGCTGGGCCTCTCTCCCTGGCCAGGGGGCATCATGACTTCTCCATGGGGTCTCTCCAGCAGCATGATCCAGCTTCTGACATGGAGGCTTAGGGCCCCAAGAGACCAAGGTAAAAGCTTCTGGTCCTCATAAAGGCTAAGCCTGACACTGGCACAGCATCACTTCTGCCATCCTCATTAGTCAAAGCTGCCGGGCCCAGCTCAGACACAGGGAAGGGATGACAGACCCCACCTCGCAATGGGAAAAGCGTCAAAACATCCATGGCCCGCTTTGATCTGCCAGAGCCAAGTGACTTTCAGACCCGAGGCCTGGGCTCCTGGGTAGGTCTGACTGCCTACCAGGCAGCTCTGTGCCCAGGGTCAGTCCCATGACTCACACCAGATTGAGCTTGTTATGGGCTGAATTGTGTCCTCCGCCTCCACAAATTCATATATTGAAGCCCTAACCTCCATTACCTCAGAATGTGACTGCATTTAGAGACAGGGCCTTTAAAGAGGTGATTAAGTTAAAATGGGGCTGTTAGGGTAGGCTTAAGCCGTAACACAAGGCTGTTATGACTTGTGTCCTTATAAGAAGAAGAAATGTGGACACACGGAGGGACACCAGGGATGTGAGCACAGAGGGAAACCCATGGGAGGACACAGTGAGAAGGCGGCCGTCCACAAGCCAAGGAGAGAGACCTCAAGAGAAACCAGCCCCCTGACACCTTGACCTTGGCCTTCCAGCCTCCAGAACTATGAGAAAATAAATGTTTGTTGTTTGAGCCACCCAGTCGGTGGTATTTTGTTTGGCGGCCTAATATAAAGCTCCTCCGGGTAATCAACACATTGGCATTTTGGTATCTATCACTCTTTAGTGAATTTGGTGACGAGTTTACTGCTCCACTGCTTTGAGAGTGTGATTAACATAGTTAAGTTCACAGAATGGGCAAAGGAATAGGGAACCCAGTTCCGATCCTGCAATGATGAGGCTTGGACCAGGCCCCTTGGGGAGCCCTGTCAGGCGCAGCCAAGGTATGTGGCAGCCAGTCGGCGCCCACCTGTCCTCACCTCACCCACATTCCTGGGTCTGGGAAGGAGCAGTCAGCTTCAGCTGGGCCTCGGCCAAGATCCCATGAGCCTGTTGGAGAGATGCTGGAGGGACAGATAAAGGACGTGGGTCTGAAGTTGAACATTCCGAGTGTCTAGGCATCGGCAGGGATGACAGATGTTTGTCATGTGGGCCACAGCGGGCTCCTCTTTGGCTTCTGTCCCCTTGGCACCTTCCATGGCCTCCCGCCCAGCTCTGTGCCGCAGTTTCCCCCCACCCCCCAATGGGATGGTGCCGCTCGAACCCAAGGGAAAGCAAGGGCCTCCAAGAGGCAATGTCCACAGAGAGCTGGCGTTTCCTGGGTGCGAGAGGTGACCACCAAAGCGTTGATGACTGTCACTGCTGTCACTTCCAGCACTGGCGCCTCTCCGAGTCATGCTCACCCGAGGCCCAGCTCATCCGCCCCGCCCTCTCCCAGGCTGATTCCCAGTCAGCCTGCCTCACTGTCATCCACTGGGCTTAGATCACCTGCTTAAGGTTTCCTGCAGCCAGAAAAACAAGCAGAGCACCAAGAAGAAGGCAATAGCCCTGCTGGGAGCCCCGCCTACGAGGGACAGGACCCCAACCCCTGAGCCACCAGCCTAGGCCTTGGGCTTCTCCCAGAAGCCATCCATGCACTCACCCGTGGTGGCCTGGGCTCCTGGGCTGGGGGAGGAGGGATCACTGAGCGATGGGGTCACACAGGGCTGGGAGAGGAGGACTTGGGCAGCTGGACACCCAGCAGAAGAGGAGCTTTCAGCTCACCCTTTCCAGAAGCATGACTGGCCTGCAACGGGTAGAAGCAAAAGGACAACCGTGAGAACGCACAGCAGAAGCCCCTGGTCCCTAAGCTCTGGCAGGGAGCTCAGCCCTGGCCGAGGGCCTCGCGGGCGGACCTGGGTTCCTCCTCAGTGACTTCAAAGGAGGATGCTTTATTGTATAACGTCAAACAGAGGCTCATCAGAGAGGGGAGGGGATAGATTTGACGTCACACAGCTGGTAAGAGGCAGAGCCCAGATTCAAAACCAGACCAGTCTGATGCAGTTTCCATGCCCTTAAATTCTACCCTATGCTGTGGTGCCAGGCAGGGTAATGAGGCGCAGTTGGTGGCTGTGTGTGCCTGTGCATGTGTGTGTGAGTCTGGAGTCATAGAAATAGATTTCAGCATGATACAAGTAACAACTTAAACAGCACTTCACTATTTTAAAAATTCACCAGCAGTTCCTGGCGTTCAGGAATTTTTCCCTGGCCCCGATTCACAGCCACATTCAAAAGCTTCTCTCCTTTGGTAACCTCTTCCCTCCCTGCCCCTTTGCTTCCCCACTTGCTGACCACCCCCCGCAAAATTCTTCCTAATCTCTTAGGCAGAGCAATTCCGTCTTCACTTAGTCTCACCCACCCACCCGGACTGGGGAAAGGCCCAAGAAGTTTCATTGAAGTGTTGCGACAGTTTGACGCCAGTCAGAGGAAAACACTCCGGTCTCTGCCCATCCCAGCCTCTGCTGCCCTCCTTACTCTCCACATTTCGAGACACTTTCAGCTGGAAAAAGGCCAGCATCTGCTAGACCAACCATCTCACTTTACAGATGAGGACACCGAGGCCTAGATTGGTGACATGGTTTGTCCAGTGCCAAGGAGCATGTTTCTGGAGATTTGGGGCTAAAACCCAGGGACAGAGATGCCTAGATGTTACTTAGCCCAATACTTCTTCTTAATAGTCTGTGGGTTGTATTTGCAGGATTGGCTTTGGTTATTCCAGTGACAGGAAGTCTGTATTCATTATCTATTACTTGGTAACAAATTGCTCCAAAACTTAGCAGCCTGAAACAGCAAACATTTATTATCTCGCACAGTTTCTGAGGGTCAGGAATCCGGGAGCAGCCTGGCTGGGTGATTCTGGCTCAGGCTGCAGCCAAGTTGTCTGGAGCTGCAGATTCTCAAGACTTCACTGGGGCAGGAGCATCCGCTTCCAAGCTCACTCACGTGGCTGTTGGCAGGAGGCCTCAGTTCCTTGCTACATGGGCCTCTTCATAGGGCTTCTCATGACATAGCTTTCCCAGAGCCAGTGATCCATGAGAGAGAGAGAGAACCTGAGACATAAGCAGCAGTCTTTTTATAACCAACTCTCAAAAGTGACATGCCATCACGTCTGCCATATGCTATTGGTCACACAAACCAGCCCTGCAACAATGTGGGAGGGGACTGTACCAAAGTAGGAATCCCAGGAGGCAGGATCATTGAGGTAGATCTTAGAGGCTGCCTACCACAAAACCCAAGAACGTAGTGGCTTAAACAAGAGAAAAATGTATTTCCCTTTCTCACAGATAAAGTCCATGGGAGCAGTCCAAAGTTGGTATAATATTCCATCTTCATGGGAGCTCCAGACCCCTTCCCTCTTGTTTTTTGGCCACCTCATAGTCCAAGATGGCTGCTCAAGCTCTAGCCATCACTTCTGTTCTCCAGCCAGCAGGAAGAAAAAAAAGGTCCCCTTCCCTTTAGGAGCACTTCCTGGAACTTGCACGTAACATGTCTACTTATATCCTCTTGGCCAACAATTAATCACTTCCAGCCTGAAAGGAGGCTGGGAAATGTAGTCTTTATTTCACCTGGTCTATGTGCCAAAAAAGAATTCAGGGGCTCTATTATTGGGAAAAAAGAAAAAAACAGATATTGGGGGTCAACTACCAATCTTTGTCTTTGACCACCCAATGAAGGCTATGAACTTTCCCTTTCACAGAAAAAAAGAAATCATGTACATGCAAAATTGTGCATACAGCTCCGACGGCTTGTGGACATCTGGGAAGTCAGTTTATGGATGTCACATGAAGAACCTCTGCAGCTCTGGCCAGGCCCTCCCCCTATTCCTGTGTGTGAACAGTGTTGATGCAGACCCTTGGGGCAAGGTCCTATGAGAGGACAAGGAGTGCTCCGAGACAGCCCTAGCACAGTTCCTCGACGGTGTGTGGGCAGTGTCCTCCCACCTGGTAGAATGTTCCTCCCCAGGAGTTGTTGTACCAGCGTCCAGCAGAGTACAAACCTCACTCTCCCTCCACGACTTAATGCAAAACAAGGGCTGATAAGGCGGGAACTGCAATGGGTTAGTGTCATGGGTTATGCTGAGAGACAAGCCATTGGTGTTGACTGAAGAATCAGCAAATAGCGTTCCTTGGAATTCCAAATCAGCTGTTCTCTGCTGATATTTCAAATGCCAGGTTACAAGCACACAGGCACAGAGCAGTTGCCTTTGGAAAACAGTTTGGCAAGTTCTTATAAAATTATATATGCCTTTGCCACAAGACTCAGCTATCTCCCCACTGAGTACCTATTGCAAAAGAGATGAAAGTATTTGTCCATGAAAAGATCTGAACTTGTATATTCATAGCAGCATTACTCATAGCAGCCCCAAACTGGAAACAACCCAAATGTCCACCAGTGAGAATGAATATACAAACTGTGGTATATCCATACAACGGAAAACTACTCAGGAATCAAAAGGAGGAAACTCTTGATAGATAACAACAACTTGGGTGATCTCAAATGCATTATGCTGCAAGAAAAAAAAGCCAAACATGAAAGAGCACACACTGTATGATTCCATTTATGTGAAATTCAAGAACAGGCAAAATTAGCCTATGGTGATAGAAATCAGAAAAAGGAAGGAGCATGAGAGAGCGCTCTGGGGATGATGGAAATGAGTTATATCTTGACAGAAGGATGGGTTACACGAGGGAAAACTTTTGCCAAAACTCCTCAAACCTTAGCACTTAAGATCGGTGCATTTCACTGTATGTAAGTTACACCTGAGCTTAAAAAAAAGAAAAAATAAATCTGGCAAAAATGTGGGAGCTGGCACCCCACAGACAAAACCCCAGCTAGCTGCCTGCCCTTCTTGCAGGGCCAAGATCAGTGCTGGGTCAGCCGTGAGAGCACAAACTGAGAGCTACTGAGATCTGCCAGGGAAGGGGATTCTGTTCTAAGACAGCCCCAGCCAGTCAACCTGCAAGTAGTAATGATACTAACAGAGCCGCCTGAGATCTCGCCTGCCGGAGTTCTGCTTGCAGCAATGAGCTTCCCAAAATGCACGAGGGACTCAGGCTGGCACCCACTGCCCTAGCGTGTCTTTTGCATCCCCTTCAGCCTCAAAGAGGCCGCCAGCATGACCAGAATGGAGCGAGTATAGACGCGGCCGATATCAGCTCCCATCTTCCAGAGAAGGAAACCGAGACACAGAGGGACAGCGCCTTGCCAACTGTCACCTAACCCCGTCCCTGGGCTCCCACGCCAGTGGTCACACATCCACAAACAACTTCCTCTCTTGCTCAGAACTTTCCCATCAACATTTCCAAAGGCACCGAAATGAACAAGAAAGCCTGTTTTCCTTCGTTTTCTCTTCAAAGTTTATGCCCCCCCCAACCCCCCAAAAAATCATTTCGTGTTGGGAGTGGGTTTCCCTACAGATGGATTACAGTCCGTTTGGGCCAGAATGTTACAAAAATAAAGAAGCCCAAAAGTTGCAGGGGCCTTGGACTTCCCTGGTGGCGCAGTGGTTAAGAATCTGCCTGCCAATGCAGGAGACACGGGTTCGAGCACTGGTCCGGGAAGATCCCACGTGCAGCGGAGCAGCTAAGCCCCGTGCGCCACAGCTACTGAACCGCGAGCCACAGCTACTGAAGCCCACGCGCCTGGAGCCCGTGCTCTGCAACGAGAAGTCACCGCAACGAGAAGCCCGTGCGCCACAATGAAGAGTAGCCCCTGCTCACCGCAACGAGAGAAAGCCAGTGCACAGCAATGAAGTCCCAACGCAGCCAAAAATAAATAAATAAATAAATAAAAGTAAATAAATTTATTTTAAAAAAAGTCGCAGGAGCCTTAACTCAACCCACAAATCAAAAGCAGCTGGAGCTTCCACACATCCCTGTCCTACACAGTTAAGGCAGGTTTCAAACTGGCCGAGTCAGAGAGCGGGCCTGTCAGAGAAGGCTTGCATCCCCTCCCGCAGCTGGGGGATGAGAAGATGACCAAGCCGGCAGCGTCCAGGGAGCCCAAGAAACCCCCTTCCCCCCCCAAAATGTAGGCACCTCTTGAATCTCTTCAGCTCACACTAGAAGGGACCAAAATGCCAAATAAAAAGGACTTTTCCCCCAGACTTGAGTGACAAATGACACTTGCATGTCCAGGTATCTTGGAACTCCCCCTCTTCTTCCGTGCCCTCTTGTAGCTGCACCCGTCTCCCTCCTACGCACATGCAATCTAGAAGCTTCACTCTGTTCCGTCTCCCCATCCCTCGTGACTTTCTAGACACAATACTTCTAATACCAGAGCAGATGTCTTTCACTGAGCTCCTTCTATGTGCCAGGCACTGTATCAGTTAGCTAGAGTTCCTGGATTGCAAGCAACAGAGACAGAGTCTGACTAACTTGGGCAAAAGGGAATTTGCTGGAAGACGATTGGAGATTGGCATAATAGGTTGGAAATCTGGAGAAGAAAGCTTGGCATTGGTAGGGGTCAAGGCAGACCCAGAGACAAACAACCTCCTACAACTCAAGATTTAAATGCCAGGCAAGGGTATAAAATGACAGAACTGCTTTGGACAGTAGTCCGGCAGCTTCTCACAAGGTTAAACATACAACTACCTTCCAACCCCACGACTCCACTCCTGGGTACTTACCCAAGAGAGCATACATCCAAAAAAACACTTACACGGGAATGTTCATAGAAACTTTATTCATAATAGCTCCAAATTGGAGTCAATTCAAATATCCATCAACTGGTGAATGGATAAACGAATTTTGATATAACCAAATAATGGAATACTACTCAGCAATAGAAAGGAAGGTGCTGGGCCTCCCTGGTGGCGCAGTGGTTAAGAATCCGCCTGCCAAGGCAGGGGACACAGGTTCGAGCCTGGCCCGGGAAGAGCCCACATGCTGCGGAGCAACTAAGCCCGTGCGCCACAACTACTGAGCCTGCGCTCTAGAGCCCACGAGCCACAACTACTGAGCCCACGAGCCACAACTACTGAAGCCCGCACCCCTAGAGCCCGCGCTCCGCAACAAGAAAAGTCACCACAGTGAGAAGCCCGCGCACCACAACGAAGAGTAGCCCCCGCTCGCCGCAACTAAAGAAAGCCGGCGCACAGCAACGAAGACCCAATGCAGCCAAAAATAAATAAATAAATAAAATTAAAAATAAAAAAAAAGAAAGGTGCTAGCAGAGCTCACAACAATGTGAATGAATCTCACAGATGAATATGTCGAGCCAAAGAAGCCAAACACAAGAGAACACATGCTGTATGATCTATTTCTATAAAATGCAAGAAGAGACAAAACTAACCTACTGTGACAGAACTCAGAACAGGAGCTGCCTTTGGTGACCCACAGGATTTGCTGGGAAGGGGACGAGGGGACTTTTGGGGAACGATGGAAATGTTCTATATCTTGACTGCGGCGGTGGTTCCACAGATGCATATATTTGCCAAAACTCATCAAACTGTACACCTTCTGCGCATTTCAATGTATGCAAATTAGGCTTTAATTTAAAAATTAAATTAAAAAGAATCGCAAGCAGGGCTTGTGCCAGGAGTGGAGATATGATAGTGAACAAGGCAGGCAGAGCTCCGTCCTGAGGGAACTTCTGTCTGGCCCCAAAGTCACAGAGCTGGGGGCGAACTGACATCCTTCTGCCTTCCAAGTCACCCGGTGATTCCCTCGGCGTGGCCCTGGGCAGCACGCCCCAGAGCATGACAGGAGCCCCAGGGAGGTGGCGGGCAGCTGCCCCAGAAGCCAGAGGCCAGTCCCCCAAAGGGCTCCAGGCTTCCCAGCGCAGTCCGGCCCCTGAGGGAGGAAACATTCTCAGAGCCTGCCACTCCCACCGTGTGCAGCGGGGCCAGGCCTCTCTCTCCCCTCTTGAGGACTTCTGGCCCCCAGAACCTCATGCAAGAGGGACATATCAAATCTTTCTTTCAGGACAGAGGAAATAGGAAATATGCAGGACCAGAAACCAGAATATCATTTGGAAAGCACCAAACTATTCAAAGATTTTCTTACCCATTCTGGCCAGTTAAGAGGTAGGCAGAGAGAGATCTAAACAAAGAGTTGCAGAGACCGTCAGAGACCAGGGTGATGGGACAGGCAAGGCGTTCGCTTTGAGGGGCTGTGGTTTGCCGGTGAACATCGGCCATCTCCTTGGCCTGAGGTCCTCAGAGCGTCACCAGAAAGCAGTCAGTTACTTAATGATTGTGCAGGCTTTTGTCACTCTGGCCCTTAAGGCCCTAGAGCCTGGAGTGGCCAGGATAGCCCACCACAGTAGAAATTGTCACCCACATAAGCCCCAGGTCCCCCGATCCTGGGGAATGTTCTCAAGATCACCAATGTAATTCCTTACATCATTCAATCAGCCCTACCATTGAGAGGTCGGTATTGCTGTCCCTATGCTACAGATGGGGAAACTGACTCTTTGAGAGACTTTTGTCTTTTCTCTGAGAGACACAGGCAGGAAACAGCAGAGGCAGGGCAAGAACCAAGATCCTTCAAGTCTTACATTTGAAGCTCTTTTCTCCACAGTTATTGGTACTGATGGGAACTTTCTCAGGCTCAAGAACCTTCGAGAGTGGCGAGGCTGACCCAGGGCCTGACCCCTGTGGCAGGCAGCCTCTAGGAAGGCCCCCAGGGAGCCCCACCTCCTGGTATTCACACCCTCTGCGCATGGGCTGGACTCAGGGTCAAGCTTCTAACACATAGAACAGAGCAGAAGTGATAGGATGTCACTTCTGAGTTTAGGTTACAGGAAGACGGTGACTTCCAACTCCGGCTCTCTCTGGCTCACTCACTCTCCCTCAGGTCACCAGCTGACATGTCCTGAGGACACTCTGGCAGCCTATGGGAAGCCCCACGTGGTGAGGAACCCAGGCCTGGCAGCACCACGTGAGCGAGCTCGGAGATGGATCTTCTGAGGCCACCTGCCAACAGCCACGTGCGTGAGCCGTTCTGGAAGCGGGACCTCCAGCTCAGTTAAGCCTGGAGGCAACTGTAGCCCCGGCTGACATCTTGACGGCATTTCATCAGAGACCCTAAGCTAGAGCCACTCAGCTAAGCCACTCTGGAGTCCTGACCCTCAGAAAGCACGGGAGATAATAGATGCTTGTTGCTTTAAGCTGCTAAGTTTGGGGGTCATTTGTTACACAGCAAAAGATAAATAATACAGCTCATAGCTCAAAGTCCAATACCCCTGCACTAATAACTAATACCTCCTGCTCCACAAGGCTTCTCAGGCCAGGGCATGTGACCCTGACCTTCCTGGCCTGATACACACACACACACACACACACACACACACACACACACACACACACCCTCTGATATCTTGGCATTATTTGGCTTGCTTTCCTTTTCCCATTTTTCTCTCTTCCTCTTTCCCTAAGAAGCATGACAAAGTTGATCCTCCTATACGGAGAACACTTGAAATTGCAGGTGTGTCACCCAGGAGCAAGCGAGCCTGGAGGTTCCACGCGCTGTACCAGTTACCTTGACCGCCTGGAATACGCCCGGTGCCTTTTGCATGACAGCCTTTGTTTCAAGCACACCCTCAATTGCCACTGCGCCAAATGCTGAACGTGACCAGAAATGACACAGGATGAATAATGTGGCATATAATTATCACCACATTTCAGATGAGGGCAGTATGCATTTTTCTCGGAGCCGAAGGGATGCAATTTTATTTTGTAATACAAAATGCTCCATTTGGGGGTCAGTTTTAGAGCAGCCCTTCATTCGGAAGCAATTTCACGTGAATAAAACCATTTGTATTCATGCGCTGCGTACCGCACATTATCCCAGCCCCGCTCCTGGTGTATACTTCTCCACACGACTCCAGCGCTTTGCAGTGATCCAGCCCCAAATTCGAATATGAGAAGGTGACAATGAAGAAGTTTTTGACTTATTCCGGGTCTCTGGATCTTTGTCTCCTTCTCTGCCCAATGGGGACGAGCCAGCGTCTCTACAAACTGCTCTCAGACTCCACCTTGGTGACTGGGCTGTAGCATCCAAACTAAGAGCATACACCTTCATGGAGCACCAACCTTCTGTGCCTGGATGATGATGTCCTAAATTTTTTCCCCCAGAAAAGCAGACTCAGAGCCAAGGATTTGAGGGCAGGTAGTTTCTTTGGGAGGTATATTCATCTGCTTGGGCTGCTGTAACAAAATACCACAGGCCAGGCCGATTAAGCAACAGATTTCTTCCCTGTGGTTCTGGAGGCTGGAAGTCCAAGATCAAGGTGCTGGCAGGGATGGATTCCTCCGGAGCTTCTCTCCTTAGCTCAGCGGTCCCCAACCTCTTTGGCACCAGGGACCGGTTTTGTGGAAGACAAAGCCCCGGTGGCAGGGGTTGTGGGGGGAGGGTTCAGGCGGTAATGCAAGCAATGGGGAGCCCCAGATGAAGCTTTGCTCGCTCTCTGCTCACCTCCTGCTGTGGCCCAGTTCCTAACAGGCCGTGGACCCGTGCCTTAGCTTGCAAATGGTCACCCTCTTGCTCCCTCTTCACCTTTTTACAGGCCCCATCTCCAAATGCAGTCACATTCTGAGGTACTGAGGTTTAGGGCTGCAACATACGGATTGGCAGGGGACACGACTGGGCCTATGACAGGAGGTGACCCAGGAAGCATGGTGAGGGGCGGAAAGTGAGATGGGAAGGGAGGATGTGTTGATCAGCAGGGTTTTGTTGTGGGCAGCTGGGGCCCAGGTCCTCAGAGGACCTCTGGGGGAGAGCGTAGAGCACACCACAGAGTTATCCCACCAAAGGATGAGGGAGGCAGGGCACTGATGCACCAAATGGATTCCGTGTCGGTTAAGAGTTCTCCCCTGGAGACATTTCCCCCCCGGCATTCTCAGACCCAGCACTCTCCCACGAGTGGAGAGGCCTTGGATGTACCCAGGCATGGTGTGCAGAGGAGATGCCTCAGAAATTCAGAGCAATCCCCTTGAAAAGGGGAGAGAACATCAACAGGATTTTGATTTCCAGGTTTGAAACGATTCTCATGGAAAAGTTGCAAGTATAAAATGACACCAGAGGAGTTCCCTGGTGATCCAGTGGTTAGGAGTCCAGGCTTTCACTGCCGTGGCCCAGGTTCAATCCCTGGTTGGGGAACTGAGATCCCGCAAGCAGCACAGCCCGGCCAGTAAATAAATAAATACATAAAACGACACCGGCTCAGAACCGGACCGGCTACTTGAAGCTCCTTGCACAGACAGACAGCTGGGGCCCAGCAAGATTACCTGACAGGCCCGAAGTTGACAAAGTGGAGGAGGGAAATGAGGAGACCACTCACTTCCAGACGCCCAGGCCAGCGCTCTCCCCACGCCAAGCGGCTGCTTCCTCACACAGCTTTCCTTCTCACCGAGCAAGAGCGGGCTTGGATTTGCCGGTCCCTTTGCTGGCTAATAAACTCTCAGCTCACCAGAAAAGGCACACAGAAAAATCTAAGAAAGGTCAGAGGTCACCTCCTTCCCAACACATGCCGTTTCCACCTCCAAAGTAGCCGGATAGAGACCCTAGGAGCCCAGCTAAAAAAGAGAGGCGACCCTCCAGGCACAGAAGGCTGCACCTCAAGCCAAGCCCAAGCCCCAGATGTGAGCAGAATAGGTTCGCGAGCTGCAGGATCTTGCCAAAAGTCACCAAATTCTTCCAGGATCCCAGAGTCCCCCCACCCTACACAGTAGCGGGCTCTCCCTAGAGAGTCTGCCCCACCGATAACAATAAAACCAGATGCTTTCGTGGATTTCCCAATTTATTCTTCACACAACAACTGTGTGAGGTTAATATCACTGGCCCCATTTTATGGATGCATAAAGTGAGCACCCCGGCCCAGTGAATGGCATCTAAGATCACACCTTCAGGTAAATTCCATACTTCTTCTTGAAATTGGAATGCTCGCTTGGTGAGACAAGTTTCCTCTGAGGGAGCTTGAAAGGGCTGATGGGAAAGCGGGGCTCTCTCGTTTTCATCTCTAAGGGGCACCAAGGGCTACTGGCACCCACAATGCAGTGAAAACTCATGCATCTCTCTGCAGGGCCCATGAGGTTTCTAGAACGTTCCAAGAGCAACATCCCAGCAGTAAGTCATGTAGAACCGCTGCCGGTTATGAGCTACAGCAGAGCAAGGAAAAGCCACAAACACTCACTTGCAGCCTGCCGAAAAGGAAGTGGCAGATGGTCACCCCTCTGTCCACATCAAGAGCATCGGAAGTCGGCTGAGGAGGAAGAAATCGAATTCCAGGACAGATGACCGCTGAGTTTTTGGAGTCTGTTTACTCCCAGACCCAGGAATGGTGAGCAGGCTTCCTCCAGGGGCCAACCAACATCCTTGGTCTTCAGACATTGTTGTAAGACGGAAGTCAGTGGAACATTTATCTAACTGCCATCCATCCATCCATCCATCCATCCATTCGTCTTTTATCCAACAAATATTGAATAAGTGCCTGCTCTGTGCCAGGCGTTGTTCTAGGCGCTAAGGATACGGCAGTGAACCCACCAAATGAAATCTCTGCTCTAGCGAAGGCTTACATTCCGACAGGAGAGGAATAGACAATAATCAAGATCAATGAGAAAGAAAGATGCATAATCTCTCAGGTGGTAAGTGCTAGGGAGGAAAATAAAGCAGGGACGGGGTGCTGGGGAGAAGGAGTTCATTTCTCAATAGGGTGTTGGGAGAAGGCGTCACTGAGGAGACGTGAAGGAAGGGAGGGAGGCAGCCCTGCCGATGACTGGGGGATAAGCCTTCTAGGTGGAGGGAACAGCAAGTGCAAAGGACCTGAGGCTGGGTGTGTCCAGGGAGTGGGAGAGATGGCAAGGAAGCCAGTTGATTGGGGTGGAGGGAGTGAGGGAGAAGTGACAGGTGATGAGGTCAGAGAGGTGACAGGGACCATTCTGTAGATAGTTGCAGGCCACGGGGAAGACTGGCAGCCACCTTGAAGGCGATGCCAAGCTACCAAGGGTTCTGAGCAAGGAGCGCCGTGACCTCACTTGGGTTTTAACAAGATCACCTGGCTGCTGTGTTGAGAGTGGAATAAAGAAGCGCCAAAAGGGGAAGCCGGGGGGGGGGGGGGGACCAGTGCAGGGGAGGGGGAGGGTGCTGCAGTAATTCGGATGTGAGAAAGTGGAGAGTGGAGGCTGCCCCAGGGTGGGAGAGAGGCTGGGGGGCAGTTGGATATAGGAGTCAGGGGTTCAGGGGAGAGGTCCAGGCTGGAGTTAGACATTAGGGAGTCTTCAGCATACAGGGGCATTTAGAGCCTGGAGACTAAACAAGGAGGGGAGGGGAGGGGTGAGGAGAGGGAAAGGGAGGGGAGGGAAGGGGCGATCCAAGGACCTGAGAAAGACCGGGCTACAAGCCACACTGTAGCAGGTGACCACAGGCTTCGAGAAGGTCCCAACTGGAAACCTCTCAGCCTCACTCAAGGAACCCCAAGAGTGGCCAGACCTCAAGGACCAGGAGACCAGGCCTAAAGGAGAAGACAAGTTCACCTCTGCTCAAGGTGATATGCACTCTTCAGCCCTGTTGGGAAACAAGGCACAGCCCTCGCTCTTGGCAAACAAGACTCCTTATGCCCGGGGTTGGGGGCAAGGAATCTGCTGGTGTGCGAAGAGCAGGGTAGGGAGGGATGGGCAGGGCCCCTGGCACGAAGGACCCCTTTCTGGTTTTGCAACTGGCTGGCTCCGGGCGAGGCATGAGCGCTAAGACAGGCTGATCCTCAGTAATTGCCAGTTACACATGTCTCTGATTGACTAAAAAAACAATTAAATGAATGAATTCATGGCTTAACAATTTATAGCCAGACTCAGGAGGTGACACCTGAGCTGCCTCCTGACAGGGTAATCCAGGAGGGGCTGGAGAGAATTGTTCTAGAAAGAGGGAAAACAAGGTCCTGGGGACAGTAGCTTGGGGCTGCCGAGACGCCAAATTTGAGTCAGAGGGCGAGGAGAATCGAGGCTGGAGAGATGGATCCGAGAGGGGGTGATAAACCACCGAAAGAAACTTGGCCTTCATCTCCAGGCGCTGGAAACCCCACAAAGGGTTTTCAGGAGGGAATAACAGAGTCCAATGTGCATTTTAAAGAGATCATTCAGGTAGTTCTGCAGAGAGAAGATTTGAAAGGATGGAGCAGGCAGCCCAGAGGCCTGGTGATGGGGGCGGGCAGGGGAGGAGGTGAGATCCTCTGACGGGATCAGTGGCTTTCCCACATCCCCTTCCTCCCCATGGAATCCAGTGGGTCAGGAATCTCCCTCGCATTCCCTACGTAGCCACTGTCAACCTGGGAGCCCTGGGAGAGACATCGTGGAAGGGACCCTGGCAGAGAAGCGGGGCGACCTACTGGCCAGGAACGTCATCCAGTAGCCCCCCGGGCAGCTGTTGACGGCGGGCCCCTTGGGGATACTGGTGCCAAGTAGTCCCCAGGCCAGGCAGGAGGCGGGGAGCTGAGGCGGGAAGGTGCCCAGTTCTCAATTCTGCCTCCGCCGGCCCAGAAAACAATCCCGGGGCCATGGGGGAGGAGGGTTAGTTAGTGGCAGAAGTGGGTCACTGGAGAGGGAGGGGGCACCCTGATTCCAGACTTGGTCCCCTAAAAGGGAAGAAGGGTGGTCCAGAGCGCCCTGGGCGTGCATCCCCTCACCCCATCCCACCTCCAGGTTCTGCGAGCTAAGATGGATGCTATGTTCCCCAATCAACATATCGCAGCCTGCTGGGTAGGAGAAGGCAAATCGCGTAAGCCCAGGCCTAGCCACCCAGCTGGACTCAATGCCAAGAGTCCCCATCTAGCCCCCCGCCCTCAGCAGAACCACCCCTCCCACCAACACCTCCCGCTCAGGTCCCCCTCCCTCCTGGGTCACTATTATTCCTCGTTCCCCCACTAGGATTCTTCATCCCGGTTCTGCGAAGGCCCCGGTGCTCTGGTGTACACTACAGGCCTGGGAGATTAGAGACCTTTTCCCCAAATCCCCCAGCAAATCACAGCAGTGCTGGGGCAGCCCCGATTCCCAAGCAGGAAGCAGAGAGCAAATCCTGGCCAGGCACCAGGGAACCCTCTCTCCGGTCTTGCAAGGCCTCTGAAAGCCATGGGCCGGCCAGTCCGAGACTTCATTAAAAACCGCTCGGTGGCCCTGCGTTTGCTGCAAACCCATTAAACAGCCGACATAATCCATTCATACATAAAAATAAGGGAAGGGGAAGAAGGAGCGCAGTCCCACAGGATGTGTGTCTGGGAGAAACAGTTTCCATAAAAATCCAAACAGAAACGAGGTTCACGGGGAGGTTTTGGCTGCAGTCACTTTTGGCTTCTGGAAATTCTAGCTGAGGAAAGATTCCCTTTGTGGCCCGTTTGGAAGCCCTCTGATTCGGAGTCACAGAAACAAGGGAAGGGGAGGGGCTCCCCACTCCCTATGCTGACCACCCTACAGCTGAGGGATTCTTCTAGAAACCTGGGGTATTTGGGGGTTCTGGGGACAGCAAATCACAGGTTCACACAGGCCGATCTCAGCCACCCCAAAGCCAGGCCACGGAGCTGAGTGTCCAGAACAGCTGTGGCCATGGAGACACTCCCAGAGCTTTGGAAAAGGGAGGAAGACTCCAAGATTTAAATAACTCAGGCAGCAGGATCCCTGCTCCTTCCCATGGGAAACTGGTTCACAGGCCAAGAAACCCCACGGAAGAGACCCCTCTCCCCAGCTCTCGCCGAAGCCAGCGGGCCCGCCATGTGTACACATGCACAAACACACGTCGCCTTGCAGAAGAGAAGGTCAGGAGTCGCTGGATTATGTTTTTAATAAGCTGGTAAACCAGTATTTTTATTCTCTGTCATCTTTAAAAGAGAAGAAAAAAAAACACAGAAGAATGCAGCTAGTTTCTTAAATTAGAGATCTGTTGTGTAATTAGTCCATTTTATCTTCTGCAAGTTGTTGCTGTTTTCTCTCTGTGGTTTCCAGAAATGTCATTGGCTAGGCTTAAAAGTAGGGGTTTTTTTTCCTTCTAGAGAAAAATTCTATAAATATTTTCTCCCTTTTAGCATGTTTTAAATTTGAACGACATATTGTAAAGATAGCAAGAGTTATGAAAGTCTCTCTTGGCCACCAGTGAAATGCAGTGGGAAAACTGATTAGAGAGGGAACTTGTGTCCACAGAGAACGCCACTGGGCTGCTCCCCCAAGGAGTTCAGGAGCCAGGGTACCCCAGCTGCCTCTGCTCGCTGGCATTTGGGCTTGGGAGCTGGAGAGAGGGGAGGGCCACTCAGGGTGAGCAGGCCGACTTTACTCAGGGAACCGGTCTCCCTTGCTGATGGTCAGAATTCCACCCTTAGTGATTCATTTCTTTGGATGAGATTTAAGCATGGATTTTTGGCATGGATTTTACATAGTTAGATATGCCTTAAAGGTTTTTCATGTTAAAAGGCATATCCTTTTTTCCAGCCAAGATATACAGATCTACCACATGTGAGTAAAAACCTATGTAAAGGGATAGTCATCGCCAGGTTATTTGTAGCTGCAAAGGACCAGAAATGACCTGAATGAACATCCATTAACAGGAGACTGGTTAAACAAAGTCTGGCATATCCTCATAAGAGAATGTTATGCTGCCATTAGAAAGAATGCAATAGAGTTGAAGGTACTGATGCAGAATGCTCTGTGAGACACAGTGTTAAGTGAAAAAACAGGATGTACAGAACTTTATCATATGTTTACAGTACGCCGTCATTGGTGTTTTTCAAAAGAATATTAACCCTGTATTAGAAGTTGGTAGCAGGAATGGCCTTCAGGAAGGGGAATAGAGTCAGGAGGGTGAGTCACTTTTATATATAGATATAAATGATATAGATACAGATATCCTTTTGAACTGTTTGCTGTCATTTGCAGTATTTGAAAAGGATACATTTAGATACAATCATATACATATTCCAATATGCCCCGACTATCTCTGGAAGGATACTAAGAAGTCAGGGGGGACTTCCCTGGTGGCGCAGTGGTTAAGAATCCGCC
This sequence comes from Eubalaena glacialis, assembly GCF_028564815.1. Lineage (NCBI taxonomy): Eukaryota > Metazoa > Chordata > Mammalia > Artiodactyla > Balaenidae > Eubalaena > Eubalaena glacialis. The sequence continues at coordinate 36,845,290 of NC_083736.1, forward strand.
TGCCAATGCAGGGGACACGGGTTCGAGCCCTGGTCCGGGAAGATCCCACATGCCGCGGAGCAACTAAGCCCGTGCGCCGCAACTACTGAGCCTGCGCTCTAGAGCCCGCAAGCCACAATTACTGAAGTAGGCGTGCTTAGAGCCCGTGCTCCGCAACAAGAGAAGCCACTGCAATGAGAAGCCCACGCACCGCAAGGAAGAGTAGCCCCTGCTCGCCGCAACTAGAGAAAGCCTATGCGCAGCAACAAAGACCCAGCCCAGCCAAAAATAAATTAATTAATTTAAAAACAAAAACAAAACCAAAAAAGTCAGGGGCCACACGGGGGGAACATCTCTTGATTCCAATGTACGCCCTTGAAGTAATTTGACATTTTAAAGAGGCTGCTCTCCCAGGCTGGGGTGGGGCTGATTCCAAACAGGTGGGTTGGGCCCTCGGAAGGCGGGGGAATAAACTTTATGCTCTTCTGTGTGACTTCAGATCCACACAGGAAAGCATTAACATACGTTAACACTGGGAATTTCCTGGTGGTCCATTGTTTGGGACTCGGCACTTCCACTGCAGGGGCCTCAGGTTGGATCCCTGATCGGGGAACTAAGATCCCACAAGGCTGCGGCGCGGCCAAAAAAAAAAAAAAAACGAACGTGCGTTAACATTGCCAACCCTATGCTCCCCAATGCCCCCAGCTGCCCCCTAGTCTGTGCCCCACATTACCCCATGCCTACTGCCATCACTGCATGTTGCTGATCTGATTTCTTTGTCTGTCTCCACCCCTGGACACGGTGCTCCCTGCAGCTGAGGATGAATTTTATTCCTCTTTACAGCCCCAGGGCCCAGCACAGTGCCTGCACCTTAGAAAAAGATGCTAGAGCCAGTTAAACCAGGGCACGGCTTGGGCAAGTGCCTTAATCCCTCAGAACCTGTTTCCTCATCTGTAAAATGGGAATGATACTAACTTTTTTTTTTTTTTTGGACCGTACCACACAGCTTGTGGGATTTCAGTTCGCCGATCAGGGATTGAACCGGGGCCACCACAGTGAAAGCACCGAATCCTAACCACTAGGCCATCAGGGAACTGCCCCTAATAGCTTCCTCATAATGCTGGTACAAAGGTGAAGCTGGATAACAAAGGTGCCTGGTACGTGGTGGGTGCACAGCAATAATAACTGTTTAGTAGAGGATAGGATAGGATCTCAGTAAATGCTTATTGAATGAATCAAATCATCCCACGAGGCTGAGACTGGTTAAAATGCAAATTTCCTGATGCTAACACCGTCAGGTCCCGTCGCCAGGTAGGTGAGTCTATCACATAACTTCTTGTCAAGGCCCCTTTGGCTGCCTGAGAACACGTAGTACCTGAAGAAAGAGGGTGGGCCCCCGAGGAAAGAGGATGCTTGCCGAGGACAAGGGAGGCAATGTTCCGATGAGTAATAGCGCCTGCTACGTGACCAGCATCACGCCCGGCTCTTACGAGCGTTATTTGATTGAACTCTCACAATTACCTCGAAGGAATATATTAGTGTCCCCATTTTATAGACCAGGAAGCTAGGGCTCAGGGAAGGAAAATCACTCACCCGAGTTCCCATCACGGAGTCGGGATTTGAACCCAGTTCTATCTGACTCCAAAACTCCTGCCATCGACCAGCCTGCCGGCCCGCCTGCTCCTGGGCCTCCAGGTGGCTCTGTGTAGCCCCGGCCTCGCGGATGCCAGCTGCCTCCGTCTGTCACACCCCAGAGCGCCGGTTCACCAAGTGCCAGGGGACTCTTCCTGCCAGAGGAGCCTGAAAACCCCTCAGTCACACAGACGGAAAAACAAATCTCTGTTCTGGGCCTGTGCGCTCGGTGGTGGCCAAGCCCTGGGGGGTGCTCCTCCTCGGAGCCATCCCCTGGAAGGCGGGCGGCCTCTTCCACGGCTCTCGCCCCCTCACTCCCAGCAGCCTGCTGGCCGCTGACCATTTGGGAACCACCGAGCTCTGATAGGAAATCAACCTGGGTGCGTGGGGGGCGTGCGGGGGCGGGCAGAAGGGACTCCGGGCCGTGTTTCCTTTCCCCCTCTAGCCCGGCTCAAGAACATTCCAGAAGTCCTGGAAGAAAACTCATAACTCCCCAAGGAGGAATGAACTAAACTGCAGGGTATCTGGCAACTTGTCCTCAGCCAGGCCTTCTTAAGAAGCTCCTGTATGTAGCTGGGCAATCTTCGGCCTCCCCACGGTCCACCCCCATGCCATCTTGCCAATGTTCCACTCCACGTGGACCAGGTAAATGGGCAAAAGGAGATGCCCGGTCAGGAGCCCCTGCCTGCACCCCGCACCCTCACACGCTCAGAGGACTTTCCTGGGTCCACGGGAGAGAACGCTGATAGTCTGCTGAGGGATCCACGTGGCCGGGGAATAGCCTTCTTGGGCAGCCAGGCAGCCTGCCAGCGGTGCCAGGTCTCTGCCAGCCTGCCAGGAACCAGTGGCTCAGCCTGGCAGGATACTCTCTCGGCCTGTCCCAGTGAGCCCACAGCACTAGCAGAAGGCAAGTAAAGGGCATTGGAATTTGAGACTACATTTCAATTTGGGCTGGTTTTGTGTTTCCCTCGAGCTAAAGCTGTGCGGTTTCCAGCACCTGAGCTCCTACAGGAAAGGGAAATGTTTCTGTTCGGTGCCTGCTTTCAGAGAGAGGGCAACCGGTGGGAGTGGAGGGCGGAATGGCCACCCACGGCCAGGAGAACCATCTGCCTATTCACTCTCAGCCCAACAAATGGCCAAACAAAGCTGAGCTTCTGAGTGACCCCAACAGCTGAGGGTGGCCAAGGCCAAAGTCCATGGTGGGAAGCCAGAACTTCAACACCCAGGTCAATGTCGCTCTCTCTCCCTCTGTAGTTGGCAATAGTACTCGAGGCCAACCAGCCAGATAGAGTTAGTCCAGAAGTCAAAGTTTCAGAAAGAAAAACTTCTCAGTCTTCAAGGTACATATGCAGATTGCCTAACAGCAGAAGATCCGGAGGCCATAGGGGACCCCAGACTTCAGAAACAGTCTGCTATTCTAAAATGGTCTAGGTTCATTCTGGAGGGCTTCTGGGGATTTGGCTTCCATGTCCTTCTTGGGGTACCCCTGGGCCTGCCCCTCAGCAAGCTCATCCTTTAAGCATTGAAGTACACTACGTTTCCTTGGTTCTGAAGATAGGCTTGCATCCTAGTTCTTCCACCTACTGGCTGTGGTCTTTGGGAAGTTATTTGAGCCCTTGAGCTTCACCTTCCTCTTCTGCCAAATGAAGCTAGTAACAATACTAATGTCAGGGTAGCATCATGAAGCTTAAAGAATGTGAATGAGATTTCGAAATTTAACCCAGTACCTAGTACATAGTAGGCCCTCAAGAGATGTTAGTACTTCTGGCTCCCCAGAATGCTAACCTAGCACAGCCTAGGGCAGGCTTGCTAAAGCTCAAAGGAACAAGACAGCTGCCAAAGTGAATCCCACTCACTGGCTGATTTTCCAAAAGGCCTTCTGAGTCTATGCATCTTACACTCTGTCCCGAAGAAGAAGCCAGACCCACTGCTCACCAGCTCATCTTGCTGCACCTTGCAGTTCTTGCTGGCACATTTTCCCACTGTCCTTCGGATCAGGGGGCGGTGGGGGGCGGGAGCCTCTCCCTGGGCCCCCAGCAGGGAGGGAGGGGCACTCATCAACAGGGCACAGATGATCTGGGCTCCTGAGCCCAGACAGGCCATGGCTGTAGCCATAGCACACACAGGTGACGCTCCAAGGGCGCCACGCTCAGACACATCTTGAGGGGAACTGCAAGACTGCACCGTTGTGCTTACTGGCGCCATAACTCACCAACTCTTCGCGTCCTGCTGCACCTCCCTGCCTCCCACCACCCTTCCAGCCAATCTGTCCCCAGGGGCCCCCCACTGCCACACACCCAGCAAGACTCCCCCATTCAGGGGCCAGAGCCAATAGCTCATTCACAAGCAAGAGGAGTTCAGCTGAGTTTATTTTTTCTCCCTCTTGTTCACAAATCTGAACTGCCTTTGTTCCTGCACAATGAGGAGTGTACAGCCTTGGAAGGTGGAAGGGACCTGGGGCCAGGGATGGGGCAGGGTTGGGTGGGGTCAGGACCACGGCTTGGTTGCTCTGAGAGGCTCAGACCAGCACCCTGCTGAACCCTGACTCCTGGTCAGCCCTCCTCCAAGCTGGCTTCTGTATCCAGAACATTTTCTCTATTACACAGTTCACAGCCCTTTTTCAAAATCAGCCTAACCAGACACAGACTCAGCTCCTGCGGGCATTTGGGAAACCAGCGTAGAGTCTTTGGCCCTATCACCCGCTGAGTCCCACGGCCTGCCAGCCTACTTGCTCCCCATGTGCAGGGCGAGTGTCACCTCTGGGAGTCCCTTCCCTCCAAAGACGCTGCTACCAGGTGGTCTTCCGGATTTTCTTCTGCTTCCACAGAAAAGGCCTGGCAGGCAGAGGCCTTCTCTTTGGTTTCATGACCTGGACAGAGGGGACTCTCCAGATGTATCCTAGAAACGCCCCCCCCCAAAAGTAGAGAAAAAGTCCCAAATCAGAGCCAAAAGAAGGAAGAGGGAAAGGATGAAGGAGATTGTCAGGGCACGAGATTTCGTCACATATGTGGAATTGAAGGCCCTCCTGTGTGCACGCATGCGCAGGCACACACACACACACACACACACACACACACACACACACACACACACACATAACACAGTTAGGAAATTCTCGAAGAAGACCTTAACATATCCCAGCTCCCCTTGACTAGCTGTGTGATTTAGGGGAAGTTATCTGTGCTCAGTTTCCTCATCTGTAAAATGGGGTCACAATAATCCATGTCTCAGTGTACTGTTGTGAAGTGTCCATGAGATTATCCATATCAAGATCTGAGAGCAGTGTCAGGCATATATAGTCACAGATTCAATAAATACAACTATTAAAATCTTTTAACCCTATTTCCTTGGCCTTTTACCAGGGGGCCCACACTGTTGCTTTTTAAATTTCATTTTAAAAATATATGTATATACATATGTGTGTGTGTGTGTGTATACATAGTTTGAATTCAAAAAGTAATATGTGCTTATAAGATTTCAAACAATTCCCAGGAGAAGAAGGTGAACCTCTCCTCTCACCATCCTTACTGATACTGCTCTCCTCCCCAGAGGGACCCACCAGCCCCAGTCTGGCCAGATAGCTCAAGGCCTTTCTCTCTGCATTGATAAATACACACACGGGTTGTTGTGTATAAAGGAACTCATGCTGGATTTGCAATTTACTTCTCATTTCATATTTCTTGGAGAACATTCTGTATCAGTACACACTAGTCTTTTTAAATGATATACTGTATTTCATGGCATAGATGCTCCTTATTTATTTAACCATCCCCTCCTGTTGGACATTTAGGTTATTCTCAAATTTTTGCCATAAAATGATGATGCTGTGAATATCCCAGGGTACAGGTTGGCCTGCTCATGTAGGTTTGAAAAAATGAGACTTAAAAGGAGAAATTCTGGGCCAAAGGCTATGACCACACTTAAATGTGCGTAGATACAACCAAATTATTCTCCGAAGGGCCTGTCCCAATTTAAATCCCCGTCAGCATCCCGCTGTAGCTCTGATTTGCATTTCTTTAATTATAAGTGAGTATAATATAAGCATATTCTCACAGGTTGTTGGTTATTTGTGTTGGGAGAGCCTTTCCTACCCTGCAATTATTAAACAGTCCACAATGAGATTTCATCAGGTTTTTATAGTTCTTTGAAACGTTTGGATTTTTAATCCACCTGGTATTTCTTTTTGTATAGGGTGTGAGATTAGGTCCTAATCTTATGATAATATTGCTTATAAATAATTTTTAAGAAGCTACTTAAAAAGAAAGGCTCTACATGTAGACATCACACACACACACACACACACACAAACACACACACACCAGCTATGTGTGTGAAGCACACAACCAGCTTAGTCAGTATCTGGAGAGCAAAGTGCAGGGGGCCCCTGGGTTGGACGTCCAGGCCAAGAAGCCTGTGGCCCCCAAGACAGAGCTGGGCCCCCAGGCCCCTGCAGCAGCCCTGGCAAGCAGGTGCCAGCTGGCAAGGGGGGCCCAGGCTTCTACCTTCTGCCCTGCAGGGTAGGATGGGTTTTCTGACCCTCAGGATTCAGGAAATTGTGGACATAGTTCTGGCTGCTCACCCTGCCCCCAGCGTGCTGCCTGGGGACCCCACAGATAGACCAGGGCTCTGCAGAGGACCTGTCCAGAGACCGGCATTCCAGGGCACAGACAGAGAGGCAAGGTAAACCCAGACACCAGGAATGCGGTCCGCCCCTGCAAAATAATGCCGCTGGCCGCCCAGATCCCCATCGTAAAAGCTTAATGTAATTACACAGGAACGGGGAACTTCCCGCTGGAGTCAGGATGAAGAAGGCATTCTAATAAGGCCAGGCCCCCCGCCGAGGCAGCCCAACTGGAGGAACAGCTTGGCTTCCAGACCCTCACCCACCCCCGACTCCCCACCTAGCCCACCCAGGGCCAGCAGGTTCCACACACCCCAGAGCATGAGGCGCTTAGCCTGAGCGCCACCAGGCAGTGTGGCCTGTCCCCCACCATTTATGGGGGCACATGGACCCAGGCCTTACCCTCAAGAAACCCTCAGGCTGTCGGGTGGCGGGGGAAGGCGGGGGGGAGGGGACACGACAAGGACACTGACGGTAAAGTAACAGTGGTGTCCACTCTGTGATGAGGATGTGCAGGAAGAGTTAGGGAAGGAAGGAGCAGGGCGGCCTCCTGCAGCCTTGGGAGGTCAGGGAAGGTTCTGGAAAAGCTGATCTGGAGGGGTGTGGCTCTCAGGAGATCTGATGGCTGCAAAGGCATGGTGTGCCAGGGAGGGGGCCGAGGGACAAGGCAGGCGGCTGGTGTTAGCAGGACCACCCCAAGGGAGGAACCAGAAATTGCCTCTCTTGTGGCCATCTCCTTGTCAGCTCGCCCCTCCCACCACCAGCCGCCACCAAAATTCTCCATCTCCTCTGAGATAGGCCACTGCTGACCGATCCATGTAACCATTCCTAGCCTGTAGACAGTTCTTCTTTGAAACAGGCCTGAAAATGCTAAAGGCTTCTTCTCTGGGTGCCCGTCCCCAGGCTCTGCTCTGGAGATACCACAGCAAGCCAAGCCAGGGGAGGGCCACCTGGCAGAGACCATTTTCCAAAGTCTGCTCTCCTACAATATGACTTTGGCATCCTTACCATGGAGAGATGAGGTCTATGTCCCCTTCCCTTGAATCTGGTGAACTTCTGCTTGGCTCGTAATCAAAGAATTGTGGCAGAAGTGACACCACGTGACTTTGGAGGCTGGGTCAGAAAAGGGGAATCAGCTCGCGCCTTGTTCATTACAACACAGGTCCCGGAGCTGCCACAGAGGAAATTTAACTCCCCTGAAGCCACCATGCTGTGAGGAAGCCCAAGCCACATGGAGAGACCAGGGTAGGTGCTCCAGCCAGCAGTCTTAGGTCTTCAAGTCTTCCCAAGTGCCCAACATGTGTTGCACAAGCCTTCAGATGGTCCACCCCTCCAGCCTTCCAGGCTTCCAGCTGAGTCCCCAGACATCATGAAGCAGTGACTAACCGTCCCTTCCGTGCCCCTTTCAAATTCCTAACCCATAGAATCTGTGAGCATAACAAATGGTTGTTGTTTTATGCCCCTAAGTTTGGAGTGGTTGGCTCTAAAGCTATAGTAACTGGAGATAAGCTGGAGATGAGATTGAAAGGGCAGAAGGGACCAGCGCCTCTAGATTATGGGCCACGTCGAGGGTTGGGAATGTTGTGCGTGTGCGCTTACTGAAGGGCCGTAAGCAGAAGAGTGGATGATCAGATTTGTCAGCTTGTAATGTCCCCTCTGGCTGCAACGCGGAGAATGGACTGCGGGGGGTTGAATGTGGGAGACTGGGTAGGAGGCATCTCAGTGGTCCAGGAGAGAGGGGAGGGGGGTTAGATGAGGGAGGGCCGTGGCCATGGGCATGAGTGGATGGCCTTGGAAGACTTGCTGGAGGTAAGGTGGTCAGGGCCAGGAGTTGAGTTGGATGTGGGGTGTGAGGTATCAAGGATGGCTCCCAGGCTTCTGGAAAGAGCCACTGGAGGAGCCATTGACTAAGGTGGGAAATGCTGAAGGAGCAGAAGGTTTGGGCTGGGTAGGTGAGGGGCAGAGATCAGGCATTCTGCTTTGGACGCACTGGGTTTAAGGTACCAGTGAAACTGCCACTTGGGACGCCAGCCGCAGGTGGGCTTGGATGTCTGGAGATCTGGAAAGAGGTCTGGTCTCAAGTTATCAGTACATGGACAGTATTTTAAAAGCCATGAGAGGAAATGAGATCATCCAGGGAGAGGGGCTGGGGGAGACGCGGAGAGTCCAAGGACTCAGCCCTGAGGCAGCCAACACATGGAGGGCGGCCGAGGAGGAGGCCTGGGAAAAGGGACTGAGAGGGGACCCCAGAGGGCCTGAGGAAAATCCTCCTGCAGGGGAAGCCAAGCCAAGAGACAGTTTCAAAACAGAGAGGGTGGTCAACCACGCCATAGGCATCCTACCGACATTCCGTGTGCGGGACCTTCGAGTAGAAATGCAGAATATCAGTCGACTTATTATGGAATAATCTTTGCATAGGGTTATTCTGGATCCTAGAAAGAGCTGCTCTGCATTTAAAGTCAACAGCAAAACAAGGAGACCATTTCCCACTCAGGGCCCCATGAGAACCTTTCTTGGGAACCAAGTCCCCACTCTCAAGAAGCCTGTGGTCTAATCGAATTAACAAGTCAAATAACAGGGCCATGAAGTGAACAGTAATAACCGCCAGGGCTCCTTGCAGACCTCCAAGATCTGTTCGCCCCTCTTCCTCAGCAATCAAACTTTCCAATTTTTACTGCCTGGAGCAAAGACTACATTTCCCAGCCTCCTTTGCAGGTAGGTATGATCATGTGCTTAAATTCTGGCCAATGGGTTCTAAGAGGAGAGAGGGTGTACAGAGACCAGGAAATGGGGAGCCCAAAAACAGAGGGCTTAGGAGAAGCTGAATGAGACTGCCTGAGTCCAAATCTTGCTTCAGTCACTTCCTAGCTGTGTGACCTTGCACAAGTTACTTAACCTCTCTGTGTCTCCATTTTCTCATTTGTAAAAGGAAGCTAATAATAGTTCTTACTTCATAGAGTTATATGAAAAATAAATGCACTTGGAACAGTGTTTGGCACGTGGTAAATGATGCATAAGTGTTTACTGCTTTTATTGTTATTATTATTATTACTAACCCTAAAGAGAGGTGGCATGCCCTTCTCCTTCCCTTTTCTCCTTTTTACTAGCTGGAATGCAGTCATGATGGCTGGAGCTGAAGCAGGCATCTTGGTCCATGAAATGACTTTGGCAACCAAGGCTCCACACGGTAGGCTGGGCTAGCCGGGAACCTCCCTGGGGAGGTAGACTAGAAAAGAGTGTCTCCTAAAATCGATAGGGCAGAGAGAGAACTAGATCACACTAGCTGGCACATCCCCAGCTAGGAGTCTCAGCTACTCAAAAAGGGAGGCAGCATCTGCCCAGGAGCTGTGGCAGACTAGGAAGGAGGAGTCAGCTGGTTCAGTCAGGGGAACTTCTTAATTAAATGTCAGGAGAGGAGTGCCGACTTGAGCAGGCAGTGGGGAGCCACTGAAGGTCTGTGAGCAGAGGAGTGGCAGGATAAGCCCAGGCCCTGACGGCTGTGAGCTGATGAATTCGAGGGCCACCGTGCACCGGGGCGGCCAGTCAGGGGCCACCACACAAATCCAGGAAGGAGAAGAAAAGGCTGCGCTGTGCTGTGCTAGAAGACACCAGACCTCAGCGACGTTTCCCTTCTGCTGCCGTCGGCATGTTTGCAAATCGCAACTTATTATTTCCAAGCCCCACCCCACATCTGGGGCAGCTCCAGCTTCCTCCTGCATCCGTAGGAGGTTTCCAAGCCGAGGAGAGGTTACTGGCCCAGTAGCCTGGAATAAACAGGGAACCCGATGCTGAGGCTGCACTGGCCTCAGGAGCTGGGCTCTGGCCGCATCAGCACTGCGGCGTCCCGCAGTTGGGAGCGAAGGTGCCCACTGGGAGTGCTACCTCCCAGGCTGCGGACGGGAGCAAAACGGGATCTTCAAGCCGCTGGCTTTACACCCCTGCAGGGTCCCAACTTTGAGCCCCTTTGGTGGCGAGGAATAGGAATCAAATAAAACCAAACATCAACAAAACAAACAGGAGGGGGACCATTGCTACACACAGCATGGCTCACGCACATCCACATATCAGGTAAAAGAAGAAGCCAGACACCGAACGGGAAAATGCTGGTTGCTTCCCTTTTACAGGGAAAAAGCAGGCGATCAATCTCCAGTGATAAAGGTCAGGATAGTGGTTGCCTCTGTGGGAGGGGGTACTAATTGGGAGGAGCATTACGGAAACTTCTGGAGCCATGGGGAAGTTCTATATCTTTTTTTTTCTTTTTCTCTTTTCGGATTTTTTAAAAATTGAAGTATAGTTAATTTACAATGTTGTGTTAGTTTCAAATGTATCTACGTCTTGGTGGTGGCATGGTGTAGACATACGTAAAAATCCATCAAGCCACACACAGCGCACTGGACGCTCTTTACTGTATCTATTTTATACCTCAAGGAAGAAGAAAAAAATACAAAAAGGAGAGGGATCCACTCTGAGGGGTAGGGAGTATTGGTACGCAAAATGAACCTTTTTATTTCCCTTTTTATCAAAGTCCTATGGGGAAGCTGCAGCCACTTTGCCAAGCTCTGCCAGGCCACTCTCCTACGGTCCCCTCTCTGAGCGTGGCTCCCCTCGGCTGAAATGCAATTAGGAAAAAAAAAAAAAAAAAACCGATGTCTGTGTCCCAGATGCCACTGCGGAAGTGACCAGGAGGAACAGCGGGGGATCTGGAGGGAGTCGGGCGCTGTGGGGAGAAGAGAAAGCAGACACGTGGCCGAGCTGTATCAGCCAAATATTCCGACATCCACAGTTGCATCTTCTTCCTGGAGCCCAGGCCTTGCAGGGGAAGACGAGACAGAAACCGTGCCTTCCTCGACTCTCCAGCCACTCAGCTGAGGCAGCGACACAGGACGTGTTTAAACATAAATAAACGGGAGCAGCAAAAGGAGAGAGAACAAAGGCAGAGGGGAAAGGCAAACAAGACCAACAGCTGGAAACCAAGCCCATCTCTCGCTGTAATCTGAAGGGCTCTCGGCTCCTGTCTATGCACAGACACTCTGGACCCTGCGCGCAGGGGGCCAATGCCAGTACCTCCCCACGTGCCACATTGAGGCAACCCCAGATTGCCCAAATGCTCCAACCCCATTTGTCCCATCAATTTCCATTTCAAAATGGCTGCTTCACCTCTGTGGGGTCTCGGACCCCTGCCATTTCTGCCCTGCTGTCTTTACCCCACCTGCCCAGTTCTCGTGTGGTCCTCACATGCGCCGTGTGGGGAATATTTAACTCACAAAATTGCTAAGGCTGAGAACCTTGCAATTTCAGTCTTTCCCATTATGATAAGTATCTCCAGATCTGTCAACTCCAGAAAATCAAAATCCCATCTACTGATGTCCTAGTTTTAGATTTTTCCTGCAAAGCAACCCCTGAGATAAGGATTTGGGGACAGGTAGTTTATCTGGGAGGTGACCCCAAGAATCATGAATGAGAGAGAGAGTGGGGAAACAGACAGGGCACAGAGGAAAGCTGATTAAGGGTCCTTTATTGAGAGGGTTCCCACTCTGGGCTACTGGGGTGCAGTTCTGCTGGGGACCCTCAAAGAAACTGTGTAGAAGACACCTCCAGATTGTCCTCTCAAGGGGCAAGGGAGCCCAGGTATGCTCTCACTGGAAGAGGGTTACTCCTGAGGCATTAATTGCCTGACATTTTAGAACTGTCTCCCTCTCCCCGTGTGTACAACACACACACACACACACACACACACACACACACACACACACACACACAGGCCAAGCATGGTCCTGAGGCCAGAGAACCTCAGACAGAGAGATGCAGGAAGCCACTGGCCTGTAAGCAAACAGTCTGCCATGACCTCCAGCATAGGCCAGCAGGGCATCACCAGCAACTGCTACATTTAGTCACCATATAGAGGAGCTATGCTCTACTGCTCCAAGATGCTAAAAGCAACTCCCAAGTTTGCCCACTGCATTGCAAGCAACACAAACCCAATTCAAATTAGCTGAGACAAAAAAAAAATGGGAATTTACTGACTCTTGGAACTGGACAGTCCAGGGAGAAGAATGGCTTCAGGCATAGCTGGATCCAGGGGCTCAAGTGGGTCCAGAGTTCTGCCTCCTTTCATGGCTTGGCTCTACCTGACTCTGTAGACAGGCAGGCCTGCCAGTCCCAGAGGCACCAGATCCACAGCCTCCCAGCTCAGCAACCCCAGAAGAAAGAAAGAGCCGTTCTCTCCGTTGGCTCTGGCAGAGATGCTCTGTGGAATACTTTGATTGGCCTGGATAGAATCGCATGTCCATTCCTTAACTAATCGCTGTGGTCAGGGGAATGGATCTCTCTTACTGACCAGGCCAGGCTCCATTCCCGTTGCCACAGGAGAGTGGGCCACCATGATTGACAGCCCCCCAGGCTACAAGGAATGGTACAGGGGCCCTTTCACAAAGAAAAAAGGCCCCCACCGGGCAGTCACTTGCGAAAGCCTATGCAATTAGTCAGAAGCAAGGCCAGGCCCTTGACTTAGATGCTTTATTCCTAAGCAGAGGCAGCCTGCTAAAGAAACACAGATTTAGTGCCCCAACAACCAGGCTTCTTGTGTAGTCTGGAGCAAGGGTCAACATATCTGAGCCTCAATATTCTTATCTAGAAAATGGGACTAGTAATACTTTCCCACAGGACGGTTGAGATGATTAGATGACATAACCAATGGAAAATGCTCAGCATATATGCCCACAGTATCACTGCCCTTCTCCCAAACTACACATTCTTCTTTTCCAGTTTCCAACATCCTTATAAGCCAGGAAAAAAAGGAAAGGCATCATGAATTCTTTCAAATGACACTTTGAAGGACAAGGAGAGGGGTCTGTACAAGTTATCTATTGCTACATAACAAGTTACCTCAAAACTTAGCAGCTTAAAACAACACACGTTTGTTATGTCAGAGTGTCTGTGGGTCAGGAGTTTGGGAGCACCTAGGCTCACTGTTTCTGACCCAGGGTCCCTCCTGAGGTTGTAGTCATCCAAAGGCTCGACCAGGGCTGGAAGCTCCGCTCCCCAGATGGCTCACTCACATGGCTGTGGGCAGGAGGCCTCAGCCCTCTCACCACACAGGGCTCTCCACAAGCCACCTCACCGGGTCCTCAACACACGGCAGCCGGCCTCCCTCCGGAGGGAAAGAGTGTCAACAAATGTGTGGACATATCTTGCAAAGCACCACGGTGTCCAATCTCGGGTGGAGTTTCCACCAGCTGTTTCCTCCCCTCCTCACACCTGTCCAGCTGGGCTCCCAACCCCTCTCTCACTGTGCAGGGAGGAGTCACATTATCCATGAAAGCGAGTTTCAGAAGCAGACATGGCTTTTGTCTCAGAAGTGGCCACACAGGTCACGCAGAGGAACTGGGAAGAGCGGAGTGTTACTGGGTGTGGGCGCTGGCCCGGCGTGGGGAGCCCGAGGCATTGGTACCACCGTGCCTCAGATGTCTAATAGCCCAGGGCACGTTGTGACCGCATTTCTGCACGGCACATCTGAGCGGCCTTCATGCTTTCAGCGCCCACGGTTGCTTTCACAGGATAAAGACTGTTAACTGCCCTGTGGCCACAATGGGTCCTGCCAGAGGCTGAAAACACTGAGTAGTTTCTCTGCCAGGGGCAGCCCCCCGGGATGTCAGCTTGGAGTGGGAGCACATGAGTAGGCAGGCCTGGTCCTATAAGGAAGGAGCTGGTATCAGTCTCATTTTACAGAGGAAGAGACTGAGGCTCAGAGAGGTTGAGCCACTCGCCCTAAGTCACATAACTTAGTAACTAGCAGAGCCAGGCCTTGAAGCCCAGCCTTGTCCCTCGCACTAAACCATTTCTACATTGCGTTTAGCATTTTATTTAGGGCAGGGCTTCTTAAACTTTGTCACCAAAGGGCCCAAACAGCCTTCTGGGGGGGGGGTCTCAAGTTAGAGTTCAAAGTGGCACTTCAGCAAGCTGGGCTTTCCTCATCCCATTCCTGCCCATCTGCATTGGATTCCATTAGACAGCACCGTGCTTGTTTTAATATAAAAGCAACATTGACAGTCACTTAAAATCAAATACAGTTGAAAGTACCCCAGCACCCCTGCAGAGACGGCGGGGTACAGGGACCCCCATCTAAAACCACAGGCGAAAGCTTCCACCAGCGGGCTGCTCCCCTGGCTCCCACGGCCTGAGTCCTGCCCCATGTCATCACAGCTTCTTTCTCTTTGTCACCCCCATCCACGCCGGGATTCCCAGCAGCTTGAAACTGAGGCAGGAACATGGAAGGGGAGGGTCGAGGCGGGGGATTTCTCCCACCTGGCTGCTTCACTCACACCCCGCACCCCTCCTCCTCCGCTCCCAGCCGCACATCAGCCCAGAACAGAACTTTGCACGTTCGGGAACTGAACAGTTGCAACCTCCACCGATGCCCGAGAGGAAGGGGTTAAAAACATCTTTCATCTCTCAGCAGCCCTTTATAGAGTCTACGTGTGACTCTGAATGGTTATGGCTTTATATAGAGCGTGCTCTGTGCAGAGGGAGAAACCGCCGTAGTTAAGGGAACAAAGACAGCTCTAGTCTAACGACCTGCTTTTATTTGTAGGGACCGCATCTCCAAAGGGCGGCCTTCAGGTGACATCTGCCATGTTGAGTCTGCGCCTGAAGAATTACACCAATAAACCCCGGAGATGCAAATACGAGAGGGATAGGAACGCACACAAATAAACGAAAGCCACTCCTGTTTATTGTTTCTAGGGAGAAAAAAAAGAGAGAGAGAGAGAGAGAGAGAGAGAGAGAGAGAGAAATCACACACTTCCCTTTGGATGTTTTCACACAGAGCCGAACCTTCAAATGTCAAGTTCTGCAGGGTGTTTGACCTAAAAATAGTATAATTTCTGTGTCATTTGAAAAGCTGTTTAAAATGACAGACCTAAGCCTGATTTTTTCAAACAGACATCTAGAATGAGAAACTGAAGTTGCATTATTTAGGGGCACGGTCTCGCAAAAAAAGCGAGTAGGCCTTCATTTTACTAAAATGTGCCCGTTCCTGTGGTTTCCGTAGGTAATATCTGCGTGGGTTGTTTTTGGCGGCCAGATCTCCTCTTTGTCCCTTGATGATTAAGAGAAACGGGGAGGGAAAAAAGAAAAGAAAGGAACAGCTTGGGGGAGGTGGAGGGAGCTGGCAGTGACGTGCCGGGGCCTCCGCTCACCTTTTGCGTCTCTGCTCGCTCTGGGGAACCAGAGGACGCAGACCTGCATTTTCTCTGCCCAGCTCTCAAAATGAGCAAAGCCGGAATCCTAACCCGGCGCACGTCTCGGGCCAGAGGATGTCACACACACCCTGGCAGGCGGGCCGCCAGAAGCTCGCGGTTTGTTTAGACAGCTCAGGTCATTCCCGTCCACACCCCAAGCTGACGCGGCTTTATAAACACGGAGCAGGGGATGCGATCTCTGAAGTAACCGGGCCAGAGATACGCGCTGCACACAGGGCGGGGTTTGGGTGGGAGGGGTCTGACCAGTTCTGCTCAGAGGGAGACGCATCTCTCCCCCACCCCCACCAGGAGGACCCCTGGCTGGATGCAAGTGACTCTCCCAGTGCCGAGGCAGCCGCAAGAGGCAGTCACCATCCTTGGAAATGACTCCAAATGTGACCTTCAGTCCCAGTATCCGCAGGACTGGACCATCTCTGAAGGCAGCGGCGGGCTGGACGCCTCTCGGCAGCCCCCGCAAACCCTGGGAGCTCCAGGCTGGGAGGCAAAAGACTAAGGTTCAAATCTTCCACTGCTCAGAACTGGCTGTGTAACCCTAAGCAAGTCACTTAACCTTTCCAAACCTTCATTTGCCAAATACGGAACTTAGACTAGCTCCAAAGGTCTGACCATTCTGGTGGCTCCTAAACTCACACCTTCATTCCATGTAGGAAAGAACAAATGAATTCATGAATAAACAGCCTACAACAGGGGCCCCAAGCCCGAGCCATCTCTGCCCTGCGTCCAACTTCACACCTGCATCCTTTCCCTGAGGACCTTTCATCCTGAAAAAGGTAAACCCTTGAAAAATGCTTCGTACAAACATGAATTCACAGACACATCTTCAATGCTCCAGCGCCCAAGCCTCCCCCAGCCTGGAGCATTTACCCAAGGCGGTGCTCACCACCCGTTCTCTGAGTCTGCTTCCCGAGACGGAGCCCCAGGGAGCCCCAGGGAGCCCGGGCCGCGAGCTGCAGCACCAAACCGTGGGGAAGAAACAAACCCGCCGCCCTCTCTCTGCTTGCACTTCACCAGTGGGTTCGTTTCAGAGCCTGTGGGTGTATTTCAATGAGAACAATACGAAAACATGGGCGGATTCTTTTCTCTTGAAAAGAAAAAACCTGAAACAATAAGCTGAAGTAATAACAAGGCAGAATGTGGACATCTGCTCCCCGCCCGGATCGACTCCCCAGCTCGCTTCTTCCCGGGCCTGTCACACCCCTCCCCCCCAAGGCATGGATTGCTAAAGAGCCCAAATTAATTCACCTGCACTGACTAGGTATTGCTACCTGCTGTTGTGTTGCTTGCTACTTATTTGTTCATTCATTAAATTAAAAGGCAATGCGCCCTTCCTAGGCGCGGGGTACTGCGTGTCGGGGGCTGTGGAGGCTTCATTTTCAACAAGCCTTTAAGGAAGCCTGCAGTCTAATGGGGGAGCTGAGACAAGCCCATTAATAACTATGATACAGGGAGAAACGAGGCGAGGCAGAGATGCAGGAAGCACTGGGGAAGAAAAAAAAAGAACGTTTGTTTGTGCGTGTTGGAGGCTAGAAGTGATGGCCAGGAAGGCTTCATGAGGGAGGTGGCTTCCACCTGGGCATTAAAGTCTGGGTGAGGTTACACCAGCATGGCTGGAAAGGAAAGCCTTCTGGGCCGAGGATACTGAGTGAGGAAGGGTACAGAGGTGGCAGGCGTGGCAGCAGGGGTCCCCACATCAGCCACATTCAGTGTGAGTGTGCAGGGACAATGGCAGAGAAGGCCAGCAAATGGACGGAAGAGGACCCAAAGCACGTAGAAAGACTGAGGTGCTTGGAGTTTAATCGGTGAGTTCTTTGCCAGGGAGTGTGTATAGTCATTTTTCTGTCTCAGATCCATTCTCTGCCCTTCTCTTGCTTGCAGTGTAGCAGGGAACTACATTTCCCAGGGTACTCTGCAACTGGTCTCAAGATTCAGCCAATGGGAGATACCAGAGGGAGATAGGCGGGCAGAAAGAGGGAGAAGCCAGGGTATTTCTCCCCACTCTCTTCTCCTTGGGCAGCATCCCCAGCATCAGTTGCTTCTCCCGCATCTCCTCCGTGGTTCGAGTTCCTGTTAGCTGACTCTGGCTTCCAGGTTCCTATAATACTCCCTCTTCCTTTGTCCCTCCAGCCCGAGGGATGCCAGCAGCTTCCTACGGTTACTAATCTCTGGGTTGCTAACCTCTGCATTACCTCACTGTGCCCTGTTTGGCTTTTTGGCTCCTCCAGAGCCTATGAAGTCAGTTTCCTGGATGAAATACCTTATGTTTCAATACCTAGAGAGGTTTCTCTTTTCTTGGCTAGACCCTCACTGATACAGGGTAACTGTATCCCATTTGGCTTCAGAAGGCTCACATTGGCTGCAGAGGGCCCGATTCACACTTTCTGCAACCTCCCAGGGGAAATGTGAGGAAGGGTGAGGGAGGCCTGAAGCAGGGAAGTGGCATGAGGATAGACAAGGGAAGACATCGAAAGAGCCCCAGAAGAGGTGACGCAGCAGGACCTCACAGAAGCATGGGATATGGGCACCAAAGATGATGCTGAGCTTAGCTTGAACACCCAGGGGAATGGCTGGGCCACCAACAGAGTTGGGAAGAACAGGGGAGAAGCTGAACTGCAAAGGAGCCGATGAGCTGGATTTTTCTTTATGCTTTTTCTCCTTTTTTTATTGCTTTTTTTTCTTTAACTAATCCATGCACTTGGCTCTTGGGCTTTCCCTCATTGATTTTGGATTGAGGAGATTGATGGAGGAGACCTCTAAAGGGAGCGAGCACCCAGAGGCAAGAGTAGGCGGCAGAGAGCACCTTTGGGCCCGAGGAGGGAGCGTGAAGAGAAGTGGGGAGGGGACACACGAGAGCATGGAGAAGGGCCACAAGGGCTGGAGGGTCTGAGCAGCGGGCAGGAGCCAAGGGAACGAGGTGGGAGAGCAGCGGGACGGGACACATGGGCTGTCGGAGCCAAGAGGAAGCAGCGTCAGGGGCACGATGGAGGTCACCATGTGAGGGCAGCAAGCCCAGAGGGCTGGCGACACGCAGTCTGGCGGAGAGAGACAGGGGAGGGAAGGCAAGGGGAGGCTTGCTCTGGGACAAGGTAGATCTGTGCATGTGGGAAAGGGCCCAACGAAGAGCAAGGGCCCAAAGGTGCCAGGGTGAGTGCGTTCGTTCATTCATTCATTCATTCATTCACTCAACAAGTATTTACCACATGCCTCTATGTGCCAAGCACTGTTTTGAGCTCCAGGGGTGGAACAGTGAATGGAAGAAGTGAAAAGTCCCTGCCTGCTTAGAGTTTCTATTTGAACAAAGGGAGATAGACAGTAAACAAAAACACGTCGAATATGTCACACTGCACATAATGGTAATGGGTATGGGGTGAGGGGCAGTGGTCGTGCAGGAAACAGGATTGTGGGGAGGGGTCATTGTGATTTCAGTAGGGTGGTTGCGGAAGGCCTGTCTGGAAAGGAGACCTGAGGAGGTGAGGAAGCAAGCCGGGGGGAATATCTGGAGGAAGTGCACGCCAGGCAGAGGGAATAGTCAGTGCAAAGGCCCTGAGGTAGGAGTGTGCCGGTGTGTTCCAGAAATGACAACGAGGCCAGTGTGGCTGGAGCGGGGTGGGGGAGGGGGCATGGGTAGCAGGACCTGAGGTCGGGGAGGTAGGGTGGAAGGGCCAGACCAGGGAGGCCTTGACTATCAGAGTAAGAACTTGAGCTTTTATCTGAGGGAAATGGAGAGCCACGGGAGGGCTTTGAGCTAGAGCATGACGTGATCTGACTCAGGGCAGTGACTGAGGAAGGGAGCTGAGTCATCTGAAGGCTGGAGAGCTGCAGTGGTGAGCTACATCCCTGTGGGAACCACTGCCCCTGAGGCCCTTATGCACTGGGAGATGGGTGGCTTCCCTGAGAGCAGGTGGGGCGGGGACAGGGCCAAGGGGAGCCTCAGACCTTTGCCGCGACTGCAGCCAGGGTACACTGGTACTGGCTAGCACACGGTAGGACCCTGCCGACCCATGAACAGCCCCTGAGTCCCACGTTCACAATTCCGCAGCACAAAGTGTTTATGAGCCCCCTTCCCCAGAATCCTTGAGCAGGGGTCTTTACTGTTCACCCTTGGTGTCCACTTGAGGGGGTGGGAACTATGAGCCTCTGGTCAGCTGGACTCCTCGGCTCCCAGAACCCCTTACACTGAGGCCTGCACTCACACGGGCCACCAGGGTCCCTAGGCTCCCAGCTGGCCTGTCAGAGGGGCAGTCTGCAGACTGGGGTAACTTCAGTGTACCACCCACGGCCTGGCCTTACGCCCAGAGCCATCCTCTTTCCCCCTACACCCACACGTCACCATTTGTGGGACTCAGTGAAGACACCTGTCACCCCTCCCTCCTAAGGTGGCCTGCTTCTGGGAAGGCCCTGGTTGTGGCTTCTACAAACTTCCCACTGGCAATGGAACCCCCAGAGCCAGGGCAGTCAACCTTGCAACCTTGGCTGGCTGTGTTTCATTCTAGAGCTTTGGTCTAACCTCTTCTCCCCAGTCTTTTTGGGCATCCACAAGAGTACGTATCTCTGCGCCCACGTACACAGACCTACTGGACAGCTCCTTTAGAAGAGTGGCTTCTCACAGCCTGAGATAGCGATTTCCCCTCAGAACTCTGAGAACAACAGCAGTCCCTGGTGGGCACTCAATGGCACTAATGGCAGCCATGTTGGAACTAGTGGCCCTGTTGGAAAGGGGACATCCAAAAACAGGCATTGAAATCTCATCACTGTGGACTGAGCTCTTTGTAGAAATGGTGCTGCCATTCTCTGTCCTCACAACCCCAAACTTTCAGTCTCAGGGAGCCTAGGCGTACTCAGCTGGGTATGAAAGACACCATCTTCAGATCTAGAGTCTGTTCCTAAATCCTCTGAAACAATAAAGTTTAGTCTCCCTGGTTGCCTTATGAAAGTTGACACTTTTGTACTCTACATAAAGTTGAATGTTAAAAATAATAGCTTTTGTGTTGGAGTATACTTTCAATATTCATTTTCCACGTTTCAGGATAAAATATATGACCATTAAGTCACTACAATAAGTGGAAAAACAAGATTACTGCTTTCACATCCTCTGTGAGTTGCTAATAATCTTGCTGGTATCCTGACATTATGGTCAAGAGATATTGCTTGGGCTTCCCTGGTGGCGCAGTGGTTGAGAATCTGCCTACCAATGCAGGGGACACGGGTTCAAGCCCTGGTCCGGGAAGATCCCACATGCCGTGGAGCAACTGGGCCCGTGAGCCACAACTACTGAGCCTGCGCGTCTGGAGCCGTGCTCCGCAACGAGAGGCCGCGACAGTGAGAGGCCCGCGCACCGCGATGAAGAGTGGCCCCTGCTCCTCGCAACTGGAGAAAGCCCTTGCACAGAAACGAAGACCCAACACAGCCATAAATAAATAAATAAATACATAAATAAATAAATTTATAAAAAAAAAAAAAGAGATATTGCTTTTAGTTATTTGGATAGCATGTACCAAAGACAATGGGTTTTTTGAAAGGGAAGAGGGGAGAATATTATTTTATTGGGATGGGTGTGATGTCTTTTTATACGTTTTATTATGAAGAATCTCAAAACTATGCAAAAGTCAAGGAAATCTTATGAGGAACTGCTGGGACCCATTGCCAGCTTCAACAACCTGCAACCCAGGGTCGGTCCTGCCCTGCTCATCCCAACCCCAGGATGCTTTGAAGCAAACCCCAGACACCCACGCTTCATTCCCACAATACTGGGTTTTGTTAATAATGTAAAGGATTACTGTCAAGGGGTAGGAACTCTCTCAGCAGCCTTCCCTATCTACTTCAGTGAAACTGAGAGATGAACTTCAGCCTAATCCATCCCCAGGAGGCCTGGGATGCAAGTCAGTTTCCAGACCTGGGCCGCCTGGACCTTTGCTACAGCCAGAACAGAAGGCGTGTCTGCGGCTTAATGAGGGGAGCAGGAATGAATGGCTACCTGCAAGGCTCTGGTCAGCTGTCCCAGATAAACTGAGGGTTTGAGCCTTCCCAACACAGGTGCCAGGAGTCTCCAGATAAATCCAGTGCCTAGTTGCAGGTCACCCCCAGTCTTTCTGCTTCTCACTCATGGTGCAGCAGAAGCAAGCCATCTGCTGTGCCCCGTCTTAACTCTTGACTCCCAGAATCCATGAGCACAATAAAATCCTTGTGTTATGTCCTTAAGTTTTACAGTGGTTTGTTATGCAACAACAGTAACCAAAGCACACTGAGTCTTGAATGATGAGAAAAGACAGACACGCAAAGAGCTGAGTGTGACGAGCACAGCAAGTGCAAATGTCCTGAGGCAAGACCAAGCTCGGCCTCTTGTGAAAGAGGTAGGACCTTGTTATAGACCTTGTAAAGAGTGAGGATTTTATTCTAAGTGTTACAGGAAACCATTGGAGGCTTCTGAGCAGGACAACGACATGACCTGATTTATGCTTTAAAAAGATCCTTCAACCATATCGTGTTGACAGGATGTGGAGGAACTGGAACTTTCATCCACTGCTGATGGGGGCATACAGTCTCTAAGAAAAAAATGCTATTCACGGTCAGATAGATAGTCCAGTGTCGTTTCTCTCACAATGTCCCCAGAAGACACTGTCTGTGAGGGGCAGGCTGCCATCCACGGCTCCTTCCTAGTGTTCACGGGGCCTCTCCCACTGCCCTTGGAACCTCTGAACACCCCCGCCAGCCCATCAGTGGGGCTAAGCGGTCTGCCTTTTCCTCACCTTCCTGCCTCCCCTCTCTCCCTCTTCCCTTTCTCTTTTCTCACCTTGTAGCCCAGGTGGCGGCTTCTACCTTCATCGCCCTGCTTTGTTGCTTACCTGGCCTGTGGCATCAGCCTCCTCACAAGTCTGCCTACCTCTACCCTCACCCATTGTCCAATTCTCCACACAGCACCCTGAGGGATTTTTGTAAATAAATTATAATTCAAGCAAAATGTATGTAAAGAACAGCACACATTGGGATTGACATGTATACACTGATGTGTATAAAATTGATGACTGATTAAAAAAAAAAAAAGAATAGCACACATGTCATAAGTGTACAGCTTGGTGACATTTCACTAAATGAACTTATACCCATGTCACCAGCATCCAGATCAAGAAGTCAAAGAGGGGCTTCCCTGGTGGCGCAGTGGTTAAGAATCTGCCTGCCAATACAGGGGACACGTGTTCGAGCCCTGGCCTGGGAAGATCCCACATGCCGCGGAGCAACTAAGCCCGTGCGCCACAACTACTGAGCCTGCGCTCTAGAGCTCACGAGCCACAGCTACTGAGCCGGTGTGCCACAACTACTGAAGCCCGCGTGCCTAGAGCCCGTGCTCCCCAACAAGAGAAGCCACTGCAATGAGAAGCCCGCGCACCACAACGAAGAGTAGCCCCTGCTTGTCACAACCAGAGAAAGCCCGCGCACAGCAACAAAGACCCAACGCAGCCAACAAAATAAATAAATAATAAATAAATTTATTTAAAAAAAACAAAAAGAAGTCAAAGAGCATGACCAACACTCCAGAAGCCCCCTGGGGACACTTCCGGTGGCTACCCTGAGCCCCCAAGGCTAACTATTTTCCTGGCTTCTAACAGCATAAACTAGTTCTGCCTGGCTTTGAGCTTTATAATCACTGAAATCTACAAAATGTGTTCTTTTGTCTGGGGTTTCTTTTGCTCAACATCATGTTTCTGAAAGTTTCCATGTTGTTGCATGGTGCAGAGTTTGCTCTTTTTCATTGCTGTCCACAATCCTGTTGTGTGAATATGCCACAACGTATTGATCCATGCTACTGCTAGTAGCCACTTGTGTAGTTTTCAAGTTATTGTGTTTGTTTGTTTTACAAGTAGTGCTGTAATCATATATTGATCATGAGGGAAGCTTTCTTGAGGAGCAAGGTGACATACACAGCAGAAAAGAGCTGGGAGATTGGCAGATAAATGGATGTGGAGCCCTGATCATACCATTCCTGAAGCTCACACAGCTGCTGGATTTTTCAGTTACTTAAGCCATTACATCCCTTTACTGTTTAAGCTTACTGAGCTGGATTTTCTGTTACATGAAGTTGAAATCATTCTAATTGGTACAGAAGGCTAGGAAGGAAAGGACCTTGAAGAGGTAGAAGGAATGCTCCAAAAGCATATACAGGGCAGGAAGAAATGAGAAGCCTTGGGTCAAGGCAAATAGGAAAGAAAATATGTGAGTTCGTTCCAAAGCCAGAGCTCCTCTAAGAAGGGTGATAATTAGAATTATAGTTTAGTAAATATCCATCCCCTTCCCCCACCTCTATGGGCCAGAATATAATGCTGCCCGCCTCCCATCATTGAGGTTGTGCTGGACCACATGACCTAGTTTAGTCAAAAAATGTTAGCAGACTCTAATGTGAGTGAAGGTTAGAAATGTGCTGCTGTGGCTGACTTTGGCCTCCTGTGCTTCTGCCGTCACCGTGAGAAGAAAGTGCCCCAGGTAGCCCAATGGTCCAATGAGGATGAGAAATACATGGAGCAGACCTGAATCCAACCTGCAACCTGCAGCCAAACCCAGCTGACCAGCAAATGCATGAGTATAAATAAATGATTGTGGTTATACACCACAGATTCTGGGGTGGCTTGTTACACAGCATGATTACAGCAATAGCTGACTGATACATGAGGCAAGAGGAAGGATCGAGAACAGGAGAAATTCTGTTCTGGAGCCTGGAAGTCCAAGATCAAAGTGTCAGCAGGGTTGGTTCCTTCTGAGGGCTGTGAGGGAAGATCTGTCCAGGCCTCTCTCCTGGGTTTATAGATGGCCATCTTCTCCCTTTTTCTCTTCACATCATCTTCCTTCTATGAGTATCTGTGTCCAAACTTTCTCTTCTTATAAAAACACTAGCCATAGTGAATTAGGGCCCACCCTAATGACCTCATTGTAACTTTATAACCTTTGTAAGGATCCTATCTCCAAATAAGATTACATTCTGAGGTCCTGGGGGTTAGGACTTCAACATATGCATGGGGGGGTGGAGGTGAGGGGGGACACAATTCAACCCATAACAGAGAACATGTTTGTGACCATGGCAAAAACACTCACAATAATAATAGGGAAAATTCTCACTGCTACTCATGAACCTCATACCAAACTTCTGCATCCCACTCCAGACCTGAGGTGGGTTTCTACCACTGGGCTGATGTGGCGGGTTCTCTACCACATGGGAGGAGGTATTATAGAAAAGGTTTGGAGTCACACAGTCCTGCGTTCAGACCCTAACTCTGCAACTAACTAGCTGTCTGACCTTGATTAGTTGACCTTCCGAGCTTTGGTGTCCTCATCTGTAAAACAGAGATGTCAATTCTATCCCATTGGATTATTCTGAAGATAAAATCATCTGTCATTTAGATTCCCATTTGGTAAGTTACAGAAAACCCAACAAACCATGGCTTGAACAAGTTACAGATGTGTTTGCTTCACATGGAAAGAAATGAAGAGAATGGCTATCTAGGACTAGTATGGCAGCCCCAAAATATCCCTGAAGACCAAATCTCTTCTGCCTTCTCTAGCATCCTCAGCATGTGGTCCTCATGACCACAATAGGGCTTCTGCACCTCCAGGCATGAGCCTGCATTCCAGACAGGAAGTGGGGAGGAGGACAAAGGGCTAAAGGGCCATGCCAGCTGAAATGGCCCTTTGCCAAAATCTTCCTCTTACAGCCATTGGCTGGATCTGGGTCACATGGGTACCACCAGCTGCAAGGAAGCCTGGGAGATCACAGAATTGTGCTTTCCACCCTCGAAAATAGAGGAAAATAAGGGAGAAGGCAGTGTATAGCCAGTCCACCGTGTCTGCCATTTCAGATAGGCCAAAACTTCAAGCAGAGCCCAGTTTAAAAAAAAAAAAGAGAGAGAGAGTATTTAATAAATGTTTTCCCAAGTTGATTTTGTGGAAGAAAACATTTCGGACAAAGCATGGGATCCTATGTGTATCCCCACCCACTTGAGTTACTGTGATTGCTCTAAACCCTACACCAGAATTTCCCCACCCCTGGTTAGATTGGAGAGTTGCAGAGACAAGTGTGAGCATCCTTGAATCTGATTCTACCCCCTCCTCCCCTTCGAGGCTGGGGTCACAAGCAGAGACTCCAGATCCTACAAGGGGAGTTGTGAAACCCCGTCCCAGCATACCGGGAGAGCATCCAAAATCTACAATTGCCAGCCAAGAGCTGGGGACATTCGAAGGTGTTGGACTGTAACAGAAGTGGCCCCGGCCACAAAGAACCAACTGGCATCTCTGAACACCCTCCCAGACCACAGCTGTTGGCTGACCGGGCACGCAGGCTCACAAAAGTGGTGCAGTCCCCGTGCAAAAGGGGTCAGCTCTCAGAACCATGCTGCCCGAACTTCTCATACACCAGGCCCACTTTCGAAAAGGTCCAAAAAGTTCTCCTTTTGCTGCACTTTCAGTATCTCTCAAAAACAGCACATAATGACATAAAGCAACTAGGAATTCTGTAAAGCTTGGTAATGCGGTATTTTCCTCATCACAGCAGCACTGTAGACATTTGGAAAATAGTATTACCATGTGTAAGAGAGAATATTTGTCCAAGTCTGTGTATGCAGACTACCTGGCCCAGATATGGATTGGAGGACACTGTACTATAATCAGACAGCCTAGGTATTAAGTAACAGAAGTCAGATGCCGCAGAATTCCAGGAGCTGAGGGAGGGAGAAGCCTCACGGGGTAATAGCTGAGAAAGACAGAGTAGCCATCAGAGAGAAGCCAACACTGCAGCCAGGGGTCAGGTTGGAGAAAATGGCCTCCAAAAGCCCTCTTGGGAGAGGTGTGAGATTGCACTTAATCCGTCCAAAAAGGTCCAAAACCAGATAATGAGGCTGTGGCATGATGCATTGTATAGTCTCTTGATTAATGAACGTCCCCTTCTTAAAGGTGCTCTGTCCTCACCCCATCCTCCACACCTCCCCAGCACACACACGTGCGCACACGCGCACACGCGCGCACACGCGCGCACACGCACACACACACGTTCTCATGGCCTACAGCTCAGACGAGCTTCCATGCTGCAGGGCGCTTCTTCTCCTGCTCAGATCAGCTAGGGCTGAGTTGGGCCTGGCCATTGAGCCACCGAGAGAGAACCAGGTCACCGGTCGCCACGCAGGCAGCAAAAAATCCCCGGGCACACGTCCACCAACCACTCGGAAGCCCCTTTGCACGTGGAAATGCAGCCGGGTCTCCAGACCCCGCACACCACTGCCTTCTCTCCCAACCCTGGTCCAGGCCTCAGAGGCCTCCTAACAGGTCTCCCTGCTTTCTGTCCTCCTTTTCCAAACTGTTGTCCTGAAAAGGGCCCTGAGACCCTGGCAGGATAGGCTCTACCCCACTCCAGGCCCCTCCGTCCAGCTACACGGCCTTTGCAGGATCCCTCCAGCCTGGAAATCCATTCCCATAGTGCTCATCTAGTTAACCCCTTCTTACTCTTTCAATTTCAATTCAAATGTGGCTTCGGCAGGACAGACTTCTTGGATGCCTCAGACCAAGTCAGGGCCCTTATACCCTCTCAGACATCCCAATGTCATGGCCGCATGGCAGATGGCAAGTTTGTACACTCATAGGTCACCTGGTGACTGTGTCTCCCTTAGGTTTTCAGTTCCAGGAACCCAGGGACAGGGTCTGTTTGCTTCATCTGTGTAGGCCCAGTGCCATTCACTACCTCCTACCTGGTAGGTGCCCGATACGTATTTATTGAGGGAATAAAGGTAGAAATAAAAGTATGTTCATTTTCAATTACTTTTTCCTAATTTTAAAACATAATACATTCTTTTAGAAGATGTTAAAAAAATTAAATCAGCCATATTTCTAGAGATAAGCACTGATAACAGTCTTCTGTCTTTCCTTTCCACCGTTTATACTTTTCTGTTTTACTAAACGGAGAGTCTATTGAATATACAGTACAAAGAAATACTGTATATAGAACAATTATTTCTCAAAAAACGTGACTATACCATTCCCTCTATTCTTTTTTCCGTCATTTTTGTTCGGATTTAACAATAACTTGTAGTCACTGTAGAAAATTTGGAAATTACCAAAAAAAGTATAAAAAAGAAATGTAAATTACCTATAATTGCAAGCTAAGGATTTTCCAGTGGTAACGTAGCCCTGTGTTTTCTTTCGGTATTTTTTCCTATGCATAAATTTCGCTGCGTTTATTTCTGATAAAATCACAAGCTCGCCACACTTCCAGATGCTCTCCACCCAGAGAGGGAAACTGGGTGTCTCTGGTGGGATCTTACCTGGGCCCCTGCCCTTCCGATCTGCTTCAGATGAAGGGTGTCCTCTGGGTGGGCGGGCCCTTTTAGGGCCTATCGAGGAGGCTGGCTCGGCCTCAGCTCCTCCCCCACCTAACCCACCCCAGGCCCCGGGGCCTTTTGTGTGCCCCAGGCCTCCCGTGAAGCCATCGGGGCCTGGTGTGCTTTTGTAACCTGATCACCTTCATCCCCGCATCCCTGCAGCTTTCCTTAACAAGGCCAAATTTATGTGCCCCAAAGGGAGCCCGAGCCCACCTACCACCACCCCCAAAAGCCACAGGGCATTTACAAGGGGGTCGGGTGAGCTTTGATAAAACTGAAGCAGTCCCTGGTGTCAGGTCGGAAACTCCACCTCTCTGAGCTCTGGGGACACAAGACAGGGAGTCATAAACAGGAAGCATTTCCACCGCGCCTACTGGAAGGCAGGCGGGGCTGCTGGATGGATTCAAGTCTGAAAAATAAAAGACGCACTGGTGAGCGCTCAGGGCCACCTCAGCCATAGCGCTGTCACCCTGCAGCGTTCTGGTTGTCGTTGCTAAGTTGCTACTTGGACTTGGCAGTTGGGTGAAGTCCAGGGCAGCTATGATGCTCAGGGCTCAGCAGAGAGGGGACGGACAGACAGCCCAGCCCCAGCCCAGGGAGTTTGTAAGTGGGCAGCGCAGGCATCCAGATACTTTGGGGAGGAGAGTAGCCCCAGCTCTCAAAGCCCTGACTCTTCAATGGCAGGAACCTGGCCCCCAGCCTAGAGCCACAGGGAAAGGCCAGAGGCCGCATGCCCATGCCCAGGAAGGCGGTCCCTCACTCAGGCCTCCGGACAGTGTCTTCCTGGAGC
Organism: Eubalaena glacialis; assembly: GCF_028564815.1. NCBI lineage: Eukaryota > Metazoa > Chordata > Mammalia > Artiodactyla > Balaenidae > Eubalaena > Eubalaena glacialis. Next base: position 36,873,919 of record NC_083736.1, read on the forward strand.
AACAGAACACAGGAAAAATGAATTTCCCGGCCTGGCCATACAGTTCCTAAAACTACGCCTCTCAGGAAGTAATGCCTCCGGGAGGGTTCTGCTCACCCCCAGCAAGGCCTGGACAAAAGACTGGTTGGGGAGAGGAGGTGAAGGTGAAGCAGAGGGGCATCATGGGGACAGCTGGTAGGGATCCCTTCTGATTGCGACTTCCCCCCTGGAGTGTGGTTCCCAGGTACCCGCCTCTAGCCCCACCTTCCGCTGCTTCTGGTCAAATCCCATCTACTGGGCATGATCCAGATTTGCTATCAACTCCTTCCTGAAGCCAGAGTGCAGGATCAGGGCATCAGAATCGCAAGATTTTAAGCATTGCTACTCAGGTATTTCCCAAAGTGTGTGTTGTGAAAGCCAGGGGGATGTACAAAGGAGTTCCTTGGTCAGGTGACTTTGGGAAACACTGTGTGATAGAGGGCCTCAGTGACCCCAATTCCTGACCTCTCCTGAAATCCATGCCCTTTGCCATGGAGCTTCACAGTGTCCCCCCATGGCAGGCAGGTGACCTGCTCGGCCCCCGGTCAGCTGGCCAATAGGATGCTAGCAGACCTGAGGGAAGCAGAGGCTTGCAGTGAGCTGGGACTTTGCTCTCTTGAGCCTCTGCCACCACCACGAGGACATGCGCCGGTAGGCTGCTGGAGGATGAGATACAGGTGGGACAGGGCAGACCTGCCATAGTCATCCCAACCAGGACCAGCTCAGATGGCCCTCCAGCCAGCCACCACGGGACACATGAGGGTGCCCAGCCAATCCCCAGCTGATTCAAGACACTTGAGCAAGAAATATGTATCACTGTAGGCCGTTGAGGTTTTGTAGCATTGTTTTGTTTTGTTTGTTTATTTATTTATTTTTGGCTGTGTCAGGTCTTTGTTGCTGTGCGCGGGCTTTCTTTAGTTGCCGCGAGCGGGGGCTGCTCTTCCTTGTGGTGCACGGGCTTCTCATTGCAGTGGCTTCTCTTGTTGCAGAGCACGGGCTCTAGGCGCACAGGCTTCAGTAGTTGCAGCACGTGGGTTCAGTAGTTGTGGCTCGCAAGCTCTAGAGTGCAGGCTTAGTAGTCGTGGCACACAGGCTTAGTTGCTCCGCGGCATGTGGGATCTTCCCGGACCAGGGCTCAAACCCGTGTCCCCTGCATTGGCAGGCGGACTCGTAACCACTGCACCACCAGGGAAGCCCCTTGTAGCATTGTTGAAGCAGAAGAAATCTGAGATATGGGGATATATGTATACGTATAGCTGATTCACTTTGTTATAAAGCAGAAACTAACACACCGTTGTAAAGCAATTATACTCCAATAAAGATGTTAAAAAAAAAAAGAAAGAAAACTGATACAACACTGCATACAAGAATTTTCCAGAGTCACAACGCACTCTAGCATATTAAAAGCCCTGGGAAATTCTGTAGTAGTGAAACCTGTTTAATTTTGCTGAACCCAACATTTCCCAAACTCATTTGCTCATGGAACCCTTGTCTCCCAGGTAACACCTTAAGGCAGTCATGTTCAGAGGAATGCACAGCAGGAAACACTAATGAACTCTCACCCCTCGTTTTATAGATGAGTAAACCAGACCCAGAAAGGGGGTTCTCCTGGCTTCTGGGTCACAATTTCTTCCCCTCGGTGATATTCCCTCTTCCTCTAGGCAATGGTGGTCTCTCCCTTTGCTGAATTGAGGTCTGAACCACACAACTTCACATTTGACTATGTGCTGTATGTTGTTTTCTTTCTTCCTTCCTTCCTTCCTTTCTTTCTTTCTTTCTTTCTTTTTTTGAAGTATAGTTGATTTACAATGTTGTGTTATTTTCAGCTGTACAGCAAAGTGATTCAGTTATACATACATATTTATATAAATTTATTCTTTTTCAGATTCTTTTCCATTATAGGTTATTACAAGATATTAAGTATTGGGGACTTCCCTGGCGGTCCAGTGGTTAAGACTCCCCACTTCCACTACAGAGGGCACAGGTTCGATCCCTGGTCGGGAAACTAAGATCCCACATGGCCAAAAAGAAAAAACAAAAAGATATTAAGTATAGTTCCCCATGCTATACAGTAGGACGTTGTTGTTTATCTATTTTATATATAGTAGTGTGTATCTGTTAATCCCAAGCTCCTAATTTATCCTTCCCCTCCCCCCTTCCCCTTTGGTAACCATAAGTTTGTTTTCTATGTCTGTGAGTCTGTTTCTGTTTTGTAAATAAGTTCATTTGTATCATTTTTTTAGATTCCACATATAAGTGACATCATATATTTGTCTTTCTCTGTCTGGCTTCCTTCACTCGGTATGATGATCCCTAGGTCCAGTATGTTGTTTTCTAATTCAACAAAAAAAGTTTTCTTGAGCACCTACTACATGCAAGGACCTGTGCTAGGCACCAGGTACCTCAAGAAAAGACAGTCCTTAGCTTCAAGCAGCTCACAGTCCAGTGGGGGAAGAAGGCAAAGAAAAAGAGGCTGTGAAGGGAAGCATTGGGGGTGCTATGGGGCAAGAAGGATGTAGAGGTGACATACATATCAAGGAAAGCTTCGTGGAGGAGGTAACATCTAAACTGAGCCTTGAAGAATGAGTAGGAGTTACCTGCATAAGAAAGATGAGATGGGCTGGGATGGGACGGGATGGTGGGGGAGGCGTGGGGGAGGAACTGGAAGGCAGTGACAGTGGAAGCCTGAGTGAGTCAGGGGTCAGTTGCAGAGAACAGGATCCCCTCCAGCTAGTTGCAACAGAAAGGGATTCCTTGTAGGGTATTAAGAGGCTAACAAGCTTATTTGGAGGGCTGAAGAGACCCACTCAATGCTGAGTTTTCAGGAAAGTCCCCCAAAGCCACACCACAGAACTGAGCTATCATGATCAGGAAGCCATTACATAATCAGAAGCCACCACTGCCAGCTTGAGAACCATGTGGCCTCAGCCATGATCCACATCAGCAAAAGGCATGCCTCTCTCTCTCTTTCACTGAGATCCAAAGCCAAGTTTCACACATGAATGTCTGATTGGCTGAACCTCATCATACCTGGAACCCTAGCTGCAAGGGAGTCTGGGAAATGTCCTATTTAGCTCTCTAACCGAGGTTGAAATGGATGCCACACATCAATTCACCGCATCTTTCTCAAAAGTGCACTTAAGGAAAGCCAGTTCAGCATGTATTTAGGGCTTATCTTCCCAGAAAATATTCTCAGCTCTTACAGCTTCTTTTTATTGTCTCCCTCATGGCACCTCCCCCCACTTCTGGGCATGCCATAGGCGCTCATTAAAGACCTCCAAAAAGCCTAAGCTGATTAACCGGCCTCCTCACTGCTTGATCTCTGGGGTGGGCAGGTATCAAGATGAATAAAAGCAACCTCTTTTTTTTTTTTTTTCCAGTCTTGCCTGGAATAAATTGCTACTTTCTTGAATGCAGAGAAAGATGTATTATTATGAAGGGGTTCTGTATTATTACTGAGAACAATTATTCAGAAGTCAGAAGCCTAGAGCTGACGAGGTTATATTCTCTGAGGAGAAATTCCAGAAACCATTACTCATTAACTTTTTTGCTTGGGAAAAGAACCTTTTCCTTCTCCTGCATGGCTTGCCACCCAAAGAAGGACTCTACCCTCCATGTTTGCACTGCATTGGTGAGTCGGTGACTGGGAAGGCAGTAGCCTCCATTCGGATGCCAAAGCCAGCAGGCGATCACTGGATGAGGCCTAATTGTAGCCCTCCACAGAGGAGGACTCTGGGAATGAAGCTTTAGCTTGAGAAGGCCGAACAAGTGTGTTTCCAGCGAATTCCCACCTGCCCAGCCTTCCCTGGCAGGGACGGGTCAGGTGGCACGGTGCTTTTGTCACTGCCCAACCAAACCCCTCACGCTCTGCCCTGAAGATGCGGAAGCCAGGGCCTCTGGGATCGAACATCTGTCCAAACCCCACAGGAGGCGCAGGAGGTCTAATTAATTCATGTCTGTGGAGCACCTGTACAGCCTCAAATGAGAGGTGTAAGGCGACCACAAGCCCAATTAATTACCACCATTGATGGAGGCTTCTGGCCCCACCCCCTCTTTTATTTCAGCTGCCTGGTCCTATCTCAGGGCAAAGGCGGGCAAACTCCGACTGAGAGGGGGGGAAAAGCCAGCGGGCGAGCCAGAGATCCTGGCCAGGGCCTCGGCTCCCCATGGCAGGGCGCCATGATCAATCAGAGTCACTGAAGGTTTTCTGGATCTCACCATTTTCCTCAGAGAAAATGGCTCTAGTATGAGTCTTCCTCAGATTATATGCCTTTTCCCTCAGAGTGAGGTACTAGTGCCAAGCTGAGACACTTTTCTCAAACTCTGGCCTCTGCTTTAAAGTGGACTTGGATCCCCCAAGAATGTCTGCAAAGACCAACCACTCCAAGGACCGTATTTAAACTCACCACAATCAAACTCAGGGAGGGGAGGAAAAGGAGAGAATGTACATACAGGAGGACGTGGTCTTATTAAAGCAAAGTGAACGTGCAATCATCCATAAATGGACGGTGGCAAATGGGGGCTATTTCACATTTGATTCCTTGTACATTTTATGGCATAAGAGCTCACTGGGTGTTTCATTTTCCAGCTCCAAGCATGGGCTCCCTGGACGTAAGTTCAAGGCTGCCTTGGCATCCGTGCCTTTGTCCACAGGTCACCAGAGCTAAGGCAGCCCGGAGGCTAGCGCGTCTGAGCCCCTGGAGCAGGCGGGAAAGCTGGGGTAGCCCGGCAAGTTTATGTGGCCTGTGTCTGCAGGACCGGGTTCTGCGTGGCCCGGGTTTGCATAGCCCAGGTCTACCTGGCCAGGTTCTTTCTGGCCAAGATCTGCATCATCAGAGCCTGTGTGGCCTGGGTCTGTGTGGCACCCACGTTGCCACCCCTTTAACTAGTCTGAGGCCTCCTGACCCAGAAGAGGGAGTCACTGCTCAGCTTCTAACAAAGCCCTCAGGCGGTGGGAGTGGGGACCACGCTGGGGAGGTGTGGGGATGGATCTGAGCGCTCCCCCGGGGTGACAGGTCCATCTGGGACCTCTGAGCAGGAAGGCAGTTTCCTCCTCCTCCCCGGGGGTGCCCCCCCCCCAGGTCCGTTCCACTTCCCGCATCCACCTCCTGCTTTTCCTTTCGCCACCAGCTGCTTTCCTGTCGCAAGGGAGGACAAGGAGCCCGGAGCTGTGCGCAGCAGCCCAGGAAGGCAATCCTGCCTCTGTGGGTGACAACACAGGGTTGTTTACCTTACCTCTCCTGACCTCAGAGAGCAGGGGGCTCCAGCCACATTGCTCGGGCAGGGGAAGGGCCCAGGCCTGCTGGCCTTGCAGGCTGGGGAGAGACACGCTCAGAAACAGCACTGCGAAAAGAACTGTCAGCCTTCATTATTAATACCCAGTGTTAATATTTAATGTCAGAAAACTGCAGCTCCCTTCTCTTCATCGTCACCAGACCTGCACGGGTCACGCCAACCAGAACTTTTCCATCTCGGCACCCCTCTAGCTGCGTGTGAAGATCCGCAGAGAGGTTTAGGTTTGCTTAAAATACTGGATGCCCAATGAATCCTAAAAACAGAAAATTAAAATTAAGTAAGACTCTGAGGGACTTCCCTGGTGGTCCAGTGGTAAAGAATCTGCCTTCCGATGCAGGGGATGAGGTTCGATCCCTGGATCGGGGAACTAAGATCCCACATGCTGCGGAGAAACTAAGCCCGCGCGCCTCAACGAGAAAGCCCGCGTGCCGCAAACTACAGAACCCACGCGCCCTGGAGCCCATGCGCCACAACTGGAGAGAGAAAACCCGCATGCCACAACTAGAGAGAAGCCCGCACACCGCAACGAAAGATCCCACATGCTGCAACTAAGACCTGACTCGGCCAAAAATAAATAAATAAAATAAAGATTTTAAAAATAAAAATAGGGGCTTCCCTGGTGGCGCACTGGTTGAGAATCTGCCTGCCAATGCAGGGGACACGGGTTCGAGCCCTGGTCTGGGAAGATCCCACATGCCGCGGAGCAACTGGGCCCGTGAGCCACAATTACTGAGCCTGCGCGTCTGGAGCCTGTGCTCCGCAACAAGAGAGGCCGCGATAGTGAGAGGCCCGCGCACCGCGATGAGGAGTGGACCCCGCTCGCCGCCAACTAGAGAAAGCCCTCGCACAGAAACGAAGACCCAACACAGCCATAAATAAATAAATAAATAAATAAAAATTTAAAAAAATAAAAAAATAAAAATAAAAATAAGACTCAGAAAGGATGTTATTGCTTTGAAATCAACCCTGTTCCTTAAACGTCTCTAATACTCTGTGTTCAGATGCCAGGAAGTTTAAAAATAGGGTAAGGCAAAAGCGTAACCTTTAAGATAAGGAAGAGTAGGGGAATTCCCTGGCGGTCCAGTGGTTAGGACTCGGTGCTTTCACTGCCAGGGGCCCGGGTTCCATCCCTGGTCGGGGAACTAAAGATCCCGCAGGCCGTACAGCACAGTGAAAAAAAAAAAAAAAAGATAGGGAAGATTGGGCCTCTGCAGAGTATTTTGTATGTTGTTGAGAGTCCGGATGTATTTCTTAATCAGCAGCAACACCGCAGTGTGGACGCAACCAACAAAATCTGAAGGATCCGATGGACACCCCAAGGTGAATGCAGGGTATTGAATGAACAAGAAATCTAGCGCTTAAGCAATCAACTAATTTTTCACTATCAGAACCAACTCATTTCTCAACCTGGGGCACTCTGTTAGCTTTTGGGGTGGGACAGTCCTTCATTGCACAGAGCTGCCCCACACACTGTCCCTGCCCATTCACCCCATGCAGCCCCCTACAGTTGTGACCATCAAAAACACACGGACCGGACTTCCCTGGTGGCACAGTGGTTAAGAATCCGCCTGCCAATGCAGGGGACACGGGTTCGAGCCCTGGTCCAGGGAGATCCCACATGCCAAGGAGCAACTAAACCCGCGCGCCACAACTACTGAGACTGCGTGCCACAACTACTAAGACTGCGTGCCACAACTACTAAAGCCCTCGAGCCTAGAGCCCATGCTCCGCAGCAGGAGAAGCCACTGCAATGAGAAGCCCGTGCGCCGCAACGAAGAGCAGCCCCCACTTGCCACAACTAGAGAAAGCCCGCGCGCAGCAACGAAGACCCAACGCAGACAAAAATAAATAAATAAATAAATTTATTTATTTTTTAAAAAATTGACGTATATAGTTGACATACAATATAATGTTCGTTTAAAAAAAACAAAAAACAAAACAACAACAACAAAAAACCCACGAGGACCCATTTCCAAACCCGCCCCCCTCAGGGGGCTGGGTGACTCAGCCCCAGGGCTGGGAACCCCCAGTCCAGTTGCACGGGGCCACCGACGTGAGGCAGGTGCAGAGGTGCAAAGGAAACTTAGAAATGATGCAGGCGCCAGGCCAGGCCAGCAGAGCCGGGCCACGCTCACACTGGGGCGTTTGGGAAGGCAACAGAGTCTGGGGCTGGCCTCCACAAAGTGAGCCAAAGGGATAACCTGCCCCCGGCCATACCCCACCCCCACCCCAGGGCATTGGCCTGCGCCCTTCTCCGCCCTCCTCTGCTGGGAGTGGGCTGCCACCTCCAGCTGCGGCGGGAGGGGCCACGGCTTGTAAAGCTTTCATCTTTTCAACATCAAAGAACTGCCTCGCCAAAAAGCCTCGGGCACAGTTTTCCAGGATCCAGGAAACCAGATGACTCACCTGTGCTGGCACCGACCTGGGGTCCCTTGACCTGAACCACTGTTACTAGGCCCTAAACCTCACCTCACCGCCAGCAACTAGCAGGCATTCTTAAAGGAGCAGTTAGTTACCAGAGCTGGGTCCCTGACTCGGTTGGGAAAGCCACTCAGAGGAATATAAATAGAAGATGATTTAACTTCCAGGGAATCTTCTCCCTATAAAGTTTTTTATAGTATTTTATTGAGAAATAATTTATACCCAGTAAAATGCAGAAATCTTAAGTGTACAACTTGAATTTTTACATATGTATGCACTCATGTGCCTTATAAAATTTTAAGGAGCATAGGAAAGAAATTTTAATTAAAACACACACACACACACACACACACACACACACTAGCTGGAATAGCTAAAATTAAAAAGAATGATAATACCAAATGTTGGCAAGGAGGGAGAGCAATGGGAATTCCCATCCATCTCTGATAGGAGTGGAAAATGGTACAACCAGTTGGGAAAATGATTTGGCAGTTTCTTATAATGTTAAACAGATACCTGCCACATGACCTAGCCTGGTATTTACCCAAGAGAAATGAAGGTATATGTACGTGAAAGTTCATCACAGCTTTATCTGTCATAGCCCCAAACTGGAAATAACCCAAATATCCACCAGCAGGTGAACGGATAAACAAACTGTGGTGTATCCATGCAGTAGAATACGATTCATCAATAAAAGGAACAGACCCCTGATACACGCAACATGGATGAATCTCAAAATAATCATGCCGAAAGAAGCCAGAGAGTACTTACGGCATGATTCCATTTATATTAAACTGTAGAAAACAAAAACCATTCTACAGTGACAGGAAGCAAATCAGTGGTTGCCAGGGGATGGGGGCCAGGGAGAGGCAGCCAGGAGGGATGACGAGAGGTGGGGGGGAGGGGCGGCATGAGGAAACCTTGGGGAGCAACGGATATATCCACAATCTTGATTATGGTGACGGTTTCGCGGGTGGATGCATAAGTCAAAACGTATCAAATTGTATAATTTAAATAAGTGCAGTTTATTGTATGTCAATTATACCTCGATAAAGCTGTATTTTTTTAAAAGATGTGTGTTTCACTGCATGAAAATCGTACTTCAAGATTTTTTTTTTAATACTGGAATTCACCACCACTCCCTCCTCCCCCAAAAAAGAAAAAGAAAAAAAAAAAAAAAACTCATACAACAAATACGGGTTCTTGGAATTCCACGTATCCTCTCATCTTTGGGATCAAGCAAGAGAAATCCTACTTTAAGCCCAAGGCAGTGTGACAGAAGCGTGGCCACCACGCCACAGCAGAGGCAGGAAGGCAAATCGACATGTCTGAGCCCAGACCTGCCTTCCTGAGACGTGGCTCCGGCTCCTGCTTGTATTGTAAGCTGAGGGGCACGTTATAACAAGACGATTATTCCCGGGGTTAGCCACGTATAACGCATGCATTTCCACCTTTTCCCCTTTCTGCTTCTTCCTTCTCGGGTGGCTATTCACGGCTGGGGCATGGCAGGAACTCCACACCAGCAACCAAAATCCTGCACCGTGACAACTTCATCTCTTAATTACAGTAAACATTACATAATGCTCAGGCCCAGCCAGTGCAGAAAGATTCGTTAATACAGAAACATGCCCTTTAACCATCCCGTTTTATTACACAAACCCCCCGGGGACCTAAGCAGCCCAAGATTTGCAAAAGATGATGGAGAAATTGGCTGAGATATTAAGCCCCTTTCCAGGTGCAATTATAAGTGGGCTGGAGACGCTCCCGCTTTCACAGATATGGATTTTTTCTCATTCTGAATTCACATGGTAAGGATTCCAGGTAGCTAGTTGCCATCAGAATTCTGACATTTGCTGGAGATGGGCTTTTGTTTTTATTCTCATTTTTCTCCTCTCCGTTTCTGAATTGACAACCCTGCAGGTTTTGCCGGGAGGTCTAATATTTCCACGGCCGCCCAAGCACAGGGCCAGTTGGAAATAAACCCAGCAGCAAAGACCGCCATGAAAATTATGAACATTCCTCTCGCTTCAAGGCTTTGATTCTTTAAAACAGACCCTCTCTGGAGAGACCAACTTTAATCACGTTTTCTTGAGCAAAACCCAGCTGGCCTGGGGAGGGACAGCCCAGGCCAGGCTTGGAGCCAGTGAGGGGGTGCCAGAGTGCCACGGTGGGCTCCCCACTTTCAGGAGGATTCGGACCAGTGGACAAGGAAGGTCTCTACAGGAGAGGGAAGAGAGACAGTGGGCTTTGGGAAAAGTCAAACCTGAGCTTCCTCCAACTTCCCATGCCCCCTCTCCACTCCCGGCCTCTTCCCAGCTGTGTGACCTTGGAAAAGTGACTCCACCCCTCTGTGCCTCGGTTCCATCATCTTTAAAGCAGGGATAATGGTCCCTACTCTGCAGGGGTCTCGAGTGGCTTTGGTGACGTAGCTCTGTACAGAGTCTCCGGCCAGGGCCAGCAGGTCAGCGCTACACATGCCATACTCAGTGGCTGCTCGAAGGTACCATTATCATCTTCTTACTATCATTAGTATTATCACCATCCTTCCCAAACCTCAGGCAGCCAGAAGGATCCCTCATGCCACCTTCCCAGCAATGAAATGGTGCTCAAGGGCTCTTGCAGCCCTTTTTCTCCCCTTGTGACTGAAAAGATGAGTTCTACACTAAATCAGCTTGTGAAAGCCACCTCTGGGGTTCCCACCCAGATGGGCGGGAAAGGCCCCTGGGCTGAGGCTGAGGGTAGAAGGGGCAGCTTTGAGCAGTGAGCAATCGGGGGGTGGGCATGGCTACCTGGTGGGAGAGCAGCCAGTTGGAAGCGGGTCGGGGAGGCAGGCTGAGGACAAGGCCAGCCAGGAACCTAGAGGGAAGTTCAAGATCTGGGAAGAGCGAGATCCAAGGCCAGCCCTGGGGAGAGGCTGGTGCCCTGGCATGGGCTCACAAGCAGACAGAAGCAATAGCAAATACCCTACCCGATGACAACTTTCAGTTATTTAATTTATTTCACAGACACTTCTAAAGCATTTTGGCTATGCCGGGCACTGTTCCAACAGTTTACAATCATGACTTCATTTAATCCTCATAACCACCCCATGAGACAGAAACTGTAATGATCCCCATTTTACTGGTGAGGCAAGTGAGGCTCAGAGAGGTTCATTAACTTGTCCAAGGTCACAGAGCAAGGAGGTGGCAGAATGAGAACTCAAACCCAGGGAGTGGGGCTGCAGAGCCCACACTCCTACCCACAGCAGATAATACTTGCCAGGGGCTTCACAGAAGGAAGGGACTCAGTTGGATTGGACTCGAAGGATCTGATCGGGCAGGTGGGGGGAGTGGGAGAGAGGGAAAGGGCTTTGCAGGCGGGGGCAAGAATGTGAATGAAGACTTAGGGCAGAAATGAGTGCCACGTGGCTTGTTGCGAAGGACAGAGAGAAAAGAGTTTGTGAGAATATAAAAAAGGATATATATATAAAACTGAATCACTTTGCTGTACACCTGAAACTAACACAACACTGTAAGCAATTATACTTCAATAAAAAGATAAAATACTAAAAAAAAAAAAAAGGAAAGAGTTTGTGTCAAGTGGGGGATGGAAAAAGAGGGTGTCGTGGATACTTCTGACTACAAGTTACAGAAAACCTCAACTCAAACTGGCTTCAACCAGTGGCTTTAGAACTCTTTGACCACGATCCACAGTAAGAAATACCCTTTCCATTTTGGCTCTGTACACACACGTCCATGTCACCAGACAAAGTTTCACAAAGCACTACGGCATGGGATGCACTCTGATATTTTCGATTCTGTTCCTCCCTACTCTAACTCATTTTTTTCATTATTGATTGTGACCCACTCAATTGATTCCATGGCCCACTAAGGGGTTCTGATCCACAGTTGGAAAAATACTGGCTTAAACACTATGGGAGCTGGTGATGTCAGTAACAGGGAGTGCAGAGGTAGGGCTGGCTCCAGGTCAGGGACACTCAGCTGGCCTCATGTCAGCCACATGCTAAGACTAGTTTCTCTGGGGGTCGTAAGGAGCTCCTGGCCGTCCCAGATGACACATCTAGGCAGACACCAAGTCCGGAGGAAGAAAAAGGCAGGCTACACTCTGAGCACCTTTCTTAGGAGCAAGTCAATATTCCCCAGAAGCCCCCAGCAGACATCCCTTCAGACCTCATTGGTCAGCACTGAGCCACAAGTCCGTTCCTGACCCAATCCCTAGCCAGAGAAATAGACTGACCACCCAGTGGAGTGACAGATAGCGGGGATTGGCCACCGTAGCCTCCGCCAGCCCAGAGGGGCAGGCCCTCATGATGGATACCAGCCAAGAAACACAAAACTGATGTCTTGAGGTTTGCAGCAGAGGTGACAGGGCTACATGTGACAAAGAACAGGGATCCAGAATGGCCACCCCAGGAGAATGCTGGGCTGTGGGGATGGGAAGCACGCTGAGAAGGGCTATAAACCAGAAAGGGCAGAGACCAACTTCCCCCAGGGGCGCCCTGACCAGTCCACGGAGGCTGGCTCTCCAGGGCAGCCGGGAGGGCTAAGGATGGTGTACATGTTGGGGAAGGGGGCGAGGGTAACCGGGTCCTAGTCCTACCTTTGGGAAAGACCAACAGGGGACACCTAGGAACAGGCAAGGGAGCCAGGTGTCAGTATTCGGGCAGTTGAGGGCAGGATCACTATCCAGAGGGCCTGGAAAAGTGGATGATAAGAACCAGATTGAGGGACTTCCCTGGCGGTCCAGTAGTTAGGACCCCACGCTTTCACTGCCAAGGGCCAGGGTTCGATCCCTAATCGGAGAACTAAGATCCCACAGGCTGCACAGCGCGGCCAAAAAAAAAAAAAGACCAAATTGTGTTTGAAGTGGGGCTCAGTCTGCCAGAAGGAAGATAGAAGATGGTTTGGGTGGTTCCCCCACAGGTAGATTTTAAGACAAGCCTCCCAGGGCCAGAGGTTCACGTGTGTTTCAGGTATCTACTGCCGGGCAACGAACCACCTCCATATTCGGTGGCTTAAAATAAATAACAATCATTTATTTGCTCACAGTCCTGTAATCTGAGGATCAGCTGAAACAGCTCAACTGGAGCTGGAAGACCCATTTCCTAAAGAGCCGGCAAGTTGATACAGGCTGCTGTCTGCCAGCTCAGAAATTCATCATCTCACAGCCCTGAAGGCCAGAAGTCCAAAATCAATGTCTCGGCAGAGTTGGTTCCTTCTTGGAGGCTCAGAGGGAAAAATCTGTTCCAGGCCTCTCTCCTGGCTTCTGGGGGCTGCCGGCAATCCTTGGTGTTCTTTGTCATGTGCTACATCCTCCTGATCTCTGCCTCTGCTGTGACATGGCATGTCTGTCTGTCTGTCTCTGTGTCTTCATTCCCTCTTCTTAAAAGGACACTTGTCATTGGATCTGGGGCCCACCCTAATCCAGTATGGCCTCATTTCTTTTTTTGCCCACGCCACACAGCTTGTGGGATCTTAGTTCCCCGACCAGGGATTGAACTCGGGCCACAGCAGTGAAAGTACCAAGTCGTAACCACTGGACCGCCAGGGAAGTCTGTCCTCATCTTAACGTGATTACATCTGCAAGCACCCTGCTTCCAAACAAGGTCGCATTCATAGGTATTGGGGGTTGGGACTTTAACAGATCTCTGGTGGGGGGTAGGGGGAGGTTCACAATTCAATCTGTAACAACACCCTACCTCTTGGTAGGGGGAATGACAAGAGCTTCACAGCCATCTTTAACCCTCCCACAATCTGAGTGATGACAACGGGAAGGGAAATGAGGCAGCGAGCCGGAAGGGAAAGAAGTCATAATGTTTATGTTATCACAGCAGCTGTTACTGTGGGCAACGGCGGGGTGGGGAGGGGGGGATTCAATCCCACTGAGGACCTTGGGGCACAGCGTAGGAGAAGTCTCAAAGTTTCCCGGGACTTCCCTGGTGACGCAGTGGTTAAGACTCTGCATTCCCAATGCAGGGGGCCCAGGTTCGATCCCTGGTCAGGGAACTAGCTCCCACATGCATGCCGCAACTAAGAGTTCGCATGCCGCAACTAAGGAGCCCGCGAGCTGCAACTAAGACTGGTGCAACCAAATAAATAAATAAATATTTAAAAAAAAAAAAAAAGCCTCCCTCAGGGACTTCCCTGGTGGTCCAGCGGTTAGGACTCCGCGCTTCCACCGCAGGGGGCACGGGTTCGATCCCCGGTCGGGGAACTAAGATCCCTCATGCCAGGCAGCAGGAGGGACGAAAAAAGAAAAAACCAAAAAAGTCCCTCAGGCAGAGTCAGAGGTGTTGGCAGTAAGCAGTCTTCTGAGCTTCGAGGTGAGGCTGTAGGCAGGTGGGTACGTGGGGCCCTGAAAGTGGCTGCCACACGGGACAGGCCAAGGCGAGCCAGCGGGAGGAGCCGAGCTGCCCAGTGACAGAATTCCAACCCCCCAGGTTTAGCCACTAGTAAAGGGCTGCGAGGCACTCGGACTACACAGACGAACCCCAGGGGCCACCCGTCACCATTCGAAACAGAACAAAGGGAGCCCGTGAGGGCAGAACACGGGATCCCCATGGAGGGGCCGCTGGAGGGCAGGTTGGGGACACATCTACCCCTGCCACTGGGCAGAAGAGGAGCCCGGACTGTGGCCTCGGCCAGGAACCGGGGCAGGCCCCAGGCTCCAGGCTGAGCCTTGGGGGAGCAGCTTCCGAGCCTGGGAAGCAGAGGGGGCCATGGGGAGGGGCGGCAGCGCGCTTCCCATCTAAGCGTGGCCGGGCCTCAGCCTTCACCCAAGCTGCCTTTCCTGCCCCGAACGGCAGCTCTCCTGTCCCAGGCCTCAGGAAACACTGGGAGGGGAGAGGCCTGCAAAGCTGCCTGCGGAACGCACAGCCGCGAGTTTCTCGTGAATGATTTTCGATGATTCTCGCTCTGTCCGTGGGGCGAAGTCACGTATTGAAAATCCAGCAAAAGCGTAGCCAGCCCAGGACTGCTCCGGAAGGCTGCTGAAAAGCGGACAGCCTGGCCACTGGCCTTCAAACCACAAGGGGTCCTGGGAAAGAAACAGGCTCCCCAGGCCAAGGCCGGCATGAGCCTGAGGTGATACCCTCCGCAAGTCAGGTCCCTGTGCACCCACTCTGGGGCTCACACTCGTGGCCCCACTTAATCCTCCCAACCTGTCATTCGCTCGCTCATTCGTTCATTATGCAACGAATAATCACTAAGCACTTGCCATATGTCACTCGCTGTTCTAGGCCCTGGGAAACTGTTGTGAACACAACAGATTTTTTAAAAATCCCTGTAGTCATGGAGCTTACATTCTTGTGGGGGAGAAAGGTAGAAAACAAATAAATAAGCGAAACATGCAGTGTATTTTATGGTGGGAAGTGGGAAGGAGAAAAATTGGGCAGGAATGGGAATGGGGAACCTAGGGACCAGGGGTGGGGGGAAGGTTGCAGGTTTCAAAAGAGTACATGCTGAGAAGCGGACACTTCTACAAAGACCTTGGGGAGGGACAGGAGGGAGCACTGTGGACAATGGAGAAAGAGCAGACCCGGGGAACAGCTGGTGCAAAGGCCCTGAGGTGGCAGTGGCTCGGTGTATTCCAGAACCTGCAAAGAGGCCAGAGTGGCTGGAGTGGAGAAGGGGAAAGCAACAGGCCAGGAGCTCAGAGAAGTGAGGTGGGCGGTTACCATATCAAGCAAGGCCTTCCTGGCACCCTCAGCTTTCACTCTTGGTACCATAGGAAGGCTCTGGAGGATTCTGTGCCGAAAGGGACAAGATCTGACTCAGGTTTTAGGGGATCCCTCTTGGTTGTTGTTTTCAGAGCAGACTGTAGACATGTGAGGGCAGAAGGGGGCACACCAGGGAAAAGACTACACAATCAGTGATTCTCCATATCCAAATACTGAGGACCACAAATGTAGTAAATATTATTTCAGTAGGAATTGATTTCAACCTCATCAACAACGTTCTGCAAAACCCACCTTGTTCGTTATTCCCACTTCAAAGATAAAGAAGGAGACTCAGAGAAGTTAAGTAACTTACTCAGATTACCCATTTGGTAAGCTCTTTGACCAGGAACCACCTGATACAGAGCTCCCATGAGGCCTAGCCATGTTAAAACTCAAATTTATCTAACTCCTTCTTTCTGCCACTCCCTCCTGCCTTTGGGTAAAACAAAAAGTGGATAGAAAGACCTATGTCATCTACTGGTCTTTGGGTTGATGTCTCATCCTTTCTGGGACTTCTCAAGCTTCTGGTCTTTTCCTTAGGAAGCAACATAGCATCAGTCTGGGTCGAAGAGTCGGATGGGCTGGGCTGAGCCCGGGCTCTGACACCCACCCATGGGCAGGGCAGTTTCCAGAAGCACAAATCCGGGATTTACCTACTCCTGGGGTAGATTTCTTTCCCCTCCATGGCCCAGACAGTAGCCAGGCCTTGGCGTCCCCAGCCTTCGGGCTTTTGTGGGCAGAGCCACGGCTGAAGTTGCCAGGCACCCAGGGGCCAACCCCCTCCCAAGCTTTTGTTTTCAACTGAAGCCAAAGCTGTGGAAGGATTATATGGGATCAGCCGTTCCCAGAGCCTGTTTTGTATACCGCTGGAGGTACACAGACCCGTATTTTTTTAAACAATTATGGTTATGTATTTTGATGTGCTAGGAAAAAGAAAACTGGCACAGCCAACCCATGGCTTCATGAATATTATTGCTCAGAAGAAGGCTAAAACATTTAGGGTGTTTTTTTTAAAAAAGAGAAAAAGGATGATTTAAATTTAAAATATTATGTTAATAATAACATAAGTGGTACAAAATACTGTGAATATCATGGAAGAGATACAGAATAATGTCGTGGTAGGTTGTCTCAGATGGGGAGGAAATGAAGGGAAGGGCTTTCCCCCACCCCAGCAATCCGAAAGGGTTTTTGTTAAATATCCTCTTAATACAATGGACGGAACAGGCACGCTGTAGAACATTGGAAAATACAGACCACCAAAAATGTTAAAATAAAACTCTCACACTCTCACCTTCCAGATATCACCACCATTAACACCTAAGTGCATATCTGTCTTGGTTTTCTACTGCTGTGCAGCAAATCACCACAAATTTAGCAGCTTAAAACACCCCATTTATTACCCACCACTTCTGCAGCTCAGAAGTCCAGGTGGACTTGGTTCTCTGCTCTGGGTCTCCCAAAGCTAAAGTCAAGGTGTCAGCCAGGCTGGGCTTTTATCTGGAAGGTCTGGGGGAGAATCCACTTCCAAGCTCATTCAGGTTATTACAAGAATCCAAGTCCTTGTGGTTGTAGGACTGAGGTCCCCGTTTCCTCGCAGGCTGTTCTCTGGTTCCTGTACATCTTCAAGCCAGGAACAGCACACCTAACCCTTCTCATGGTTCAAATCTCTCTGACTTCGCCTGCCTGTCTCTTTTGCCACCAGTCAGAGAAAACACTCTGCTCTTAAAGAGCTTGTGTGATTAGATTAGGCCCACCTAGATAGTCTCCCTACTTTATGGTCAACTGTGCCAGGTAACATGACACAACCACATGAGTGAAATCTCATCACATGTGATGTGATTCACAGGTTCCAAGATTAAGGCATGAAATCTTGAGGGACCATGTGTTTAGAACTCTACCACAATATCTTTCTGGATCATTCTCTGTACAAATATTTATAAAGACATATTTGGGGCTTCCCAGGTGGCGCAGTGGTTAAGAATCCGCCTGCCTATTCAGGGGACACGGGTTCGAGCCCTGGTCCGGGAAGATCCCACATGCCGCGGAGCGACTAGGCCCGTGCGCCACAACTACTGAGCCTGCGTGCCTAGAGCCCATGCTCCGCAACGAGAGAAGCCACCTCAGTGAGAAGCCCGCGCACCGCAACGAAGAGTAGCCCCCCCCACCCGCCACAACTAGAGAGAGCCCACGCGCAACAACTCAGCCAAAAAATAAATTAATTAATAATTAATAAAGACCCAACTCAGCCAAAAAATAAATTAATTAATAATTAATTAATTTTTTAAAAAAAGACATATTTGTATTGTAGATACAATAAGCAGCCTACTTTTTCCAGTCAAAGATCTCCACCTTTCCATTTCAGTAAGTATTCATCTCAACCAATACCCAGAACATATTTAGATTCCCTCAATGGGCTCAAAAATGTCTTTACAAACCAATATCCAGTCCAGGCCCAACACTGCAATGCTGTTCTGAAAAATGTCCCACCTTCTAGATTTATCAAGTGGCTTCCTTGTGACGTCGCTAGCTTGTTTCTCTATCCCCTGTATTTCCTCTCAATTGGAAGTTATACACTCGTGCGGTGGCAAATGTTTAACACCTGGCTCTCTGGGGGGAAAGCTGGGATCTGGGGCGTTGGCCAATATCTGTGGTGCAAATACTTCCACTATGGCTGATTTCAAGCCACCAATGCGATATCCCTGAATTCAGTGTTAGAAAGACATGAGCACAATCTGCCAACTCAAACCAGGACGAACCAGTTCCAGTACACACTGCTTGATGGATGGGATGAGGCTTTTCAAGGGGAGGAGGTAGAGGAGACTATAAGGAAAAAGACTTAAAGAACCACACTCTCATCCCCAAGAGTGTGGAGGAGACAGGATGATACATGCTCCAGGAGTGGAAGTGACCGGCACCCTCTCGCCTCCAAGAGGAATGTCCAGGGGTGAAGTGAAACATACAAGCTGTGGTCTCGGGAGCCATGGCAACGTTCCCTGTCTCAGAGCCCAGCCGGCAAGCAAGCATGGTAGTGAAATCCCCCAGCACCCTGGCTCCTTGGGAGGGTCACTCTCCACTGACTCCCAGAGGTCCCCAGTGCGACTGAGCCACAGCTGCCCACAGGAATAACTTGCTTGATAACCATCCCTTTATTGGTTTTCTTCCCTTCCCTTCCCTGGCTCATCTCTGCACCCCTCTCCTGGGGCTTCCTGGGACCACCTCCCAAATAAAGGACTGGCCCCCACTTCCCTGTGTCAGGGCCTGCTTCCAGGACCCAAGCTGAGACAGAAAGAGGCAGCTGATGGGAAGCGACGTGAAGTTGTTTCAGGTTTTAGGTTTTTTACAAAGGGATGTATTCATTTATTATTAATGCAATTAATGATCAATTTTAAATAAGAAAATCTGGGGGCTTCCCTGGTGGCGCAGTGGTTGAGAATCCGCCTGCCAATGCAGGGGACACGGGTTCGAGCCCTGGTTCCGGGAAGATCCCACATGCCGTGGAGCAACTAAGCCTGTGCGCCACAACTACTGAGCCTGCGCTCTAGAGCCCGCGAGCCACAACTACTGAGCTCACGTGCCACAGCTACTGAGGCCCGCGTGCCTAGAGCCCGTGCTCCGCAACGAGAGAAGCCACCGCAATGAGAAGCCCGCGCACCGCAACGAAGAGTAGCCCCTGCTCGCCGCAACTAGGGAAAGCCCGCGCACAGCAACGAAGACCCAATGCAGCCAAAAATAAATAAATTTTTTTAAAAAAATAAAAATTTTAAGAGGAAAAACCACAATTAGAAGATTCACTGAGAGAGACCACGGACAAACTCTCCCACGCCCACCACTGTCCACTGACCCCCAAACCTCTCCCCACACACCCCAAGACGCGACATCAGCAGGTGATCATTGTAAGAGGAGCTGACATTTGTTGAGCAGATACTAGGCAGAATGCTTTGTGTAGATTATCTGTTTTACATACTTCGAGCACGTGTACTTATCTCCCCTTCCTCCCAAGCTCCCTTCCGTATGATGGTGAAGGAACAAAAAAAGGTATAAACCCACAATAAGGAAGGGGGGCAGGGTGTCAGCAGATGAGGGATTTCAACACATTTCTGCAAGACAGAGAGCAGAAAGAAGGGTGGTGACAGGTGACGCAGAGCAGAGGAAGCCACAGCTGGAATCCTCCCAGGCAAAAGGAGGCACAAGGAAAAGGCTCCAGGCTGAGACTGGGGGGGGGGGTCCCCTCAGGGCAGGAGTGGAAAATGTGGCTGGAAATGGGATTGATTGAGGGTCTGCAGCCGGACAACTGCCCCCCACCGCCACTCTCCCCGCCTCTGTGGGTAGAAGAGTCAAGGGCACACTTCTTGGTTTCTTAGAGTTGACACTGGCTTCATGCCTGCATTTCTCAACAACCAGAACAACAAAAGGGGGGAAAGTGTCTTCTGAAGAGATGGAACACATTTTCTCAGGAGAACCGGAGCAGCTTGTGTGGATATTAGTGCCTTGGAAGTAAAGCCCGCACTCCGCGATTCAGCATTTGGGAGACCTCGGCTCCCCGCCTGCTCGCCTAAAAGGGAGCTCACCCACCACACAAACGACACTGATGGCCCACGTCTCTCCACTCACTATGCAGGAAGAGACGCCCTCCCTGGTAGTTCATCTAAAGAAGTCCTGCACCATCGAAGAGAGAGATGGAAAAGAACAACAGAAAAATGGATCCTGGAGGAAAGCGAGATAATTTAGTCGACAGAGGAGAAGAAGGAGGAAGAGGAGGAGGAGGAGGAGAAGGCTTTACCCTCAGAGAGATGCGAGAATCTGTTGCATCCCTAAAACAAGAAAGCGATGCTAACGATTACAGAAAGTAAGAGAACTTGGAAACTGAAAATACGGGGACAGAATGAAAGAAATCAATTGAAGGCCTGAAAGAAAAAAAATCAAGAGCCTCTTCCAGGACATAAAGCACAATGAAAGAGACAGAAAATATAAGAGAAAAGATAAGAGATATTAAGAATCAGTCTGGGAAGTCCAACATGTGAGGAATAACAGGATTTTCAGACAGAAAGACTGGAGAAGGCAGAGGGAAAGAGCCTGGCAACCACCCCAGCCCTCGTGGCTTAGGACTGTGCTGGGAAGGGCAGGCTCCGTGAGGCTGGGTGGGCCGCCCACTTTGTAACCCAGGCTGCCATGTTTTGTGTATTCTCTGTCAATTTCCCTTTTGTCCTCCCTTGTATTTAGAGGTCTCAGCTGAGCCAAGAGGAGCCAAGTGGGGGAAGAGTGTGTACATGCAGGGGACTCACATGTAAAATGAAGAGGGGACAACATTGTGGACTAACATAATGGAATCAGCAGGCCTCGAAATGAGGGTCCCCCAAGGGAAGGAGACTCGGGGGGGGGGGCACAAGGTCAGAACTGCTCACTTCTCATCCCGCTAAGAGAGTCTTTCCAGACCTATATCCTAGAGGCCCTAGGTTTTGTTTGAAAAAGGAGTGGGGTTTTCCCTTACAGCTTATCTTGTGGATGGGGAAATCAACTTGTCCAAGATGTCTTCTATCCAGACGGCAGTACTAAGGTCAGGACATGGGAGCTGATTGGGGCGGAAGTTGTAATAAACATCTGTTGAGAAAACTGTAAAAGGAACTGGAACCCTAGAACAGGTAAATTCACAGAGATAGAAAGTAGAAAAAGGTTACCAGGGGTTGGGGGTGGGGTGATGAGGAGTAGTGCCTAACGGGTACAGAGTTTCTGTTTAGGATGATGGGAAAGTTCTGGAAATAGATAGTGGTGATGGTTATACAACACTGTCAATATACTTAATGCCACTGATTATACACTTAAAATGGTTAAAATGGTAAATTTTATGTTATGTTATGTTTTTACCACAATTTATAAAATCAAAAAGGGAATTCCCTGGCGGTCCAGTGGTTAGGACTCTGCCCTTCCACTGTAGGGAGCCTGGGTTCGATCCCTGGTCGGGGAACTAAGATCCCACAAGCCGAGCAGCACGGCCCCCCAAAATTTTTAAATAAAAATAAAATAAAATAAACAAAAAGGGAATTGGAACCCAATACACTGCTGGTGGGGATATAAAATGGTGCAACCACTGTGGAAAACAGTCTGGCAGTTTCTCAATAAAGTTGAACACAGAGTTACCATATGACCCAGCAATTCCAATGAAAACATATGTCCACGAGTGTTCACAACAGCATAATTCATAACAGCCAAAAGGTGGAAACAGCCCAAATGTCCATCAACAGATGAATGGAGAAACAAAATGTGGTCTATCCAGACACTGGAATATTATTTGGCAATAAAAAAGAATGAATTACTGACACCTGCTACAACATGGATGAATCTTGAAAACATGATGCTGAGTGAAGAAGCCAGTCACAGAAGACCACATATTGTATGATTCCATTTCTATAAACTATCCACAATGGGCAAACCTATAGAAACAGAAAGGAGATTCATGGTTGCCAGGGCTGAGGGGCGGGGTTGGAGGGAAATAGGGAGTGACTGTTAAGGGGTACAGTGTTTCTTCGGGGGATGATAAAAAGCGGTGATGGCTGCATTTCTCTGTGAATGTACTAAAAACTACTGAACTGTACACTTTAAAGGGGTGAATTGTATGGTATGTGAATTGTATCTCAATAAATCTGGTTTGTTGGGGTTTTTTTAATAAAAAAGGAATAGAAGCTTGGGAACTGGGGCCAGATGACCTCTTTCCGTTCTAAGGTTGGGTGATTTCCATTGAAAACTTGGGGATCTTCTGATGCCTCCCCCACTCAAGGTTTGGGCCCAAGGAGGGCTTTCTCAGCAGTGCCCAGACACACGCCCCGGTCATGATGCCTGCTAGTGGCTGAGTCAGAAGCTTCGGGCAGTACCGAGAAGGCACCCACTGCATCACACTGTCAGCCTGGCCCCCTGGGTTGGTTTGTTTTTCCAGGGCATAAACATATTTTATGGGGAAATAAAATGCACAATAATAAAAAGGGGGAGGGGAGTGTTTCCACAGGCTCACATTTTATCCAAAGGGGCCGTGATTTGGCATCCCTGGCTCGAATATGAAATTATTACACAAGAATTGACTCTCGGTGTCTCCGATGCTCCCTGGGATGATTGCTTCTATAACTTATGGAGACAGCTGAGCGTTTGCATTCAAGTGATCACATAAATTAATATCCATATGTGGAAATGGTGTGCTGGGAGCCGGCCTGGTTTAAGAATGCATTCCTTGTAATGATCCTTGCACCTGAAGAAAAATGTCCATCCCAGGCTCCGAGTGCAGGTCTGGAATGCTCTAGTCATGGTTCATAAGGGTTTGAAGTCAAATACGGCATGTACACTGTTCCCCCTTTACAGTGGTGAAGAGCTCTGTGCTGTGTTCAGCTGTGATGTCATCAGAGGGAATGAAGGGAACTGCTTTTTTGGAAAAAAAAAATTTTTTTTTAATAAACAAATCAAAAAGCATGTGCCTTAAAATGAAATGTTTTGCTCCTCAGGGATGGGTTTAGCCCAAAGTTCTAATTATACGTATGGCAGTAAAGGCCTCCCAGGCTTTGTGCTTGCCAAAAGCTTTTATTTTGCTACGTGACAGGAGACAAAATTATCCCTTTCTCCTTCAGAGATTGCCAACACCATGCCAAAGGGGCGACGGGGGCGGCGGCAGCACCAGCAGGAATTAATGATGGGCTTCGTGTGGGCAGGGCAGGGGATCAGGAGGTAGAAAACCCAGACCCAGCCCTCAGATCACAGATCAAGTAGCTGAGGCCACAAGCCACGCTGAGTCTTGGGGACACGGTGCCCTACACAAGTTGGGTGCTCAAAACATATTTGCGGAATGAAAATACAGAAGGAAAGGAGCAGAGGCACGAAAAACAACTTCCCCCTTCACTCACTCATTCATTCATTCACTCCTTCACTCAGTAAATGTCTCTTGAGCTCTCAAAGCCCTCAACATCCGACGCAAGATGAAGGGGAGTCCGCCAGCCGAGCCCTCTCACGTGGCACACATTTAATTCCATTCAGTTCATTCTGGGGCTTTTCAACACTGGGTAGATTTATAACCTTTTCAGGTGATGGATGACAGGCGTGTGCTCGATAAAAAAAGGATAGACCTGGGCGGCCCCTGCAGATTCGGCCACTTCCTCCCATCCGTCCCACCGCGGGTCCGCCTCTGTCCAGGTGGCAGCCCATCAGCCTCATGCAGGACTGGCTGAATTTAAAAATAAAATGTTTGAAGGCTTCTTTTCTATTTTAAGAGCTGAACAAACACGGGAGAGTACAACTCCATTTCTACACACACCCGCACACGTGCGTGTGCACACGCGCACACACACACACACACACACACACACACACACACCTTGGTTCTCCTATATCCACCCCCAACCCCTATCTCACAAACTTTCCTTTTGCCTTTACCAGGAGGACAGTGGACTTCCGAGAAACCTCGAGAAAGACCCATCTAAGGTTCAACGGCCTGGACTTTTCCTCAGCAGCAGTGATATGCAGGTAAATGTTTAACAACTGGCTCTCCAGGAAAAAAAAAAAAAAAAAACCTGCTTGCAGCGTTTGCCGATTTCTGTAGTGTTAATACTCCCACCCTGGTCGATTTCAAGCAGGAGAGTTGGGAAGAGATGTGTAACATTGGTTCTCTTGGTTGTTGAGCACCAGCTCCTGCATCCCGCTTCAGAAGCAAGCCTGCAACAAATGCACTGGGCAAAGCTAAGGGGAAGGTGGGAGTGTGCTCTTCAGCTGTCGGGGGCCAAGTCTCTCTAACAGATGGGAACATGCTGGGTCGCCCTGCTCCCCACCTAGAATCTGTTCCCACGAGAAACAGCGAGTAGAACCTGGAGACCTTCCCGCCAAACCGCGGCTCTTCCCCCTCATCTAGAAAAGATTCCCAGCTTCTCTCTCTTCTGGCTTTCGAAGGACTCCAACAGCAGACACCTGAAAGAAGAGACTCCCCGTTCCAGAAGCTTAATTGCGATTGCTTTGAAAAGGTTATGCCTTCCCACCGTCCGATATTTCAGAATAAGAAAATGGGAATCCAAATTCTTCCCCACTAAGGATGAATGGTGGAAGGAGAGGCGGAAAAATCACTGAGGGGGAAAAATTGATTTGCAATGTCCACAGCAGATTCAATGTCCTTACCTGCACCTGGATGAGTCCTCCACTTCTGCCGGATTGGATTTTTTTCAGAGCTGTGCGCAGTTTGACTGCGAGCACTTTAAACGCAAGCCGTGAAGGACACGTGGCAGGTTCTGATACCAGCCTCCAGCTGAGAACCCGGTGAGAGCCCCTCCCTAGCCCTGCTTCCTCCTGGATCTTTTTGTGTGGTCCCAAGTGGCTCAGTTCCACCCCTCCGGCTTCAGGCCTTTGTAGCTGGGCCCTCGGTCTTTGTTCGTACACTATGCTAGACAGTAGCATCGCTCAGCAAATATTCACTCCCCTTCCCCACTCCAACCCCTCTCTGCACTCCCTCCAGGGCAGGAATATACTTCCGGGCCCCACTGATGTCAGTTCGGCCATGTGACTCGCTATGGTCAATGGCATATAAGTAAATGCGATACAAGCAGAGGTTTGAAATGTGCTTACTTGGTTTGGCCTGGCCTCCTGCACTCCTGCCATCACCGGGAGAAGAACATGCCTCCAGGTAGCTGCTGCTGCTTCAACCTGACACCCTGGAATGAGAGATGCGTGGAGCTGACCTAAATCCAACCCCTAGCCTGGAGCAGAGAAGCCACAGCCATCCATGGGTGAGAAATAAGTGTTTGTGGTAAGCCACTGGGATTTGGGGGCCGTTTGTTATGCATCTGGGTTGTAGCGATAGTTATAACACCCACTTCAGGTTATGTTTAAGTATAGAGCCTTTATCAACTTATTTCTGCAGAAGACTTAGCTTCCCACCAATATGATGTCAGAGACCTTCTTGCAAATCAACTTCCAAGTGTACCCATACTTAAAGGATGCATGCGTACTTTTGGCCACCTGTAATTCCACACACCTATGCCTTCCTGAATTAGCAATGGAGTTTGGTTTATTTTCTCCAACAGTGAACCATTTGCTAAGTACCTACTGTACACCGGCAGTGTGTGTGTCAGGGACCTGGAACCCATAATCAAGAAGGTTACACGAATACATAAAAAGGATAACATTTTAAAGCCCGAGTAAATGATACAGATAAAGAGTGCTGGGAACTCAAGAGGGAAAGAATAATCACTTTTAGGATTGGAGTGAGGAGCAATGGGAACCAAGAAAGTTTTCAGGGAAAAAGAAGAACCTGAGGTAAATCTTAAAGGAAGAGTTGGTCTCAGATGCAGGCTGGGGCCCAACATTCCAGGCAGGCAACAAAGAGTTCAAGTGCGCTCATACGTGTAAGGGACAGTGCACAGAGCAGACTGGTTAGAGGGAACGGTAAACTGAGTCAGCTCACAGAGGCTTTCAAGGTCAAAAGACTCCGAGTTCTCACTCCATCTGATATGAGGGCTTACTATACAGCTACCATCATCAAGATTGTGTGGTATTGATGGAGGGCCAGATGCATACATCAAAGGGAAAGAATACAGAACCCAAAATAGACCCACACTCTTTTTTTTTTTTTTTTAATTTATTTATTTTTGGCTGTGTTGGGTCTTCGTTTCTGTGCGAGGGCTTTCTCTAGTTGCGGCGAGCGGGGGCCACTCTTCATCGCGGTGCGCGGGCCTCTCACTATCGCAGCCTCTCTTGTTGCGGAGCACAGGCTCCAGACGCGCAGGCTCAGTAGTTGTGGCTCACGGGCCCAGCTGCTCCGCGGCATGTGGGATCTTCCCAGACCAGGGCTCGAACCCGTGTCCCCTGCATTAGCAGGCAGATTCTCAACCACTGTGCCACCAGGGAAGCCCAGACCCACACTCTTATTGTGCAAAAGCTTTCTTTATTCTTATGTTGAAACATAGCATTTTGTTCTTGTCATTTTCTATGAAGTCCACTTTACCCTCCTGTAGATGTTATAAATATGCTTCTATTTTCTTCAGGTTTTTTTTTTTGTTATATTGTTTACTTTTTTGTTATGTTTTTATATTTAACTCTAACCCATCCAGAATCTCCTTTTTTGGGGGGAGTGGGGGCAGGGTCTGGTGTGAGATCCAAATCCAAGTTAGTTCTTCTCTAGACCAATAATTTGTGCTAATGGCATTTCTTAAATAATTATTAAATATTAAATAATGTGACTCGGTTGCTTTGTTTGTCATGGATTAAGTTCTCGTGCTGTTTTAAATCTTTTTCTACAATCTTCCCTATTCAGTTGATCAGTTCTCTGTTTTAGAGCCAATTACATAGGATCTTCGTTATCACAGTAGTATATTCACCCCTTGACATTTGTAGGGAAATTTTTAAAAAGACTCAGTATTCTACTTTGTGGGTAAGAAGAACCATTAGCAATTTTCAAGCATAACAAAACAGTCTTCCTATAATTTGGGTTAATCAGGGGGTAGTGTGTGAAATTTAGAAATGAAGCAATACATAAACAACAAGGATTTACTGTATAGCACGTGTAACTATATTCAATATCTTGTAACAAACTATTATGGAAAAGAATCAAAAAAAGAATATAGATATATAAATATATATATAATATATAGATATATAAATATATTTATATAATTTATATATTTATATAGATATATAAATATATATATACTATATATATAATTATATATATACAATTATATATATAATAAATTATATATATAGTATATATATATAATTATATATCTATAAAAATTATATATATATAAAATATATATATATACATATTATATATACACATATAAACCGAATATAAAACCAAATCACTTTGCTGTACACTTAAAACTAACACAATATTATAAATCAACTATACTTCAATTTAAAAGAAAAAAAGAAAGTGGAGCAGACCTGGAAGTCAGGAGGCGAGGTAGCAGTCTGAGAAGATAAGACCTAAACACAGGCAAAGAAAACAGAAAAAGACACAAAGCTACATTCATAAAATCAGAATCTGTTAGCTATAAAACATCTTCTGGGACTTTCCTGGTGGTCCAGTGGTTAAGAATCTGCCTTCCAATGCAGGGGACGTGGGTTTGATCCCTGGTTGGGGAACTAACATCCCACATGCAGTGGGGCAACTAAGCCCTCAAGCCGCAACTACTGAGCCCATGTGCCACAACTAGAGAGCCCGTGTGCTGCAACTACAGAGCCCACGTGCTTTGGAGCCTGCGCACCACAACTAGAGAGCCTGTGTGCTGCAACTACTGAGCCCACGCACCACAACTAGAGAGAACCCCGTGCGCCACAACGAAGAGCCCACACACCGCGACGAAAAGATCCCGCATGCCGCAACTAAGACCCGACGAAGCCAAAAAAAATAATAAACAAATAATAAATATATATTTTTAAAAAATAAAAGCATAAAAATAAAAGAAATCCGCACCTAAGCACATCATAATGTCATAGCTAAAATAATAGTCTTGTGGAGATATACATATTATATATACACATATTAAAAAAATCTTCTAAAGCATCTACTCACAAATATTCATTTTCCAAATAAGGAAGCAGAGGCCCAGAGAGGTGAAGTCACTTTCCCAAGACCACACAGTGAATTAGAGCAGAGCTGGGAACAGAGCCCAGGTGTGTCAATTATAAGAATGCTACGAGGGACTTCCCTGGTGGCACAGTGGTTAAGAATCCGCCTGCCAGTGCAGGGGACACGGGTTCGAGCCCTGGTCCGGGAAGATCCCACATGCTGCAGAGCAGCTAAGCCCATGTGCCACAACTACTGAGCCTTCACTCTAGAGCCAGAGAGCCACAACTACTGAGCCCGTGCACCACAACTACTGAAGCCTGCGTGCCTAGAGCCTGTGCTCCGCAACAAGAGAAGCCACCACAATGAGAAGCCCGTGCACCTCAACGAAGAGTAGCCCCCGCTCACCGCAACTAGAGAAAGCCTGCGTGCAGCAACAAAGACCCAACGCAGACAAAAATAATAAAATAAATAAAATAAATAAATTAAAAAAAAAAATGCCCACGAGTAACAGAAATCCTGACGAACAGTGGCTTGAGTAAGGGGTTAAGTTTTCTCTTGTAAGAGAAGTCCAGAGGAACATACAGTATCCAGGGCTCATGCATCTGCTCCAGTTATCCAGGACCCAGACCCTTCCTGTCTTCCTGCACTGCATGCGGGTTTCATCCCCATGGTCCCAAGATGGCTGCTGCACCTCCAGGCACAGGATCTGAGTTCCAGACAGGAAGAAGACAGAGGGATTAAAATTCTTCTCTGTTCAAGGTTTTGCCCTATTTGGGAAGGGAAACCCTTTCCAGAGATTTCTGCTTACCTCTCCTTGACCGCAACTGAGTCACATGGCCACCACTAGCTCTAAAGTAGCCTGCAATTTGAGAACTTCACTATCTAGCCTCTATGGTAGAGAATGAGAAAGCAGAAGAGAGTTGGAATGGGTGTGAGTGAGACTAACTAGAGTTATGCCTGACGCCAGGTCTCCTCTTATCTCCTAGTCCAGGGCTCTTGGTATTTTACACTGTGACAGGGCTGGGGTAGGAAGGAAAGGGGGCCACACACGTTTATCTAGGCTAGAGCCAGGGAAGATGGCCACCTCTTTCTCAGATATTGATAAGGCTTCATGAAAGACTTGGGGCCTTAGGAACTGTTCGAAAGAAGGGAGACAAAGTATCAATGCCTGGTGGACAAGGGGAAAGGAAGCAATGTAATTCAAGCCACAGCAAACTAACAATTACCAGGCACTTACTACTATGTGCTAAGCACTGTTTCCAGACCCAGGCCTGGGAAGTGTCTTTAAAGTAGAATATAGAAAATCAGATTAAGGGAATGGATGGGAGTCAAGAAAATGTCCTTGGAAAAAGGGCAAGAAAGCAAAACAGAAAACCAAAAGAAAGGAAGTTAATCTCGGGAGGACAGCTCGGGAGAGGGTTTGAGAGCAAAGCTTGAAACCCTGGACAGGCTCCACCAGACATAAAAGCAAACATTCTCCCCTGGCACCAACCACGATGAAGATGCCCCAGCATACTCGGGTCACTTCTGGGTGGGTCCTTTGGAAAGATGTAAAGAGGCCAGAAAAAGAGAAAACTACAATGATGATAAAGCTCCTTGGGCCAAGCACTGTGGTGGAAGGAGATCTGAGTTCCCATTCTGGTTCCATACCTCTTGGATTTAACTTTTCTGAACCTGTCAGGGGGTAGTGACCTTTATGCTTCCCCAGGGTGGCAGGTAAATCAAGACTCTCTCAACTGCAAGTGACAGAAAACCCAGGTCCAAGTGATTTAAGCAAAGAAAGGCAATTTATTGGCACATATAACTGAAATATCCTGGGACAGGGCTGGCTTCAGGTTCAACGGGATCCAGGGGTTCAAACAATGAAAACTCTATCACCTGGCTCTGCTTTGTCTTTGTTGGCTGCTTCCTCAGGCTGCCAGCCCGCCCAGGTTTATAGCCTATCTTTTTGGTAACCCCAGTAGAAAGCAGGATTCTCTTTTCCACTAGAAACAGCAAGTTCTGAAACTGTCTCTCTGGGACCCACTCAGGTCACATACCCATCTCTGAACCAATCACTGTGACCAAAGTGGGGTGAGGGGGCAGGTTCAAATGCTTCATTCATCCCACTTCTGCAGCTGGGAAATGGAGTCAATCCCCTCCCACAAAGCGCTCGTACTTAGAAAGCAGTGGTTCCCCCAAACAAAGTGTGGGTTCTGATTCTAGAAGGGGGACCAAATGTTGAGCAGACAAGCCAAAGCTATCTACCACATCTGAGGATCGGCCAACAAAGCCATAAACACCAAAACCTCCCAATCAATCAAAACTTGCCTTTTCCCTGTATCATGTCTTGAGGATGCGAACCCTACCTCCTTCCAGCCTTGTCAAAGAAATTACCAGAATGTCTGAGCTGAAAAGTTCCTTTGAAATCATCTCCCCCCACACCAGGGCGCAGAGCGGGGGAGGCCTGCCTAAGCATGTAGGGCTAGATCAGCTGCAGAATGGACTAGAAAAGACCTATAAAAATTCAGCCAAGCATTCTTTCACTTCCTCCTGCAGCCTCTCTGGGAATGGTGTATAAAGGACGAAACAAAACCCTGGAGAATGTCACCAGAAATGGGAACAGGCCTGGCCAGCGTGCTGTGATAGCTCAATGAAGAATTTCTGGGGCGGGGGGGCGGTAATCCTCGCAGACTGAAGGCGGCCAGGCTACATAAAGAGCTAGGACGTCCGAGGCCCGAGGCCCTGGATCAGGGACAGTGTGGCTAGGGACAGAGGTGGTGGCGTGGCATTTTTCCATGACAGGCTGATCTGGGCTGCAGAGGGCAGGTCCAGGGCTGGAGGACCCCTTAGGGACAATCATGCAACAAACACCAATGGAAAAAGTTGGCTGAAGGCGCTCCGAGAAACCACACACCTCCTTTCTTTTTTTTTTTAAATTAATTTATTTATTTTTGGCTGGGTTGGGTCTTCGTTGCTGTGCACGGGCTTTCTCTAGTTGCAGTGAGCGGGGGCTACTCTTTGTTGCGGTGCGCGGGCTTCTCATTGCTGTGGCTTCTCTTGTTGCGGAGCACGGGCTCTAGGCGCACGGGCTTCAGTAGTTGTGGCTCGTGGGCTCAGCAGTTGTGGCTTGCAGGCTCTAGAGCACAGGCTCAGTAGTTGTGGCGCACGGGCTTAGTTGCTCCGCGGCATGTGGGATCTTCCCGGACCAGGGCTCGAACCCGTGCCCCCTGCATTGGCAGGCGGATTCTTAACCACTGCGCCACCAGGGAGGTCCAACACACACCTTTTTGATTCCAACAGCACGTCTTATCAGCAGCACCTCAAACTCTGACCTGCTCCCCACAATGCGATATGCTTCTCCCAGCTCCCCAAGGAGGTCAAGTGTCCCCTTCATGTTTTCACCAAAAGGGAAACTATGGCCCCCTCACCTGGTTTCCCTTTGATCTTTCCCTTTGCCGCCAACATCCAGACCTGGCAGTACCATTTCTCAGAAACCTGGGGACCCACTTAGGAAGCTTATCTGGGCAACAAAGCCATGTCAGGGGGGGGCTAGTTTTCAGAGGGATATGTTGCAATGTTCTTTATTACAGGCTGCCTTCTTCTCTCCTTGTCTTTTTTTTTCCTTAAACAGGACTCAAGTAGGAACACCAAATGGCCTCAGACCCTAAGGAATTTGAAAGGATTATCATGATTACTTAAGCAAGGGTTTTCTGAAATTCCCAGCCAAGCGGGAGAGAGAATGAAACTTCTAAAGTTATACTCTTTCAGCGATTGGTTAGGTAAGTGTGGGGCCTGAGCAAACAGACAAACCAGGGACAACATTTCTCCCATTAACTCTTTCAACGCCTAGAAAATACACGCTGGAGGCCTCCCTGTTCCCGCAAGGCCCTGGCGCTCTGTAATTTACCAAGACAAGCCTTGGTTCCCTATATAAAAGTTCATGATCCAATCCTTTCTTTGCTTTTACTCCTCCCATGCCCCCTAAACACTACAGCTCCAGCCCTGCCAGGCCATCACATTCTTCCAGGTGGAAAGCAGTCCCTTTGGGAGGAGAGCCCTCATTTCCCAGGGGGTGAGCTGCCAGCTCTGGACTGGATCCCAGGAATGCCCAGCCTTACCTCGTTCCCTCTTCAGCCACCACAGGGCTGGGCAGAGACTGTCAGAGAGGCCTCACATCTGGTGGCCACAAAAGGCATCCCACCTGCCAGTCACTCTGGCCACAGAACCAGATGGAAAAGCTCGGCCTGGTGGCTGCTGGGTGCAGCTTCCCCAAGACGGCATCACGTGCCTCGCCTGGGTCTGAGGAGCACCTGAGAGGGAGCCTCAGGCCACATACATCACCAGAAGCTTTTGCTGGAAAAAGAAAACTGCAGGAAACAATACTGAGGTGAGAGCTGGCCTGTACACAGGCATGCTGGCACAGAGCAGGGAGCCCCAATGTCAGAGCATAAAGGCAGGGAGTCTCTGCTTTCCATTTCCCCTCGAATTTGCAAAAAAAGAAAAGAATCCTACAAAAAGTGAGCTGAATCTGTATAAACCTGAGGGTTTAGGATCCAGATTCCAGGCCTGCCTGGGCCTGGGGGCCCCTGGATGCTCCAAGGGACGGGTTCATGTTCAGTGAGGGCAGACCCAACACTTGCAGCTTGGACAAATGAAGGGAAATGGGTTTAAAAAATAAAAAATAAAAAAAAACAGATGCTTTTGAATTCTGGAAACCACCCCTAAAACGCGTGAGCGCATCAGGACAGGAAGAAGCAATAAGTTTCCCAGAAATTGGCAACCCCTGTGGGCCTTGCCAATCCCAGACCCCAGAAAGGGGGAAAGAGTTTAATCAGCCCCTCCTGTGAATGGGCCCACCCAAAATCAGCCCTCAGCCGCCACAGATCACCTCCTGCCCCGCGAGAGAAGTGAGAAGGGCCTCAAGTCCCAGGGCCGGGAGCCCCCAGAACCCATCCCCGCTCCCGCGCCATTTCCAGTCCTACGGGCGAGGGGGGGGTCAATGTCGTTCAAGTAATTTCTCTGCGAACACAAGATGGCAGCCTTAAATAAATGCAACCCTGCGCAGCTTTTAATCTTACACATCATTAAATTCCTAATTTACACATTATGTTTTCGTGGGCCAACCCATAACTCATTAGTGTTGAACTCACGAGGTATAAAGACCAACGCACGACGGGCGCCAGGGCGCCATCACCTGCCTGTGTTAACAGTCCCTGCCAGGGGGCAGGGAGAAAGCTCAAGAGGGGCGCCGGGGCGTCCGCCGGGCCGAGGCTGGGGTGCGGGCGAGCCCCGGGTGCCAGGCCCTGCGCCGCACGACGCGATCGCAGCACTGCGGCTGAGAAAGTGCTGAGGCCGGCTCCTTCTCCCCTCTCCCGGGTCTCGTGCGCGCGCGCGCGCGCACACACAGACACACACACACACACACACCCGCACACACACACCCGGGTGGCCGCGCGGGGCTCCGAGCCGCGCAGGCCTCCTAGGCAGACATCTTCCTGTGGGAGGATTTCAAACGAGCCGTGAAAGCCAGAAACTACACGGGTTACAAACTCCGGAATCCCTGGCCGGCCGGGGCCCCCTTCTCCACCACCGACCCGGCCCCCTCTGCTCGGCGCAGGGCCAGGAACCACCAAAGGGCAAAGCGCACCCGCCGACGGCGCGGGGAGATCCGGGGACGCGGAGAGTGCCCGAAGTCCGTCTCCCCTCCGACCCGGGGACAGGCGGCCGAGTGTGCGCAGCCAAGCTCGGCCTCGCCGAGCAGGGGTGGCCCAGGGCGACCCCCGAGGCCCGCGGGCTTCAGGGCTCGCCCGGGGCGAGGGTGGGGTGGAAGGTCTCGTAGGTCACCCACCACCCGAGGCTGGCCGCCGCGCCCCCTCCAGGGAACGCCGCTCTCCAGTGACCGATGTCACCCGGGCGCGGCTGACTACCCCAGGCCCGGGCCGGGGCGCACCCTAAGGAAGAGGGAGGCCGGTGCCTGGAAGGGCCTAGGAGCCAAAGGAAGTGGCCTGCGCGCAGGAGGAAGGCCCCAGGCGGGAGCGCCGAGGACGGCTGTCCAGGCGGCGAAGGCTAGCACCCGCCTCGCCCTGCGCTGAGCCGGCCAGGCCCTCGAGGTGCTCTGCGCCTTCCCAGCCAAAAGCCAGCTCCGCGCCGGCTGCGGAGTGGGAGGGAGGAGGCCGGGCGCGCGCCCCGCCCTCGTCGCCCGCGGTCACAGGGGCAATTACACTTCTCGCTGCAGACGGTTACCAGCTCGCCCGCGCATCCCTCTCCCCGCTCCCCTCTCCTCCCCTCTCCTCCCCTCTCCTCCCCTCCCCTCCTCCGCGGAACTGCTGGCTCCATCTTAGCGAGCGCGGCCGGGAGGCGCGGCGGAGGCCAACGGCCCCTGGGTATCTCCCGAGGCTTCTCGCACGCTGCGCGCTCCCCAGGTCGCCGGGGCGAGTCCTCCGCACCGCGCAACGCGTCCCACTCGCGCCACAGCCCCGGAAGCCGCTGTCGCGGTCCCTTCAGGACCCCTCTCCACGCGCTGCAAGACCCTGGCAGCCGCGCTTTGCCCCGCAACCCTGCCCCCAGCCAGTGCAGCCACCCTAGCGCTCCAAATCCCAGGCGCGCCTCGGTTTTCCAGGTCTCTCCCCCGTCCAGCCGGTGTGCTATCCAAATGCCTACTCGACGCCTAGACCACTCCGAGGCCTTTGCGCTGCTAGGCCTCCTCTGCTGCACGCCAACCGCCCCCCTCCTTCCCCCTACGGCTTACACTATTCTGGAAGGTGTCTTTGAAGCTGTGAATGAAAACGCATGTTTTGAATTAAGGGCTTCATTTCCAAGTAACAGCGTGATCTGAGGCAAGTTTCTTAACCTCAGTTTCCTTATCTGCAAAATGGGAGAAATGATGCCTATATAAGTGCGCGACAGCGAGGTTTAAACAAGATGTATGTATATATAAACTGCTTGGCACAAAAAGTCCTGGTGGTTAGCATTATTATTACCATATGGCCAGAACCGTAGCGGCATTAAAAAGTAAGGTGGCCTTTTTCCGACCTGGAGTGAACCCCCGCGGAGCCCAGGGTCACAACTCACAGATCATGGTGAGTCCAAGACACCGGCTAGGCCTGAAGGGAAGACTGAGGAGTCGAAGGGCAGCCAAGCGAGCGAATCACTCAGCCTTCCGCCTTTGCAAATGAATAGGGCTCTGTCTACGGCCTCCGCCATTCCAGCGCCAGGTCTGCAACGCCTAAGGCTTAAACCTGGCGCGGCGGTAAATTTAGCCTGAAGGCAGAGCCTCCTAAGGGGCGGGGAGGTCTCCTTGGAGGAAGGAAAGGGAACTGGGTAAGAAAATGGAGTTGCCTCTAGGAAGAAAAACCAGGGAGAGGAAACCTTCAGGGCCGCTGGCGGACCACTGACAAAAAGAAATCGGATGCAAAAAAAGGCTCCCCAGAAATTGGGCCACCGTGGGAGCCGCGAGACAGACTTCCCATCTGGGAAGGGCTGCCTACGGGTAATTGGGTTTGCTCGAGTTGCCTCTATAATTAATAAGTGATTTGACTTGGAGATTGGAAATAGTCGTTGAAAGGAAGCCGCGGGCGTAGGGGTGCGTGGCCAGCGAGCCTCCCTCCGAAATCCAGTGACCGCGGAGGAGGACGGTTTAAGGAACACGAGGAATGTGATAATATTGGCATCTAACCTTCTAGTGTTTGAGTAATTCGTTGCTTAGCTACTTTGGATAGACCATTACTTTGCAAACTGGAAACATTTGCAAGTGGTGATATTTTGCTCCTGCCTGACGCAGGGGCTGCAAACCTACCCCGGCTCTGCTGAACTCTTCGAAATATATATGCATAAATTGTTCCTAATGAGACCATCTGTTTTTTATGGCCCCTCTGGAAGCAGGAGGAACCCGAAGACTGCTCTGTCTTGCAGAAATCTGTGGCCAGGCAGGCCCGGGAAATAAATAGGGAAGATTAAAAGGGTGTGCGTGATTTAATATGAGGACAGGGGGTTCGGTAGTCGAGGAGGTTCCCATTTAGGGGGACTCTGGGCTGCTTGGGGCATGAGGGTTCCAGCCAGTGGGCCTCCTAGAAGGCCCAGGGATTGTGCGGGGTTTCACAGCACACACAAACCTCGCTTTTCCATGCCTGGAACATCGCCAGAGCCACTACACAAAAACCACGAGCCTGCTGCTACTCCGGAGACCCAGGACATGTACCCTGCGGAGGGTGGCCCCCGGCGTCGCCCTCTAGCCAGGGCCTCCCCACCTGCAGAGGTGAAGGGAGCCGCGCCTGGGGCACG
The DNA here is from genome assembly GCF_028564815.1 of Eubalaena glacialis. Classification (NCBI taxonomy): domain Eukaryota; kingdom Metazoa; phylum Chordata; class Mammalia; order Artiodactyla; family Balaenidae; genus Eubalaena; species Eubalaena glacialis. Next base: position 36,910,161 of record NC_083736.1, read on the forward strand.
GAGCCTGAGAACGCGCCTCACTCCACCCCCGACTCCCGGGCGGGAGTGCGACGCTCACGCGGGGCCTGTCCCAGAGGCTGAGCTTTCTGCCCGGCGTGCGTCTGGCAGGCCCAGCGGCGCAGCCTGAGCCCGCACCTCGGGTGGCAGGGCAAACACTTTTCACATTACCCGGTGGCTGTTAATTGGGGCAGCGCAAAAGACGCCGGGCCTACCCGCTTTGCGGCGGGGGGTGGGGTCAGGAGTGGGCAGTGGGGGCTGCTTAATAATTGAGGGGCTGCCCTGGGGAGCCTCAGATATCGGTAACCCCCATGATTAATTCATAACTCTCCACTGCGCCTGGCACCGTCTCGGGTCTTTAATCGGTTCTGAATGTCAGCGAGGCTTCCCCGACAGGCTGAGCGCAGCCTTTTGAATGTGTTGAAAGTCGCTGCGCGCACACCAGGAGACAAAGTTGCCATCTGCTCCGGGGACCACGGCAACTGGGCGCTGGGAGGGGCCTTCCTCCCGCGGCTCCGGCTGCCCCGGGCGGCCTCCTCCTCCCGGCCGGCCCCAATCCTGCCCCAAAGCCCACATCCCCGCCCCCGCCCAGGGCTCACGCCTGATGGAAACTCCGGTTCGCGGCGAAGTACAGCGCTGCGCCGGGTCGCGCGCGGAGCCTCGCGGTCACCCAGATCCAGGCCTATGCTAATGAGATTATGAACCTGGGTTGTTTGTGTGCGCGGACGTGGAAGGGGGGCAGATAAAGTGTGGAGCCGGGGATGACTTAGAGGGGGGAGGGGAAGCCCCGGGAGAACAAAGCTCCGGGCCGTCGGCCTCCAAAGAGTCGCAGAAGTGACCGCCACTAGCTCGTGCACGGGCGGAAGCGGGGGGGAGGGGGGGAAGCCGGGCCTAAAGTGCCCTGGCGGGTTTAGGGAACGCGGAGAGTGCACAGGGGGTGGGGAAAGGCCGAACCCGTAGCTAAACGTTTGGCCCTTCGGCTATTTTTTAAGGAAATGGATCTCAGGAAGGGGAAAGGGGGCATCGCGCCCCGGAGAGGTAGGCGGGAGAAGCCCCGTACCCCTCCTGCCCCTCCCCCCTGTCCCGAAGCCAGCAGTGCGTGTGCGGTGACCAACCTTCCCGCTCGGGACCGGGAAGGGGACGGAGCCGCAGGGGGGGTGGGGACGGCGAGCCCGAGCTGGCCGGGGCGTCTCGTTGCTGCGGGCCTGGGCTTCCGCACCCCCCGGCTCTGCGCGTCGCGGCTCGCGGCAGCGCCTCGCCTCCCGACTGTAATTCCACACTCCTGCGGGCGCTGGGGCTGCGGAATCGTTTGAGGGAGTTGGAACTGCATCAGATGAGCACTCCGGGAGGTGAGATCGGGTAGAAAATGGGCGAAACTTTGAGCTGTGCGCCGCCGCCCGCCCCACGCCGCCACCACACACCCACAGACACACACACACATTCTTTCCCCTCCCCCTTCCCAGCCGCCACCTCTCCCACCCTCTCGATTCTTCAAGGTTTGCAGCCCAGTCCTGTCATATGGTTTTGTTTCTGTACTGCTGCTTTTTTTCAGACACGAAAATTGGACACGTGGAGAATTAGCCCGGCTGGAGAAGCGCTGGGTGCAGACTCAAACAATGGTTCCCAGCAGCTAAGCTGAGGCAGCACCTGCCCCGCCTCACCCCCCAATGGCAGCGGTCTCGGTGTGCAGTGGGTCCACCCCACCACTGCCCGCTCCCTCGCCCGGAGCCTGGGAAGCGACCGGCCGGGGCTGCACTTTCTGCAGCCCCTTCCACAGACGCACGCCCCTGGGTGAGCCTGGACTGCTGGCTCATTGTACCTGGGGCCTCTGGGGACTTCCAAGTAAAGGGCCTGCTGTTTTTCCCCGGGAAGGTGCTGTCTCAAAGACGCCACCCCAAATCTTAATGTTTAAAAACCCAAGCAGGCTCCAGGCTCTCTACCCTTTGGCAGTTCTAAATTCTACCCCCTCTAGGCTGTACTTTCCTAAGCTGCTTGGAACACCTTCCCCCAACGCCCCCCAACATCTGATGAGCCGGTCTCCAGGTGTCTGGGCCTCTTAAGAGCAGCTTCTTTTAGCAGTTGTCTTCTCCAGAGGCCCCATCCACCACTGCAGCCCCAAACTTGGCCCCCAGCCTCTCTGTGAGCCTCCCCCCACTGCCAACTGCCCTACGCTGGCAGCAGCCTCTGCCTCCCCCCTCCCCCCCGAACAAAGGCAGTTCCTCTCTCGATGAGCGGCCTGTGCACGCATACACACACACACACATCGCACAGAAGCTCTCGGCCTCCCGGAGCTGGTTTCCTCTTACAGGCTCCCGTCAGAGCTTCTGGGGCTGTAGCAACGCCTGCGGCTCCCTGTGCAGCCCCGGGTCTCCCAGCAGCGCTGCGAGCTGTGAATCTGCCTTCTCTTCCCTTCCTGCAAAGGTCAAGCCACCTCCTTCTCTCGCATGGCCACAGTTCAGCTCTGGCCCGCACAGCTCCAACACTGCAGCTTGAAAACGGGAATGGGGTGGGCATGTGTGCAGGCGAAAAGTCAGCCCCGCAAGCCAGGGGGCAGGGACCAAAGGGTGTGGAATTCAGGAAGGGAAGCACTGCAGATAAACCCCAGAAAGCAGCTAAGGATTTGCAGCCAGAGACTCAAGACAGGGAGAGAAACCCAGGCAAAGGCTGTTTAGGCCTTGACTCCTGAAGAGACCCGGGGCTGCGCTAGGGGAAGGCCAGGAGAAGAGGCCTCGGGTGTCTGTATTGTGTCCTGTGCACTTCCGAGGGCCCGAGCACCTCTGGTCAGGCTGCCCTTCACTCCAAGCAGGAGTCAGAAGCAAGCAAACAGGCTAAGACGTCGAATTCAGTGGCCATGAGAGACCAAGTCAGCTGCGGGCCCTCCAAAGAGGGACTTTCTGCCACCCCCAACCAGAGGGAGAAGCCTTTCTGCCACCCCCAACCAGAGAGAGGCTACTGAACTCTGCAAGCAGCAGGGGGGACGACTGCAACACCTCGCGGTGGAGAAAAATGAGAGGAAATGCCATTAAACCTACTTCCTCTAAAGAGCGCCACCCCCAGTTTTCTCTGAACTGCACCTAAAAAGTCAGGAGAGAGAACTCGTTAACCTTGGTTTGGTTTAACATTGCCAGCTTCAAGTCAAAACCCCCAAAAGGTTTTGTAAAATATTTCACCTAGCTCAGACAATCTCCTGCAGCCCCTAACCGGACCACCCCACTTACTGAGGAGCTGCCAAAAAGGCTTGACTACAGGCTGGCAACCAGAGGCCTTCGAGCCGCCTGGCTGGCCTGTACCCTCCACTCAGGAATCTGGACAAGGCCTTTCCCAGAATCCAGAGAGACCAAGACCTGGATAACCCGAGAAGTCCAAACCGGAAGGAAGAAGCCCAGGGAAAAGAGTTAAAGACGCTTTTCTCACTAAGCTGGTGTGTGTTGTCTATGTGAATCTCTGTCCCCACCCCAAGTCTGTACAATGGGCCTGCGGATATCTCACATGCCTGGAGTGCTATGCATTTTGAAGAGCGGCACTGTGGGAGGGGTGACCCCCCTGTGTACCCCCCCAGCGCCCTCCACTGCCACCCATTCACTGCTTTCCTCTGCATCATCTCACTAGGGAACATAGCAAAGCGGAAGTGGGATCCTTCAACTGCGCTGAGCCTCAGCCCCTTCAAAACGTGAGGCTCACGGGGAGAACTCCTGCTCTGCCCAGTTTCCACTCCCGCCTCCAGAATAACGAGCCGAAAACATGTGTACTGTAAATAAAGCCTGTCTAAATAAAGCACTCGGGTGAAGGCTGCCGAGAAAACACTCGGCATCGCTCTGTGTTCGGAGCGTGAGTCAGCTTCCCAGCTCCCGGGGAACAATGGGGACCTTGCCAAGGGTCCCCTTCTGTCGACCCCTTACGGTCCCCGGGCCCATTTAGGTAGCGGAGGCGCCGGCCCATTGGGACCTTCGACCTCGAGGTTCGGGAAGGGGAGGGGCGCTCCCGGCGGCCCGAGGTTGGGGTCCAGCCCCGGGATTAGCGCCGCCGGGAATCCCTCTACCCGCAGCTGCCGCGGAGGGGTTGAGGGTTAAATAAACACGGAGCAGAGGAGCGAGCCTCGGGCGGTGTGGGGCTGCGGCCCAGAGACGGGAGGGTAGAGAATGCTGGGGGCGCTCGCTACGGAGCCTCCCGGGGGGAAGACGCCCCCTCCCCGTTCCCAAGCCCGGCTCTCGCCCACTCCGCTGGCCGCCTCTCCTCCGCGGCCTCCCAAGTCTCAGCGGAAACGAACGTAGCAGCCGCCAGAGTCACCCCACTCCTTTTAGAGTCCCCGTAGGCCCATACATGTACACTGCCACACACACACACACACACACACACACACACACACACACGTGTGCTGGGGACTCGAGGAGGGCCGGCCCCAGACTTCGCAGTGTGGGCGCCGAGCCGACTGAAACGGCGCCCCTTTGATGGAGGGCAGTATTGGGACCCGTGGTGGCCTCTGCGCTACGTCTTCTATCTCGTCCTCTGGGCTCCGTTGCGGAGCTGCGCACCCCCCAGGAGGGTTACGACTGGAGCGTTGGCCTCAGCTCTGGCGTGGGCCGGTGGTTTCCCCGCGCCCCGTGACCTTGAGGGTCAGTGATCCACCCGGCAGGCCCGCGGTTTCCGGAGTGGCGCGGCCAGCCCTTCCTCCCCGCCTCTCCGGCCAAGGCCGCCCCCTCTTCGCGCCGGGCGGGGGCGCGGGGGTGAAAGCACCGAGGACCTCACCCACGCCCTGCGGACACGCGCCCCGCCGGGGCCGGGGTTGGCGCTCTAGCAGCCTGCAATTGCCAAATCGTCGCCGGGCAGGGTTGGGGGCGAGGCTCTGGGAATGGGGTTTGAGCTGGAGAAGGCGAGGAAAACAAGTGAAACGGGAGAGGCGGGGTGGGTGACGGCTCATAAATCACCCAGCCCCACCCTCGGGCCACACCGCAGAGGCGCCCCAGGCCCGCAGGGATGGAGGGTCACTCGGCCACTCCTGGCCGACCTCTGAGCTTTCCCGGAGCCAGCGCCCCACCCTGGGCTCAGGCCGCGCTAGGACCAGCTCCCGGCCTGGATGGTAAACTACCCGCCTGATTCGGCGGGAAGCCACCCTTGGACGCAGCGCGCATCCGCCCAAGGGGAAGTTTATTTATAGCTTGTAAACGTAAAGGAAACCAGACCGCGCTGGCTCGCCGCGCTCGGGCTCCTACGCTCCCCACCTGCCCACCAGGAGGGCGCGGCGGGAGGCGAGTGGGGCGTCTCGGTTCTTTCCCTGCCCCCCATCCCCACCCCAGCTCCGCTCCCGGGGGAGAAAAGGGTAGGGTCCTAACGGGCTGGCAAGCCTTAAATTCCTCTCGGGGAGTCTATCTAGTGCCGTGAAGGCTGGAGAGAGTGGAGAACAGGGCCCAGGCACTGGCCTGGTGAGGGTAGGGGCGGCCGGGCTGTCCCACTTGGCACGCACCGGCGGCAGGCCCGTCAGTGCGGCGCGGGATTCCGCAGCTCCCGCTCCGGTCCCGGGGAAGTCCTGGAGAGCCCGGGATGGAGTCGCTCCGGGAGCCTCTCCTTAGAAGGCGGGACGCTTCCCCGGTTCCTCCCGAGCACGTGTCCTCAGCAGAGCAGGCAAGCGCTGCGTGCCTGGGGCTGCGATCCGCGGTGACAGCGGCTTAGAGCGCTCCCTCCCCAACCCCCCACTGTCGCCGCCTCTCCCGGGGAGCTCCAGGCTCCGGGGTGCGCTCGGGGCAGGCCCGAGGAACCGGAGAAAAGGAAAAGTGCCGGGGAGGAGATTAGGGAGAGAAGACATTAAAAAGCCCAGCCCTGAATAGACAAACAGCCGAGCTCGAAAAGACGCCTGCTAGCCCCTTCTCCCCCCAGCTCCCCAGCGCCAGCGGCCTCTCCCAGTCCCGGCGGAGCGCACCCACCCCCGGCCTAGGCCCAGGCGAATTCGTGTATGTGTGTGTGCGTGTGCGTGCCTGTGTGTGTGTCTACGCGCGCGCGCGCGCGAGCGCCGGGCGGGCAGTTGCGAAACGGGCTCTTGGCTGCAGCGCGGCATAATGGAGGTGGCTGGAACAATGCGCGCTTTGTGCGCGCGGGGAGTTGTTTTCCACCCGCCTCGCCCCCCTCGCTCGGGCCGTATGGCACTTTAATCCCCGCCACGGCTGGGCACAAATGCACTTGTGTCCTGCGGGTCACCGGGGGCCGTGCGGCTGGAGCCGACCCCCTCCATCCGCGGGCCCCACCGCCGGCTGCCCCGTCTTTCTTCTTGTGCAGCCTCCCAACCACCACCGGCCAGTGAGCCGGCTTGGAAGCTTCCGGGCCCGCGAGCCACTTTTTTTTTCCGTGGAGACGGCGCATCGCCCCCCCTCCCCTTCGCGAGCTCACACAAACACACACCCCGGCCGGCCGCGGGCCCCACACTCGCCGCCCTCCCTCTCCCAGTCTCGGCCCGCCCGCCCCCGCCCGCCCCCGCCCGCCCCCGCCCCCGCCCCCGCCCCGTGCTCCGGACTCCTGCGAACAATAGTAAATGTCAACAGATTCCGCGCGGCGAGTGTCTGACTCGGCCGAGATAAGGGTGCGCGGTTGGCCCCGCGCTCCGCGCCGCCGCGGGGGGAACCCGCCCTGACCCCGGCAGGAAAGAACCGGCTGTGACGAAACCCGTGCCGCAGCGGGGGTGGATAGGAGCGGAGGCCACCAGTCCCGGCCCGGTGGGGGAGTCTCGCCGGGAGCCCAAGCCCTGCCCCGCCCCCACCCGGCTTAACCCGGTGCTAATGCGGGGCCGGTGGGCACGGTGAAAGCGGCCGGGTAGACGTGGCGCTCCGGCCTGCTTTCAGATCACGATTCCAGTGCCCTGCGGATGTCGGAAAAACGCTGATCCGGGTCAGGACGCGGGCGGTTTTCGACCTACTGGGAGCCGGCACCCGAAAGATGCGAAGGATTCGAGTGCTTGTCTCCGGAAACTCATTAAAATATATTTTTAAGCGCGCACACACTCTCGCAGGTCCTCCTCCTCGATCGTCCGCAACCCACCACCCAACCGAGTTAAAATTCGCAAATTGATTCTCACGAGTTGGTATTAACGGGTTGTTCCTCTTAAATTGTTGCCAACTTTGCTAATAGATTATTACTTAAATGATTTCTTTTTTATAAAGTACGTGTTGTTTTACAGATGCGTATTTACTTAAAGAAATCAACTGCATCTATTAACATATTAAAGAGAGAATAAAGCATCGGGGCCGGCGTAATGTACTGTTCAGCCTTACTTTGGGTGCTCGCGAAGATAGGAAAATCTTATTTGTTTAATAATAAGTCACTCATGAATATGCAAATGGCATCGGTGCAGTACCTCACTTCTGTCACTATTAATGAGTTGCAAATTAATGTGACAACAAAAGGAAAATCTATTTAGTGGAGGAACTCGGGTTTCTACCTGGGGAGATCACAAGCAGGCCTAGAACCTGGGTCTCCAGGAAGGACAGGAGTGGGGATGAGCACTTCCTCATCCAGGTTTTTCCTGGAGACCACTATTGTTTGGTCTCAGGGACCTGCTTTGTCAGGGGCCCCTTAAAATTCCTGCTCCAGGCCTAAGGAAGAAAGGCTGTTCCAGGGTAATTAGGGCCAAGTGTGATTAATGGAAATCAGCCCACAGTTTGAAGTAAAGCAGTTGGTGAAGCAGATTTGGGGGGATCTCCTCCATCCAGCTTAAAGATTCCCCAAAGCCCTTTTGGTCTCTGTTGCTTTGGACAGAGTTAGGACTGTAAGTACTAAATCAGGCCTCACAGGCCTGACTACAGGTATTAAGAAAGCACCCTATGCGCTGATGGGAGGTTTAAGAGCAGATCAGCTCATTTTCCTGCCGACCTACTTCCCAGAGGTTACAGACTGAAATCTGGTTGTCTTCTATTCGAGCCTTTGCTCTTTTCTGGCCTACACATCAGAGCCTGTTTCTATTCCATCGATGGATGCTGAAGAGAATGTTTCTAATCCAGTTAAGTTTGGAAACATCTCTGAGAAAAAACAAATGCTGAGCTGCCCAGAACTGTGGGCTAATAGTTCAGGTGCCTGGTTAGTATTTCAAGAAGCTGTTTGACTAGGGAACCTTCTGGGGAGATGCAAATATCTCTATTTTACCTGATTGATGACTACTTGATTATTTACAAATATAAAAATTCATCAGGCTGTACATTTAAGATTTGTATGCTTTACTATGTGTAAGTTATATTTTGTTCTGTTTATCTATTACTGTGTAAAGCCACCTCAAAGCTTAGTGGTGTAAACAATAATAAGCATTTATTTTGCTCGAGAATCTGCAATCTGGGCAGGGCTTGACAGACAACTCACCTCTGCTCCACGCTGCGTCAACTGGGGCAGCTCAACTGAGACTCAAGAATCCATTTTCAAGATGGTTCACACACATGGTTGGCAAGTTGGTGCTGGCTCTGGTTCTTCTCCACGTGGGCCTCTCCACAGGATCACTTGGGCTTCCTCACAGCATGGTGGCTGGGTGCCAAGAGTGAGCACCTAAGAGAGCAAGGAAATGGAAGCTGCCAGTTACTTAAGGAAACTAAGCCTGGAAACTAGCAGTGTCAGTTCTGCCATATTCTGTTGGTCAAGCAGTTACAGAGCCCAGATTCAATGGGGGAGAGGACATCAACCCCTCCCTTTTATCCTTCAATGGGAAGTGTGTCAAAGAATTTTGGGGCTCTGCTTTAAGACTGCCACCTAGGGAATTCCCTGGCAGTCCAGTGGTTAGGACTCCGCGCTTTCACTGCCATGGCCTGGGTTCAACCCCTGGTCGGGGAACTAAGATCCCACAAGCAGCGCTTTGTGGCCAAAACAAAACAAAACAAAACAAAAACCTGCCACCTATCTTATTTTAAATGAAAATAGAACACATAACTTCATTTTTTGCTTCATGTCCTACCCCTCCTTTTTTTTTTCTTTTTTTTTTTTTTCCCGGCCCCTCCTTGTGGCATGCAGGGTCGAACCCGTGCTCCCTGCATTGGGAGCGAGGAGTCTTAACCATTGGACCGACCGCCAGGGAAGTCCCTCCTACCCCTCCTTTGCCTTCTTCCACATCTCCTTCCTCCAAACCATCAATGGGAATTATTTGATATCCCAGTTAATTCGTGTGGGTGTATATAGAAAAAAACCATTCAATTTCAGGTGCTAAGTTACTATTGATTTTTTCAAGTTCCACATTTTTAAATCTAGAGTTTCACAAGTCTTTAACTTGCATTTATTAACCTTGTTATTTTTATACAAAATTAGAGCAATCATTTTCAGAGAGGCGTTTGATTAAGGCTCAATCAAGACAAGTTGAACAGACTAAATGCTCTTAAACTGTCCCATCCCTTTATAAATTTAGCTAAATTTCCCTAAACATTTTATATATATTCACACACACACACATATATAATTTGTTTTATTTTCTTTTTAAGCATTCGAATGCCTGAATGGGCAAACTTATGAACCTAATACAGTATCCACAGGGGATTGGTTCCAGGACCACCCCTCAGATACCAAATCTAAGGATGCTCAAGTCCCTTATATAAAGTGTTGTACTATTTGCATGTAACCGACACATCCTTCCATATACTTTAAATCATCTCTACATTACTTATGGTACCTAATACAATGTAAATGTTATGTAAATAGTTGTAAATACAATGTAAATGCTATGTAAATAGTTGCCAGCATGCAGCAAATTCAAGTTTTCCTTTTTGGAACTTTCTGGAATTTTTTTGTTCCCGAATATTTTCGGTCCGCAGTTGGTTGATTCCTCAGATGCAGAACCCGCAGATACAGAGGGCCGACCAAAAGCAAAATCGAATCAGTTAAATGTGTAAATATAGTGAATATCCAGTTGGCTTAAACATTGCAACTCTTGCTTTCCAAGTCAAATTTTAATTCCTTTTACCTTAAAATTGCAAGTCTAAAGTCTATTATACAATTTTAAGTTGGAATCATAAGGCTAACCTGTGAGATTCTTTACTACCCCAACTTGTCATAAACACTACAGATTAAATCACATGCATAGATTGTTCCTGAACTTAACACCAAAATATCACTACAGTATATTTGATTGATTTCATCTTCTCTGTATTCAATTCTCAACCTTCCCAAGGTTCAAAGGACACCCTCTGAGGAGTGTTTTGCCAACTCAAGAGAGTTGAGGTTACTTGATACAAGGAAAAATGTAAGGCTTTGGAATAAGCAAAAAAGATTACTGGCTATTCTTTCAATGGAATGCTGGAGCCTGACGGTGGGGGTATTTTCTGAACCTACAGAAAATGAACCTTTGTCTTTGCCAGGCTATTTTACAACTCTATACGATGCAGAGAACTAATAGCACTGTGGATACTTCTCGCCTATAGATAAGCAAATAACTTCTCTCTGGGGCAGTGAGAACCCCTACTCCCACCCCAAAAGCCAGTTTTGCGTCCATTTGCAAATTTGTTTCAGTATTCCCGATCTACAAATGTTTCTGTTCTTGGGATGCTCCTTTGAGCCAGTTATATCTCACCCATTCCCTCATTTAATTAATGAGTTATATAAAACCTGTGATGTGTTCATTTTATATTTGTATGAGAGTTATGATTTTGCCTTCTTTTGAGACAGCCTTTAACGTTGGTCAAGAGTTCATCACACTACATAGATAACATTAGTGGCTGGCTAGAAATTGGAGGCCAAGATGCAGGATATGGGCCCTACAGATCTCCAAGGAGAATTTGCTTACACCCCAGACAGACAACCAGAGCCCTTCTTAATTCTGTTTATAGTTGCTATGACAACTGAAGATCCACGGCCATACCCTTCAGGTGGAATTTTTTTTCTTAATCTCAGGTTCCCAGTTCAAGGTAAATCCTACCCTGATTCTTTTCTAACCTCTGATCTCTCTCTGCCCTGTCATCTGATTGAAGGAGAGAGAAATATGTAGCTACCACCCATGTTGCCTCAACATTTGATTGGATTCAATTAACATATTTACCACCTGTGGTGGTTTTTTAATATGTCCACAAATTCTTTGATTCTTCTCCCTTCAAAAGGTGGAGCCTGATTTTCCTTCCCTTGGTTGTGGGCGGTGCTTAGTGACTCACTGCTAATAAATAGAATGTGACAGAAGTGACTGTATGTGACGTCCATGATTAGGATAGAAAAGGCATTGTGGTTTCCTCATTGCTATCTGGGGAAGCCAGCTGCCATGACATGGGCACATTCAGCCTCCTGAATGTCATGGGCACATAGCAACCCTATTGGGTGAGCCAAGAACTGAGGCCTCCTGCCAACAGCCATGTGAATGAGCCATCTTAGAAACAGATCTGGTAGCCCCAGTGGAATCTTCAGACAGACATCTTGAATACAACCTCATGAAGGCCCCTGACTCCTGAATTCCTGACCCACAGAAACTGCGAGATAATAAATGTTTTGTTGTTGTTAAGTCACTGAATTGTGGGGTAATTTGTTATGCAGTAATAGGTAACTAATACATGAGTCAACCTTGCATTTGGACACAGCTCTAAACCATTCTAATAACACTAAACACATTTCTATTTTGCCTAGGGGGATGGATATGCCTCTGCCAACCCCCAAAGCAAGACACCCACCCAATTCTCAACCTTGAGAACCGTGTTCTAAAAGCCACGAGAAATAACCTAAATCACACTGCTGGGAGTGAGAGAAAAGAGTGAACTAAATATATGGCGAATTAATGTGTCCAGCAATAACAGTGATGATAAACTAGCAGAAGCAGTAAAACAGTTTTAAATATTTCTTTTGATCACTTTGCAGTTGAAAGTCAGATCTTTGTAAGAATTCATTACTGTTTTAACTTACAGAGAGGAACCATTCTTGGAGATGGAGTCAAAACGAAACAAAACACACACTCATACCCTGCAAGAAGTCACCAAAAGTGTGAAAAGCTAAACTGGGATGATTAAGTTCTAGAGGAGCGAATCTCCTATAGGTATGCCCCGAAGTGCTACTTAAAGATAAAATAACTTCCTTTCTGTGTGCATGGTATTTTTCAACAACTGAAATGATAAAACATTTGGAGTGTGACCTAAATGACTCAAGCTGCTTCCTGTCCCAGGAACAGGGACTTCCTAAGGTAGCTAAGACTCTCCTCCTAGAGAAGAGTAGATAGACCATCACATAGTCAAATTAGTCCCACTGCTTTCTGAATTTAGATAGGAAAAAGGAAGCTCTGTGTGTGTGTGTGTGTGTGTGTGTGTGTGTGTGTCTCACATTCTTCCACAAAGGATTTTGAGTAAATTTTTAATAAAAATGTAACAAACTGATCGAAAAATATAAATAGTAAATAACAGAATCTGGGAGAATCTAGGAACAGAAGGATGAAACAATATGAAGGCCATAGGAGAAATATTTTTCTCCTAGCAATTTATCAGCATTCAGTATTCATTCATTTAAATAATATTTCTTGAACGGCGACTCTAAGCTAGATGATGATGAGACAAAAATATGTAAGACACAGCCCGTTGTTAAAGATGTTCACAGTCGGAGACTTCCCTGGTGGCGCAGTAGTTAAGAATCCGCCTGCCAATGCAGGGGACACAGGTTCGAGCCCTGGTCCAGGAAGATCCCACGTGCAGTGGAGCAACTAAGCCCGTGCAGCACAACTACTGAGCCTGCGCTCTAGAGACCGCGAGCCACAACTACTGAGCTCGTGTGCTGCAACTACTGAAGCCCGCATACCTAGAGCCTGTGCTCCGCAACAAGAGAAGCCACAGCAATGAAAGGAGAAGCCCGTGCACCGCAACGAAGAGTAATCCCCACTCACCGCAACTAGATAGAGAAAGCCCGTGCACAGCAACGAAGACCCAATGCAACCAAAAAAAAAAAAAAAAAAAAAAGATGTTCACAGTCTAGGGACTTCCCTGGTGGTCCAGTGGTTAAGAATCTGCCTTCCAATGCAGGGGACTCGGGTTCGATCCCTGGTTGGGGAACTAAGATCCCACATGTCCTGGGGCAACTAAGCCTGAGCACCGCAATTACTGAGCTCGAGCACCACAACTAGAGAGCCCTCACGCTGCAACTAGAGAGAAGCCCTCAACGAAGAGCCCCACGAGCCGCAAGGAAGACCCAGCGCAGCCAAAAACAAAAATAAAAACAAAACAGTTCTTTGTGGCACTCTCAATAACAGTAAAATTAAACTTTGGAACATGCTATTTGAAAAACAAATAAATAAAAAAGATGTTCACAGTCTAATAGAGGGAAACAGAGACACAAATTACAGTGATTTGTTGGGACTTCCTGACGGTCCAGTGGTTAAGGCTCCGTGCTTCTACTGCAGGGGGCATGGGTTCAATCCCTGGTCAGGGAACTAAGATCCCACGTGCTGCACAGTGCAACCAAAAAAAAAAAAAAAATTATAGTGATTTGCAATAAAATGTTGCAGTTGTTTTAACCTGTCTTTGTAGGTTACTAGGAATATATTCAACCAGACTTGTGTACCCATGTTCCTCAAAAGGCAGGGCTCATTGCAGTGCTGTTGGTAATGACCCCAAACTGGAAACTACCCAAATGCCCATCTACAGCAGAATGGGGAAGGAAACTGTGGTGTCTTCACACAATGGAATACTATACAGCAGTGAAAATAAACAATCCACAATTGCACATAACAATAGGGAGGGATCTCATAAACAAGATATTGAGTGGGAGAAGCCAGACATCAAAAAGCACCAACTAACACAACATTGTAAACAACTATACTTCAATTAAAAAAAAAAAAGCACCTACTCTGTGATTCCACAGATCTGAAGTTTAAAAGCAGGCCAAACTGGTGTTTGCACTTAGAAGTCTGGACAATAGTTATCCTCAGGTGGGGAGGGGCGTAGTGGCTGGGAGGAGGCACGGGGGACCACTGGGGGACTGGGAAAGTTTTGTTCCTTATTCTGGGAGCTGCTTACACACAAGTACAAGTCTCTCCAGTCCACAAAAATCCATAGAGTGATACACTTATGACACATGCACTTTTCTGTATGTGTGCTGTCCTTCAATAAAATGTATAAGAAAAAAAATCCACCCTTTGAGCAAGTAGGTGGGCCAATGAGGAAGGCATTGTTAGTTACTCTTAGGGTGGGGAGCTTATGAAAACTTCCTGGAGGAGGTGATGCTGGCCTAGTTTTCACAGGTATACCTGCCTTAGCCTTGGGGATGAATTCGGGAAGATGCTGGGAGAGGGCAGAAATGCAAAAGCAAACCCGGGGAGGCTGGAAGCAGCCTGAGCGCTGGGGAACGATAAGGGAAGTGTCGTAGAATAACAGTGGCCAGGAGAGAGGGGCCTGCTTCTGGCTTGTCTTTGTCAGAGAAGCTTTTCTCCCTCTCGTTCACCATTGTGGACTCGGGAGCTGGAGCTGGAGAGAACAGGATTACATTTGTGTTCTAGAAAGTTCTCTCAGGCAGGAGGGCAGTGGGTGGGTGGCACCGGGCAGGACTGAGAGAACCTTCTGCGTGGTCCAGGCCAGGAGTATGGGCACCAGGGCAGCTGGGTTCTGGGGATGGAGAGGAGCAGAGAACACGAAGGAGACAGCAAGAGCTGCTGTAGGAGAAAAATGAGAGAGAACATCAGAGAGCGGGGAGAAGAATGAAAGGAGGGGTATTTTTAAAGCTTCCGGTAAAACACATTTAAAAATACAGTCTGTTCAGCTGTCTATAAAAGCTGCTTCACTGAATTCTTAAGAAGGACAGAATCAGTCATCAAAGGGATGCCCCGATTTCTCTCTAAAATAGGGCTTCTTAACTTGGGATCCGTAGATAGAATTCAGGGGACTTGTGAACTTGGATGGGAAATCTTTTTATTTTTCTTTTCATTAACCTTTAACTGAAATTTAGCATTTCCTTCAGCCCTGTATGTAGGCAACCATTATCATTGTATTAAAATCACAGATATTTTCATATCACAGTATAGTCGACGCCGATACCTCAGTATACTGATTACACTCATCACTAATTTGAAATTATGGTATTTGTTAGGCCTGCTGTTAGATCTTACTATTTAATTCATAATTAAATAGGCCCATCCATTAGCGTTCTGGTTATCTGTGCTCTGGAACAAATTACCTCAAAAGGTAATGGCTGAAAGCAGCAATAATCATTTCTTTTGCCCTTGAACCTGCCCTTTGGGCAGGGCTGGGTGGGCTGTCTCTGCTCCAGGCAATGTCGGAGGCCTCAGATCGGATGATCCCAATGACTGGGGGCTCCTTTATGCATCTCTGTCTCTCTGCACCTCTAGGCAGCCTCCTAGCTTTCCCCATGTCCTCTGCCCAACTGGGCAGCCTCTGGGTAGTGGGATTTCTTACATGGTGGCTCACAGCCCCAAAAAGAGTGTTCCAGAGAATAGGGAGGAAGCTGCCAGACATCTTCTGATCTAGCCTTAGAAATTCCAGAATGTCGGGCTTCCCTGGTGGCACAGTGGTTAAGAATCTGCCTGCCAATGCAGGGGACACGGGTTCCAGCCCTGGTCCGGGAAGATCCCACATGCCGCAGAGCAATTAAGCCCATGCACCACAACTCCTGAGCCTGCGCTCTAGAGCCCATGAGCCACAACTACTGAGCCCTTGTGCCACAACTACTGAGCCCGCACGCCACAACTAGAGAAAGCCCATGCACAACAACGAACACCCAACACAGCCAAAAATAAATAAATAAATTAATTTTAAAAAAAAAAAAGAGAAATTCCAGAATGTCAAGTGGGCAAAATGGATGAAGGGGGTCAAAAGGTACAAAGTTCCAGTTATAAAATAAATAAGCCCTGGGGATATAATAGACAGCATGGTGACTATAGTTAATAACACTGCATTGCATATTTGAAAGATGCTGAGAGTAGATCTTAAAAGGTCTCACCACAAGGAAAAAAAAATGTTGACACTATGTATGGGATGGTAACTAGACTTATTGTGGTCATCACTTCATAATATATACCAGTATCGAATCATTATGTTGTACACCTGAAACTAATAGAATATTATATGTCAATTGTACCTCAGTTAAAAAACGGAAGTCCAGAATGTCGCTTCTGCCATTTTTTATTGGTCAAGCAAATTTCTTACTAAGGTCAGCCTAGATACAAGGGGAGGGGACAAAGACCCCACCTCTCAATGGGGGAAGTGTCAAAAGATTTGTGGCGGGCTTCCCTGGTGGCGCAGTGGTTGAGAATCTGCCTGCTAATGCAGGGGACACGGGTTCGAGCCCTGGTCTGGGAAGATCCCACATGCCGCGGAGCAGCTGGGCCCGTGAGCCACAACTACTGAGCCTGTGTGTCTGGAGCCTGTGCTCCGCAACAAGAGAGGCCACGATAGTGAGAGGCCCGCGCACCGCGATGAAGAGTGGCCCCCCACTTGCCGCAACTAGAGAAAGCCCTCGCACAGAAACGAAGACCCAACACAGCCAAAACTAACTAAATAAATAAATTTATTAAAAAAAAAAAAAAAAAAAAAAAAAGATTTGTGGCCACAATGACAATATTACAAATTAGTGGGGTTTTGGTATTTTGATAGCATATTTCAATATAATTGGTTTCCTTTGTAATCCTGTTGTTTTATTCTATGCATTGTAAAGCACGATTCTGAGAAGGGGGTTATATGATTTATCAGACCGGCACAGGGGTCCATGATGGAGAACCTTTGCTTCAAAATGTCCCTCTGATTATAAGCACCCTCCTTCTGTCTACTCCCCACAGCCTCAGCCTTGGCCCAGGCTCCCATCCTCTCTCTCTCTTTTTTTTTTCTTTTTAAAGCATAGTCTTTATTTATTTTGAAAGAAACACGTTATTAACTGAACATCTATTCTTTTTTTAAATTAATTTATTTGGTTGCACCGGGTGTTAGTTGCGGCAGGCGGGCTCTTCTTAGTTGTGGCTCACGGGGCTCCTTAGTTGTGGCATGCGCACTCTTAGTTGCGGCACGCATGTGGGATCTAGTTCCCTGACCAGGGATCGAACCCAGGCCCCCTGCATTGAGAGTGCGGAGTCTTAACCACTGCGCCACGAGGGAAGTCCCTCCCATCCTCTCTTGCTGGACCACTGCAATAGCATCCTGATTGGCTTCTGCCATTGGGCTCTTCATGTCAAATCCTTCTTCCAAAATCTATCCTTTCTTGGGAATTCCCTGGCTGTCCAGTGGTTAGGGCTCTGCACTTTCATTGCCGAGGGCCCAGTTTCAATCCCTGGCTGAGGAACTAAGATCCCGCAAGCTGTGTGGCGCGGCCAAAAAAAAAAATGCCATCTTTAAGCCCAGATTCATTCCTTCATCTATTCATCCATCCATCCATCCATCTGTTCAATGAATGAAATGTCTTTGATGGCCAAATATAAAATGATCCCATGTTGTCCTAGTGAGAAGGTCCCCGAACACCTTTTGTGACTACCTTGAACTTTTAGGCCTAGAATATTCGATGTGGGCCAGGGCTGCAGGGCTGCAGGGGCTGGAGAATCGCATAGCTGTTGGCAGGCCTCAGTTCCTCACTTTCGATGGCCAGAGGGAGGCCTCCCTCACTCAGTCACCACGTGGGCCTCTCCCTCAGGCCCCTCCCAACATGGCAGATGGCTTTCCCCAGACATAGTGATCCAAGAGAGAGCAAGAAACCGAGCAACCAGATGCCCACAGTGCCTCATGACCTACCCTCCAGAGCCACACACCATCATGTACCCTTTAGTCTATTCATTAGAAGCCTCATTACCACGTCCAGCCCACAGTAAGGGAAAGAGGATTTGGCTCCACCTCTTGAAGGGAGGAGTGTTAAAGAATTTGTGAATGTATTTTTAAAACCATCACAGTTACCTTTATTATTTAGAAGAACTTATTATTAAAATAACACATAAGTTGAGATTGTATTGCCTTTTCCACTGTCATAGCCCAAAGCCACTTTATTAAACTTTCCACAAATCTTTGACGTTAGTGATTTCATCTGCACTACTCACTGAGTAGTTTGAGACCCTACACTTTCTGTGTGGAAATTCTATCCAAAGCTATAAGCACTTGTTGTCCAACCATTAGGTTCTCTCTTTCATGCCTTCCTTCTGTGTGCATTTGTGGCCTCCACAACAGAACCACTGACTGTGTTGCTTTTGAAAGCAGGCATTCAAGGGCTTGTCCAAAACAGCATCCAATATTTGTGTTGTAACCAGGAATAATGACTAAATCTTGGTTAACTTTCTTTGCCTCTACAAAGGGCTGAATATTTGTGTCCCCCCCAAATTCATATGTTGAAACCAAACCCCCTGGCATCAGGAGACAAGGCCTTTGGGAGGTGATTAGGTCATGAGGGTGGAGCCCTCATGAATGGAATTAGTGCCCTTATAAAAGGGACCCCAGAGAGCTTCCTGGTCCCTTCCACCATGTGAGGGCACAGCAAGAAGACAGTAGTCCATCAACCAGGAAATGGGTTCTCACCAGACACCAAATCTGCCAGCACCTGGATCTTGGACTTCCCAGCCTCCAGAACTGTGAGAAATAAATGTCTGTTGTTTTAAGCCTCCTAGTCTATGGTATTCTGTTATAGCATCCTGAACAGCCCCTCCTTTTCTTTCTTCTTCCTTCCTTCTTCTTCTTCTTTTTTTTTTTTTTAAATAAACCAATTCTGCTAGGTGACCTCTCTAAGCATTGCAAACCAGCATCGATTGAGGCCATTTCGGGTTAATGGGTCTTCCCTAAACACCACTTTGTTGTTGGAAATAAAGTCATTGAGAGTGTCATCCAAATCAAGAGAGTTTTCTGGGACTCAAATACAAGGTAACTGTCACCAGTCAAATGGATCAGCGCATTGTGATGGATCCATACATTGTGGACAGTTCACAGAATGGAACACCACATAGCAATGAGAGTGAACAGACTACAACCACGCATAACCACATGAGTGAATCTCACAAATTAAATGTTGAGCAAGAGAAGCCAAACACAAAAGAATAGGCACAGTAGGATTCCATTTATATAAAATATAAAAACTGGCCAAACTCATTTATTGTGATAGAAGACAAACTAGGGGTTACCCTTGGTGGGGAGGTGCTTGGAAGGGGGCATTGAGGGGCCTTCTGGGGTGCTGGTCACGTTCTGTTTCATCTGGGTGCTGCTTAGATGGGTGTGTTCAGCTTGTGAAAATTCATGTATTCATCAAGGTGTGTATTTATGATTTGTGTACTTTTTTGTATGTTACACTTCCAAAAAAGTTTCTATGAAAAACCTCTGGGGTAGCTTCTGCTTTCTGAGGGAAAATTTGGTTGCAGTAGTACTTGGGCTGTAGAGACAGGTCTGATCATATTCTCTTTAGTTTTATTTTCCTACTACTCATAGTTATTTGACAAGACAGATGCTTATTTCTCTTCCATTGAAAGACATATAGAGGACTTCCCTGGTGGTCCAGAGGTTAAGAATCTGCCTTCCAATGCAGGGGAGGTGGGTTCGATCCCTGGTCAGGGAACTAAGATCCCACATGCCGCAGGGCAACTAAGCCCAGGCGCCACAACTACTGAGCCCACACTCTCTGGAGCCCGTGCACCACAGCTAGAGAGAATCCTGTGCGCCACAACGAAGAGCCCGCACACTGCAACAAAGATCCCACGTGCCGCAGCTAAGACCTGACGCAGCCAAAGAAAGAAATAAATAAATGTGGTTTTTTTAAAAGTAAAAAAAAAAAGGAAAGAAAAAATTGGAGGAACACATGGATGAGCAGGAAGGGGACGGCTGTCTGAGGACAATGTAGCATGAGGCTTCCAAGGTTAAAGGCCCTGGCATGGGGGTGGCCTCAATTCTGAAATCGCTGGACCTCTTGTGTCCAGAAAGATGCTGGATAGTTTAATTAACTAGAAAATAAATAAATGAATAAACAAAAGCATAGGCCCCTCTGCTTTAGGTTTCCCTGAGGGAACACTGATTCCTGGGTTGGGTCATTTCTCTTTGCTGATGGGGGGAAGGAGGTACAGTTGCGCACATTTAGGCGGGGCCTGCCCTGACTCAGGCCTGGTGTTCAGGCTGAGGAAATACAAAGAAAACTCTCTCCAGCTTAATTTAGTGACTGACAATGCAAATTCTTACAGGTAGATTGCCCGAATCCAAAGTGGCTGGTGTATACGGAGTGAGCGCTGACAGAGGGGCCATGGTGGGCAGACTTCTTTTTCTTTTTTTAATTTATTTACTTTTAATTTTTGGCTGCGTTGGGTCTTCATTGCTGCGTGCGGGCTTTCTCTAGTTGTGGCGAGCGGGGGCTACTCCTCGTTGCGGTGCGCGGGCTTCTCATTGCGGTGCCTTCTCTTGTTGCGGAGCACGGGCCCCAGGCACGAGGGTTTCAGCAGCTGTGGCCCGTGGGCTCCAGAGCACAGGCTCAGTAGTTGTGGCACACGGGCTCAGTAGTTGTGGCACACAGGCTTAGTTGCTCTGCGGCATGTGGGATCTTCCCGGACCAGGGCTCGAACCCGTGTCCCCTGCATTGGCAGGCGGACTCCCAACCACTGCGCCACCAGGGAAGCCCTAGCAAACTTCTGAGGAGACTCAATACTCAGGTGGACACAAAAAACCTTGGCCACTGTCCTCAAGGAACTTACGACACCACAGGGCAGAAATATAGTGTGCCTGTTCTGTTCCAGGGACCAGAAAAGACATAAGCTCCTCCTGGGTTTCCAGAAGCTTCATTCTAATCATGAATTTTTGGTGGTGGCTTACATTTTACTTCATTTGTTTTATTTCCTTTCTGTTTGTTTGTTTTTTGTTTTGGCCGTGCCACGCAGCTTGCGGAATCTTAGTTCCCCAACCACGGATCAAACCTGGGCCTCCAGCAGTGGAAGCACGGAGTCCTAAGCACTGGACTGCCAGGGAAGTCCCTTTATTTCCTTTTAGAACCGCGTTGTAGGGGACGGTTTCTGAGAGAGCTAAAGGAGGGGGCAGCTGTGAGGGTGAAGCCACAGCTCTGGGAACAGGAAAGATTTGGAAAGGTTGGTGCAGAAGGGGAGGGTCGGTGGTGGTGATCTGACAGGGGAGTTGGGAATGTGAAGCCCTGGATGCTTTGGAGGGAGAGAGGGCTAGGGGCAGGGGTGATATCTGAGGCTACCCAGACTTGCTGCTGGGCCCTGACTAGCCTGGGTTCTGGCCTTGGACCAGGGGAATAAGAGGAGAGTGGTTCTGAGGGACATGGTAGCAAACACAGGTTGATCTGGGGGTTGAGAGAAGGACGGGCTGTGAAAGGGAGCTGGGAAGTGGGATGGGGGAAGCTGGGAAGGGGAGAGGGGTCTCAGTCAGCAGAGTGTCATGTGGGCCTCAGCCAGGGAGAGGTGGGAGCTAGAAGCATGTGGGCCTAGTGTGTGGAAAATGGCGCTCTTCCAGTCTCCAGAGAGCTCCTTGAGATGAGACCAAGTGTCTCAGCTAAGGGCTCCTGGGCGTCCAATCTGCTCAGAATATCTGCCTCCACCCTATCTCCGTCCCCCGCCCCCCAAGCAAGGTGAGTCAGGAGAGCAGGGCCAGTTGTTGGAGATTCTGGGGGAGAGTCAGGGGCTTGGACAGGTCAGGGACTGAGGACAGGGGAAGGCAGAGGAAGGGAGAAATTTAAGGGAAGGCAGAAGTTTTTACATGAAGACCCAGGTGACATCAACAGATCCATCAGGCCTAAGGGGCCTAAGGCTACTTTTTTTTTTTTTTAGCCTGTTTCAAAGTTTATTTTGTTCATTACAATTCTAATTCTTTCAAGATAAGAGTCTTTCTAAAAAAACTCAAAAAATTCCACTCCTGGGTATATATCCGAAGAAAATGAAAACACTACTTCGAAATGATACATGCACCCCAATGTTCATAGCAGCACTATTTATAATAGCCAAGACATGGAAACAACCTAAGTGTCCATCAACAGATGAATGGATAAAGAAGATGTGGTACATATATACAATGGAATACTACTCGGCTATAAAAAAAGAATGAAATAATGCCATTTGCAGCAACATGGATGGACCTGAAGGCCATGATGCTTAGTGAAATAAGTCAGACAGACAAAGACAAATACTGTATGTTATCACTTATATATGGAATCTAAGAGGCTACTTTTTAAGAGGGGACTTTGGGGGGCTTGTGAGGCCTCACCACATGTCCTTGGCCTCCATTCCAGTTTGTGGCCGTGTCTGGTCTTTAACCCAACTGCTGGGTCTAGGAAATGTTGCTCTTAAGCTATGGGAAGTGTCAGGGTGATGGTAGTGGGTGACCATGGGAACAGGATCCAGGACTCACGGGACTAACATTCTTCTAATAAAGTGAGAAGGGGAATTCAAGAAGAAAAACCTCTATGGGAATTCCCTGGCGGTCCAGTGCTTAGGACTCCACACTTTACATTTCAGGGGGCATGGGTTCGATCCCTGGTCGGGGAACTAAGACGCAAGTGTGGCATGGCCAAAAAAAAATAAAATTAAATTAAAAATTAAAAAAAAAACACCTATATGATATGAAAAAACAAAACAAAACATATATATGAACAGAAAAGGAAAGTTGAAAGGCTATTCACCAAAACCTTGTCTCCCCCCACCCATGGGCTTGCAGTTCATTTGTGTAATAAAAAATTTAAAAATTTTAAATTAAAAGAATTTTTTAAGTTCACGCTCTATACTGGATTCACTTATTTATTTACCAGGAAATTAACCAAGACCCCAGGCTCAAAAGCCTCACTGCACTGCTTCTCGGGGGACGTTTGAAGCAGAGGCTCTTGAAATTGTCTCTTTGCCCGCCCCCGCCCCGACAGGGGGTGAATCATCCAGACCGTGGGCAATTCTGGAAATTTGTATTCCATATTTTCGTGTGAGTGAAAAAAAACCTCCATGGATTTACATCAGAGTTTGCAAACTGGTGGGCCCGGGGCCTCCCTGGGATGGTTTTGTTTGGCCTGGCCTACCCAGTGTTTTATCAATGTCATGAATGCTAGAGAGAGTTCACGTAAAACTCCAGATTACTGGCTTCTCTTCTGAAAGGTCAGAAGACCTGACAATCCAGGGTCTGATCGCAGCAACAGCCCATTCCAGAGCCGCACTGCCCCTTCAGACAGGGCACCGATGGTTCTCATAGCCCCTGTCGCAATCAGGTGTAACCCCAGGTCAGGCGCGTGTGAGTATTTGGCCCAAACTTCTCCTTTATGCCGTTTTGTGAAACGTAAATTCAGTGGGGTTCCTTGGTTTACACTCACTGAATGGTTTCCCTTCCATAAAGATTTGGAGCACGTATGGCGCAGAGGGAATGTGATGGCTTGAAAACATGCCTCCAAATTCTTTGATCCTCTTCCTGCATAAGATGGAGTCTAGGGAATTCCCTGGCGGTCCAGTGGTTAGGACTCCTTGCTCTCGCTGCCGAGGGCCCGGGTTCAATCCCTGGTAGGGGAATTAAGATCCCACAAGCTGCGCGGCGCAGTCTAATCCATCTCTTCTTGAATATAGGCTGGCCTTGGTTACTCGCTTCTAACAAATAGAATGTGGGGAGAGTGACAGTGTGTGACTTTCAGAGGTGGATCATAAAAGGAAAGCTTCAGAGCGGTCCCCGCTTTTACAGGATGCTTGCCCTTGGAACCCAGCCACTGTGGAGGGAAGCGTCCCAGGCCACATGCAGAGTGTAGGCGTTCCAGCCGCCAGACCCCCGCTGGAGCCCCAGCCGACAGCCAGCTTCAACCGCCAGACGTGTGAGAGAAGGAGCCTCCAGAAGATTCCAGCCCCGACCTCTGAGCCACCCCAGGGGATGCCAAGTGGAGTATAGGTAAGCTCTCCCAAAGGAGGCCTGCTCAAGTTATGGATTCATGAGCAAAATAATTGTTGCTGCTTTGAAACAAGAAGTTTCTTTTTGACATCTTTATTGACATATAATTCATATATCATAAACTTCACTCATTTGAAGTATATAATCCAATGGTTTTTGTATATTCACAGAGTTGTGCAACCATCACCACAATCGCTTTTAGAACATTTTCATCACCCCCCCAAAAAAGCCCCATGCTCCTTCCACCCTTGTTCAGCCCCTGTCAAATACTAATCTGCTTTCTGTCTCTATGGATTTGCCTATTCTGGACATTTCATATGTATGGAATTGTGTAATACGTGGCCTTGTGTGTCTGGCTTTCTTCACTCAGCATAATGTTTTCAAGGTTCATCCACATTGTAGCAGGTGTCAGTACTTCATTCCTTTCTATGGCTAAGTAATATTCCGCTGTATAGATAGACCACATTTTCACATTTATCCATTCATCAGTTGATGGACATTGGATTTATATCCATATTTTTTTTAAAATAAATTTATTTATTTATTTTTGGCTGCATTGGGTCTTCGTTGCTGCGCGCGGGCTTTCTCTAGTTGCGGCGAGTGGGGGCTACTCTTCGTTGTGGTGCGTGGGCTTCTCATTGCGGTGGCTTCTCTTGTTGTGGAGCACAGGCTCTAGGCGAGTGGGCTTCAGTAGTTGGGGCTCACGGGCTCAGTAGTTGTGTCTCGCAGGCTCAGTAGTTGTGGTGCATGGGCTTAGTTGCTCCCTGGCATGTGGGATCTTCCCAGACCAGGGCTCGAACCCATGTCCCCTGCATTGGCAGGCAGATTCTTAACCACTGCGCCACCAGGGAAATCCCTATATCCACTTTTTTTCGCTCATGAATAATGCTGCTATGAATATTCATGTACAAGATTTTCTGTGGAAGTGTTCTCATATCTCTTGGGTATATATCTAGGAGTGGAATTGCTGGGGCATGTGGAAAATTCTCTAGTTAACATTTTAAAGTACTGCCAAACTGTGTTCTAAAGTGGCTGCATCATTTTCCATCCCTATCAGCAATGTACAGAGGTTCCAACTTCTCCACATTCTTACTAACTTTTGTTATTTTCTGTCTTTTGATTAGAGCCATCCTATGGGTGTGAAGTGGTATTTCATTGTGGTTTTGATTTGCATTTCCCTGATGGCTAATGATCTTGAACATATTTTTTTAAGTACTTTTTGGCCATTTATATCGATATATCTTCTTTTTTTTTTTTTAAGTTCCAATCTTATTTTTTTAATGAATTAATTTATTTTTGGCTGCGTTGGGTCTTCGTTGCTGCGCGCGGGCTTTCTCTAGTTGCGGCAAGTGGGGGCTACTCTTTGTTGCGGTGCACGCGCTTCTCATTACGGTGGCTTCTCTTGTTGCAGAGCACGGGCTCTAGGCGAGCAGGCTTCAGTAGTTGGGGCTCGCGGGCTCAGTAGTTGTGGCTCGCAGGCTCAGTAGTTGTGGTGCATGGGCTTAGTTGCTCCCTGCATGTGGGATCTTCCCGGATCAGGGCTCAAACCTGTGTCCCCTGCATTGGCAGGCAGATTCTTAACCACTGCGCCACCAGGGAAGTCCCTCTTTTCACTTTCTTGGTGGCATCACTTGCAGCACAAAAGTTTTTAATCCTGAGAAAGTCCATTTTCTTTTTTTTTAACCTCATTTATTTTAGTTTTTAAATTGAAGTATAGTTGATTTACAATGTTTCAGGTGTACAGCAAAGTGATTCATATATATATATATATATATATATATATATATATATATATATATACACACCAGTTCATTTTTTGTTTGGTTGTTCATGCTTTTGGTGCCATATCTTAAAAAACATTGCCTAACCAAGATTTGCTCCAATGTTTTCTCCTAAAAGTTTGGTAGTTTTAGTTCTTACATGTAGGTCATTGCTCCATTTTGAGTTTCTTTTTTGGTATGGTATGAAGTTGGGATCCAACTTCATTCTTTGCAGGTGGATCGTGTTTTCCCAGCATCATTTGTTAAAAAGACTGTCCTTTCCCCACTGAGTAGTCCTGGCACCCTTGTTGAAAGTCAGTTGACCATCTATGTGAGGGTTTCTTTCTGGGCTCTCTTCTATTCTATCCCATTGATCTATGTACCTGTCCTTATGCCAATATAAGCCATAAAGCTTGGGAGTGACTGTTATGCAGCCATGGTAACTGGAACAGGGAGGAAGCAAGGAGGGGAGTGACTAGAAGAGATCAAGCGTAAGATGGAGGAGAAAGGTGGCTGAAGGAAGAGGAGACAGGAATCTTCCTTGCTCCTTGTTGAGTCTCCTTAAGCCTATCTTTTGCTTAAATTTGCCAGCCTTGCACATACACAAGCAGATTCTTCCGACCCCAGGGAATGGGCCACGAAGGCTGCTCATTTCTGGGGAACTGCGATCTCATGGTGTAACAGAACAAGTAGGCCAACTGACAAAGGTTTCAGGCTTGTCCTTCTCCGTCCCATCCTTTTAGCTTGAAGCCTTTGGCTGGGGGCATTGTTAGGACTTGTATAGACCTTGCAAATCTAGCAGATTTGGGGATGGGAGTGACAGAGGCAGAAGTTCAGTCTTGGGCCAAGCAGCCAGGCTCACAGTTACCTCCAAAACGTGTCCAGGGTGATGATCCCACCTGCTAGTGAGATTAATCTGTAGAGGTAAGCCAGACAGATGAGCTATAATTGCAAACTCTTATAATTTTCCTTCTAGGATTGTGGACATAGGATGTGCCTGAAGACCAGAAACTATTTGTTATTTTATTTTAAGCATCACACAGGCTTCAGTCAAAAAAAAATTTCTGCTTCCAAAGTTCATATCCTTAGCATTCCCTTTCTTCCTTCCTTCCTTCCTTCCTTCCTTCTTTCCTTCTTCTTCCTCTTCCTTCTCCTCCCCCCTCCCATGCCCTCCTCCTTCTAGTAACCATTTCCCTTCCTCCGCTGCCCCACCCCCACCCCACAGAGGTAACAACTATCCTGAACTAAGTATGTATCACTCTTCTTGTTTTTATATCTTTAGTAACTGGTCAGAAACCCATTAAGAGTATAACACGGTACTTGGCCTATTTGGAAATGTTAGAGAAATATGTCATGCTGTACACATTCTTCTGTAACTCGCTTTCTATTTTGGTCAATATTACATTTGTGACATGCGTCTGTCTTGGTTGGTGTAGCTGGGGTCTAGTATCTCTTTGGTTGACTATAAACCAATTTATTTATTCACTTGCCTGCTCAAAACGCCACCTTCCCAGAGAGGCCCTCTCTGTCCTGACCAGTCATCTAAAGCGGACTCTTTCTTCTTCTTCCTCCTCTGCCTACTTTTAATATAAACACCTTGAGGGAAAAAAGCAGTTTCCAAAATCATACTGGGCGCCTGCTAACTCTGGTCCTAGTCCTCTTTTATAGCATGTGTGGCAGAGGGAAAGTTGTATGCGTTTGGGTCGCCCAAGAAGTAGATGCCAAGATGGGATTAGATAGGAAAGCCAGTCGTCGGCGAGGAAGCAGGAAAGTGAAAGGAGAGCTTTCAGACCTCAATCAGGTCAGACACTCGTGGAAGGAGAGGGGAAGGAACACTCTCAGAGTGCAGTGTAGTGCCAAGAAATCTCCAGCCAGGCTGTGGAGAGTCTTGAGCTAAAGTCAACCATTGGAGGAACCCCACATCTGGCCAGAATGAGCGGCCTCTGTACTGCTGCTGTGCGCAGTCACTGGCTGGAACAGCCTCCGCCCCCCGGGGAAATGTGGCCTTGGCCTGAACGCGGTAGTGGTTCCAGAGGAGAAAGACAGCTGGGGTCTTCCATGAAATATGCTCCCCGAGCGGCAGGTCTGAACAGTGCGCTCTCATGGCCGGCACAGCAACCCTCCCCAGCAGCTTGGTTCTGGCTGCCTGCCTGCAGGGACTTCATGCAGGGACAGCCTGCTCAGGGTGAGGCCTGGCTGATCAATCCTCCCGTTTGTCCAAGCCAGAGGGTTCTGGGAAGGAGGGTGTTGTGGACTGAATGTTGGTGTCTCCCTCAAATTTCATATGTTGAAAGCTTAACCTTCAATGTGCTGGTATTTGGAGGCGGGGCCTGTGGGAGGTGATT
This sequence comes from Eubalaena glacialis, assembly GCF_028564815.1. Taxonomy (NCBI): domain Eukaryota; kingdom Metazoa; phylum Chordata; class Mammalia; order Artiodactyla; family Balaenidae; genus Eubalaena; species Eubalaena glacialis. Next base: position 36,937,980 of record NC_083736.1, read on the forward strand.
AGGTCATAAGGGTGGATCCCTCATGACCGGGATTAGTGCCTTTATAAGAGGCCAGAGAGCTAATTAGCCCCTTTCTGCCATGTGGGGATACAAGGAGAAGTTGGCAATCTGCAACCTGGAAGAGGGCCCTCTCCAGAACCCAACCATGCAAATACCCTGATCTCGAACTTCTAGCCTCCAGGACTGTGAGAAAGAAATTTCTGTTGTTTATAACATCCCCAGTCTATGGCTTTTTTTAATAGCAGCTTGAACAGACTAAGATATGGAGTGACTTCAGTGTGAGGGGGAGAGACACCCCTTCCCCAAACCAGACCCAAATCCAAACCCCAAACTCTGAACCTGGGCTTTGGGATGGGCCTTAGTGGGGAGAGGCTGCAAAACCTTTTGGGCCTTCTGTTTCTGACAGAATCCTAAGACCTTTTAGAAAAGGAAGAAGAGTGTTTTAACCTGTCTTCGTTTCATCTCTCTCTGCGGAAGCAGTTATGAGAGGCATTGAAAAAAGTCTGAGATGAAAATTACATTTTTTTCTTTTTTTTCCCCCCTCAAACTTATTATTTTGAAAATTTTCAAACCTATAAAAAGTTGAAAGAACACTTTAATATACCCTTTGCCTAGATTCACCAATTATTATTTTGCCATGCTTTTGTTATCTGTGTGTGTATACTCTTTTTGCTGAATCATTTGAAACTAAATTACAGACATCATGATAATTCACCCCTAAACACCCTAGCATACATCGCCCAAGAATAAGAGCATTTCCCTACATAACTGCAATGCCATTATCACTCCTAAGAAAATTTACATTTATTCAATAATATCCTCTAATTTATGGTCTTTATTTCAATTTCCCCATTGACTCTGTAGTGATAGAAACCACATCAGTGGTTGTCTGGGGTGAGGGGAATGTTGAAAGCAAAGAGGCAGAAAGGAACTTAGATTCTTGACTGGGAGTGGTGGTTACATGGGTATAAAATTGTCAAAACTCATAGAACTATACATTTAAAATGGGTGTCTTTTATTGTATCTAAATTATACCTCAATGAGATTGAGTTTAAAAATTTCCCCAGTAGTCTCAAAAGTGGTTTGTTGTTGTTGTTCTTGTTTTTTGCTTATTATCCAATTTATTAGTCAAAAGTGTTTTATAACTATTTTTTCCCTGATCTAGGATACTATCAAGGTTCATGCATTGCATTTCGCTGTCTTGTCTCTTCAGTCTTCTCGAATCTAGAACATTCCCTCCTGCTTTTGTTTTTCATGGCAGTGATTAAAAAATAGAAATAAAAGAAAGCCAGGCCACTTGTCTTGCAGAATATCCCACATTCTGGATTTATCCATTTCCTCATGATTGGATTCAGGTTCCGAATTTTTGACAAGAACACTGCAGAGGTGATGCTGTGTCCTTCTTATTCTTATTCATCATGTTGGGAGGCATATGGTGCCAGTCTCTTCCTCTACAGGTGAGGCTCACCTTGTACGTTCCCTGCTACAGACTCAGGGTCATCCATTTTTTCAAGCAACCCCTGGTTCTTGATAGTGGAGAATGGTATTTAGAAACCAAGAACTTGGTCCTGGATGTGTTCATTGCTACCGGGGTATCAATGTTTTTTAGGCCCTTTTAGTGGGCAGACAGAGCTTGTATTTGTTTAAATACTGAGTTGACAATTCAAATCCAACATCACAAGGTTCTTTCTCCCTTCTGCACATTCCATATTCATACCTCCCTTCTCACACAGAAGTTCCCAAAATTACCAATGTATTTATCATTTGCTCTATCTTATAATGCCTATAAAATACAATTTCAATACAAACATCACTACAAGAGATCTGCTAAGTAAAGTTCATGATATCTTTGCAGTTATGTTTGTCCTTAGAATATATTCCACTAAGGATGTACACTCTGTGTGGTAATGTTGTCAATGGGATACAAAGTTTCATTTGTTCCTATTTATATTCAAATTCAGCATTTATCTTTATTCATCTATTTTTTTTTATTCATCTATTTTTGTTTTTGGTTTTTGAATATTTAAAACATTAAAAACTATATAATAGGTGTACACAGAGTCCTGCCCCACCCCTGACTGAGCTTTTGCCATTGAGGACTAGCATTTGCCATAATTTCTCTCTCTGCCAGTTTTCCCAGTGACCAGGTCATCACCAGATGGTAGAGATAAGGAAAACAAATCTAATCTGCAGGAATTTACAAATTGTATGTGAAGAGACAGGATCATTTCAGGGTCTTTTTATTTATTTATTTATTTTTAAGTATACAACTTTTTAGAAAGGGGAATCTAAGCATTTATCTAGTGCCTACTACCTGTTGGGTATTGTGCTTGGTGCGCTCATTTAATCCTCACAGCTCTGAAAGACAAGTATTGGTGCTCATTAAAAAAAAACAACGAAAACCTTTTAGTGTAGAAAATTTCAAATATACCCCAAAGTACTAGAGTATAGTGCAAATAAACCCCCATGTACCCATCACCCACTTCAACAATTACCCACTGATGATCAGGCTTGTTTCGTCTATACATACCTCCCCCTTCCCCCGCCTCCTGGATGATTTTGATGCAAATCCCAGATATCTTATCATTTCATCCATAAATATTTCAGTATGTATCATTAAAAGATAAGGTCTCTACCAAAAAAAATGTTCAGTGTTCCTATTTCCCTGTTTTTCACAAATATTTTCTTTTTTTTGTTTGTTCAAACTGGACTCTAAGATCCATATTTTGCAGTTGGTATTTCTCTTAAATCTCTTTTAGTCTATAGGTTCCCCCCTCGATCTGTTTTTGTTTTTTTTTTTCCACTTACAGTTTGAAGAAACCAAATCATGTGCCTTACAGAGCCTCAATCTGGCTTTTGCTGAATGCATACCCATAATGTCCTAACACGTTCTTCTGTCCCCTGTATTTCCTGTAAATTGTAAATAGATCCTAAACGTTCACTGTCCAGTATGGTAGCCACTTGAAATGTGGCCAGTCCAAATTGAAAAGTGCTATAAAATATACATTGGATTTTTTTAAAGTTTTAGTAGAAAAAAACAAAAGTAAACTATCTCATTAATAACAATTTTTATATTGATAACATGTTGAAATGGTAATGCTTTGGATATATTGAGTTAAAACATTAAGATTAATTTCATCTGTTTCTTTTCCTTTTTTAAAATGTAGCTACTAGGGAATTCCCTGGCAGTCCAGTGGTTCAGACTCCACGCTTTCACTGCTGAGGGCCCGGGTTCAATCCCTGGTTGGGGAACTAAGATCCCATAAGCCGCGTGGCGTGGCCAAAAACAAACAAAGAAACAAAAAAACCCTCTAAAAAAAAGAAACAAAAACCCAAAACACCTCTAAATAAAAAATGTAGTTATTAGAATATTCTAAATTACACAGGTGACTCACATATTTCTATTGGGCAGCGCTGGTCTGGAGGCTCATCAGTTTCAGGTTCAATTTTTTGGCAAGACTACTTCATAGGAGGTGAAGTGTTTGCTTATCAGGAGGCTCAGAATACCCGGTTGTTCCTTTTTGTGTTTTCTTTCTATTTTCGGTAATGTTAATGGCATTCATGAATGGTCATCGCCTGGATCTACTATTTCATTAAGGGTTGTAACCTGGTAACACCTTATATTGGCTGTAATACTGTTGTAAAGCAAAACATTTCATGTAGGAAAGGCAGGGAAATGCTTCATTTTTCCCCCTATATTTGCCAGTTTCAAATGACGAGGTTTTCCCTATCATCCCTCCAAAGAGATCAATGAGTTTGTTGTTTTATATATACCATTCATTATGAACTCATGGATCTGAACATATTTAATGTTTACCGTACTCCCCCCTTATCAATGGGGGATACGTTCCAAGACACCCCAGTGGATGCCTGAAACTGCAGACAGTATCAAACCCTATACCCAGGGGCTACGATACCGCGACAGTTGATCTGATGACCCAGTTGCCTACTAAGTGACTAACAGGCAGGTAGCATGTACAGCGTGGATAAGCTGGACAAAGGGACGATTCACGTCCTGGGCAGGACTGAGCAGGACGGAGCAAAATTTCATCATGCTACTCAGGACAGTGCACAATTTAGAACTTATGAATTGTTTCTGGAATTTTCCATTTAATATTTTCGGACCAAGGTTGACTGTGGGTAACTGAAACCTCAGAAAGCGAAACTGCAGGTGTGGGGGGTGGGGTAGGGAACTACTTTATATTCTTTGCAGTTATCCTCACTGATGCTAAAAGTGGCCCATATTTATAGGGGCTTCTCCAAGTTGGCTACTGAGTCCGACACAGCCCTACCAGCTTATATTGTGTATGTCCATACTCCCTGCCAACTCTCACTGGGATCAACCATTTCTCAAAGGAACCTCCATTCTCTCTAGTGAGAAAAGGTATTTAGAAACCACAGTCTGGGAGTTGGTGGTGCTCATTTCTATTAGTTATTATTTCTAGGTATTTTCAGTGGACAGAAGGAAACCTTTTTTTTTTTTAAATTCATCATGAGTGCATACTGATACTTCTAATTCAAGTTCAGGACTACACAATTTCTTCTTCTTTTCGTTTCTTTTTTTTTTTTTTTGGCCACACCACGTGGCTGGCGGGATCTTAGTTCCCCAACCAGGGATCGAACCCACACCTTCAGCAGTGAAAGCACAGAGTCCTAACCACTGGACTAGGGAATTCCCAAGGACTACACAATTTCTATTTAACCTCACCAATCCTATATTTGCATCTCCTTTCTCCCATGCTAAAAATCCCAGTTCTCAACCATGCCAAATACTTCTTGCTTCATCTCACGACACAAACAGGACAGTGTCAGCATCACAATGCTGACACTATCGCCAAGGATAGGATTAGTGAAAATAATCTAAACTGTTTCTGTACTTTTTTGTCCTTAGGGCAAGGGATTATACAATCACTTTACTGTGTTTTAAAGTCACTAGAAGTAGTTCCTTTCCGTGTGGTTATGCTTCCGACTGGATAGTTAAGGTTAGTTTCATTTTGCTTCTCGATTTGACATTGCTTTTGGTTTATAATTATGTAAACTCTAAAGTCAAATCGATATTATAAGAACATTCAGAGAAGTGAAGCTTCCACCCCTTTTCCTGGCAGCTTGTTCTTCTTTACCCAGAGGTAACCATTTCTAAAGCAATTTAGAGCTAGCTCTCAATTCCTTGTACAGTTGCATAGTACCCACTGTGCAGATGTACCACTGTTACTTCAGACAGGGCCCGGCTGATGGTGATTTGGGTGTTTTCACCTCTTTGCTGTTACACTATTGGGCCAATTTGATGAGGCTGAAAGAGGAAGATGCCCAAGTGCATACAGATGATAAGCATATTAAGATTAGATTTGGTGGGAGTCGTAGAAAAACTCAAAATAACAGTGGCTTCAACAGAACTGTTTATTTTTCTCAAACATAAAAGGCAGGCAGAGCAGGGCAGGGCTGGTATGGTGGCTCTGTGCCACTAGGTCCTCAGGTACCCAGGCTCCTCCAAATACATTGAGTGCTTGACTTCCATGCTTCATGGTCCAGGGTGGGTGCTGTGGCTATAGCTGCCACAACCACACTGTAGCCAGGAGGTAGGACCAGACAAAGGGAATGACCTTGCCCTTTAGAGGCACCTTCAGAAGAACCATACTTCTACTCTCCACCTTGGTAAGCAGCATGAGTGAATCTATACCTGGGAGCCCGCAGCAGCCAGTATGACCTCATTTATACCATATCTTCACTGTGGAGAGCTCCTCTACACCCAGTGGGTGCGCTCCCTCTGCTTCCATCGGGGGGGGGGGGCAACTACACCTATGGTACCTCCTCTTTACCCATGGGGAATTCCTTGACATCCAAACTTTTCTAGGCCATGGGCAGCTCATCTATACCCTGGGTCAGATACCCTAGTTATTCTTTGTCCACGTTTTCTAACACCCTGATGGTTCTTACAATAAATGTTCTAACTCAACAACAGCTCCTCCGACTGCATAAACCACAACCTTAAATGTCTCCTAAACCAAGCCCATTACTTACTTCCCCTGCAACACTTAAACCTGTGGCTCCCACTTATTTTCTTGGCTTTATTAATAAAATCATCTTCATCCAGGATAGAACCTCAGTTGGTCTCGGGCCCCCCCTGTACCTCCAGCACAAATGCAAATACAAACAGCCAAATACCTTGGAGTTACTCTTTGCTTTTACTTGGGCTCTCGGGAGCCCCTTGTTACCTATAGTAGTTCAGGCTCACCAGTGCTCTTTCGTTTCGATCGTTTCTGCAGGTCTTGCTTGTCATTTACTTTGTCTTTCTCTCCTGTTGTTTGAGATGACTTCCTAATAAACAATATTCAGCAAACTGTGAACACTGGTTTTAACTCTGGAGTGGGGAATGGGAGGAAGGGTTGGCTTGGGATGACAAGAACCTCTATTTCTGAAATGCTGGGGGTTTTTTTAAGACAATGAAAGTGTATTTTTTTATGATCAAAAAATTAGTAAATCAAGAACACTGTTGGTTCCCTTTTGTCTTCAGGATACATCCCAAGCATCATTTGGTACTCACCAACAACGGGCCCTCTCTCATTTCCACCTCTGACACTGCTGGATTTCCCCATTCCCAAACACGGCTCTCTTTTCCCACCTGCCAGGTCACAGAGCTTGCAGGTCCCCTCCCTCTGCATACTTTACGACCCCACTCAAGTACATCATCTCCATGGCTCCTTCCATCTGCTCTGCCTAGGTGTTCTCAGGGTTCATTGCAAGACTGAAAAGCACTAAGGGCATTCTGATCCCAAATGGATTTGATACAAGGAAATCAAATGCTTATAATATCTTTGGGAGGGTTGGAGGAATGTGAGTCAGGGATGACACCGGAACCACTGGATTTAAGAACAGTCTGCTGAGGTTGTCATCCAGGCATCACCACAATCACTACTGTGTCTCATTACCCACAAAGCTGAAGACCCAGTGTTGGAAGGCTGGTCGAGTCACTACAACTGGCCAGCATGTCTCCCTAACCCTTCTTACCAGCAGCCAGTAGAGCGGGAAGATGCCTCTACCTCTCTCTGCCTTCCAAACCGACCATTCAGAATCCTAGCAGCAAATGAGTCTAGTAGTTTTCAGGTTTCTAGCCTCTGCAATGAAAGAAGGAATTAAAAGGATGTAGGATGGAAACTGAGTGCCAACTGATAGTACCCAACAGGGATACTGCTGCAAGAAGTAAGAGCAGTAGAGTAGCTGAGTGGTCAAAACTACAAGCCTTGACTATTGGGCCAAGCAGGTTTGGACTTCATGTTAAAAGGTCACAGAAAAACATGAGGTCTGGAGGGAGAAGTGACACAACGAAAGTCCTGTTTCTGGAAAAAAATATTCCTAAAGGTAAAGGGTTGGCCATGATGAAGCTACCGTAGTCCATCAAGGTCAAAGGCAACGTAAAAGCCTACTAGGGCATCAGAGGAGATAAGGCTGAGAAGGATCTGAGAAACATCAACGTGTATGTCTATGAATTGAGTTTTCAGGATAGAACTTCAAATTGTCTTCAGAGTCTCACTCTCCTGAAATCCTCTAGTCTGTTTCAGTTTATAGAGACTATAAATTGCCCTAAAGTTATCTATAGGGAACCGACCATCAACACCACTTTAAAAAAAATCGTGACGACAGTAATGTTTTAGGAAAATACATAGGAAACAAGGTACTTCAATTTTCTCCTTTCCTCAACAGGTTTATTGCCTTTTAAGAAAATTTTTGTAAAATATAAATACAAAGGCAGAGAATTTACTTACAAAGTTAAAACACAGATTTCAAACATAAACACACAATTCAGAAAATTTTAGTTTTATGTACAATTTCAAGCAACCTCAACATATTATGTTAGTTTTCAGTATTTTACAGGGTACAGAAAAAAATAGCTCAAAGTCTTCTTTAAATAAGAGCATAAAATGTTTAAACATATAAACAATCCGGTTTGATGCGTGAAAACTAATTTCACAGCTTTTAAATTAGGATATAAAAGTTTCATACAATTAGTTGTTGTGTGTGGATATGGTTTGAATTTATATTACACACTACTGGATCACATCCAATAGCATTGACCTGGCCTGAGCAGGTACTCTGTAAACAAAACATAAAGTTACAACGTCGCCAAGTGCCTTCCCCGAATTCAACCCCCCAAACCAACCACACGGTTCTGACCACACTCTCAACAGTTATGGCCTCTGTCATCGGAGCTTTGTATGAAATTAAGTCAAAGTGTGGAGCTCCTTTTCCTTATTTTTTTTTTTCTCCTTAAAAAAGAAAAGAAACAATTGTTCCGAGTAAAAACAAACATATCCCAAAGCATGTGTGCATTGAAAAGTAAAGAAACATTATAACAACTTCATAAAAACTGACTTAAAAGTTTAAAAAGAAAAAAACATGTTTCTAAGTCCTTCCGACTGGAGTCGTGTCTCTTATATAAAGAAGAGATATTTTCATATGTAATAGTGTCCTTTCTTTACAGAAATAGTCGTATTATGACACATATGCACAAGGATTAACACTATGACACACTGTACACGGCGGGCCCTGGCGAGCTCACCAGTAGTCGTCTGAGTCCATGTCGCTGGGGTGGAGCCACTCCATGGATGAGCCCAGCAGAGTCTGAAGCTCGTTCGTGAACTCCACCAGATCTAAGAGCTCCTTGCTTTCAGGATTAAAGGATTCTAGGTCTTCTGAGCAAGAGAATAAGAGACTTGCTGACACTTGCCGGTAGAACTCGGCCTCCGCGATGGTGACAATTTCCACATTTGGGAAATTGCAGCGGAATATGCGGGAGGACATTTTCAATTTCTTGAGCATGTCTGAAAGCAGCAGCCAGTTCCGAGGCCTGCACCAGAGAAAGGACAGTGGTTTGAGTTTCCGGCAAAATTAGAAGCGCTCCCAACTATGAACTACCCGTCTCCTGGCGGTGAAAGGGCCCGTTACTTCCACTTTGATTACCCCACCCCCACCCCACTTCTCACTGTCCTTAGAAGATCTACTTCTTTTTTTTTTTTTAAGTTTTATTTATTTATTTATTTTTGGCTGCGTTGGGTCTGTTGCTGCGCACGGGCTTTCTCTAGTTGCGGCGAGCGGGGGCTACTCTTCGTTGCGGTGCGCGGGCTTCTCATTGCTGTGGCTTCTCTTGTTGTGGAGCACGGGCTCTAGGCGCGCGGGCTTCAGTAGTTGTGGCTCGCGGGCTCTAGAGTGCAGGCTCAGTAGCTGTGGCGCACAGGCTTAGTTGCTCCGCGGCATGTGGGATCTTCCCGGACCAGGGCTTCAACCCGTGTCCCCTGCACTGGCAGGCGGATTCTTAACCACTGCGCCACCAGGGAAGCCCGGAAGATCTACTTCTAGCGGGGGAACTCTGGACTCATGTGCATGTGTTAAGAGACCATCTAGGGCGGATCAGCCAACTTAGACAAAAGCAGGAGCAGCGCCCCTGAACGAGGCTCGTTGCAGGCCACCCCACTGCTGCCTTGGCTCTGGCCACAACTCAGGTCACCCCTCTCCAAGTGGATGCACCCCGTTCTAGTCACTGGGGAAAACCAGTCTGTATGCCAACCCAAGGGAGATGGCAAACACCTCTTTGATCTCTCCTCTCCTCCGGCCCTCACGGAGAGAGCACGAGAAACACTCGAGGTCACCTGGCTTTCCTTTCCTTTCCCACACCTCCAACCCGCCCCTCAATGCTTCCGGGAGTGAGGCTTTTTCGAGAAGGGAGGTGGTACAATCCTTCCTGGTACCCTGCCACGCTTTATGATCTCTATCCCGAATAGAATGCCACCACAAAGGCAGACACGTCCCCAGCCTCAGAGTCCAAGGAGGATGCTACTCCTTAAGCACCGGGGTCAACACACAGCAGAGCAAGGTCTCCTGACGTGTTCACTCCGAAGGGTTGGTCATGGGGCACAGTGGCCCGACCGTGGGGACAAGACTCGATCTAAGCAAATCTGAAGACACGTAAGATCCCAGGTGCCACATATGGCTTTCTCTAATCTTATACGAGAAGAGGGTACATCAGTATCGTCCTGTGGCCCTCAGGCGCCTTGGAAGGCCCCTACGGTAGCCGTTTGGGGAGGATCCCTTCCCCAAGAGTTTAGTGACTGAAACTGTGCAATTCCAGTCACTGACTCCCGTGTCCTTTGGGCTCTAGGGGTGTGTTCCAATGAGGGCAGTTTGCTGGGGAGCCCTCCCACCCCCCAAACTTTTCTGGAAAAGTTCTACTGCATTATGTGAGGTCAGTGGACACTTGGTGAGGAATTCACTCACCCCCCCACCCATCCACCCTCATCTGCTGAAGGGGATTTCTAACTCCTGCCACCCCATAGAGCAGCTGGGCTGGTTCTCGACCACATGCTGGCCACGCTCACCCCTGAGCGACGGACACCTGGACGTTATAACACGGCAAAAGGGGGCTTTCTGAAAATTCAAATTCAAATGTGTCGCTGTAGGCCTCGTCGCTGTCATCCTGGTCCTCCGGTCCTGGGGGATTTGCTAAAACATCGTAACCACTTTCATCATCTGGTTCTAACCGGGGAGCAAACAAGAGAGAGGTCAGTAAGCTGGAGCAAGATTCCAGCTGTTCTCCAAAAAGGACCCTGGAAAAATTCTTTCCCAAGAGAGCCCTGCTCACAGCACCACCACCCCCGCAAGCCCTCGCCCGCACCAGAGAGAAACGTTCTGTAGCTCATGCACGTCCCGCCCAACTGAAACGAACAACGCTGCTCACCACACACAGAGCTGCCGTAGAACTCCCAAGAGCCACCAGGGTCACCGTCATCAGGAACCTGCAGGTCGTTTAAATAGTCTGGAGAGAGAGAGAGAGAGAGAGAGAGAGAGAAACAAGATAACGCCTGCTGGCAAGAGGCAAATGCTGCTGGAGTTCGGGAACATCTCACGCTGGGGCTGGTGTCACCTCCCGACAAGTCCCACTGCACACGCCTCCAGGTATCTGACTGAAACCTACCCACGCGTCCACCCGCCTTCCTAAGGGACTGCCCGCCTCACCGCCCCAGCCTGCCAAACAAAAGCTAGCCTGGCTAGCTAAGAGTTTTCCAGCCCTCCCTTGCAAAACTCAAAGTATGTATCTCTTCTTTGACAGACTAACGTTAGGCCACTTTTCCCAGTAAAGTGTCACTTAGGGTAAACGGGGGGTGGGGGTAGGGGGAACCCAGGTGAAAGCCTGTGAAGTCACCGTCTAGATGCTTGAACAAGACCGTTTCTTGACCTCTGTCGTACCTGTTAAGAACTTCTCCAGAAGTTCGCTGTGGGTCATTTTCATGATGGTTCTACCTGAGTATGTGGCCAGGGTGGGGTCAGCACCGTAGGAGAGGAGCAAGCGGACGATTTCGAGATGGTCGTTCTCGACAGCATCATGGAGAGGCCTAGGAGAGGTGCGGGGGGATTACACCTGTGCACGCGACGCTTGCTTCTAGCGACACAGGGCAAAACGGAGCGTGTGCGGCCAAGCCTCGTAGGCGCGCTATTTCACCGAGGAGGTGAGTGTATGGTCACTGCCATTCCACATAGGGAACCTGAGGCACTGACTGGCCCATGGTCAAGCGACAAATTGTTATTTCGACACATAACCCTTTACAGGACAGGTGAAGGGACTATCTCAGGCCTAATTCTTAAATGCAAATCTCTCTTAATGCACGGCCCAAGGAGGAACTCAGGCCACGATGAAAACGTTTCCAATGAACTTAAATAGTGACAGACTATAAGAAGATAACTTACGGCGGAGGGGGGGGAGGGGAGAGAATCCCAGCATCATGGAAGCCAATACGACAAGCAATTGTTATACCGTTACAAACAAAACAAACAACAAAAAAAGGCAGTTTGTAAAAGAAACTAGGGGCAAAGTGGAACCTCTCCTGAAACCAACTTGGAGATGAGTGATCAACCCTCTCGCCCAGAAGCAGTCGACAGGCAGGGCGAGTTCTCAGGAGGGTACAGAGTCCTCCTGCCCGTGTCCGCTGGGGTCAGGAACACTGTCCGCAGTCCCATCCAGAAAGAATGCTATTTGGAAACCATGAACCACCAAATACCTTTCGGTTTTGCTAATTTTATGACTGTCAGGAAAGCCCCAGTGCCCTGCCTCGTGGTAGCATCCTAGGCACAACCAGGAAGATGCTTGGGCTGACTCAGACCTGGGCCTCTGGCCAATAAACCGAGGTCAAGGACAGAGTGGGGGCCAGGCCCGGGGATGTGGGTGGACACGGCAGGTCCTATCAAGCCAGTCGCCATTGGACCTGTCTGTACTCCTGGAACTTCCAACTCACATATATTTTAAATACTGTGATTCAACAGACGCTGGTGAAGAGTCCAGGGTCTTAAAAGAGAACACCCCTGATTATTCATGCAGGCTCAACATTTTCAGGGACTTCTGTCCATGATAGCGTGACAAAGTTTTAAAGTTCTATGTAAATTTGCCAGAAAGATCTGTTCAATTCCATTCTAGAGGACTCCGCCATCAGTGTGCTTACATGGCACTCACTCTCCATCTTTCCTTCTGGGGTTCCCCGCACACCCTGAGAACCACTGCCTACGCCCCCGCAGGGCCAGGCCAAGAGCAAGACCGCCACTGACCTGGTTCCATCCTGGGCACTGCAGTTGACATCGGCGCCATATTCAAGGAGGTGTCGTACAATGTTGAGCCAACCCCTTGCGCAAGCCTCGTGCAGGGCACAGTAACCCGCGTTGTCGCGGTGGTTCACATCACAAATCTTGTTCTCCAGGCAGTACAAGACCACCTCCTATGGCGAGAGGAGAGGAGATGCCATCAGACCACCACACAGTGAACCTTGTAAGGGTGACCTCTTCATAGCTTGGCGGTGCCCACTTTCAAAGGCATACATCCTTGGGTCCAAAAGCCCACTATGGCGCGGGCAGGCAGCAGGCATCTTGGTGGGGGGCAAGAGCGCATGCGAAGGGCTCGGAGATGCAGACAGTGTTGTCTAAGGCTCTGCTGCACCAGTGGCCTGGCCGTGGGCAAGTTACCCTTGAAGTTCTCCAAGCTTCCATAGGGCTGCTGAGAGGACGCATTCGGATAGTGATGAAAGCCCTCAGCCCAGGGGCCGACGTGACCAGTACAGAGGTGTCACGGCTGCTAACATCTTAGATGACACATTGCCGAGGACAGACCATTCTCACTTGATGGGTCCGTTCAGTCGGTGGCAGTGGATGATAACACAAGTTTAGATAAAAGTATGGATGACCAATGCTTAAAGAGAGCTTAAATCAGCCGGAGAACATTCCCCAGCTTAGAGAAGGAGGGACACCCAGGTCAGCTACATCCTCACGCCCCCTGTTAAGACCCCAAATCAGAACCTGGGCCTCAGATGCTCTTGTTTGTATGTTAAGTAGAGTTAAAGAGAAGCTCTCTCTCTCCATCCTCGAGGAATGATACAAAATGCTTCAAATAACCCCACCCTCTATTTTGCCTCACTCCACCCTCTCGGGGCAGAATCAGTCTAGTATTTTCATATTTACTCAAGTTAATGACAGGAACCTGATATACCACATGCCGCAACCTCCACATTTCAAGAATCAAATAAAACGTTCACCCTCCCCCCCCCGAAAGTGTTCTGTGTCAACACTGTGCATTAGAATCACTGTTATTAATCTTATTTCTTTGGCTTGTTAAATGAACCACTCCCAGTAAGCACAGCAGTAATTTATTCAATGTTTTATTACCTTAAGAAAGTTTTCAAACACATCGAAAGCATTTGCCACCAGAAAACACGTTATACTGTTTATACTGGGTAAGTCATGCCCAGCAGAGAGCTGTCAGGTTCTGAGAGCTGGGAGTAGGCAGAGCTTGCATGTGGCCCAACACATGGTCTGCTGGGTAAGGGGGGATGGGATGGGGTCAGAACAGGCCTCCTTGTGACACCTCTCAGGTAACTCATCTGTTAAACCTAAAACGGGGGTCATTCTAGCCACCCATAAGTGCGAGATGGGTTCTGTAAAACCTTTTATGCCCTTTGGAGGACACGCCAATCAAAGGTGACCACTCACTTGGGAACGAACTAGAATGTTCCATTTGCTCACCACGTGAACCTAATGGGGCATGCTGGTAAACCTGGCCATCGGTGCCCTGTTACTTCAGGTCACTGCGGCAGCTCCCTTCCAAAACAAGAGGAGGAAGAGAAAAGGCACGCCCACGAATGCGTTTCTCCGTTTAGATCCCAACCTGCCAGAAAGCCCACAATCCTCTGGGCTCCCAGGCCACCTGCCCCGAGCCCTGGTATCCAGGATACCGCATGAAGCTGCTGCTCTTTTAGCAGGCCCTCACTAGCCAGACTTGAGTGGACGGCTGCAAGCTAATGAGTTGTGTGCCCCGGCCAGGGACAGGCCCTGTCACGTGGCTCTGGGATCAGGTCTGAACGCCACCAACTGCTGTGCACAGATCAATTTACTCAACCCGGGGTTTATTTGCTGTGACAATCATGGCCTTCACCTGGAAACCTTCATCACTACTAGGGCCGATTCAAGGGTACCTAGAAATGAAAGGCCGTCCAAGCTGATGGGTAAGTCAACTCTCTTCTCCTGGAAGATGGCAGCAAAGGCAGCAGTAGCCCCACGGCCAGGTCAGACTTTTTGCCACGGGCTGTCCTAACTCAACCACGTTGATACCACTATTTACACAGTGCTTCTCATTTCCCCAGATGAGGACGTCTTCTGTCATCCACAGGAACCCAGGAGATATCAGGAAAGGAAGGTAGTACTATCCTCATTCAACACTTGGGGAAACTGAGGCCCAGAGATATTAAACCCCAAGTTCAATTAACATGAAGTACTAGACCTATAACTCAGGTCTTTGGTACCCGGTCAGCTGGGAAGATTCAAAAGGCCCAAGAGGGCCCCAGCTAGAGGGATGCAATCCAGCTGTGACGAGCATCCCACAGGCCTTCTCTGTTGGGGGTCAAGTGGGCTAACTACACTCTCCTAGCTGGGAGGGTGATGGCCTCTAAATGGATGGCAACCGTCGTCACCAACAGTTTCTCTAACTGAAAGGTGAAGAGGCCGGGCGAGTCTGTCTACGCAACACATTTCTTGGTTTATTTTCTCCGCTAGAAATAAACGGGAGTGTTTGAAGGGCAGCCCACCCATTCCCAAGCAAAATCGAACTGCTTTTGTTGGACAACTCTCTGTTAAGCGGCTATAAGCCGAATGCCATTACCCGCAAAATGTAACCATAAAGGCCATAAACCCGATGTTGTTAATTAATTAAACGCCTCATTAACTTTTTAAAAAACATGATTTATTCAATTCATAGAAAATTTAACCAGCACCGCTAAAGGCACAAGCATGTGGTTGCACACTGGCGTTTTAGCCTAAGAAATAGAAGCCTTTTTCCCGGGAGGGAAAGGTTTGAGGTCTTTGGCCACGCAAGTGATCTATTTAACGCGGATCTGAAGCCAGAGTGTGTTTCTAAACTTCCAGAACCAGATTATCATGACATAAAGCTCAGACAGCCTTTTTACTGCACATGGTATCTTTGGCTAAGCAGAAGAAAATAACCAAGAATGCTGAAGACAAAACTTCAGGAAAACCCTCCCAAACTGTATGTTCAAACCACACCCTTATCTGGTTAAGCAAACTGTCCTTCAATTTTAAAAGGTTTAAGTTGCCACATCCCCCAACTGGGCCATCATCCCAACATTTAAAATTCTGCCCAGAGAAATCCCAGAAAGTTGGATTCAAAGTTGAAAGCGTTCATCTACTCATCACAATGTTCAGCATCAAAACTGGTGATCTGTGTAATCTACATATTGAAATTTACATTTGAAGAAAAAAACAAATCCCGACCATAAACATTCCCAAGGCTTCCTGTGCAATCAAAGGCCAGGTAGCCTAAAAAAGTATGGATCAAGTGCCCCTTGGTCCAGGCCTCAGACCCACCAAACCAAAATGGAAACTCTCTTAGAGGACCAACGAGGGTCTTTTGAGGTCTCTGGTCCCAAAGGGAGACTGCTGGAAATGATGCCAAGTTCACAGGTGGGGCTAGGAGCCCCGCCCTCCACGGTGGGTGCAGCAGCACCCCGCCCCCCCATCTCCAGCATCTGCTGGAAGCGGGAGTCTATTTTCTCAACCCTAACCCAAAAGTTGGGGTTAGGGGGCTCCCCCCCCACCTCCAGCGTTTGCTGGAAGCAAGGAGTCTATTTTCTCAACCACGGGGGGTCTAGCTCAGCGCTACGTGCAACATCTGCTCTGTCCTCCTAGGCGCTGCTGCTCTCAGCTCTTGGGAAACCAACTGGGTGCTCCTTGGACTTCACCTGCAAGTAACTGCGCTAACTACCAGAAAGTGCTCTCTAGCTAATGGAGAGGTCTCCAAGAGACGTGTAGATTTAAACAACAGCACATTCAACCAACAACAACAAAAAAAACACCCCCAAACTAAGCATAGCCCTAGCGCTTCCAACTTCCCACCCACAGTCATGCCTTAGGGCCAAGGCAGGCACACCTCAAAGGGCTCACGGCACTATAGACGGGGGGGGGGGGGGCGGCGGGGCGGGAACACGGGGGACAGGGGCACAGAACTGGCTGAGAGTGTGGGCGCCAGGGCTCCGGGCCAGCCTGGGTCCTGCCACCCCAGTGCTCGTCCACACCTCCACGCTCAGCCTGCTGAGCCGCATTTTACTGTCACCATTCAACTCTCAGAGGGCTGATGCCAGCACAAAAAAATGCCTTTGCCCTGTGGGCTATTACATCACAATTTCTACTGACAAGTATGGTGGGGGAACTGCACAGGGCAGAGGGAGTAATCTGTCTCACAGAGGTTTTGAACTTGTAAAAAGGGCAATTCCAATGTGAGCCAGTCTTGGTGAGGAGCGTGGTGGGGAGTGGTGGGCTGTGGAGCACTGCTGGATTGCTACCTGTACGGGTATCAGCTAATCCCTCTGAGGCTGAGTTTCCTCATCCGAGAGTGGGCTAGTACTCGTTACTCCCACGTGAAGATGTTAAAAGGGTGAAAGGAGTTACCACAGATCACACGGGCTTAGAAAGATATCAGCTATCTTTCTGTCTATGTTGCTCTAGCAATAGAGGCTATCACTGTCATCAGCCGTGCTGGGTTGGGATACAGCGGTGTGGACAGGGAGTTTTGTGCAAGGCTCAACCCCCGCTCCCCCCCCCATCAGCCCTCGGCTCCTGTGCCCTCTCAGAAAGAGACTGCTCAGGTCTGCCCCACTCCCACCCCTACTCTGCACAGACACTTCCCACCCGCTACCCCACAGGGGCATCACTCTGCCCCAAACAGCACAAGTAACCCAAAATAGAGCTAATAATTACTCTCCCTCTTGCTATTCAGAATCCAAAAGGGCTCATTAAAATTCCCCTAGTCGCCAAGCCCTGGGTTAGGTCAGATTTTATATCAGAGATAAGTGAGCCGGACTGGCCAAAGCAGCCTACCTGCCTGAACGTGAACGGAACATCAGAGAGCCCTGCCTTTCTTTTCACACCACGACTGAACAAGCCACCAAAGAGCCGGCAGTGTGAGCGGGGCCAACGCAAACACCCTGTTGGAACACCTAGCCCAGCCCGCCACGTGGAGGGGGCTGGGCTCTGAGACCCGCCCCCCGTCCCCAGCCAGCGTGTCCCCCACCCAAGGAGCAGCAGCCCGCGGGTCCTGAATCCGGGGCACCCACAAGGATGCTCACCTCATAGCCAAGCCGGGCGGCCCGCTGTAGGAGGGTCTCGCCCGCGTTCTTATTGACAATAAGTCTCCGTGCTTCCGGTGGCATTGGGCGGGACTGCGTGGTCTCTGGAGGGGAGCTTGAGCATGGCAGCTGCAAGGCCTGGGAAGCTGGTAGCAATTGCTGCAAACGGTCCAAGGGCTTCTGGTCCTGCTTGGCCGGCGAAAGATCATAGTCGGAACTGGACTCAGGCCGCTTTCGAAATCTCCGGACGGTCACCTATCGTGAAACCAGGCAGCGCACACATTTCAGGCTGTCCTTCCACCACCCGCCTGGTTCCCCTCCTCCCTGAGTGGAGGAAAGCACTTTTCCTCCTCTTTGTCTGAGGGAGGCGGGGTGGGAGGAAGGGGTTGCATTTTTACTAGCTGGAAACTTCACCACCACCCAGGAGACAGGTCCCCTAGGAAGAGGCAGTGACGTTTTGGGGGAGGGGTTCAGGAAAAGGAAAACTTTGTCCCCAGAAGCAGAGAAGTAGGCAGGCGGGATGTGCTCGCACAGGCCCGGGGGGCGGGGGAGAGCCAGGGGCAAGAAGTACCTTGCCATCGGCATTCTCCACGTAGTAGTCCCCTGGCAGCGGCAAGCCCCGCCTGGGCTCCTGAGGGATCAAATGCTTGGTTTTGCACAGTCGCTTCCCGGATGGTTTCTCGCTGTTGTCGGTGTATTTCTGCAGCAGGGACGTAGGCTGGCAATCCTCTTCTTCGTCCGTGCACAGCACATCTGTCTTCTGGCTTTCTTTA
The DNA here is from genome assembly GCF_028564815.1 of Eubalaena glacialis. Taxonomy (NCBI): domain Eukaryota; kingdom Metazoa; phylum Chordata; class Mammalia; order Artiodactyla; family Balaenidae; genus Eubalaena; species Eubalaena glacialis. The sequence goes on from NC_083736.1 coordinate 36,956,413, forward strand.
ACTTTGTGATGTTTGGTAGGCAGCCTTGAGGCTGGCGTGCAGCTTGGCTGAGTCTGCTTTTTGCCGCTTGCATTGGTGGATGAAAGGCTCTTCATGGGCGGAGAGCCGGAGAACACAGGCAAGGCTGAATCCACAGTGGGGGAGGGCGGGAGGCAGGGGGAGAAGAAGCGGGCGTTACACAGTTGTAGCCGGTGAGGGAAAAAAAGCCCATTGTTAGCACTGATCATTGGAGCGGCTTCAGTTTCTAAAGATATACCAATTATGTTTTCAAAGCATTAATATTTTAATTATCCCACATTCAACCGGCAAATAGGTTAACCCACGAAATGCCAAATGGCAAGTTGCTTCAAAGGGCCGCAAGAGAGGGCAGAAGCCAGCCCTTCCTGCTCTCCCGTCCCCACCCGTGGGGGGCCTGGGTGCTCGGGACAGGGCGACTGGGGACAGCCCGAGGCTGGAATGAGGGCTCTGATAAGCGCCTGGGGTCACCCAAGACTTCCCTTCCTGCCCAGCCGCGGGCTGGGTGAGGAGCAGCCCAGGAAGTCGAGCTCCCGCCTCACTGTACATTCCATAAGGAAGTGTGCAGGCTGAAAGGACCTCATGAAGAAAACTCCCCGCTTGCCACAGGCTACTCTTGTCAACTTGGATGGCGCTCAGGTCCCCTCCAGGGCCGTTTCCCACAGAGGGCGGGTGATCCAGCCTCCAGGAGCGCCCCCCGCCCCGTGCGTACCTTGTTCATCATCACTGCGTTTAAGGGACTCTTCCGACCAGCTTCTGTTGCTTTTGGCCTCTGCCCTTTTCCTGCCAGGTTTCTCTTCGGAGATGCTATTGCCCTGGGGGGTGACCGCAGGCTGAACCGCCTGGGTCACTTCCTTCCTGCCCTGCCGGCCAGGTTTGCTCTCTGCTGCCGACACCTGCTGCTCCCACCGTTCTCTAAGGTGCAGCAAGTGGCGTTGCTTTTTGGGATGGAGCCCTGTTAATTCAATGCACACCTTCAGGTTGGTCAGCTCACTATAATGTGGCTCTTCTAAGTGGTTAGAGGAACTGTTTGTCATTTCCCTCTCAGGCCAGTCATCTAATGGAGAAATAACTACAAATTAATGAAGAAGCCCCCCGGGGTGGGGGTGGGGAACAAACTGTCTTACACATCACTAATAGGGGTGGGGGAGGGGAGGGGTGTGGTCACTGTGTTGGCTGGAACTTGTCACCAAGTCTCGGGAGGGGGCCTATTTGCCTTTGGCCATCTTTGGGCTCCAGCCCCGGCACCTGGCTTTTGGGGGGGGTGGGGGGGTGGGGGGGGTGGGGGGTGGGGAGTGGGGAGGTGTGAGTGGCTCCCCCCCAGGGCTCCAGGGTGGGACTGGAACTTTCCACTGCTCCGGCCCTGCGGGCCCGAAGCCAAACCGAGCTCACCTTTGGAGACCCGTCTCCGCTTGGCTTTCAGCAGAGGGTCCTCCGGGAGCTCTTCCACAGTGGTCTCAGTGTGGTTGCTGTCGTCAGAGACCTTGCGCTTTCTGTCCAGCCGGAGGGTGGGGCTGCGTGGCGCGTCCGGGGCCGCCTGGTCGGCGGGGGGCTCGCTGGCGGGCTGCCTGTCTATGAAGTACTTCTCCACGGGAAGATCTTTGTCCTCTGGGGCTTCGAAGGGGTCGTGTTTGCTTCCAGCACTAAACTCGCCTAGGGGAGGGGAGACAACCCGGAAAGGAGGGAACAAAGGTCACCAGGAGCAGGCAGGACCCCCATGCCCAAGGCAATCTGCTACCAACAGACCCTCCTTTGGAGACCAGGGGCCTCACACGCTGGAAGCACAAAACCCTCAGAAAGACAACGTCCCAAAGGAAGGGCAGCTGAAGACAATCAGCAAAGAAAGCAGAAAATGAGGCGTGTAGCCCACAGTTTCCCATCTTCCTGTTCGTAACTGGAGCAGGAGAGTCAAGGTGAGGCGTCAAGATTATCCTTCTATAGGCACATGAGATAACTCCCTAACTGCCACCTCCAAGGTGGTTTACTTTATGGCAGTCAGGTCCCCTCTAGGGTCCTGTTCAGCTGAGGGTGAGTGACCTCACAGTAAGATCCAACCAATCCAGGGCTGAGCTACAAATTACTATGGAAACAGTTGCTGAGGCCATTATTTTGTAATAAACAAAAAAGGCTGATGTCATAAAGAGACCAAATATCCCCCAAATGTCATCTACACAGAGATAGCACCAATGTTCACTTGGGTCAGCAGGGGCGAGGGTGAAGAAAGAGGGTAGGGAAAGAATGGTGGGAGGCTGGGAAGCTGGGAGACCAAGGGAAGAGGAGCCTGGCAAAGATAAAGGAAAGGCTTCCTGGTGCACACACAAGGGTCAAGGGCAATTTCAAAGAACTCAACCAGATTGCCACAAGTCCGTCTGTCCTCTTTCCACACCCGTGGGGGGAAAAGCATTTCACTGCCATCAAAGGGCTGCTCCTATTTCCTGTCTAGGAAGAAGGCCCTCAGTGACACTAGGCACACCCACGGGGACACCAGTCACCCCACCTGGCACTTCTCCACGCCTTCCTTCCTAGGCAAGCATCTAAGGACATTCCAAAGACAAGACTCCAACCCCCTTCATGGGGGGCGCCACTTGGGGCTTTTCCTCCAATCACCCCAGCCTAACATCACTCCTCACTTTTGCTCTAGCCAAAGAAACAGTTCAACTGCTTTGCTGGTCACATTTTTTCTAACACACAAATAATTCCATAACGATCACTGTGATGTTAAAGAGTTCCCCTAAGATGACCCTGTCTATCGCCGGCCGGGGGTGGGGTGGGGGTGGGTGTATGAGTTTGGTATTTCGTTAACACCTGAGCTAAGCTCCCACAGCCCGTTTTTCTAGATGAAATCATGGACACACCCCTCACATGCTGCACCCATTCCTCCTCCTCTCCCCAGACCACTTCAAGTATCACTCCCACTTCTGCCCAGCCGGCTGGTCCCCTGATCAGCCTCTCTTGAGGGCATTCCCAGCATTTAATGGCAGTCAGTTGTGGGGATGAACTTCACCCTGGCCTTGGCTAGCCTGACCTGTGTTCTCAATGGTGGAACCCACTTACCTTTTCTCCAAGGGTATCCCAAGGTGGGACAGATCCCCATCTACTCTTGCCGGAATGGTGGAATCACCCCAACCGCGAGGGTCTCCTGTCATGGCAGCAGGAGAAACCCCAAACTCCTGGCCTGTGCTTACGGGTGATGCAGCCCAGGCTACCGCAGGCCCAGTGAAGAGGGCGCGCTGCAACTCTCACTCCGGCTGCTCTGTGACCCTCTTAAACACTCGGGCAGGAATGGCGCCGCTTTACAACTCGGCCCCCTTCACTTGTAAAGTGGGAATGTTACTGCTAGCCTCCTCCCGGGGGTGAGCTTCATAATCACGGGCCGGGCTCAGCACAGAGAAAGGCTGGAAAAATCCCTTTAACCAAAAGATGCCGAGACTTTCAGACCAGCCTGAATTTCAGGCCTAAAATGTATGAAATTTTAAGAGGTGAGCCCTCCTGGTTACACCATTGGACTTCTCTGGTCCAATCAGCCTTCCCTAAAAGCTCCGTGGGAGGGGATCCACGGAGGAATGTAAGGGCTACCTTAAGAACCCCCATGTCCAATTTTAAAGTTTCTTTTTCCAAACTAGGTCCATCCACCCTTCCCCCCAACCCCGGAGCCTTTTAGGGCAAAGATCTCAATTCCCCTCAGCTAAGGCCCCCCAAGACCTTACGCTAGTGTGACCTTACCCAGGCCAGTAATAACCCTGAAGGACACCCACCCTGACTGCCCAAGATACCCATGGCCACCAGCTATGGGGGAGAGGCTCCGTGTCACTTGGAGCTTCTCAATGACTGTTCTAACCACGACCCACAGGAGGATTACCCTTGAGGACAAAGGAGATGGGGAGATAACTAGATACACGGGGATCCTAACCATCAGGCTTTGCCATCACTGCTACTTTTGGCCCTTCTAAAAGCGGGAAGCCACGTGCCCTTGGTCACCCAGTCTAAGCAAGATGTGAACGTGGCTGTATTGTTTGAGGTTTAATGTTTGCTCCCTGCAGCATGGTCATATGACTCACAGCACATATATCCCATAATTCATTATGGTTGTGCCATAGCATCACCTCACAGAAGCATCACCATAACATTTACAAGTCACCGTGGCAAAAAAGCACCCTCACCACTGTTGAGCCATGCCCAGTGAGGCCTAAACAAGGTGAGACGGTTCTGAGTTGTTGGAAGGCTCCCCAGGATTAAAATCCCCTTCTCTGTAGCTTAGCTATAGCACCTCCAGTAAGGGCTAACCTTGTTAAAACTTACACCCTCTACAGAAGGAGTGCAGGGGATCTCTGTTCCAAAGTAGTTTACAAATGTGCGGGTGCTCAGCTGGAAGAGAAGTTCCCTGAGCAAAGAAGTTTCATGAAGCCCCTTGACTGAGGCTTCCTCCAGCTCCTGGCCAGGCATTGCGCCACTGAGCAGGTCCTAGGTCTGTCCCAGCCAAGTGGTTGGCAAGGGAGATGGTTACTCCAAGTTTGAGAAGGAAGGGACCAATGCCTCCTTGCCCCGCCCCATCTTCAAATGCCACTGAGGGTTCCTAGTAATGAACTTCCAAGTCTGAGGAACCTCCAAACTCATTTGGTGAACTTCCACAATAAAAATTTAACTCAGCCACCCACATGATCATAAAGAATAAAGGAGGGCTTCCCTGGTGGCGCAGTGGTTGAGAATCTGCCTGCTAATGCGGGGGACACGGGTTCGGGCCCTGGTCTGGGAAGATCCCACATGTCGCGGAGCAACTAGGCCCGTGAGCCACAATTACTGAGCCTGCGCGTCTGGAGCCTGTGCTCCGCAACAAGAGAGGCCGCGATAGTGAAGAGGCCCGCGTACCGCGATGAAGAGTGGCCCCCGCTTGCCGCAACTGGAGAAAGCCCTCGCACAGAAACGAAGACCCAACACAGCCAAGAATAAAAATTTAAAAAAAAAAAAAAAAAAGAATAAAGGAATATCTCGGCCACTGTGTTTTCAAGTTAATTCACTTTTTAAACAAGCACCTAGCAACAAGATACACCCGCACTGGGACAACCAGGGCCGTGCAAACAGCACCCACCATCTTAGAAGCTCCTGGTCCCTCCATGGGTAGGGGCTGCCTCAGAAGGGGGAAGGCATCTTGAAGGCGTCCTGGACCCTCTTTGTGACCCCTGCCCGCCCCAAATCCCCGCCCCAGCTCCCATGTGCTCACAGCTCGGCTCTCGGCCACACCGACACCCATGAGAAGGACCTGAGCCCATATCAGCTCAAGACATGATGGTCCAAGAACAAGAAGGCCCATTAATTTCCAGCTGAATGGAATGAACACCTGCTGTGCCTTGGATGCGGAGGCGGCAGTAAGAACAATGGCTCCTTTAGGTGACCTTTCTTGACCAACTATTTACAAACCACAAGTCTCTACAAGACAGAGGGTGGATGGTGAACCCACCTCCGTTGCCCCAATCTTTCAAACGGAGCCCCTCACCTTCCCCAACCGTTCTCCTGCCCTCCCATGGTGGCAATTCATGGCTCACTGGGCCATGTCCCGGGTGCTCCAGGAAGAGACCCGTCGGTCGGTCTGAGATTGGAGGCAGGCAGTGGGGGGAGGGGGCTTTCGGAATCATCTGGGGCTCAGGCCCTGCTCCCCATCAGCCACACCGAGTTCTTGTCTCCATGCTCAGCAGGAAAGACTGGGAAGGACACACACAAACTTCTCTGGGAAGAAGGGTGGGGTGAGGCCGTTGAGACATGAAGGGCAGCGGCCACCCTGGGTTTGGCCATGTTGCTGGAAAAATGGGCAAGAAGACTCGAGGCCGGTTAACTTCCCGCTCCCTTCCTCCAGCCTCCCTCACCATCCACCCAGAACAGGCAGATCCCCTCCTCAGAAAAGTGCATCCCCGTGAACTTGGCCTTGCCCACTTTTATCAGATCTCTCTGAGAAACTTCCCCAAGAGCTGAGTTATGAGGCCACTCAGGAGGGTAAGGGCTGCGTGTCAGCTGTGAGCATAGGCAAGGAGGGAGGCTTTCTTGCTGCTTTACTCCAGGGTGGCCTGGACCCTCCATTTTTCATTCCAATCCCGAGGGGGAGGAGCTCGGAATCGTCTACTCCAGGCACATCAAGAGCGCCATCGCTCGGGTAAGGCCGCCACTGACTAGCCACAGAAATCCCCTTCTACGGGAGCCACGTAGGACACACCGGTCCCGGTGTGCCTTACCCAGAACCCTGGCCACAGGCCTTTGTCTGACCCCAAAGATAAGCTGGGGGAGGGCGGTGCCCCAAGCAGCAGAGAGAAGCACACGCTGTTGCTGACCATAATCTTCCCGAACTGCACCAGGCACCCACGACCTAAGCGTGCGGGGGAACGTCGACCCTACGACTGGGTCCAAGGGCCCGGACCTCCCAAACGTGCCCACCACCCCCGACTGTCTTGTCTCAGGAGGATGTCACGCCCACCCTGTCCTCGACGCTCACCTAGATGCCCTCATTCACCATCACCGGTGAGGTTTCTGGGGTCCGGAGCAGGCTGCAGGCCACAAGCACGCACACTGAAGAAAGCGGGAGAAAGACCTCCACTTGCTGCCAACACATCTCATTAGCCCAGGAAGTCTCGAGGGCAAAGCCCGAAGTCAACCCCAGTGGGGGAGCAGCTGTTGGGACCGCAGAGTGTGACTCGAGGCAAACGCTAGCTATCTCTCCAATTTTGCCTCCAAAACATAATACACCCCGTCTGGTAGGAAGAACGCCCTCGTTTATCCCACGCCCTTGTAGCGTGTTGTCAACTCCTAACGACTGCAAACAAGCCTGCCACAGAAAATAATTATGCTCATCTTTCTGGTGCCTTCATCAGCCCTCATCTCATTTTAACGAAACCTCTGCCTTTGGAGGGAGAATCCGAGTACTCTCCATTCCCTCCCATAGGAGACTGTCACTCTGGAGGGTCTGGCTCTGGCTGCAAGTGTCATTCCACTGTTACCAAAAACCCGTATCCGTACCTGCTTCAAAACAGAACACATACCTGCTACGCTGGAGGTCTTGCACTGCCATTCCTCTGCTCTGCTGTATTAGACTGTTACTAACTACAGGACTAGCATTTCTCCGGAAAAAGGAGATGCGTGCCAGGAAACAACATTTCATAGGTGCTTCACTCCTGGATGCCGCAACGCTCAAAAGGACAACCAGCCTTGCAATCCACAGCTGGGAAGGATGGCCAGAGCAGCCCGTTCTCCGAACAGCCACCACCCAGATGCTGGGCCATCGGAAGCGTATTGCTTCCTCTCACCTCCCTCAGCACTGGGAGCGGAATCGCCCCGTTCCCACCGACGTGGTACCACACGCGAGCCGCCTGGGTTCACTTACATCTCTCACTGTCGTTCTGGTCGGCAATGGCCTCCTCCAGGGCGACCGACTTTGGCTTTTTGTCCTGACTTCCTTTCAGCCTTTCCCAGTCAGCGGGGCTGAATTTGCACACCTCGGAGTCTTTGGTCGTGGGGTGGCCACCTTCTCGCTCTTTCATCTCCAACTCTGAGAAGCGCATCATTGCACGCTAGAAAGAGAACGGAGACGGAAAAAAGACACACCTTACCACCAAAGCTATTTCACTGCCTTTACCTTAAAGGAAAGTATCTTCAAAGAAAAGTTTGCCCAAAACCAACCACAATTTATGATACAACTGAGATATTTTAAAATTTAACGATAAAAATGTAAGAGTGTCTATATGTAAGTAGTCACACACTCTTTATTCATAAAGCCATATGTATGTAGAGATATATGCGGTGTGTATGTATAGCCATACATACACTGTGGCATAGAGACAGACATTCTCTTTCGAAGGTAAATAAAACAAAACAAAAACACAACGCAAAGAAAGCGAAACAAAAACACAACAGAAAAGAAAACAAATGCACAATGAATAAAGACGACCATGGCCCACAAACTTCCCTTTGTATATTTGGAAATGAAATTTAACTCAAAAGGTTTATGTAAGATTCTAGTAATAAAAATTTGAAGAACTGACCTCACAGTAAGCAGCGGGTAGACATAAAATACTGTCCTCTTGTAATCCTTCCATCTATGTAATTAAAATGGGCACTCAATGGATCATTTAGATAACTTCATCCATTTTTATAAGCATAAACCAATTTTTTTCTTAACATTGCAAAACAATTTGGCTTTATTTATCTTTTAATTAAAAGTAAAATATCTTAAGGAAATTCCTATACAACATCTATCATTCACTAGCAAGTTAAATACATACTCTATCCCTTTAAGCAAGGTTTGTTTTTTTGTTTTTTTTTTTTGTTTGTTTTTTTGGTGAAAAAAAAAAAAAATTGCACGAATCTCACAGACATGCGGCCGCTACACACCTCCACCAAGTATCACGTAAGGCATTCTAAGCAGCGCTTTTAGGTATATTTGTTAACGTACAGTAACGGCAGAGAAATCAAAGCGATTGATAGGTAAATGTCATGCAGTCTTTTAGACATCCTTCGCAATAATTAAAACTTCCGTTATCAGCATTCGAGTGGAGTTCGCTTAAAATCTACAGAATAACTTAAAGTATCCACTTACGTTCCCTTACTGGACACATTTCAAACATTTAAATTATCATAAGCTTCATTAACCAAATCAGCCCGGTGTCCTGCCCTATCATACCCCCGGCCCCCTCCTCTTCACACATTAAAAAAACCTGACAACTGGTCAGGCTCCTGAAATTCGGGTGGGGGGCTCACCTGCAATGCCCGCTGCTCCCGGCTGAGCTGACTGGAGTCTGCGTACAGTTCGGTAGTGACGCACTTGAACCGGTCACCCACGTAACCAGCGGAGTTTGCGATTCTCTTTGCCAGCTTAGATGGCTTCGGTTTCAGAACTTTGCCATCGGTTGATTCTGCCTCGTCAGCTCCATCTTTGGTATAGGTGGGGGTGACGTCCACACTCGGTGGGGCACTGCCCACGCAAAATGGTTTGGGATCCTCTTGGGTTTTCCCGAAAGTGACCGCAGAGCCATCGCTCCCCAGGGTCGGCTCCAGGAATGGAGTCGAGACCGGCATCGCCAGGTTCTCCTTGTTGGTTCCCGCTGGAACATTCTCCTTGCTTAAGCCGAAGACTGGCTGGCCCGGAGCCTGTTTGAAAGTATAGGCTTCGTGGAAGTCACTGATGCGCCCCAACTCCTCTCTCAGGGCAATGAAATCCCGGTGTGGCTGTAGCGCCGGGTCAGGCGGGGGTTTGGTGGGCTCGGCACTCTGGCCGACACTCTCAGCTGTGAAGCCGGGTTTGGACACGTTAGCGTCGGTTTTCGCATCTGGCTCTTCCCGGAGGAGGTCTACGTAGACGAGCTTGTCACTCTTGACGACGGTCTTCCCTTGATTCCAGCTGGGGCTGGGCTTTAGGTTCTTGTCCGCGGGGACTTCTGGATGTAACTTGGTGCTGCCAGCTTCCAGCATCTCAGAAAACCGGTTCCGGAGGCTTGGGTCCTCGTAGCGGGTCCTCTCGTGGGACCGGGACCTCCTCTCCGGTTTCTCCTCTTTAGTGATCTCGATGGGCGTGTGAGGTATCAACATGGGATGCACCATGCCCAACCCCAGCGCGTCCTGGTAGGTCACAAACTCCGGCCTGCCCGTGGGTAGCCCATAGGGCAGTCCCGGCTTTGGGGCGAGGTGCCCAGGAAAGAGACTGCCATTGGGCAACAACACCGGGTGAGGGTAGACAGGGCCTTTGCCGTGTAAGGAGAGGGGACTTATGGCAATGCCCTCGGGCGCTGGGTAAGGCAGGTAACTCCTGGGGTAGGGGATTGGTGGGGACCTGAACGCCTCGTTTGGTGAGAGAAATATTGAGCTCGGCGGGAGGCCATTCTCGTTCGCTTTGAAGCTCGGCTCTGGGTTGCTGGCTTTGGCGCCCTTGCTGCTGGTGCCGCCGCTGTGCTTGGCAGGTGTGGTCGGGGGCTGGCCCACGTGCTGGATGACGGATGGCGTGGTATCCACGGAGCTCCTGCTGCTCTTGCTGCCCTCGGTGGTGGCATTTGGGGCCGGCGACGCAGAGGCTGGGCGGCCGGCGCTCGACACCGACCCCGAAACGTTAGTGACCACGGCGTCGGCGGCGCCCATGCGGGGACACGAAGAACTGCGCTGCTGCGGGATGGCCCAGTCCAAGGCCTTGTTTTTCAGCGGCAGGCCTTTGCCATTGTTCTCTTCGTTAGGACTTGGCCCGGGCACCACCCAGGACGAGGGAGCCGTGCTAATGATCTCAGATCTATAGATAGCACAGCCATTTCCTGGAGGAGATAGAGTTTCTTTCGGAATCTCACTTCCGGAGAGCACTAGGCCGCTTCCAGCTCTGCTGTGAACCAGGACCGTGGGAGCCATCTTTTTCATGTGGTCAGCTTTGGAAGCATCTACATCCACCACTTTAGAGGACAAGTCTAGTGGCTTATCGGTGACGTCTTTGGTAACCGTCTGCTTCTCCAAGAGAGGAGGTGAGCTGCCATCTTTTCTGTCTTGACCTGCTGTTTTCCGGGTGTGCCCGGGAGCTGGCTGGGTGCTTTCGGCTCCTTCTGGAGCCTTTGGATACTTGCTGCTGCAGAGCCTGGCCGCGGGGAACTCGCTGCTGACCGTCATGTATGGCTTCGACAGGGTGACCGAGGGCGAGGTGGAGATCCTGGCATAGTGCTTATGGAATTCGGAGTAGGTGTCCGCAGCGGGCTGGGAGGGAAGGTGGACTCGGGGTGAAGGCCGAGGCGAGGGGGGCAACAGGAGAGCCGTGTCCCCCGGCAGGCCGCCGGTGACCGCCTTGGCAGAGGGCACCCTAGGCTGCTTACTGTTCTGGATATGGGGATACGAGTGGGAATCGACCGGGTTCCCAGGACTGACGCCCATCTTCCAGGGCAGGCTTTTGTCTGCGCAGTGGACCAGAGGCGGGATGGCTGGTGAGGCCGAAGGCGTCGAGAGTCTCATGGGCGAGGCCAAGGACGACGGGATGTGGGGACTGACGTAGTGAGGTGGCGGCAGGTAGAGAAATCGCTCCCCGTTGGTACAGACCGGAGAATACAGCGGCTGGGCCAGGCCGTAGGACTGCTGAGGTAGCAAGGCCTTGTACATGTTCAGGGAATACTTATTTGGCGAGTCGAGAAAAGGGTAGATGGCTGGCGTGGCCCCCTCCATGTAAGGATTGACCCAGGGCAGCCGCAGGTAACTAGCACCATTGATGTTGAGCGGGCTCTGTTTGTCGCTGGCAGGTCTGTCCAAGCCCAGTGTTTCTGCCGTGGGGACAGCACTTTTTTGTATTCCGGGTGGCGTTTTGTAGATAGCACTGAAGCCATTTGGGGGTTTTCCGGAGACAGCAGAGGCCTCCACCGTCTCGGGTGTATTCGGTTTGAACTGCATCTCTGGGTTTCTTTCGGAAGAAAACCCCAGACCACCTATGGTTGTGGCAGCTTCCCGCCCTTTCTCTGAGCCCAGTCCGCACAAGCTAGAATAGACGATGTTTCCGGGGACACGCAGCCCTTCCCGGATCAGGCCGGTGCGGTCCATGCTCAGCGCTGCCAGGCCATCGATCCGATGGGCCGTGGTCGCATCCACCTTCGCAGAAGAAGAAAATGGGTATTACCGAGGACACGCCTTCAAAGCAGCCCATCCCAAAGAGAAACGGCGGACTAGCTCAATAGGACATCAGCCTCAACGTCTGAGCCAAAAGGGTTAAAAAATAAAGGATTCACAAGGTCTTTGGCCCCCTCCCCACTTATCCAGAACCCTCCTTTGCCTGCCGTCTCACCTTTGTCCAACTAGTATCCTGAAAGCACGTAAAACGTTGGTCCCTTTAGACTTGAGGCCCCTGCATTAATTCAGTCATCTATTAACTCTGGAAGATCCACCTTCTCAGCAGAAATTCTTTGCTGCAGCTGAGGTGATACCAACTCCACTGCTCTCAGAACCACCCTCGTGGGGTACAGAACTCAGACTCACCCTCCCCAGGCCCTGTCAGGTTGGGGCGGGGCGATGTTCACTGTGTCTTTCCCGGATGTAGCAGAGGCATTATTTAACATAACAAAAAACAATCTTCAGGGGGACAGTAAGGAATGAAGGACTTGAGCTGTCTCATTTCTAAATCAATAAAGAGGCCATGGGTCAAACTGTAGTTGTGTCTTTTGACTTCCTCTCCCTGGTATCTGAAGACAGCTCTGTTTCATATTTTACTGGGAAGGTAAACCCTAAGGGTCTACTTGGAGGCTACAAATTTATCCAGCTGGGAGCGCTGATGTGGCACGTAGCTTATCGAAGAAAAGGCGGCACGTATCCCACCAGTCACCAGGGGACGAGGACGTAAATGGCGAGCACAGCCAAGAAAGCAAGCCAGGAAGAAATTGGGTGAGGCTTCGTCCTTCGGGTCTAGGCTTTCTACTCAGCCCTGCCCTGAAACACCCCGCCCCGCCCCCAAAAGGCCCTTTAATGGTATGCAAATGAATGCACGATTGATTACAGATCACTGATACTCAGCACATCAACAGAAGCCATTAATCTCTTACCACGTTGTGATTCAAGGGATTTTCTTCCCTTAGTTCCAGTCTGGCCTTTGAAGCGTCACCATCGTTTACAGGAATTTTCCTATTTAGAAGGACACACCAACTTCATGAAAGCATTCCTCACTTAATCCATCTTTCATAGATTGCCCCAGAATAGACCAGTTTCTAATAACTCCATTTTTCCAACTGCCCTTAAAAAAAAAAAAAATCCTCCCCAATGGCCCATATTGAAAGTTGTCCCCGAATGGTGATTCAACCGTACTGGGAAAAACAAAGGAAAGGCAGGGCAACAGGGATGTGAAATCACAAATACGTCCTCGAGTTGGGTAAGGCAGAAATTCTGCACAACCACGTCACCCTCACGATTTTTTCTCTAGAGAGGCCGGGCAGGGCAGTCTGGGCTCTGCTGTCCTAGCAGACCCTTATAAGCTCTACCTGAGGACAGGCATGAAGTAATACAATGGCCAAAGCCAAAGGGGGGACCTCAAGGCTGGAGTCTGCAAGCTGGCTACATCAATCACTTCTGTGTTACCCGTGAGGACAGGCTTTCAAAACTTTTCCCCAAACAAAGTTAGGTACCATGTCCTACGAAACTGGTTTCCATGGTGATAATGAAGCCATATTTGACTGTCTCTATCAAAATGATGGGGGATACACACTAATATCATACAAATGTCAGCTGCTCCAGGGGAAGCCGCACATCTGTGCCAGGCTGCTGCGGCTGCCCTGGAACTTGTTATCAGAGAGCATCGATAAAGAAAGTGCTTGGTGCCAACTTCCAAATCCCCAGGAAAAAATCACTGACAAGCCGCAGAGAAAAGTTTCATCATTACCCGGAAGAGCAGCTTCAATTATCTACTGCTTAGCTGCCTCTACCCCGCACTCCAAAATTACTGATTAGGAAGCATAACTAACAGAGCTGTCGGGTGACTGAAACCAGGAGCCAGTGGCCTCGCTGAACAGGCGGCGGAGGGCCCAGAGAAACCCTGGGCTTCAATGATGTGAAGGGTGGCTATCGCCCCATTTATTACTGAGCAAACTATTTGTTTTAAAAGCACATCGAATGCCGATCCACCTGGGCCCACACTCCTGACATTTAGAGTTAAAGCAGCATATAGACTGGGATTAATTCTCCTTCTTAATATGAAATAATAAATTAAGGACGAAAGTGCACTGAAAGGCCACTTTAGGGGCTAATCTCTTAAAGGGCGGCAATGCTTCGCTGAGCCAGGTTGCCTGTTAAAACTGTAAATCAAGGGCCGTCAGCTAGGCAGGAGATCTCCCCCCTACCCGCTTTGGGCCCACTCTGGCTGTGAGGACGTGAAGGGGGGGGGGGGAGGCTCTGCTCAGGAGCCCTGGGGAAGGACCCACGCTCTCCCCAGGCCTCAGCCAGACACGCGCATTTACCTGTCGTCGCTGATCCCACACATGCGGACCCTCTCGCTGTTCATCCAGCTGTGAACGTTCCCATACAGGGGGGTTGCTGAAAGCATGTCGTCTTCTTGGATGGCAGCTTTTCTTCAAGCGTCTAGTCTGTTTAAAACAAAAAGAATCCCAGGAGGTTGAATAAAAAAGGAGCCAAAGAGGGAACAAGAGAAACCCTCCTTCTAGGCAATTCATACAGAATGCACTTGGGAAGGCAGACCCTGCTCCATGTTCTACAGATGGCCAGGAGCAAAGGAACCCACCTGAGCCAGAGGTTCAAGGAGGGAGATGGAACTCCCCTGGCAGGAGGCGCTGGGGATGCAGAGAGGGTTCAAGAGCCACAGGCCACACCATTCAAGGTACAGCACATGTCACCCTGCACCTGCCCTTCTCCCTTCCCCTTTCCCAGCCTTTTGGAGAACACACTTGGATTGAAAGCGGATGGTGCTGGATTCCAGGGAGCCCCACATTGATTCTTCTTGGGGCTGAAAGGATTGGGGACGGGGGTGGGGTGTGGGATAAAAGGCACAAACAGTCCGGTGTGGCGGCCCAAACTACTACTCATTTCCACGGCTGCGGCGCGTGTGACTTACAGATGGAGGGTTAAAAAGAGTCAGTGGGCTGGCGAGCCACCCCACCCGAGCCCTAGATTAGATTAAGCCCCAAACCTGGGTGGTTTGGCCTGGGAGCGGCAGAGGGAGGCGGCTGAGTAATTCAATGACGCCTGCTCGCTGGGGACCAGCAATCAGTAGCGAGTGCACAAGTCGTAGCAGCCCAGGCTGCCGGGCTCGGGCTGGGGCTGCAGGTTTCCGGCCCGCGGGGAGCAAGCAGAAGCCACCCGTTTTCCGTCTACCGGGAGGAGGGGGGAGGCTGCTGAGGCAGAGCGGAGAGCCCCGCCCCCTCCTTAACTTCCCGGCCCACCAGCCCCACCCACATCACATTCTAGTTTGCTGCATGAGTGAAGGGTCAGGACAAGCTGCATTTTATTAACAGGATTATCACGGCGCGTGATTTATCCTCGTGCAGGATTTTAATTGCTCTTTGGAGGTTGAGCCGTTTCTTTTGACTGCGCTTCAGCCCCATATCCTGCTGTTAAATGCTGGGTTAATAAGTAGGGGAGCCTTTAATGCCTGGGACCGATGGCCCTAGGCAATTCCCCTGCTCGCAGACTCCCTTGTCCACAAGGGGCGGGGGGGGGGCGGGGGAGGGCCCCCAGGAGGGCCCCCCCAGCCACGGCCTCTTTACACAGGACCCAAACCTGAGTGTGAAACACTGGTGTGCAGCTCATGGGGGAACTTTTCTTTCTCCTCCCTCACACACCCACCCACACAGTTTCCGAAAGCCCAAATGTTCCCTAAGTCGACACATTTCCTTTGTTAGCAGGAAAAAATATGCAAATGCTTGCTTTTACACTTTAGCACACAGAGCTGACTGCCAGGTCGGTTGGGTGGGAGCCACCAGGACTGGGGACTCTTTTTCCGAGAGTGACTAGGGGTGGGGTCGGGGAGCACCTGGGAGACCTGAATCCCAAAGCCAGCCAGGCTATCCCTCTGCATTTCTTTGTCCTAACACAGGCTTTTGTCCACCAGCATCCCCCGTCGGCCCCTATACAGAAGAGAACACCGTCTGTTAATCAAGAGCCGCACGCGCAGACACACAGCGCATAGTTAGAGCTCAACAATGAAGCTGGAGGAGAGGCAGAGATCTCCCAGTTGTGTCCGGCCTGGTGGGATTCTAGAAAAGCTATTTCTTTAGGAAGCGCCCCTTTCTTGAGACAGACTGGGGCATTTCCAGTGGCTGGCCACAGTGCCCCAAAAAGGTGGACTCAGATGGACTTGGGCGTCAAGGAAGGTTCTGTGGGGGGCTCACGGGCTGTTCTTCCGTGTTCCGAACATACAAATCAAGTTGGGGGCAGGCCACCACTAGTGCAGGGCCGACCAGAAGGCACGTTCAGCAAAGCATCCCCTCCCTAACCACTGCCGCCCCTTCTAACAAAAGGAAGACCAAAAGGAAGATGTCCAGGGAGGCCTCATCTAAAAGGTGGAGGAGCAACATTCCTCAGTGCAAATGTCCTGGCCGTGGCTGCAGCGGGAGGGCCACACCATGCCACCCCCTGGCTGGGTGTCATGATGAGATTTGGACATTACACCAGAAGCCAAAGGGTCACTCCATCAAACCCTTAAGAAAAGGATGAGGGAAGAAGCGTGTGTGCCCTCGAAGCCCCAATCTTCTGGTGCCCCAGTCTTCAAAACTTACACAAGCTGCCTCCTACATGTCTCCTTTAGTTGTCACCTTGGGACAAGGACCTCTGAGCACCTGACTGAGGAAACAGAAAGGCCGCTGCCACAATCATCCTGTTGCGCCCTCTCCCCTCCCCTCAGAAAGGGCCAGCAGCCCCCTTCCCTCGAAAGGGCTTTTCTTTAGAAAGGGCGGCCTGGACTTAGCATGAGAGGGGAATGCAGTTTAGAGACACCTCGGACCACTGGGTGCTTTCAAAGCCTCTCCCTGCCCTTCCAGGTCTTGTCTGGTGGGCTTTTCAATATTAACGCCGCACAGATAAATAACACCCAGTGTCAGGATGAAGTGTTCTTACGTGCACAGGGTCAGATGGAGGGTTGAGGCCCCGAGCGTGGTCCGGTGTCATGGGAGTGGGGGCGGGGGCGAGGGGCTGGCCGTGAAGAAACAAGAGGAGGAGGGGCAAGGCTCAGTATTGGATCCTGCTGACTACACCTACACAAAACACACACACACATACACACACACACTTATAATCTTTAGCTGCCCCATGAACTTTTTGTGAACTGTTTAAAAGTGGAGGTCTGTTGAACAAACAGCGGCGCCACTGCCAGCCATAATTTCATTGCAACGAGCTAAAGACTTTTAACTCTTCAGGTTCCGGGCCAAAGATGGACCTGAGCGGAAAGGGCCAAGAAGCCAGGGCCCTGCCTGGCGTGAGGCCCTTCTCCAGAGTGACAGCCCAAATCCTGGGCAAAGGCCATAATGCTTACGCCCCACCATCACTGAAGAACGGGCCCACCCCCCATCTCTCTGGGATGTAGAACTAACTAAGGGGATCTTGGGCGTAAGGGACACAGAGACAGGGTCAGAGACACAGCCATGCTCACTCCTCTTCTAGAAGCGGCTATTGAAATAGTTGGGGGTCTTTCTTACTTTCTTCTTTTTTTTTAACCTCCAAGGAAAAGTTCTTCAAAAGTGACTTCCCTGACCCTTGGCTGTGGGTCATGGTGCAGGGGGCAAATGACGTGATTTAGATGACAAACAGAGCAGGCGCTTTGCTGCTGTATATAAGAGGCTCATCTGCCCTTATTTCTCAACGACCCCCCCCCTTTTCTTCCACAGGTGGGTGATGCTTCTGGAAGCGCCAAGATGCGTGAAGTCAGTCATGAAAAGCACTTTACAAGCACCAACCTGTTTCCAGTGGGAGCTGCTAAGCTACACCTTGGCTCTGGGTTTTAACCCTTTTTTCCAGCAGTGGAGAGAAGGGGGCAAGGATGTGGGATAGGCATGAAGAGGGAAGGTGGCCAAGAGAAGGGGTCAGCCGGGGAGACGGAGGAGCGTCTGGTTTCTGAAGAACAGACCAGGAATTGTGGTGGCTGCCCGCTGAACACCCAGTTCTGGGAGAGACCCGGCTTGCAAAAATGCAGACTCGCCGCGTGGTCTCCGGCTTTCGGTCTGGCCCTAAGGGCAAGCACAGGAGAGCCTGAGTCTCCCTCGACAGACTTGGGCAGTCATCTGGTCTGGGAGCCAAGAGTTATGATTAGCATCCGAGCTTGGCCTGGACACTGGGGAGAAGAGCGTGATTGGCAGAAAGAGGTCAGAGGGACCAAGATTAGGAGCTGTCACCCCAACCTCGGCATCCCTGAGTGAGGGCACCTTGGCCCTCTGTGAAAAGACACGAGGGGGCACACGGGTCCCAAGCTGCACCCACCACCGTTCTGCCGATTCCTGCCATGAAGACACCATTATGGAACGAGGAAAAGGAGAGAACGTTTGTTTTTTTCTTTAAAGGCGACTTCCCTTGGCAGACAACAAACAGGTTGCAAAGGAAGGAGCAGTGGCCGTGAGAGGCTGGCGTGAGTGCAGGGAGGAAGGCAGCACCAGGCCATTCCTGGCACCTCTCCTTTCTCTCCACCCCAGCTCCTCCTGGCACCGGGCCACTTTCCACTGCCTCCGCCCTTGAGGCGGCTGATGGATTGGTTCAAGTCTGCACAGCACGCTTGTCAAGTGGCAGCGACGAAATGGCAAGCAGCGCCACCAAACCATCCCAACTCCACTCCAATACTAACGGTGCCCCTTCCTAGGGCCTCGCTCTCTAGGCACCCCTTGCCGCATCAGGCACTTATCCAGTTAGTGACCAAGAAGACCTGGACAGGTTTTGGGGAGCTTCCGGCTCAGAAGGCCGGGCAGACGGCAGGGCTCCCAGCCAGCATGCCATGTGCCACGGTCCTCCGTAGGCTGGGGACCTCTTCGGGGAAGGGGTGTCCCTCACTGCACGGGCACGGCTGGTTCTCTGTGGAGGACGCGCGTGCCCGCAGTCACCACAGCCTCCCAGCTCCCACTCTCATCCACGGCGTGTCTCTGGGCAGGTGGCCGGACCTCTTCAACTTTGGCCCCCTCATCTGTAAATATTTGGCACCGTGTTTTCCAGAGGATTAAACTGCACTATGGACTTGAGTTCTGCCTGGCAATAGCTGGTGCAGGCCACATCTAACCCATTAAACAGCATCTGACTCCACTAAACATACTATGTAACAAACAAACCCCAGAATGGCTGCATAGTTTCTTTGCGGCAGAGGGAAGGCTGAGGCAGGGACACAGAGGGGGCCAGGGAGGGGTGACCTTCTGCAGAGTGTGTGGCTTTCATGGAAGCCCAAAGCTCATGGCGCGGGAGCCCTTCCTGGGACTGCTCCAAGCGCAGACTGAGTCACACACAGGCACTTCTCTATTGGCGTCAAGGAAGGGAGGGATGAAGAAGTTCCTATTTTAGGACTGGGGGCCGCAAGGAGGTGGGAGATGAGAAAAAGCGGTCCAGGGTGTGCAGCGTTGGGGCAAGTCCTCCTGGGATGTTTTCCCCAGTATGTGTAGCAGTGGGGAGAGGGGGACCCCAAGGATGCCCCCAGGTCGGGGGGAGGGTCGCAGGCTTCCTGGGGTGTGGCTGAAGGAGGTCGCCGACTGGGTCCTGTAGCCGGGCATGGGTGCTGGTGGGGGTGAGGGGGGTGGAGGAGGGTGGGGAGGGTGGGGGGGGGTGGGTGAGAGGGGTGATCCAGCCTGCCCAGGCGCTGTCTCTTGGCACACTCCAAGTCATGGCTGTCGCCGCCTCCAGAGGCGTCCCCACTCACGACCCAAGTTTTGCATTAGTGACAGAGCTGCGGAGCAGGAATAGGGGTGTGGCGGGGTGGGGGACGGGAAACTCACGCGGCCGGCCCTGACCTTTTGAGCAACCAGAACCTTCCCTGCCTCCTCCCAGAGCGCCAGGATAGAGCAGCGAGCCACTCGGGTCAGTCGGGAGTGAACTTGGCCCGCAGCGGCGGCGGCGGCGGCGGCGGCGGCGGCTGCGAGTGGGGGAGGGGCGGCGCCCCCTCCCCCGCCTCAGCCCCGAGCGCCGATCGGTCGGCAACAAAGGGATTTTCTCTCCCACCACACACACCCGCGATGCCGCAGGCTCCTCGCCCCTCCTCCGCCAGGTCCCCGCGCAGGGCCGCCCCCCCACACGCACCCCCCGCCCGACCTTCCAGGACCCCCCGCTCTCTCGGCCAGCCCTCGACCCCAGCTCACCCCGCCCGCGCGCTCCTCTGGGCTCCCCCTTCCGAGGCGCCTGCCGCTGAATCTCTGACAAAAAGCAACTTTGGGTGGGCGCACGGAGAACCCAGGATGTGCGGCGGCGCGCCCCAGGGGAGTGGGCCCTGACTGGAGACCGCTCCGGGCCATCGTCCTGCGCTCCCTTCAGCCAGTCTGGAGTGTTCTCTCCGTGGACGCCTCCCCCACCTTCCCCGATTGAAAGATGCAAGCCAGGTGTAGCCAACTGTAAAAGGGGGCTCGGGGGCTTGGGGAGGGGGGCACCAGCAAGGATCGACCGGGAGAGCCGCTGCCAAACCAGGGCTGCCCGCCACACACCCCCTTTCCCAAAAACAGAGCCGTGGCCCCCGGTCAGCTCTTGGACCAACCTCAGACACTTCCCCTTCCCCGCCCCCCCCACCACGCCAGGCCTCGGCTTTTTGTTCCTTTCACTTTCTTTCACGGTTGTGCCACACACAACCACGTGTGTATGCAAGAGGGGGCCCCATTTGGAAGCTGGTGTCCCTCAACAGGAGGCAGCAGCCCAGGACAGGAAACCTAGGTTGAATGCAATTAATCAACCTTACTCCTCTCCTCCCCGCCAACCCACCCTCCACACCCCCTCGGGTCTGGTCCCTACAGGCTGGGTTCCCACTTGGAGTCTACACAACCTGGAGGCAAATCCAGAATAAACGATCCATAGACCACAACTCTAGAGGGGGTGTCACTGCACTGCAGCCTCCATCAGGGCTTTGTAGAAATAAAGTGAACTCACTGCAAACTCCTCCCCCCACAAGGAACAAGCTATACCATAAGGCTATTAACGACAGCTATCATTAGTACACACAGGAAGCACAAAGGAACTTTTTACGAATAAAAGATGCATAAAACACAGGGTCCTGTGATCTGCACCCGGGCTCCCTGCTGATTGTGTACAGCCTGGGAGTCCTGGGAAGGCTGGGGATGAGGGTCAGGGGAGGACAGGGGCTCCCACTTTCTTTACAAGGAACAATAGGAACCCCACGTCTGTTCATCTTGGAACCCGGAACACCCCAAACAAAGCTGTGGGAAAACTGCGGTAGACGTGGGGGCCCGTGAATTTTTCTAGCTGTTCAGAGCTTAATTACTCCTCCTTGATCCGTGGGACCAGACACGACACCGCCAAGGTTAAAATGCCCCAAACAGCGCCGAGCAGATGTGAGTGAGCTGGCAGACGCGCAAATGAGGCCTGCCTCGGAGCACGATAACAAGTGACTAATACATTGCATATCGTTGAAAGAAAATTATTTTTCTCTAATTTGCATTTGCTTGGGGGGAAAAAAAAGCCAACCAGAGTCCCTCTTCACAAGCACGAGTCTAATCCTGGAAATACAGCCCGGCTGCTTTAAGAGAGCTGGAAGGAGGGAAAGACTGCCAGTGTTTTGGCGTTGCAGGCTTGTTTATCTTTCCGCCTTTCCTCCAAGGCGAAACTCGTTTTGCAAGCAACATTCCTACAGAAAATGGCACACGTCATAAAAAGAGACCAATTTATAGAACTGGCACCGAAGTTCATGTATCATTCCAGAAGCATCTCCCAGCTCCCCACTAGGGAACCCAACTAGATGTAGAAGTCCACATTATAACTCAGAGAGTAGATCTGGGGGCGGGGGGGGGAGGTGAACCCATAATTTGCAGATATCCTGCAAGCTGTACACTCAGGGGCCAAAGTCACACAGAAGGGCAGGATATAGAATTAAGTCAGCTCTAAATGATCCTCCAAAGCCCGGGGGCCAGGGCTGCGAAGCCTTCAACCTTGAGACTGGGGGGAGTGGTTTTTACACCCAGCTTGCCCCAGGACAGCCCAGGGGCAGGCCCATCTTCCGGACCATCCTGAGCCCGCCAGCTTGGACCGGCCCAGCGGGGTATTGCTGCCACCCACCAACTGTTCTCCCTCCCACCCTGGCGCCTCCCCGCAGTGCCTGGCAGAGGACCAAGAACTCAGAGAAGGCCGGGCTGTGGGCATCTAGTTGATTAAGTCACAGAGTGGGTGGCGCTGTGGGCAGACCTCAAGACAGCACCGTTGGTCCTGCAGCTGAAAGGCAAGTGTGCTCTTAAAAACCGGGAAGGCAAAGGGAGGTGGGTAAT
Source organism: Eubalaena glacialis (assembly GCF_028564815.1). Taxonomy (NCBI): domain Eukaryota; kingdom Metazoa; phylum Chordata; class Mammalia; order Artiodactyla; family Balaenidae; genus Eubalaena; species Eubalaena glacialis. The sequence goes on from NC_083736.1 coordinate 36,978,291, forward strand.
CAAAAGCCGACTTGCACCCCTCCCCACCCCCATTCACCCCCCTTCGGGTCCTGAACCTACACACTTGTGTTTCCAATCCAGGAAACAGGGCCGAGGGCATAGAACACAGCGGCCGCCTGTCTCTTGAACTTGTCTGAATAACAGGGCCATTTCAGAGGAAGAACAACGGCCTTCAGAGCCTCTGCAATTTCCAGAAAGCCTTCAGTTAATAATACATTCTTTCCAACAGGCTTGCTTTAGGACGGAAAGTTATTTTCCCAAATCTTAACAACCCGGTCACAAGCCGCTGAGGCCCCAGGTCAACAGATCCCGGCCAAACCCCTCCAGACAGTTGACACTCATGACCCCGCAGGCCTTCTCCTGCCACCTCTGCCTAACAAGTTCCCTAAACCACAACACACCAACCAGCGCGCACGTCCACCACGATCCCAGGAGCCAGAAAGATGCGTGTCGCGGGGTGCGGGGGGGCGGGTGCCGCCGCCGAGGGCTCTCTCGCAGCGCATCCGAGGGCTCCCGGGCCAGCAAGCGGCGGCCACCTCTGCAGCTCTCCGCGGGCCTGCATAGTGCGCACTTTGTGTGAGCGCCGAGGAGGCACAGCGCTGCTCGTGCACCAACAGCTGTCACATTATTTGCACTCGCTGTAAACAGCCTTCACATTCCCCCCTTACCACATAGTTAAAGCCAGACTAACAATCCACAGTTAGAGATCAAACCAACAACAGCAGCATTGTGTCTGCCTTCGCACCAAGCCCAGCAGCTGGCAGGTTTCTCCGGAACAAGAGACCCCCCTCCCCCCACCCCTCCAGGCTCCAGCCAAGGCTAGCCGAGGCAGCAATGCGTGTGTCGCTGCTGATTGTTAAAGCAAGAGAACACAGCCATTTCGCGCAGAGTTCTGTGGGGTTCATCAGCTCTCTCCCAGAGTTTCCTCCTCCCAGGCCCCCTCCCCCATTTCCTCAGCTGGGAATAAAGGTTGTTCAGACTCCCAGGGTCCGTTTCTCTGCTCAGCAAAGCGTGGGTCGGCCTGCCCCGGCCAGGCCTGGGGTCCTGCAGCCCTCTCTACCGTGTCCCAGAGGCTAGGCAGCTCGGCACTTTCTGCAGCCCAAAGCCTCGTGTGTTTCGGAAAAACGTCCAACTCCCTGAATCCTTCCTGGTCGCCCCACTGATCAAAATGTCTCCTTTATGATTTTTGGTTAAGTCGAACATTTCCATAATCGTCATTATTAGCGCAAATTACACGCCTAATCGGTCCTTAAATAGATTTTAATTAAATAATCATACAAGGCTCATTTTATGACTTAAGAAAGGCATTACTTTTCGTTATAAACTTTCCACCAGGATACAGAATAATGATGGCAGACAAATACTTATTCTTTGAAAAGCACCAATAACTGATGGGCAGAGTATTGGGAAAGTAGACCCTGCTTCACACCTTCTGGAATCGAAGTGGAGACTAGACAGACCACATCTGCACAACTTTCCTCCGGAGAAGGGAGAGGGGATTTCTTCCTCCAAAGCATTACTTTTGTCTTCTCTTTGGGGCCAGGAGAAAGGAACCCCAAATGTTCCTTTTCCTTGCCCATCTGAAGAGATTTCTCCAGCTTAAAAGTCTCTTCTAGAGACCACTCCTCGCCACCCCCATCTGTTTTCCACCCCTCAGTCTGCTGAGAGCCGTGGTGGAAAGCAGGCAGGCTGTGCTTGTTAAATGCTGTGTAAAATGCTGTTAATAAAATAATAAATACAAAGGATGGAGGCTGCTGGTTCCATGGGTGTTTTGACTGGAAATGCCTTGGCACTTGTCATGTGTTTATGGGAGGGCAGACAACTCTAGGATTTACATAGTTTGGACATTTCTGTACTTCATTTATTCTTTCCTAAATGACGTAGGCCTAGAGCTATTTCAAGTTTGCATTTGTACAGAACTGTTAAATGCCTAAGAGTTTCTCCAATTAAACCAAGTTTTAAATCAGACCCAAGGCTGGAACGTACTGTCGGCCTCGCCCCACTCCACCCCTCTGCCTCTGTGGCTGGAGAAAACAAACAGACACTCAACAACAATCCCCTGTCCTTGCTCTCCCCACCTTCACCACCCCCCCCGGGGGGGGGCACCTAGGGCAAAGGTTAAGGTGTCTTCAGATTACAGGCAAGGCCCTGGCTACACACACTGGAAAGCACTGCAGTTGGGCGCATCCTGGGCATACTCGAACCTCTAAAATAGTGAGCTAAGATGGGGGGAAAACTGCTGGCCTGGTAAAACCCACTGTTCACAAAACAATGTCAGCAAAGGCTGGAAGGCATTCTTTAGAGAGGGACCAGGGACTCATGCCTACTGAAGCTCTTTCAGCACAAAGGCTTTTAGGGGAAGAAGGGAAAAGGAGGGTGGGGGGAGGAGAGAAAGGGAGGGCTCCTGTTTCAGAGCAGGCATCCCCAGAGAGTCAAGAACCAAGTGTAGCTTCAATCAAACGCTGACTTCCCCTCTGGGAGTCTAGTAGGAAACCTGATCACAGTAGCTTACTACCGGCCTGGATCCATACAGGTCTGGTTTTCTTCTCATGCTAGTAATTTTTTAAAATACATATCGATATAAAAGAAGCAATCCCTGACAGACTTTATTGAAAACCACACTGAGACCTCATAACATCCGGACTTAATCCCTATCAAACAAACCACAGCACCTCTGGCCTCTGCAGCGGGCCAGACCCTTTCACCTCTTCCCACCAGGTCTCTCCCCTCCAGCCGCTGCTGTTCCCTCCCCCCGAAAGAATGGAGGGAGGACTTGCCAAAGAGCACCTAGATACCGGTTCTGGAATCAATTCCTAACCATATAAATGATCCCACTTAGGGGGAGAAAAAAAAAAAATCCCAGCCTTTTCATATGGAATCCTTTAAAGCCCAGAATGCAAAGAACTGTAACAAAGGGAAAGAGGAACCCACGGAGGCAGACCTGGAGGAATAGCCTCAGGAATACCCTTGGAGGGGAGCTTAACCTGCAGGTTGGTCCCCAGACACTGGCCTATGCAGGTCTTAGTGGGGGGCGGGGGGCGGGCATCTCAGGGGCAGTAGGGAACGGAGAAGCAACCTATAGGAATCTGACCAGTCATTCAAAGCAATTACTAATCCTCGGGGCCTACTATGTGCCAAGTATTCTTTGATCCTAAAGGTGGATAATTATTCCCAGTCTTACAAATGAAGAAACTTACTGAGGCTCAGAGGCCATAAATAACCTGCCCCCAAGGTCACACAGCTAGTAAAAATGGGCCACGGTCAAACTCAGTCCTGGAGTTGCGGAGAGGAGCCAATTATTGGTCAAATTGTGCCATTCGGAATCCCCAAGAAGTTCGGAAGGCTTCCTTAGCCCTTGTACTCCAACACAGGGTAAAAGAATAGCACTTCACACCTATGAAATTCGGTCCACAAGGAGCCTGGACCCTAGTTTCTCCTACACCCACAAATCTCTTGGTCCATGTGAAGTCTTTCGAAATTTCTGCCAACATCCTACCCATCTCCCTACACTGTAACACCCTGGTGTGAGGCCAGGGATCCCAACAAGGCTCCACTTTCCCCCTCCTCCAGGAGCCCAGAACAGGCAGTGGGAGGTGGGTGCTACTCTTAGGTCTCTGTAAAAAGTGCTGACACCTGGAACTAGAACAAGGCTTGCCACCCTAGTTTTGCCACATAAAGCAATAAATCAAATTATCTAGACAGAGCAAAAGCCCTTTGGAAAGAGTGCCTACATCTACCTTTCCTAGGACTTTAATGAAAAACCCAGGGACCAAAGTGGGCTGGGGAGGCAATTGAGGGGGAAGCGGCTTGCAAGATGCTAGGCCCTCCTGGACTCCTGGGGGTCCCCACAAAAAGCCAAGTCCCGAGACAAGCCAGAGGTTGGGGTTATCTCTCCTCTCCCCAACTTCTCATCCCAGCAGCTCAACATCCCCTCCCCACCCCATCCTCAATTTCCTGGTCTGCCCCGGGCTTTCAGAAGCTCTGGGAACTATCCACACCCGATGCCACAGAGGCCACAGGCTCCACGACCGAGGGCCGTCTCCAGCTCAGCTCGTTGGGAAGGGGAACGGGCAGGAGCGCCGGACACTCAGCCGCCCCTGCGGCTTCCCGGCCCCGGGCGGGTGGCTCCTCCAGTGGCTGAGGCACCGGATGTGTGAAATGGCTCCAGGAGCGCCTGGGGCGGGCCAGGGCCTCGGCAGCGGGAGGGACCGAGGCGATGGCGGAACCGGGTCCTCACCCCTGTAGCCAGCCAAACACGCCCCGGCGGCCCGGCAGCCCCTGGCTCGCAGCCAGTGGCTTTCTCTCTTTTTTAAACTTTCCGGCCTTGGCGATCACCGTCGATTGGGACAGGATTTCCAGCCCCCGCCTTCCCTCCTCCACCCCCTCCGTGCAGGCCCTTCCAACCTCCAGGGAGGTGACCCCCGCCCCTGGGCACCGTGAGTCCCTGGCCCCGGCAGACCCTCCCCCGCCCCCGCCACTTGGGCCACCTGGAGCGAGCCGCTTCCCAAAGCGATCGGCGTCCGGCCGAGTCTGGGACTGCTGCTGCGTCCGGGGAGGAACCCGCAGCCTCCAAAGGTCCGGGCCTGCCCGCGGCGGCATGCAGAACCGCCCCCTACTCTCGCTCTCTCCCAAAGACCTGACGCGGGGTTGGGGGGGGGGAGAGTTTAAGGCCTGTCTTTTTAAAAAAAATTTAACTCTTCAGATGCAAGAATTTGGGTGCCCTTGGCATGGTTATGAGCGCTCGGGTAGAACAATAGAAATGGGGGGTGCCGGAAATGGTGCAGGAAGACCCCTATAACCCTATAAACCTCTCCTCCCCCTTCGCAGTTACTATTAGCATTAAAAGATCCCAGTGCCTTCAATGCAATAGTGCCTGTTTATAACTTTTCCCTGCTGGGTCCCCATACCCTGAACAAGCCCCCTCCTCACGTTTTGAAATCACCAGGGCAAAGATCGCTCCCAAATCTGTGACCTCCCGAAGCTCTTGGGCCTCTCACCTGCTCTACCCCTGGCACCCTGACCTGACTCACCCTCTTCCCCCCAGTAGTTCCTCTGGTTTGCACCTAGACAATAAATTTAGTTTAATTTAGCTTCCGGTCTTTAATTTTAGCAGGTCTCCTTTTTGCATGCAAATCAATATGGCAATTACCATCTAAAAGCTCGCCCAGCCCCGGGTCAATGTAAATTGATCATTGTCCGCCTTCCACAAAATAACACCGGGAGTCTGTGATGCATAATGAGATTATACTGGAAACTGTCTTTTAGATCAAATTATATTTTATGCTGTCAGGATCTTCTCCTAGCGGACTTCCCCGCTAGTCTAATCACGGGGCGCCGGAGCCCATCGGTGCTGAGTGGCGATGGCTGGCCGGGGAGACATGGTTCTAAGAAATAACAAAGTGCGGGGACCCCCCCCCACTTCCAACACCCTCGACTAGGGGCAGGCGGAAATGAGCCTGCGCTGGGAAAGGGGGCCTTCTACAGAAACGTTGCGGGGGGAAAAGCTCGTTGGTTAATTCCCATCCAACAGAAAGTCAGCTATCCCTTCCGGAGGAACACATGGGGGGCAACCAGCGAAAGCCGTCGGGCCGGGCTGGAGGTTGGGAGACGTCCCCGGCCAAGTGCTCGGGGCACAGGCGGCTTGGCTGCCACGGGGGTGGCCTGAGAAGACCTTCCACTCCTGCCCCGGCTGCTTCTCAAGCCAGCGCCACCATCTAGGCCCCGGCAGCGCAGCCAGCCTTGCAAACAGACGGAATCCTGCCGGCCGTACACTCGGGCGAAGCAGCCCGGTCGGGCCGGGGCCGGCTTCGGCCTCCCCTCCCCTGACTGGGCGAGGCCCCTCCAGGCCCGAACCATGTGAGCCGAGGGCTGGAGGCCTCCAGCCAGGAGAAGGTCCTCCCGCCCCTGCGCGGCCCCCGGGGCACGGGTGTGACCCTGGAGCTTAACAAAGGGCCTTCAGAGCTCCTTTCGGCCTCGGGCTGGCGGGGGAGGGGTGGGGCCAGCGGGGAGGGGGGCGGTGCGGCGGCCCAAGTGGACCCGTGAGGCCCCCCGCCCCGCCGGGCTGGGTCGGCCGGGCCCGGCGCCCTCGAGGAAACCACCGAGGTGGCATTGCCGGGGCCGCTGGGCACTCCCGAGGACCGTCCTGGGGTTCGGGCGGCTCGGAGGCCGGCGAGCCTCCTGCCCAGCCTCGCGGCCCGGCTGTCGTGCCCGACCCAGCGCGGGCTCCACCCGAGTGCGGTCTTCCCAATAAAAGCTGGAATTCCCGGCTGGGCTCAGACAAAGAGGGACCGCGGCAAATCGACGCCGCGGGCAAACCAAACCCAAGCCGAGTTTACGCGCGCGTCTGGGGTCACAGAGGCGCCTGCTAATCCTCCCTACACTGGCCGTCCCCGCACGGTCTCCTCAAGGGGGGAAAAAAAAAAGGGAAAGAAAGCATACCTCCCCGTGATTCTGCCCAGAGGCCGAACTTCGCACTTCTTTCGGTTCAGTCTCTATCAGTTCACTAGGCCCTGCGCCACCTTAGCAAACAGGACTTAGAGGAGCGCAACATCCCTTGCTCCCGACCCAGAGTGCTAAGCTACTCCTCTTTTTCCTCCACCATCCATCCTCTCAGGGTCAAGAACTCAAAAATCTTTCAGAAATCCTCCTACCTGCTCAAGACATACCCTCTTCCCCACTCTAGATGGGAAGAAACTATAACCAGAAGCAATCTTAGTAACTAAGGGCCATCCACCCTTAGCTAGGCACCGTTGCCCTCAGTTTCCCTCTAGCCAAAGACACAGTATTTCCCAGTGAATGAGTGTGCGAATGTGGTTGTGTGGCCCACATTTCCGTGCCCTGGCTCGGTCTCACTGGGTAGGAAAATCTTCATCAGGCATTGAGGAGTTTTTGTCATTCAGCCTGTGTATCTAAGCATGGATGTATGCATGTGAATGCTTTTTGTGTTTCCAAGTGACCCTCTTCACACCTTTAAATGGGCTTTTGTCTCTGGAACGAACTTACAGAAATTCTGCTCCAGTTTCCAGCTCAACAAAGTCTGGGATTTTCTCCTAGAATCTCGCTCTAGGTCTCAGTATTTGCATACCCATGTTTACATTCCTCGCGGCCAGTTCTTTATCTCTTCTGTATCTCTTGTTCCATGTGGGCATCAGAGCCCAAGTGTCTTGATTTGTCTCAGCACATGTCATTCAGGCACACATCTTAATCTGTGCATTCCTGTCTAACACGTACACCTCCCCACGACTTACATTCTTGCTTTGCCTATAATGTGGCTCGTTCCTAGACCAATATGGGTTTGCAGTTTAATGTAACTAGAGGATCCCCTAAGACTACAAACCCTAAAAGGGAGAGGAGGGGGAAGGAGAGAGGAGTGTGACTAATGATTCATTTCTCTATAGGGTAACCCACCCACCAATTTCTACCTCAGGGAAAGAACGAGACCAATGCCTGCAGAGTTGTATTAAATTTTTAGACCAATTCAATGTTGACCCCATGTATGTGTATACAAATGATCGATCTTGTACACATCACTGTCCAACTCCTGTTTGGAGGCTGCCTCCCTGCACATATCTTATTTGAACTCTCCACAAGTTCATGGTTAAAAGTGTTTTTATTTACATAGACAACTCAAGGACCCCTTTGCTCTCTCCGATGCATACCTGTACACACTGGCCAGGCATTTCAGGCTTGGGTCTTTGGTCGGCAGCACTCTCGGTCAGAGGCCCCACCGACTAAAGCTCTGAGCAGACCTTCACATACTGGGCCGCTGGGAACATTAAGGTCTAACCTCTGCATCTCCCCAACTCAGTTCCTTAAGTGAGGGTGCCCACTGTGTGTGTTCACACCTCCCCCATTGAGAAGTATCGGGTCAAATTAGATCACCTAGCAGCTGCGTTTGGTTTGTCGAAGAATCGAGCCCAATGTACCAGGATGTGAGATTGCATACACAGAAGAGAAAGGAAAACCCTAAGCCCAGACTCCCGCCTCCTCTCCCCAGGGGGCTACTTTGCCTCCAGGAATTTCTACTACACTCCCCACCCCCACTCTCCCTATCGTCTTTAAAGGGTTAAGAGAAACCCTCGCAGCCTTCCCTCCACCCTGGTCGCTGGGCCCGCAGGCTCGCTCGCTCACGGGAGTCTGCCGCCGCCTCCGCGGCCCGCCCCCCCCCTTCCCGTCCTTCAGCCGGGAGGGAGCCTGCATGCCTGTCTAGACCGATCTATCACAGGCACACCAACAACACCCGCGAGAGTGCGGAGACCCTACCCAGGTCCCCCTGCCCGCACGGTTCCCGGCGGACAGAACCCTGGAGCGTGACCGCGCCTGCAGGGTCGGGGTGGGAACCTACGGGCTCGGGCTGCCCCAAGCGCACCGCGGGTCCGCCCCGGCCCCGGCCCCCAGCGCTCCCGCCAGCCCGGCAGCCGGGGCACAGTCACAGCTCTGCGCGCTGGGCAGTCCTATTTTTATCTTGTCTAATCCCAAACTGGGCGGGGAGCACAGGCGTCGTGCTTAGAGAACAAGAGATAGGCGAGGGAGGCGGGGAGGAGCAGCCAGGCAGCGACGCGAGCGGGAGCGAGTTAAAGACACAGTCGAGGCGACCGAGAGCAGGAAGAAAGAGCGGGCTGCGCGGGCCTCGAGGCGCCGCACGCAACGCGCCGCCCGGCGAAGTTACACTCGCCTCCCGGTCGCCCCTCGCCGCCCGTCCCTCCCCACTTCCCAGCGGCGCTCTCCGCAGCCCGGGCCGCGGGGCCCCGGCCTGTGTGGGAGGCAGAGGCCCGGCCGGCCCTGCAAAGGGCTGGAGAGAATCGCTAATGAGCTGTGCGGCCCATTGATCCGGAGAACACTTCCTAATTAACTCTCAGTCACCTACTGGTGACAGCGCCTCAAAGGACAGCGCTGGGGCCGTCCGAGCCCCAACCCCGACCTGCCCGCGGAGCGCCTGGCGCCCGAACCCCGCGCGCCCCCCTCACTACCCCAGGCAATCCCGGTGAGTGGCGGCGTAAACCCGCACACTAAAGACCAGCCTCGGATTAAACCTGGACGGCGTATTAATCACCGCCACCTCCCCCCTTCCTCCACGCGGTGAAATCGTGCCCAAAATAAACACGGGAACCAACACTGCAAAGCCCAGACCAGATAACAGGTCGGGGGTGGAGTGGGAAGGGTCGAGAAGCAAACGTATTTTCCAAGTGTCCACGTACAGGAGTCTCGGAGGCCGACAATTAAAATGCCTTCCACACAAGCAATTCTGTTGGCCAAACCGAATCCAACACCTCCTAAGGATTGATTTCGGCCCGCGGTGTCCGTTTCCAGTGCCACAGGAAGTGTCAGATGGCTAGAAATACCCAAGTCTGTCTGCGTTCACCACCCACCACCTTCTGGGGTGGGCCATTTCCTCCTCGTTTTTATTCCCAAGTCATTTTAAGGATTTTTCTCCAGAGACTACCCCTAGAATAAAATACCACTACCCCTCCTCTGGCCTTCTCTCAAAAAAGAAAAAAACCAAAAAAACAGCTAAAACCCTGAGCAGTCTACTCTAGACACAGGAGGCTGTACGAATACCTATTTGAAGCGCGCTGGTTTCTTTTTTTAAGGTTTGTTTTTAAATACACATAACCCTCCCCCCTCCTTCGCTCTTCCATCCCCCCAACCCCCCAACCCCCCAACCCTTTAGACGCCGGCGGCGCGCGCCCTCGCGCGCGGGCACTCACAGCCTCTAGCTGGAGATCGCGGACTTTCTGGAAAAGATTCATTAACAGCAAATTAAGCCTCGCCCCGGCCTCGGCCTACACGCGGCCAGGCTCAGCCGTCTCAGGGACTGGGGGACGTGCCCACTCGAGAGTGCAGGCGGCGGGAAGCCCGCCGGGACCACGCGTGCCTCGAGCCGCCCTACTCCGCACACGGCGCCCCGGGGCTTGCTTGGTAAACAGCAGGAGCACGTCGCCGCCGCCCCGAGCCCCCTAGTTGGCGGAGGCTCTGCAGCGCAGCCGCCCGCCTGCTCCGAGCGCGGGCCCCGCGGCGCGGCGGCGCCTCGCCCTCCCCGCCTCGGCCGAGGATCGCGCCCGGGTGCGCAAGTTCCTCTTCGCCCTCAGCCTCTGCGCCGCACGCCCTCCGAGTGGGACCAACTTCCTCCGGCCGCAGACTCGCACACGCCCTACAGGGCTTTCCACCAGACTCCTCGCTGCCCAGAGGACGACCCAGGTCTCGCCCCCCCGCCCGCCGCCGCCCCCGCACGATCTACCCCCACCCCTGGGGTCTCACAACTTAAAACCAACCCCACGACGTCGCGGGGAGGGTGGGGGTGGACCAGGGTGGCAGATTAAAATTTTAAAAGAACATTTACAAAACAAAGCGTCTGACCTGGCTGGCTGGCTGGCGGGCGGGCCGAGTCGGAACCCCTCGCTCTGCTCGATTTCCTAGTATTTTTTTTTTTAATCCACGTGATTCACGCTTTGGAGCAAGCCAAAAAAAACCCAAAAAACAAAAAAAAACGGGACTCCCCTACCGAGTCGCGCGGCAGCGGCGGCAGGTCGAGCTCGGCTCGGCCCGGGGCGCCCGCCACACACACCCTCGCGCACGCACACGCCGTCGTTCCACGAGCAAGAACGAGCTGCCCCCGGAGAGGCGAGACGAGGCAGCGGCGGCTGGGGGTTTTTACAGTTCTTTCCCGAGTCGAAAAAGAAAGCAGACGGGAACCCGCCGCCCTCCCCTTCCTGCTAGCGAGCTAACGCCGAGCCGAGCTTCCCAGCTTCCAGCCCAGCTCACCCCCCCGCCCCCCCCGCCCGACTCGCGGCGCTCAGCGACGACCGCGCTCCCGCGCACACAGGCACACACTGCCTGCAAACTTCCACTCCGCGAACTCCCTGCTCTCCTCCCAGCCCCCAGGGGGGCGGCAGGCCCCCCCCGCCGCGCCCCTCCCTCCCCGAAGCCCACGCGGGGCCGCTTAGGTTGGCTGCATTTTTAATAACTTACAGCTAGGAAATAAAAACGAAAGCGAGCAAAGCAGCCAAAGTGAAGCGCGAGGCACAAGCTTCGAGGGGTACGCGAGAGTCAGAGGAGCCACCCGCCGCTAGTCTGGGCCCCGAGGGAGGGGGCCGACTGCAGCCCGCCGCACGCACGCCCGCCAGCCCGCGCGGCCTCCCCGGGGAAAGGTGTTCCGGGCACTGACCTGAAATCCCCGGCCGGGGAGTAAGCAGGGAGCCTGCGATCCGGCGCTTTGAAGTTTTCCCCGGAGCAGAGTCGAGGCGGCGAGGAGGAGCGAGGGGAGGTGGGGTGGGTGGGGAGAGGTGTGCGGGGTTGGAGGAAAGTGGGGTGGCGACGTTGGCGATGGGAGAAGGGGCCGGGCCGGGGAAGCGCGGTGAGCAGCAAAGTTTGCCGTCCCCCGCTGCCCGCAACCCGCTCGCGGCGCCGCGCTCGCTCGCCTCCCTCGCCGTCTGCTGCCAGCCGGCTGCCCTCGGGGTCGGCCCCGCCGAGGGGTGGGCTCTGGGCCGGGTGGGGGCGGGGCAGGGCGGGGCGGGCTCAAAGCCTCCGGGCAGGTGGCGACAGCCCCGCGCGATCCTCCGGGCTCCGGCGGCTGGGCCGGGCTCGGCCGGGCTCAGCAGCTCTCGCGCCGCCGCTGCTGCCGCCCGCGCTCGGGCAGGAGCCCCAGCGCCATGTTGACGGTTCGCCGCGAGCGCCCGCTCGGGCTGGGTGTGTGAATGTGTGTGTGTGAGTGTGTTGGCCAAGTCTTCCCTGCGCGGCGACAGCGCGGCTTGGGCTCCCCGCCCGGCAGCTCGCGGGCTCCCCCTCCGCCGCCGCTGCCGCCTCGCTCCCGCTCTCGGTCGCGGTCTGGGCTCCGGCGCGTCTCCCCCGCTGCCGCCGAGCTCGGTCCGCCTTCAGCAAGGAGCGTAGCTCTGCCTCACCTCGCCGCTGGGAGCCCAGGCTCCGTCTGCCGCCGCACGCCGCGATCCCAACGCGTCCCCCCTCCCTGGTTCCCTCCTCTTCCTCCTCCCCCTCCCTCCGCCCTCTCGCCCGCCCTCCCTCCCTCCCTCCTTCCCTCCCTCCCTCCCAGCAGCCGCCTCCCCTCCCCCCGCAGGCGCAGCGCTCGGGCGACAGCCGCCCGCCCGCCGCCGCCTCCAGCTCTCGCAAGTTTGAGCTCCCCCAGCCTCCGCTCACCCTCCGCTCACCCTCCGTTGCGGCGCCTGGGCGGTGGGGTTTCGAAGGGGTGATTCCCCAAGAAAGGTTTGCCCGAGTTTCCCCAGCCGTCATCGATTCCCGGCGCGTTTCGCCTCTCTGGGTCCGAACCCCAGACCACTTGGGTGGCGTCCCCCTCGCCCCTTGTCCTCCCCTCCCCCGCTCGGACCGAGTTGGCTGCGCACACCCCGCCCGGGCGCGCGTCCTGGGCGAGCGAGAGACCGACTTGGGCGGCGGCGGCGGCGCGGGCGGCCCGCTGATCCTGAGCCGAGGGGATGGGGGGCGGCGGGGGCGGCTCTCCCAGCCGCGCGCCGAGACTCCCCTCGCTACCCAGAAGGCCAGTGGAGGACCGCAATTACCATAAAGCGCCTAGCACTCCGCTCAGCCAAAGCTGTCAAACCCCAGCGGCAGCCGCCACTGCCTCCTCTCGCCACCAGCGCTGCGCTCTCCCGGTCGCGCGTCCCCTCCGAGACCAAGCAGAGCCTGGCGAGTGCGCGTCGGTGCCCATCCCCACCCTGGGTCGCCCCTTCCTCCCGGAGAAGCCCTTTCCCATTTCGGTGTCAAGAGCTACCTGAAAACACCACCTTGGGCAACGGTGGCCGTTCCGCCCGAACTCCGCGCCCGAGTTCCCCGGACGTTTCGATTGTGTGGGAATTGTTTGGAGAGGCGGGGGATGGAGGAGGCAGCCCGTGGGGCACAAGGAGGCGGGGGTGGGAGCGGTAGGGGAGTGGAGATCCACCAGAATTTCTCCCCGTTCTCGGGCATTTCACAGTCTGCATCTCAGATGATTAGAGGGTCTGTCCTGGCCCCTCACCCCTGCCTCGGGAGATTATCTCCCGCGTTTTATTTTCCTTGGCAGGGAGCAACTTTTGGCTTACACCGTTCGCTCCATAAATTTCCACTCGGTAACGTCGTGCTGATCGGAGCTCGGCGGCGGCGTACAGCCTGCGCCCGCAGCAGTTCAATTCAATTGACACGTATTGAGCTTGTCCAGCGCACCCGGCGCGGCGCTGGGCGCGGGGGGAGGGCGGGGGCAGGCAGGCGAGAGGGGGAAGCGGAGAGGCGAGGTTCCGGCCTCCCCAGAGCGCAGAGCCTCTAGGGCGAGCCGAGAAGGCCCAGTTCGTGAAGCGGGCGGGAAGGGGTGGGAGTGGGGGAGGGGTGTTCCGGCCTAACCAGGTCCGGACACCGCCGCAAAAGGTGACCCCACTCCGTTGCTGGATAGGGTCTTTTTATGCTGAACGTGGGGGAGTCTCTTTCTGCCTAAGGACAAGATGGTGCAGGCTCGATGAGAACGTCAATCCGAAATGGAGGTGGCTTGTAAATCCACACGGAAAGTTTTAAAATATCCTGGAGTGTCTCCATGCCAAAAATAATCAAAAGCATCTCAAGTTGATTACTAAGTCAAGGTCAAGGCCAAAATCAGCTCTAGCTAGCAGATCCCTTTAAAAAATTAGACTTAATACTGACTGCGGGACTGGTGTTAGGTGCGATTTTATTTATTCTGTTTTAGTTCTCAGTACATAGTTATAAAAACAGCCCTTTTCAAAGCAGAAGTGAAACATCTCTACCGTTTGAAACCCGAAACTTCGGGCAGAATTAAATCTTCATGCTCCAGAGCTGCTTAAAACAACTGATGCAAAAGACAGGCGGGCAAGTGCCCCTGTGAGCAGTTCCCAGCCCTGCTGGGCCGCCACGGCTTCCAGGACCCGTGCCTGCATAATGGAATGTACGCCTTTTTCTTCCTGGTCTCTCTGGAGGTGGATGTCTCTGAAGGCTAACCCACACATTTTTTTAATCTCCGGTAACAAGCAGAAAGACACCTGGACTATTATGCTGTAAAGCTATTTTTTATAAAGACATTTTAGGGCCAGACATTAAAAGTTATTAGACTGAACGCACGCAAGTTACAGACACAGCTGGAGAAAAGGCCTCTGGTTGTGTGTTGTAGCAACATTTCTTTTTGAAGCAACTCCTTTTATTCAAAACAAATCTAAAATAACCGGGAAGGCTGAAGTTGGGTATTTGTGGGGAAACACTCTGAATGCGGTTCCAGGCAAGGAGGCCGCTGTGCCACTGTGGGCCGAGAGGGAGAGCTGGCCTGGGTGAGTGCGGAGCCGTGCCAGGCTCTTCTGGCTCAGTTAGGCCACCGCAGAGACCCTGGCCCCATGCCCGGCCACCTTCTCTCCCCTTCCCATGCCTCCCCAACTCTCCCCCCAGGCACAGGCTTTTCCCGGAGTTGAAAGTTGCGTGTAACAGTCCAGAACTTTTGGAAAATCCAGGAACCAAGTTAAAACACGGAGCCTGCTGCCTCTCCGAGTCCTGTGGCCTCCCGGGGCTGCTGACAAAGGGGCCTGTTTGTCTAACTTTAAAAGTTAAAATGAATTGGGGAGGGGGGCGGTGCCGTAAATGCGAAGGGGCCAGAGGAGGGCTGACTGTGGGAGAAATTTGATGCTGGAGACAAACAGACCAGTAAATTCGCCTTTGACGTAATTTGCAGCATGCGCGCGCGCGCGCGCACACACACACACACACACACACACACACACACACACCCTTTTTAAGGAGTCTTGCCTCCGTGGTATCCTTGGTGGGATTAAAAGGTTTCTCTTCCATCTCCGAGGGATATATTTTGCAACTCTGTGGGACTTAAAAAATATCTTATTAAGGCAGTCCTAAGAGGCATGAATGTACGTGGGGGGGAGGGGGTTCATGACTCACTGGGGATTAAAATGTGAGATTTTTCCTGGGGTGCTCTAAGGTGGAGGAGCGGGAGGGAGTTTACACCTATTGGCCCAGTTAGTTGGCATTATTCCAGAGAGGAGAAGCAGAAAGCTCAGGAATGGCAGTCTCGTCTTGTGTCCTCACTTGGGAAGGGGCTCTGGGAGTGGGGACACTGTGGAGCCTGCAGCCTGTGCGGGCCTACTCCTGCTCCCTCCTCCCCTGCCCTCCCACGAGTCCCTCAGGAGCTGACCTGGGGGTCAGGCTGCTACACTCGGCACTCAGCAAGGGGAGGATTTCAATGAAAGCAAAGGAGGAGGCGGTGGGAGAGAGCCAGCGAGTGAGCGCAAGGGAGGGGAGGCCGCACAGGCAGCGGAGAAATAGGCACAGAATGGCGAGGTGCTTCCAACTGAGCCGCAGGGCCACTCCTCTCCCACCTGCCTCTTGTCCCCTGGGAAGGGTCTCCCAGTTATAACCTATGGCTCTCGGGCACTCTCCTGCTGCAGATTCTATCCAGCCTCTGCAACTGGACAAGCAGGTTGGCACTTCCGGGGAGCAGGCCTGGAGCCTGGTCGCCCTTTTCCTGCCAGGCTGACTGTGTAAGGTCTGCCAGGCCCTCTTCCACACCTTCAGTCACTGCCCAAGGCCTAGGGGAAAGGCCATGCATCCCGTGGTGCGGTCCTTACCTGGTGTTTGGGGGACCCTGGGACCCTAACATGGTGCGTGGGGTTTGTTTGTAACATACTTGCAGGAACTAAGTCATAAAGCTCTGTAGGCCCCGCTGGCGCTCTTCAGAGGCTGTTCTCACGTCTATGCCACTGGTTATCGGAATAGGTGGGATTTGTGTGATTACAGAGAATGCATTTTTACTCTATATAGTGTGAGCTAGCCTGTCAATGTTAACTATTTTTAAAAACACAAACCTACAATAACAGTCTTCCCTGGTCACTTTGCAAAAGAGCTCTGGGCTTACCAAGTGGCACTTAGAAGACCCACTGGCCCACCTCCCAAGCACAAGGCATCCTTGTCCCAGGGATTTCACTTATCTGGAAACATCTAAAGGTAGCTGCCTTCCCTGGTAGGAGTCTGCTAGACTTAGGGGTCTCCAGGTTGAAGACGGTTGCTCTTTCTGTCTAGTCTTTGAACGGTTACTGGGCGTTTGTGGGAGGAGGGTCCAGAAGGCAGGCCCAACATGGTAGTAGCAACTGCCTCTCAGAATTTCTGGTCTGGGCTAGATTTCAGGCTCTGACCAGGCACCGGTGGGTGAACTACCGCTGATACTGAGGGGCTTGCTGGGTAGACGGATGTCAGCCGAATGAGCATAAATACTGGCGGCTTGGGGAGGCCCCGTCTTGCGCCCCACCTGGCCCCTGCTTAAGAGCCCTCGAAGCCACCGAGCTGGGCTGGATGCTCCTGTAGATAAACTCAGACGCCACGTCCCGCCCCGGCTGCTTATTTAGCGAGGTGTCTCCAGCTCATATTTTACCCAGTCGGGGTCAGAGAGTGGGAACCGCGGGGAGAGGGGGCGGAGAACACCAACTCCTCGCTCGCAGACCCAGCAGGGCGGCCTTCCGCCCAAGCCGTTTTATTTGCAGCTTCCCTCCTCGGTGGCCGCGGGACCCCTGCGGACATGCACCACCCTGAGCCCCTTCGCGGGCACTATCCCGGGGACTGGAGGGATCTGGAAGGCTCCGCCAGCCCCTCGCTCGGGGCAGGAAGGGAGTACCGCCCAGCAGATGAAAACGCGGCGCTGGCCTGTCCCTAAGTACCTCTGAGGCCACCACAAAGTCGGGCGCAGAGGTGAGTGGCGCGGGGCGGTTGCCCCGGGAAGGTCAGCCAGGGAGCAAAGCTTGGGGCTAGCGCAGGGCTGGGGATTCCAAACGGCCTAATCCGCTGCACTTCCCCCCTCCCCCCTCCCCCCTCCGGGTCCAATCTGCTCGGCCTTCGCCCGCGATGCTCCCCCCCATCCCGGCGTCTCCTGCACGTTGGCAGTCGCGCAGCCCCCGGCCGCGAACGCGGGGCGGGGTGGGGGGGTGCGCAGGGTGGTTTGTTTTGCGAGGCCTGACAGAACCTTCTGTGTGCGGCGGAGGGAGGAGGCTAATGCATAATGCACAGCGCCTGGAAGCCCGGCCATTAGCGGCCTGTCGGTGACACAGACAAACGACTGAGAGGGAGGAGATCCAGCTCGCTCTGGAGTTTAAATATACCAGCGTGGAGGGGAAACGCCATGATTTAAAAGTGTGTGTTTGCAGACACTCGCATATATTTTAATGATTTCCAGCAGGCCATGCGCCCCAGCCTTGCATCCCGCTCCCCAAAAGGGGGACGTGTATGGGGGGGTAGGAATGAAGGCAGAGTGAGAGGCCTCAACCCGAGACCCACCGCTAGCTTCTGAGGGATGAAGGGGAGAAGAGGTTGGTAAATGCACCAAGGAGAAAGTGAGGCCTAGGGAAGCCACACGACCCAAGGCCATCCCCAGATTTTTTTTTTTAAATCTGGCCGTGGAGCCTTCCACCCCGGACTGGACCTTCTACGTTGTACTAAAAAGAAAGGCCTGGGGGAAAGAATAAACCCTACTACCCCGGCTTCCCCCCAGGCGCCCACATTTTTGAATCTTCCCTTTCCACTGACAATCCAGAGACCTCCTTCCTCCCCGTTTAACACACCAGTGTTTTTTAGCAATTAAGGCGAGAAGGGGGTGGGGATAAAGATAAGCCAATTTTTTTTTCCGCCATGCAAGTGTGAAAGATAAGATAACGCTAAGCTGAGGCAAAGCGGCTGCTTACAACCTCCCCTCAGCGATTTTGATCGGTCACTTCTTATCTCACAAAAATGCTCCTTTCGAAAACTGCATCAAAAAAAGAAAAAGGCTGAAGGAAAGCATTTTCATTTGGAACTGACATTTAAAACTCACCTTCTCTACACCAGCAACCCCCTCCCCATCCGCGGGGCTCCCCAGGAAAAGTCGCACCTCGACTACAGGGTTTCAGGCTTTCTCGTGGGGGGCAGGATTACTAGTGTAATTAGGCTGAATAAAACCAGGGATGCGTGATGAGAATTTATCCTGCATCCAACCCCAGGCTCGCAGCCGGGTTTTCCTTCTCTGAGTTCCTGATCGCTGTTTGTGTTTCACCATCGCGCTCGTGTGTTAAAACTAAACAGGTAGTTATATTTGGGAGGATCATATAACTATGTCAACACGAAGCGGTTGTTAATACGAAATAATAAGAAACTCTGCTGATTTTTACAGGCCCCTGTAAAGGAAGGAAAAGGCGTCATGCGCCCCGGAACCCGAGAACTCTCAGCCGAACCGGACTCTCGGGGAGTCTTATAAAATTCTTTTCTCGCACAAAAATCTCACCAAGGGGTTTCCGGAAGACTTTGTATTTGTTGAGGGAGGTTTCGGTATTGAACTCCAGGCCCGCAGGGCGGCCTGTAAATTCCCCCCAGCCCAGCCGCTGGCCCCAGATCGCAAACATCAAGGCAGGCGCCCCAGGCTGAGTTGATGAGCCTCTGCGCCCACCTCCGGCTTACAGCTCCCGAGCTCCCACTTCTTCACCCCCCATCCCGGGTTCGCAACTCGGCGCTGGGCGCACACCGAGTCTGCCCTCTCCGGGCACGACCTAAAGCCCGGGGCTAGCCGCGGCCGGATAGTCCCCGGGGAGCCGAAACCGCCGAGCGGGGAAACCCCTCCTCTCGCCCTTCCGCGAAAAGCCTGGCCCCGGCGTAGGCGCCAAGCAAACGGGCATCCGCTGACAGCCGGGCCTCACGTAAGGCCCACACGCGTCCCATTAGTCAGCCTGAGTTCCCCTCGGGCGAGCAGTCTGGCGCGGCCCCAAGGCCAGGCGCGGGCGGGGAGGGGGTGCGGGGCCGCGGCGAGCTGGGAGCGGGGCGGGGGCGCGGGCTCTGCGGGGCCCGGCCGGGCTCGGTTCCGCGTTCCTGGGCCCGCGGGTAAGCTGAGCCGGCGGGGCAGGCCGCTCCCTGGCTGGCGCCGAGGCGCCGAGCTGCGCTTCACGTGCCCGCCATATCAGCGGCGGCGGCGGCGGCGAGGAGCGGGGGCAGGGAGGCGCGCCACAGCTCCCGCGGGGTCTCCGGCTCCCCTTCCCCCGCCCTGCGGGGGGCTGGGTCCGGACCACCCCGCAGCCCCCATCCCCGCGCCGGCCGAGAGCGGCGCTGCCAGACGCCGAGAGGCTTCTAGGGCGCCGTTCCGAAAGCTGCGCGGCGGCGGCAGCCAGGGGAGGGTGCTCCTCGCGGCCGCCCCGGGAACTTCCCAGCCGCCCCGCCGCCGCCGCCGCAGTCACCGGGACCGGAAGCCCTTGCGCCGCCCCGAGCGGCCTCCGCTGGCCCCTAGGGCTGTTCCAGACGAGGGCTGGTCGCGCGTCACCTTCGATCCCTCCTAGTCCCAGGCGGCCGCCCTCGACCTGGGGCATCCCCATTTAAACCCGGAGGACCCTTCTCGAGGTCCAGCGAGACCTTCCTCTATTAGCGCCATCAGCGCGGCTCCCCCGGCAGCTGGGACAGGAGGGGCGCGGAGCCGCCACTCCGGCCGGGCAGTAACACCTGCTCCCGGGCCCTGCAGCTGGGCGCGTGGTGCCGGGAGAGGCTGTCTACTGTTGTGTGCAGAGATCGCGGAGGAGAAAATGGGGCTCCGAAGCTCAGGGCCAGGCGCAGCCGCGCCCTGGCCGCCCCCAACTCCCACCCTTTCTGTGCGATCAAGCCCGAAGCTCGGGGACTCGGGTCTCCCTGAGGGTCGAAGGGCCGCCACCCCTGGGATCCAGCTTCTGGCCTCAGGAGGTCGTTCGCAAGACAGATGGGGCAAAACCTGTTTTGGGAGTCTTCCCGGTGTCCGCCCCCGCTCTCCAAACCAGACACACTCATCTCCCCTCGGCCCCCATTCTAGCCTCCGGCGGGGGACGAGAGTAGGTCATGGCGGCACTGGTACGGGGTTCGGACTTTGCCACTCGGCGTGGGCAGGGCCGACGGACCCTCCCCATCTCCTGTGTGCCCAGAGGAGATCGGGCAGCCGAGATGACCTGCGCCGCTTGCCCTGCCTCACCCCCCCTCCCCCGTCCCGCCCTCCCCGGAGCTCCTGGCCCAGGGCCCGGCCGGGGAAGGCGTTGTTTTGCCAGCGGGAGCCGAGCGAGTGCGCAGAGAAAAGCCTCCCTGCTCTAATGAGAGTGCACACAGCGCTGCAGCGAGGAGGATGATTACCCGGCGGGCGGGGGGGCGCGGGGCCGGGCCGCGGGCGGCGTGTGCGGCGGCCCCGCGAGCCCGGAGTCCCCGCCTGTCTGGCTGCTAATCGCACGCTTTCTGCTGTTACGGAGGCAGGCGGGAGCCGGCGGCCGAGCCCAGCGCCGGCGACTCGGCGGGTGACACGGAAACATGGCGCAGCGCCCCTCCCCCGCCCGCCCTCCCCGCGCTCCCGCCTCCCGCCTCCCGCCTCGCACTTCCTCCCGCCCGCGAGGCTTTTGCAGTTCTAATGCTCTGCTGTCCGCCCGGCACCATTACGCTAGCAGCCGCTTCTCGGCCGCCCCGCGCGTCTCTTTCCCTTTTGTTTTCGGGGCTATAGAAAACGTTTGCTTTTGTCCCGAGCTCTCGTTAAACCAAACTTGTGGTGGCAACGGAAGGCGGTGCGGGCGGGGAGGGGCCCGGGGATTTTGGCAGCAGCCGACCAGAGCGTGGTGGAAACTTCTCTCGCTGGGTTCCCCGCCACCCCGCCTTCCCCCCCCTCCCCTCTCACACACAGGCCAGTCGGCCTACCAACGCTTCCCCCCTTCTCCCCCTGAGAGGCCTCAGCGCTCCAGGAAGGAGGTCTGGGCTAGAGGGACTGTGACCAGGGGTGAAGAGCATAGGGTGCGTATCCGTGGGCCCCGAGTTTTTGGCACTCGGTGACCTCGCTCCTTGAAGCCTTGACTTGCCTCTCCCTCCCTTTGGTCATTCGGGGCTTTGTATCAGCCGATGGAGAAGGAAGGGGAGGGAAGAGAAGAAAGTGGTTCGCGTGTGTGGTTTTTATATTAAGGGTTTGTTGGAATCTCTCACCTCCAACTGTATAGCCTCTTTTATAGAATCTATGGCGAGAAGGGGGAACGTGGGCCCCACGGCGGAAAGGGTCAGAAACCTAGGCCTGGGAGCTGGATCTTACTCTGCTGGTCGGCTCAGCTACAGCCCGGTCCGCAAGCGGGGTGGGGGGGACATTGCAGAGTGGGGAACGGACAGGAGGGCCGGGTCCCTCGATCCAGGAGACGCCAAACCTCCCTCCCCCGGGCGAGAGCGCAGGTCCCCCTGGCGCGCTCCCCAGCCCAGAGCGCATGCCGTGGCTCCGCACCGGAGCTGCTCAGGCGGCAATTTTTTAAGCCTGCAATTAGGCGAGGCGTCGCCGTGTCCTCTGCTAGTGTCGATCCTGTCAGTCGCACATGGCCTTGGTGCTCCGGTCCGAGGCCCCGCGATTAGTCACAGGCTCGCTTCGCTCCTTCCCTAATCCGCCTCTGCAGGCAGCCTGGGGACGCGGCCGACTTGGCGGCGCTGGCAGGGAGCCACTGAGCGCGGGGCGGGCCGCCTGGCCAGTACCAGCCCCGCTGTGCCCGAGCCGGCGCGGGTCCCGGGGTGCGGGCTTGGGACTCCCTCCCCCCTTCACAGCCCCCAGGCTGGGGCGGCGGCGCCCCTCCCCTTCTCGCCCCACTCCCGGGCCTGCGAGATCTATTTGTGTGGTGTCATTTGCATAAAAATAGGACAAGTGTTTCAGTGCGTTCGAACGCGGGAGGCGAAATTCTTATTGATGTGTCTGTGTGGAGCCCTCGGTTGTCGGAGCGGTTTGATTTAGGGTGTTTGTGTTGCCTTCCGCGAGAAATGAGAGGAAATCCTGCGCAACGCCTTCGGCGGCCCAGCCCCCCCAGAGCATCCCCCTCTACACGGCCCGGAACGGTCCACCGCCTGGACCCCGGCGCGCCGAGTCCACAGCGAGCAGGCTGAGGGCCAGGCGGGCGACCCATTATGACTCATAAAACCGGGCGGCCTAATCACCAGCTGCCAACCCGTTTACGTGTGGCGCTTCCCAATGTTCCCTTCGCCCGGCCCGGGCCTCCAGCAGGTTCGCCCCGGACACGGCTAGAGCCGCTCAGTGGGGGCTAATCAAGTGGTCGCTCGTTCCCGTCAGCAGCGCGGCTTCCCTTCCCGGGCGACCCCCGCGCTCCCGGCCTTTGCGCTGCTCGCCAGCAACTCCTCAGCTTGGACAAATAGCTGGGAGGGCGCCGGCCGCGCGGAGCCAGTAAATCAATCATTAACTCCCCGGCGAGGCCTGGCCAGGGGAGGGAGCGGCGGCCAGAGCCGAGTCCGCGGGGCGAGAGCGAGGTCCCCACCCCGGGTTGGGAGCCGTCCACGCGCCAGCGGACAGGGTGCGTGAAAGTGGGTCCCCCCGGGGCCTCCAGATCCCCTCCAGAAGCCTCCGCCTGCCGGGCCTTTCAAGCCCGCACCTCGCCTCGCCAGTCAGGTCGGGTTACTGTGCGGCCCCCGGGCAGGCTGGAACATTAACGAGCCGCCCCGGGCCTCGCGGCCTGCTCTCCCCAGGAGAGCCTGCCGCGCTTGGGCAAGCTCCTCGGATCCGGTCGGGCTCCTCCAGATACTGGCTTGCCAAATCAAACCGATCGCCCCCGTGTCGACTAGTCTCCCAGCGGCACCCTCCCCACGGAGCCCACCGTGGGGCGGCACGCAGGGGGTTAAAAGCTCCGGTTCGCCCTGGCTCCTCCGCGGCGCTGAGGAAACGCTGATCAAAGTGCTTACGGGGAAGGAAACACACACGCACACTTGGGCCTGGGTCGAAGAAGAGCGACTGGAGAAACGGCTTGGGAGCCGCCTGCCTCGACCCGCTTCCCACACTCCCGGGAACGCGACGGCGGCGGCCCGCGCGATTCTCTCCGCGGAGCTCGGCGCGGCGGGGCCGGGAGGCCGGCGGGGAGGGGGATGGAACGAGGGGGCGGGAGGCGAGCCCGGGCTGCGCGCCAAGAGGCCCAGAGCCGCAGATTAGTCACCGCTCGGCTGGGCGCTCACGGGTGCGCCCGGGAACCGGGAGGGCAGGCGTCGGCCCCGCTCCACCGGGCTCCCAGGGGCTCGGCGCCGCGGCGCGGGTGCCCCCGCCCCCACCCCTGCGCGCGCCCGGCGCGGCTGAATGAACTCTCGGGGGCTCGCGCTGCGGAGATCCACTTGTCAGTTCAAGGGCAGGACAGAAACTCTGCAAGAAGAGTCTTGCGAACAGGAAATTTCTCATTGACAAGGTGCTGCCCCTCCCCCACGCCCGGCTTCAAAACAAAACAAAAACCCGGCGCGAGCGGTCAACGCACCCAGCCCGGGCCCTCCGTGGCCTGCGCCCCTCGGCCGCCTCGGCGACCCCCGCGGCTCGGCCCCGGTCCGGGGAGCGGAGAGCTCGCCGAGCCCCGGGCCCCAAGCTCAGGCGGCCGCCAACAAACAGGCCCGGCGGGCAGGTTGGGCTCGGGTCCCGCCGAGGGCGCCCAGCTGCCACCCTCCGGGGCCCTGGCAGGGTCGGGCGGGGGCGCAGGGCCTGGGAGGTTCCGCGCCTTCTCGGGTTATGAACCTGGCGGAGCGGCTTTGCGGAGCTGGAGGCCGCCAGGTCAGCGGCTCCCCGGAGGCGTGGGGGCGGGGAGGCCGCGCGGCGCCGCCGACTCGGTGAATCCCGCTGCGGGGACCCGGGAAGGCGGCGAGCTCGGCCTGGCAAAGTTCCTGTAGAAACTCCATGTTTAGAAACTCCAGCGGCGTCGCGGGAGGAGGGGGCGAAGAGGGCGCGCGGGGCACGCGGGGGCGGCCGGCACCCGCCTTGCACTCCCGGGGAGGGGTCCCGGGCCCCCAGGCCAAGGCGAAGTCTGGAGGGCGGGGACGGCCGGGTCCCCGGCCCGTTCTTTTGTGTCTGCCCCTCTCTTTTCTCCACACTCTAAAGGAGATATTTAAACCCGTTTCATTTATTGAATTCAGCCAGGAGAGGAAGGCTGCCTTTTTAGGGACCCTGATATTCAGGGTAATTTCGTATTTGACACATGTAAATACTTAGTATTCTCAGGTAAGGTCAAATTATTTATCATCTTAATTTATATTTCAATAGGCCTACAATTTAGAGGCGCGAAATGCCTCCTTATGAATCATTATGGTCTATTAGGGGAAGTAATGTATAAACAGCACTATTTGGGAGGGAATCACTTATGTTGACATTTAAATGGCTCTTCAATAGTTAAAAAAAAAAGAGAGACATTCGAGTGCCTTTGATTAAATATACAATTTACACGACCATCAGCAAAGGCATCAGGAATATAAATTCTTGGGATTTTTATTTATTTATTTCCTTTCTTCCTTTCTTCCTTCTTTCCTTCCTTCCTTCCTTCCTTTCTTTCTTTCTTTCTTTCCTTTTCTTTTCTTTCAGCCTTCCAGGGCGTGCATGTCATTTAATCCCTATAGGAAAATCCACAAATTCCAGGCAAAACATCATTCTCCTCTCCTCCAGCTAATGGTTTATCAAAAACCCAGGGAATCACTGGAAGTGTGAGCAAATTCCACCAGCGGGCACCCAGTGGGATGTTTATAGACCTTTATACCTCAGTAACAGAATCAACCACTTTCTAACAATATCACAACTGATTTGTGAAACATCGTAGCTTCCCTGCTGGAGTGGAACCTTCCTGAAGGCCTGTGTCCATTCATCCAACCTGCTGTTCCCACAGCACTCAGCACAGGGCCTCATACCATTTTAAGTCATCCTCCTACACCTGCTAAAATATCACTGGCAGAGGCTCTTCCTGACTGCCTCCCTCCCCCACCCTCATGCACTCTTTATTGAATTACTCTGTTGTATTCATTCCCTTGAAGCATCTTCCATCTTTAGAATGCCCTTCTTTAGCCCCACATCTCCTTCCCCGGCTCCCTATTTATCCGTTCCCCTGCACGGCTGTAGTTCTCAAAAGAGGTGTCTACGTCCATTAGTATTTCCATTTCCTTACCTTGTGTGCCCTCTAAAACTCAGCTCGTTTTGAAGTTATTCTAAAATATTGGGATAAATTACAACTTTGTTTGTAACAGCATAAGATTAGAAACAACCTAAATGTCCAGCAATGACATTGATGGTTCATGCATACAAGGGAACATTCTGTACCTATTTTAAAAAATAAAAATTTGCTCTGCAGTATTGATAGGGAATGACCCCTAAGGTCTATTGTTAGGGGAAAACCATAATGTGCAGAATGGGAGTGTATAGTACGTTACAGTTTGAGTACCTTACAGTTTGTGTAAAACACAATGTAGAGGGGATACAGACACATATTTGTCGGTACATTAAACATCTTCAACACTGCTGGGGAAGATTAAATATCTTCACCACCCTCACCATCACTTTCTTTATTTTCAGAAATGGGAACACACTGCACAAGCTGTTCCGTACCTCACCTATAAAACTTATTGCTACATCTTACAGATCATTTTCTATATCAGCACTTGGAGATGGGCTCTGTCTGTGCCAAGGCCTGTGGAATTTCACTGTGTAGATGCATCATTTATCACACTCTTCAACCCACACTCTTCAACCTCCACCCTCCCTAGCTATTCTGCAGAAAGGGCTCAAGATCACCTGCCACTTCCTTGTTGCTGGAGGGTGGGGATGCACGGGGTGGGGGGGGGGTCAAGCCTTCCTTGGCCTTGGAAGCACTCAACACCCCTGACCACTCCCCACTTGAACTGCTCTTGGCTTCCCAGATACCACACACACATGGTTTGCATCCTACCTCTGAGTCTCTTTCAGTCTCTTTCTGGACTCTTCTCTATGCTCTACTAGTTGCCTTGGGCCTGGGTCCTTCCTTCTTTCCCCCCTGCCCCAACCTCATCCAGGCTCATGGCTTTAAATACCACCTACTTGCTGATGACCTGATAACCCTTCAATTTGTTTTTCCAGTTCCAGACCCCATATCAAACTGCAGACCTGACATCTCAATTTGGCCATCTATGACCAGCTTCATGATAACAATAGTGAACATTTGCAGAGTGCTGGCGACACTCTTCTAAGGACTTTCTAGAAATTAACGATTAATCCTTACAACTACCCTCTGAGGCAGGTAGAATTATTATCCACATTTTACGGATGAGGAAACTAAGGCAGAGAGGTCACAGAACATTCCCAAAGTCACTCGGAAAATGGTGGAGCTAAGATTCAAACTCAATCAGTCGTAGAGTCCACTTTCTTTGTCACTCTGCTTCATAGCCTACCTAAAACTGAATTTTAAAAAAAATCAATTAATCTACAAATATTTGGGGGTATTTACTAAATGCCAGGCCCTGCAACAGGTCCTGGGGAAAGAGTGGCAAGCAGGACAAACTGTCCCTTAAAAAAGAGACCTGCTCTTCCCTTGGGACCTGCCCTTTGTCCCAATTCCCTTCCCTATGGCAGAAAATGTCTCAGCCACTTAAGTGCTTAAAGCAAAATCTTGGGGGTGGGAGGGAAGGGGTCATTCTAGACCTGTCTCCTTCATCTCCCACCTCGCCTTCCTCCAGTCTGATGGCAAGGCTAACCAATTCTACTTCCAAATGTTCTATCCAGTCAACCTACTTCTTCAGATTCTCCCAAATCCACCTTGGCCAGGGCACCATCTTCTTGCCTGGATTACTAGTCCCACTGTTCTCTGTGCTGCCACTCTCACCCTCCCCCAACCCATCCTCCACATGGCAGCTACAAAGGTCTTTTGAGAAAAAAAAAAAGCATGTCACACGTCACTACCCCACTAGTTCCCACTGTACTTGGAACAAAACCCAAACTCCTTAACAAGGCTTCCGATCCCTGCCACCTCATGGCTTGCCACTGCCTGCCTCACCCTCTGAGGGCCAGCACACATGGCCCTGTTGTTAATAGGCTCTGAGCATTCCTCCCTGGGCTGTCATCTCCCCAACGAGACTGTACGCTCTGTAAAGACAGGGTGCGCCATCACTGTGTACTAAGTTTGCATCAATATCCAGGAACGAACATGTAGAAACATACTGTTCTCATAATGTTGTTTGCGGCACATTTGTGGCACAATGCCTGGCACATATAGATGCTTAAAAAAACACTTCATTTATTTTTTACTTTTGACCTCGCCACGCGGCATGTGAAATCTTAGTTCCCCGACCAGGGATCGAACCCGTGCCCCCTGCAGTAGAAGTGCGGAGTCCTAAACACGGGACCGCCAGGGAATTCCCCCCAAAATACTTGATAAACAGTAAATGAGTCACTGAATGCTTCATACGTTTTTGCTAACTCTAATCAATATTCTATATCATGGCCAGAGAAGAAACCAAGTTCAAGAGAGCAAAACAAGGGACTTCCCTGGCCGTCCAGTGATTAAGACTCCGCCCTTCTAATGTAGGGGGCACGGGTTTGATCCCTGGTCGGGGAACTAAGATCCCACATGAATCACTTTTTTTGGTGCAACTGGGCCAAAAAAAAAATACACAAAAAAATAAAATTTTTTTTAAAAAAAGAGAGAGTAAGATAATTACGGGCATGTGCTTCAGGAAAAGCTGGGTGTCTGGGCTTGCAGGGAGTAGCTCTGTAGTTCTGGTGAGGATCGAGACCTAAGAAATTAGGAAAGTAAAGCATGAGGCCAGAGGAGCCATTATCACCTGGAGAGGCTCATGGGAGCATGGGATGCAAGCATACAGGTTTTTGTCAGAGGATCCAGGGTTCCTGGGTGTGCATGCTGAGGGCGGGCCTTGGACGTTCCTATCCTTGCTAAGTGCCACAGAATATCAGCCCCAGGAGGTGAGAGAGGGACGTCCTAGCCAAGAACAAGACAGAGCCCAAAACTCCTTAGAGTATTTTGCCTGTTGCCAACCACTTGGTCCTTACTTGGTGGCAAAAGATTGAGACCACCCTTCTTCTCCAGACCCTCAGAAACCAGAAGAGTGGGTTCTGGTCACAGGTGACCTTGGGCAGTCGGAGTTCTTCTCTCAGTCCCATGCCGCCGTTTGACTTTGAACAGTAACTATGTCATTATGATGCATTTGATAGCAAAGCAAGTCTTTTTTAAGGATGAATAATTCCTCCATGATAAAAATAGCTACTGTTTATTGAGGGCCTTCGCTCTTTTCAGTTACTTTATTAGGTAGATTCCCAAGTTACCTCACCAAAGCCCCAAAAATAACCCTATGGGTTAAGTATTATGATTCACATTTTACAGCTAAGGAAATTGAAGCTCACAATTGCCCTCCCCATATATATAGCTAATCTAACTGAGTTTGGCGATGGGGATTCTACCTGACTCCAAACCTGGGCTCTTTCCAGTAGAGTAATTGTTTGTCTCCCATGCATATGCACTGTTCCCCCAAACCTTAAACTATTTCTGGGATCAGATCCTACATAGCTTCTCCAATCCTGTCCCTCTGGGGTCGTCTTGCCAACTTGCCAACTGGAGTAAATATCATAAAAGGAGTTTGTTTCTTTCTGGGATCAGCAGGTCTTGGCTGATCTGCTGTGTTCACCATGGGAACCTAAGAATTTATCATCTATGTGAAGAGTTGCCTTCCTCTCAGGTAAGCTTCGAAAAAATGAGGGGCCAAGTTCAAGGGAAGGACTTCCTCCCCAGAACAAGTAGATTGTCTAGCTCTGTTTGGAAAGTTTCTGCACCTCCACCAGTACTAAATTATGGCTCAGTGTTTGGTGAGATTATAAACCACCTTGCCCTTTCAGACTTCTGGGCAACGTTTTTCCCAGCTTTGGGCTTTGATAAAGATTACTCTGCTCTTACCATGGGGAGAGCTAAAGCAGGGAAGAGAGGATATTGGGAGAACCCACTACACAGCCCCTCTGAAGTTCTTGAATTTGGGGAGGAGGAGAGCCACTAGCCCTTTTCAGCTCTTAGGAGAACAATAGCTAGGATTTATTAAGGGCTCACTATCCACCAGGCACAATTCTAAACACTTTATATGCATTACTAATCTCATTTCACATATGGAAAAACTATCCCATAATAAAGGTACTATTATTATCCCCATTTCACAGATCAGGAAACTGAGGCTTAGAGGATAATTAACTTGCCTGCTTGCCTGGACACTCATTGCCTGATTCCTAGAGCCTAAACTTTGATCCATGCAGTCTTTCCAACTCTCCAGGCACCTGTGGTCAACGTCATTACTCTGCCAATTCCACAGGTGCATCATAATTGGGTGCTTTCTTCGGATCTAAAGGAAATGGCCTTCACTGCATGCTGGCATGCCAACAATGCCCTCTGAGGACATGACAGCAGTGAATTTGTCCCGAAGGTCACTCTGAGATGCCTCTTGTGTTCTGTCGCTTTCCAAGATGCGGCCTGTTCAGGGTAAGCAGAAGCTCTGGGATGATCCCCGTGACAGAGCGTGGTCATCCCTGCCCTGGTCTCTTTGACAAAGCATGCTGGCCAGCCGGCGGATGCCCTCGCCAGTTCAATGCCAGTGGCTGCGCCGGGACCTTCCTGACCTATTTGCCGGCACAGGGAGCGTGCAGGAGGGAAGATCAATCTCCAAGATAATTCAGGTTCTGTCTTTCTTCAAACCAGCCTCTGTCCTCTGCTCTAGCTCTGCCGACAATGATTAATGCGCCACCGACTATTTCCTTTCTTCAGCTTCTCCCTGGCTTTGGGGTTTATTTCACAGCCGTTGCCAGAGTTTCTCCTCAGCAGAGAGTAAATACTCGGAGATTGGAGCACAGCCCTTGGTGTTACTCAGAAAGCGTCCCAGGCAGCAGGTGGCACGGGGCCATCCCTGGAGTAGGTGATGCCACTGTTTAGGGCTCAGAGCTAACCCACCACCTCCACCAATGAAAGCCTAATCTTTTAATTATTCTGAAAATACCCAAACTAAGGATTGCAGGGAAGGCAATTACTAGGATTCATACGGTCTAGTCCTCATTTGTAATTATATATTATTATTTTTCTCCCTACTTTGTTCCAATAATGATTTAAGGCTGCTTCCAAAGATACACAAAACCCAGCAAAGATAAATAGAGTGGGACGTGAATTATAATGTCATGCCCACTCACAACCTCTGTGCCCCGTTCCACATATAGAACTGAGTTCATAACGCCTTTCAAAAATGAGGTAATTGGGACTTCCCTGGTGGGGCAGTGGTTAAGAATCCGCCTGCCAATGCAGGGGACACGGGTTCGAGCCCTGGTGCGGGAAGATCCCACATGCCGCGGAGCAAGTAAGCCCGCGCGCCACAACTACCAAGCCTGCGCTCTAGAGCCCGCGAGCCACAACTACTGAGCCCGCGTGCCGCAACTACTGAAGCCCACGCGCCTAGAGCCCGTGCTCTGCAATGAGAAGCCACTGTAATGAGAAGCCCGCGCACCGCAACAAAGAGTAGCCCCCGCTTGCTGCAACTAGAGGAAGCCCGCGCGCAGCAACGAACACCCAACGCAGCCAAAAATAAATAAATTTATAAAAAAAGAAAAATGAGGTAATTCTGCTGTTTTGGTGGCAACACTAGGTTCTTTGTAAAGCAAGGGGGTGGTACACAGTAATGAAAGGACCGGGGAGGGCACAAGAGATCCCATTTCTAATGCTGGTTCCCTCGGTGTGTGACCTTGGGCAAGTCACCCTCTCTGGACTTTGGATTCTAAAATCCTCAAATGTCTCTGCCCATCTCTGAGGCCTCCCCGCCACCATCATCACCATCATGCAGGTGGAAGCCAGTACTGCCCATCTAGCATGAGGCCCCCTAGGAATTACTATTAGAGAAATGGGTTCCCAGGAATACCTCTCTCTCTCTCTCTCTCTCTCATAAACACACACACACACACACACACACACACACACACACACACACACACACACAGAGAGAAAAATCTTCCCGGACACTGGAACAGTGGAACTTGAATGATCTCTTCCCCTAAGGCAAGAACCCTTTCTGATCTTTAGCTAAAGAGACACTTCTGGGATCAGGGTAGCATGGAGCATGTCCTTCTGAGAGGCAGGGGTCTCTCCCTCCCTCAGGTGTGAGCTACTTTCCTTCTTCCTCCTACAGTTCAAGATCCTCTTAGAACTCCGCCCGACTCTCCAGATCCAGTCTCAACTGCCTTCACTCCCTCCTAACCCCATTTTCCATTTGTTTATCAATTCCAGCACCTAACACCACTCACCTCAAGGCCGCCAGGAAGACTGATTTTAAAATGCAGGCCCGCCTCAAAAGCACACTCTCAAAAAAAAAAAAAAGTTTTAAAGTGGGCAAAGCCAATCTAAGGTGTCAAAAGTCAGCCTAGGGGTGACCTTGGAGGAAGGGGGACAATGGAGAGGGGCATGCCCCTTGGGAGGGGGCACAACAGGGACTTCGGGGTGGGGGGCCTGGGAACACGCTGCATCTTGATCTGGATACTGGCTACACGGGTGTGCCCAGCTTGTAAAGATTCATCAAGCTGTACATTTAGGATTTAGATACTTTTCTGTCTGTGTGCTGCACTTCAATAGAATGTTAACAAAATAAAAAATAAAATAGATAGGGAATTCCCTGGCGGTCCAGTGCTTAGGACTCCATGCTTTCACTACCGAGGGCGCGGCTTCGATCCCTCGTCAGGGAACTAATATGATCCCGCAAGCCGCGGGGGCGCGGCCAAAAAGAAAAACAATACAATAAATTAAAAAATACGCAAACAAACTGGGGAAGGAGAAGGCTTATAATTGCATGCAAGCTCTTGGGCAGGAGACCCGGCTGCAGGAGAGTGGGGGACACTCTGGGTGGAGTCGGGGTGGGGAGGCAGGGCAGTGAGGTTTTTCTAGAGACAGCCAGGAAGCACGGTTTAAAATCACGGGAACAGAAGCAAACTTTCTGCTCCATGATAGAAGCAAGTCGTTGAGAGCAATGCACCAGGTGGATGGGCCATGTTCAGGGTGAGGATTCACAGCACCCTGTCCACGGCCCAGGATGCCAGAGCAAGGGCAGCAAGTAGGCAGCGTTAGCGGATGGCCAGGCCCCCTGATCCGGCCTTTCCTGCCATCTTCCTCTCCTCCGCAGGAACTTCCTTCCACTCCAGCCAAACCGCACTTTTCACTCTCCCCTAGACAGGTGAGCCTTTCCCCCACTGGTGCCCATGACTGTTCCCCTCCGGGAACCCCTTTCTCCCTTCTTTCCTCTAACCCTGCTTCTTCTCCCTGGTTCCCACACACCACCTGGTCATGACACCCAGTTATGCCCAGAATGCAGTCCAGGGACCCGGGAGTCACCTCTGAGCTCTCTGACCATCTCACCCCTCCAACCTGACCCATCACCAAATCCTGTTTTCTGTCCTCTTGGCAGCTCTAGGAGTCATCCATTCCCTCTGCATCCAGCGCCTGCCTAGCACAATCTCTTGCCTAAGACCTGGCAATGACCTCCTAACTGGCCCCCTTTGTCCGCTCCTGCCCCTCTGCCGTCCATTTCCAGCACAGCAGCCAACAGCAATAACCATCCCTGCAAATCTCGACTGCTACTGGGTACCAGGTGCCCTTCCAGACACTCGGCACATCCTGGGGAGCAAAACGGATGCCTGTCCTTGAGGTGCTTGTATTCCAGCAGGAGAG
This sequence comes from Eubalaena glacialis, assembly GCF_028564815.1. Taxonomy (NCBI): domain Eukaryota; kingdom Metazoa; phylum Chordata; class Mammalia; order Artiodactyla; family Balaenidae; genus Eubalaena; species Eubalaena glacialis. The sequence continues at coordinate 37,010,723 of NC_083736.1, forward strand.
AGATGGATGATAAACAATAAAGGTAACGGGTCTTAAAATTGCCTCGGACAGTAGACAGTGATACACACCAAGGAAAGAAAAGTGGGAGCAGGTAAGGGCCAGCAGGAGGGCAGGGGGTAGGGAGAAGGTTTCAGGATTCAGGGGTGGTCAGGGGAACACTCTTTGAGGAGGTGAGAGGTGAGCAAAGACTCAAAGGAGGTGAGGGAGCCAAGAGGATTTCTGGAGGAAGAGAGTTGCAGGCAGAGGCATAGCCAGTGCAAAGGACCTGTGGCAGGAGGGTGTCTGCGGTGTGTAAGGAACAAGCAGGATTCCAGTGTGGCCAGAGTGTAAAGCAGGAGGATGGGTCAGAGAGGTAATTGGGGGCACAGCGCCCTGGAGCCAGAGCAATGGTACCCCTACAGCTTTCACTACTGAGATGAAGATGAAAACCCTCAGCCAGCTCACCAGGCCCTACCCTTAAGACCTTTGCTCTCGGCTTCTGTTTCCAGCCCCTTCCCACATCCGGGCCATCCCAGGAGACTGCCCGGATCCGTCTTCCCTCCACCTCACTTTCCTAGTCATTTGGAGCTCTATCTAAACAGCATTGCCTCTAAGACACATTCCCCCGAGCCAGGTTAGTCCCCCAGCTTCACCCTCTCAAACCACCTGGTCCTTAGCCTTACACCACAGGCCTCACCAGTTTGCAGCAATCTATCTTTAAGTCTATAATTAGTTCATTTGGTTCATCGCATCTTTGACAGGTGTTTACTCTATGCCGAGCACTGTCCTGGGCGCCAGGGCACCGTGGAGAACAAGATTGACAGGGTCCCTGTGCTAAGGGAGACGGACCATAAACACAAAGCAAATAGAGAAGATAACTTCGGATGATGATATGAGCTGCAAAGAAGATGAAACAGGGCAGCGTGGCTGCGAGGGGCGGGGATGGCCAGGGAGGCCTCATCCCGGGCATGGCCTCTGAGCTGAGAGGGGACCAGCTGTCTGGGGATAAGGGAAAAAGAGCTCCAGGCAGCTGAAGGGTAAGTGCACAGGTCCTGAAGTACGACTGCCCCTGAACTATTTGAGCAAGGGAACAACGACGGCCTGTGTGGCTGGAGCCGAAGGGGCTTGTCTCTCCAGCTAGAAAGGCGGTCCCACAAGACCCAGGACCTCTGTGTTTCCTCTGTGGCTGCACCCACTGTGCCTGCCCACAGCTGCCACTCACCACATTTGTTGGATGAAGGAGTAGATATTTCATTTCTGCCCCTCCTTCAATCCCACTTTATCCCTGAACTCTTCCCAGTCCTCTCCAGACCTCCAAGAATACTTCCTCCCCTAAGCCAAAACCTCAGAACCTTTGCTTGAGATCCTTGGATGGTCAGCTTGGGGCCGGGCAACCCCTTGAAATGGTGCAAAAATGGTGGCCTTGGTGCCCGTGTCCATTTTTCGGGGGGCGCATGCATCAAAGTCCGGAAGGTCTGAGACCTGACCTTTCAAAACGTTTATGAAACAGTGGCCCGAATCCCTGGCTTTGCCGATGTGGGAACTGAGGTCTAGAGGACGGACCATGTATCCCGGGCTCCCCATCAGGCCGCCAGCTGCTAGGCCACGAGACCCACCTGATCTGGCTGCAGGAAGCCGGTGTGGGTGCTCTCTCTTTGGCACTTGCAGCCTCACAGACGCATGTGAGGTGGCTTGCCCCCGGCCCCTTCTGTTTGGTTGTCCTCGCTTTAACCTGTAACGCGCACTAAGTCCCTTGTGGCTGATGTCCTTCCTCCTGGGATTATGCATTCCCTGGGGGCAGGATGGGCTTCTTGGATTTTTTAAAATGTTACCTGACCTTACTCTTTACTTCTGCATCTACACACTTCCAACTGAGGGACCCCACGAGCACCGGCTGCCCAGACAGCTCCTTCCTCCCACGCCTGAAGGACCACGGAAGCCGCCACGTGGGGCCTTCACTGGCTTGTGGTCAGGCCTGTGGCTGGATATTCTTAGCAGCCTTCAGCCGGTCATCCCGAGAATCTCAACTCCCCTGCCACCAGGGCTTAGATCGCTCACCGCCGGGGCCAAGATGTTCTCTGTTTCCAAGCAGACAACTCAGAGACGAGTGAAGCGAAGCATGTTTGTTTCAAAGGCCCGCAGCCCAGCGTCACACTCAGCCAGGGGCTGCTCACTGCCGCCTGGGCCTGACGAGCAGCCAGATTGTTGGGAGAACGCGTTCTGACTTAGCAGGAACTGTTCAGCCCAGCAGGGGCTCTTGGCCACAGCAGGGCAGTTAGTGTGGCTGACCTTTTGCCTGGGCCCTGGGGCAACTCGGAGGCCAGGGAGTCTCAGATACTGGCTGACCTTCCTTTCTACAGGTCGAAGGCATCCACTGTGGGTCAAGAGGCAATTTTTTTGGGTCGTTTCTTACCGTTATTATTTTTTTAATTTTAATTTTATATTGGAGTATAGTTGACTTACAATGTTGTGTTAGTTTCAGGGGTACAGCAAAGTGATTCAGTTATACATATACATATATCTGTTCTTTTTCAGATTCTTTTTCCATATAGGTTATTACAGAGTGTTGAGTAGAGTTCCCTGTGCTATACAGTAGGCCCTTGTTGGGTATCTACTTAATATATAGTAGTGTGTATATGTTAATCCCCAACTCCTAATTTATCCCTCTCCCCACCCTTCCCCCCGGTAACCAGAAGTTTGTTTTTGAAGTCTGTGGGTCTGTTTCTGTTTTGTAAATAAGTTCAGTTGTATCATTTTTTTTAGATTCCACATATAAGTGATCTCCTATGATATTTGTCTTTCTCTTTCTGACTTACGTCACTTAGTATGATAATCTCTAGGTCCATCCATGTAAGCAGCAACTTTAAAAAAAAAAAAAGGGGGGTCCTGGGGATCAGAAATCCCCGTTGTGGCTCTTTCCTGAAATCCCTGGGTGAATTCCCCTTCTGGATGAACCGGTTTCTCCCACCCTGGAGGGTACCTCACACCTGGCATGCCACCAAGCTGTGTGTGCAGTGGCAGGGGTGGGGACGGGGGTGGAGGGTCACTGTGGGCGGGAGGGCAGTGTAGTCAGTAGGGGCGCTACAGTCAGTTAATCGCATTTTGGGGGTGGAGGTTTCTGCACATTCACCATCCCGTCCATTCACAATGGTGTTCAGAGGCAGAACTCATCAGGCCGCCCCGCAGAGCTGCGGCTCTGGCAATGGGTGTTGGCTTTGTCAGCCTTTTCTGCTGGGCTGCTACCAACACCGCATCCCTGAGCTGCGCTGTGTGCCCATCAGAACTGCAAATAATATGGCACTTGACCTCTCCCAACTCCGCACCTTTTCTTCTTGTTTTCTTCCACACTTTCTCATTTCTCTTGGGGTGGCTGGACCTGCAGCTGTGTCTTACTTTCCTGCATTTATCTGGCTCCGGAAGTCTGTGTGTGTGTATGTGTGTGTGTGTGTGTTTGTGTGTGTGTGTGTAAGGGGGTTCTGGGGGGAGCAGAAATGTTTCCTCTCGCCCAGCATCACCGTTCTACCAATCCACAGCAGATAAAAGTCAGGTTCAATGTCAAAACCCTGAGTCTTTGAGGATGCCACGTGGTGAGGAAAGGCAGCTGTGGAATGGATTTGGGGGAAGGGGCAGGGGCCTGGGAGGGGAGGAATAACAACCAGAGAAGCTGCGATAGGAGAAACCTTCCAAATCCCCACTGGGCTCTTGGTGACTTTGGGATATGAGGACCGGGGGGGAATCGTTGAGCTAGGGGTTAAGGGGACCACGAAGATTCCGAACTCAATTCTATTCTTCAAACTCTTATTAAACACCCCGTATGTATAAGTCAGATGTTATGGGAACTAGACTGCCCTGAAAAAGACACCCCAGGCACCTGGGGGAAGCGGCAGGCCAGATGGAAGATGGAGGGGTTTGTCTGGGGCCTGGGGCGTGGGGTGATAAAGGCCGGTGAGGCCAGCCTGGCTTGTCCTGTTCTGGGAGGTTGCCCACACAGTCTCCTCAAAGCCAGGGAGCCAGTGGCACAGGCACGTGAGGTCCTTGCAGCCTGCTGAGCGCCTGCAGTGATGTACTAGGGGCAGCTGCCCTGGGAAAGATGCGTGTTTGTTGGAGAGAGTGAATCTGGAGGGTTTAAGGACCTAGAGTTGGAGTTTTTCCTCACTAACCTCACAACGGGCAGGTAATAAAATAGCAGAAATAATAGTACTAGCAGTTGCATGTTTGAGCATTTACTATAGTCTCCTGTCATAGATTAAAAATGGCCACCAAAAAAAAAAAAGATTGTCACAACTTTGTAGCTCTCCCCACCAAAGGGTGTGTTATGGGATGAATTGTGTCCCCCCAAATCCATATTTTGGAATCCTAAGCCCTAGTAGCTCTGAATGTGACTGTATTTGGTGTTAGGGTCTTTAAAGAGGTAATTCAGTTAAAATGTGGTCACTCAAAATGAGTTCACACAGGTGGGCCCTAATCCAGTCTGACTGGGTCCTTATAAGAAGAGGAAATATGGACACAGACACACAGAGAGAAGACCATGTGAGGACACAGGAAGAAGGTAGCCATCTACAAGCCAAAGGAGAGAGGCTTCAGAAGCCACCAACCCTGCCCACACCCTGATCTTGGACTTCCAGCCTCTAGATCTGTGAGGCAGTATATTTCGGTGGTTTTAGGCACCTGGTCTACGGTACTTTTGTTACGGCAGCCAGAGCAGACTAATACAGAGTGGAATCTGTGTCCCCTTCCCTAGAAGCTGGGCTGGCCTGGTGACTCGCTCTGACCAACAGAATGTGGCAGAAGCGATACTGTGTGACTTCTGAGATAAGGCCTTAAAAGACCTTGCAGCAACCTGCTTCACTCTCTCAGGCAGTTCTGAAAATGCCACATAAGGAAGCCAGTCTTGTGTATTAGAGGATTCGAGGTGACAGGTTGGAGAGCCACTGTTCACCCCAGCTGAGAACTGGTACCAACTGCCATACTGTGCATGAGGCCATCTTGGGCCTCCCCTGAGGTGAGTGAGCTGCATGAACGAGCCCGGCCAACCCACCCAATGGTGAGGAAGAAGAAATTGTTGTTGTGTTAAGCCACTGCATTTTAGAGCAGTTTGTTACACAGCAATAACAAACTAATACAGCTCATTGAAACGTACTATAGAAAGGGTTCCATCCCAGAGTTTTAGAAGAAAGTTATGTTTTCGTGACTATTGGGCAAAGCCCTCCATTAAGTGAGAAAAATCTTTACCTAGAACTCTTTCTTCCCTCAGCTACCTCTGGCTTGACCCCCGCACTGTGTCTGTGCCTGCTGTTTCCAATTCTGAAGCACAGCATGGGGTACCTCTCAGGAGGGAAAGGGGGCAGGGAGCGCTTTCCCTGAATCATCAAGAGAGAGGAAGACCTCCATTTCTTTATCTGCCAACAAGGAGCGGCTGCCTATGCCAGTCAAATCCCCGGATGTCGTTTAACCGAACACCTTCTGGATACACAGCAGTAGAATCACTATGGAAATAGCCACCATTTATTAAGCACCTACTAATATTAGGTGCATATTTAATGCATTCTCTTATTTAATTCTCCTAGAAGTATGGGCAGAACAAGTCACTAGTCACAGTGATTACCCTCTTGTTGATGAGGAAACTGAGACTCAGAGAGGTTAAGTACCTCTCCTAAGGTCACAAAGCTAGTGGGCCTGGACTTGCAAAGTGATGGTCTTTCTTCTCTCCCAAGGTTTGATGCTTAAGGAGAATGGGGATTCCCCCCCCACACACACACGCAGTGAATAGAAATAGGAGGAGCTGGTCTATAAAGAGGAGCCAGGCCAGGTTCGCAAGGGAGAACCAGGGTGGAGCCACCTGGAAAAGCCTCAGGGAGCAGGTGTCGCAGTCTGAAGGGGGGAGGAGCTGGGAGGCCTTGGGGAGGTGGAGGTGGGGGGCGTGGGGAGCTCTTCATTGTCCTTACCTGGGGGCAGGGAGGGGCGGATGGAACCCACCCCTGTAGGAGGCCACCCCTCCACCACCTCCCTCCGGGCTCCCCGCTGGTTTCTCCTTCTGGATGACTCTGCCCTCCCCGGGCAACTCCCCAGGCTCTCCTCCCTCCTTCCCTCACTCCTACTTATGCAAATCCCTAACCACTGAAGACCAACTTGATTAGGGGCTGACTGTGTGCCCAGGGCCCTGCCAAGTGCTTATCTGCATCCCCTCATTTCATCCTCATGACTGATGCTTCAAGGTGGGCACCTCGTTATCCCCACTTTACAGATGGGGAAACTGAGGCACGGAGCTGTGAGAGGATGAGCAGCCTGCATTATGGCCTAGCCTAGTTAGTCCTCTCCTGGCCTCCCCAGCCCTCCAAGAGCTGCCCGGCCATGGATTCCTGAGGTGCTCCCACACGTGTATCATTCACTTGGGCACGTGGTGCCTGTTCATCAATTTGCTCTCCTTGACCGGCATCACGAGGCCTATGGACCATTTCTCGCCCTCAGCACGGTGTTGGGCACGTAGGAGCGCAATAATGTGAGCTCTGGGGGCTAAAGTGTTGCACGGCTGTGCGGTTCTGAGCCTTACCCCGCCCGGCTCTAAACAACACGGTCGCCCAACGTGAGGTGAGGCTAGTGGTGGTGATGAAGAAGGTGAGGGAGCCCCAGAAGGAAAAGCAGGACCAAAGGGAGCAGCATCCTCAGGCTGCCAAACACAGGTCCCGCCGTCTTCCTCCAGAATAAGAGTGTGAGCAAGAGGGGTCCATGGGAGAGCTCCTCAGGGAGGGCACTCGGCCACCTTCCCAAAGGACAGCAGCTCACTGGAGCAGACGCGTAAGGGTTCCTGCCTCTTCTGTCCTGCCTTCCCTGTTGGGCAAATCCTACCCACTCTGGCACCAGCTGGAACCCAGCCTCCCTCTTAACGCTGCCTTATCCGGAGGCACCCTTGAATGCAGCTCTGGAAGGCAAGCCATCCCCCATCTTCCCCTGGCAGCCCGGGAACTGGCCCAATGGTCTCCCTTTGACCTCTCCTCAGCCCCCCGACTCTCTCCCGACCTGGGGTGAAGAAAGCAAGGGCGGAGATGGGACCCACTCCTGAACAAGAGAAGGAAGAACAACGCCCCCAAGAGCCACTCTCTGACTGCTTTCTATTCAGCTGCCACTCAGTTCCCCATCCCAACACGTGTGGGCCTCCCAAGGGACCCACACCAGGGCATCTGTCCTGGAGACATTGTGTCCTCAGCCGGGTGTTCCCATTTGGAGCCCAAGAAGGTTCCAGTTGAGCCCAGGCACTCGGTTGGGGCTGGTACGGGGTCTCAGGGGACCACGGGAGACCTTGTGTATCCAACAACCCCCATCGGGGAATCAGAAAGTACCTCACTGCTGCCCCGTACTAACTATCCCAAGGCACTAGAAATGACTAGAAACTGAGAAAGAGGGAGTTCCCTGGTGGTCCAGTGGTTAGGACTCGGCGTTTTCACTGCCGTGGCCCAGGTTCAATCCTTGGTCGGGAAACTAAGATCCCACCAAAAAAAAAAAAGAAACTGAGAAAGACTGTCCCTTCACCCCATCCTTACAGCCCAGTAGACATGAACAAAAGCAACTGGAAACCTGGCACCTGGCACTGACTTTGCCCTGGGAGCTCCTGGGCCTCAAACTAGAAGAAGAGGAATTCACATTTGTCCAGCACTTCAAAGATATCTCACTTAATCCTCATCACAACCCCATCAGATACCGTGGCAGTTTTAAACAGGTCCGTGGGTCATTTGACACTCTTCCCATCAAGAGGTGAGGGCGATGATCCCACTCCTAGAAATCTGGGTGGGCTCATGACTGCTCTGAATGCAACAGAAGTGATGCTGTGAGACTTCTAAGGCCAAGTCAGAACAGGCCATGCAGCTTCCTCCTGGCTTTCTGGGGCACCCATTCTGGGACAAGTCAAAAAGAAGTCATGGCCATGCTGGGGGGTCACAGGTAGATGCCCCAGTTTACAGCCCAGCTGAGCTCCCAGACAATGGCCAGCAACAACTGGTAGCCGCGTGGGCGTGCCATCTTGGACATCCCTCAGATGGCTGCAGCCCCTGTTGATACCTGACTGTAACGCCCAAAAAGAACCACCCGGCTGAGCCCTTCCAAGAACTCCTGACCCACAGAGTTGTGACCAAAATAAAACAGTTGTTTTAAGGGGCAAAGTAATTTGTTGATAAATTACCTACCAACAAATCTGGGGTAATTTTTGCACCAAAACCAGATCCATAGTGAGGTTCCCACTTCACAGAAGAGGAAACTGAGGCTCAGGGGGGTTGAGTACCTTGTCCATGGTCACACGCCTGGTAAGTGGAAGAGTTAAGACTCAAACTCTGCCTCTCTCAATCCAAACCGTCTATCACAGCCCCTCCTCACAGGCCCCCTGACATTTTCTCACTTCCTAGAAGAGAACATTCTTTTCAGAATCAATTCGTTTCCAAACCTGGCTGTGCATCAGCGTCAACTGTGGTGAGAGGTGAAGATAGAGATTTCCAGGTCCCACCCCAGGTCTAAGGAGTAAGGCCAGGACACTGCATTCTACGCTGACACCCCAGGTGATACTGAGACCATTGGTGAGTGAACCAAGCAGCAGGCCCCGCTGCTCAGCCAGGCTATCAGAGACAATTAGAGGGGACCAGCAAGCTTTTCTTCAAAATATACCCAGTGTCAGGACACCACTCACCACATGTGCTCATCTGAGTCAATTGAGACTTTCTTGATCTTACCATCTGAGAAGTCTTCTCCGGCCCCACACAACTAAGAGACAGAACCTAACGGTCATGTATCTGATCAATAAGCACATCGTAGGCAACTGGTGTGTGAGAACACCTTGCTAGACACCATGGTCCGTCCAAGAACTTACAACTGAGCTGAGGAGATAAGGTGTAACCGAACAAACAAAGGATAAGTTTTGTGGCTGTGACGATAAGCACAAAGGCACCTGGGAGATTTCAACTTAAAGGTAGTCTGGGAGGGCTCTGTGGAGGTGGTGTGCCTGGAGCTGGGCATCAAGGTGAGCAAGGAGATCATTCCAGGTGGGGGATCCAGGAGCTGAGTCTCCCTCAGGGAGCAGAGCGGGCCAGAGGGTGTGGGTGGGCAGTGGGAAGCCTGGGGCTGCCGGGCAGGTGTGCTTGTGTCATATGGAAACCACTGTAGAGCAGGACCAGATTGGTGGTGGTTGGGAGGGTGGGAGTGGGAATTTGAGGCTCGATCCAGATTTTTATTTTCTCAGTTTCCAAAAGCTACTGTCATTAAAGATCAAGGACCACATTTCAGCTTTTCCTGAAAAGTAAAAGAAAACCATGTGCTTTTATTTCCCAGGGCATCAGCTAACATTTTCCCCAGGATGGTTTTACAGGAGACACTTGGGAGAATTTTCAAGGAAGAAAAATCCTTTGTTTCTGCCCTTTAGGAGCTTGAAATCTCATAGGGTCCACCAGAATGCCTAAAAGGAAAGAGGAAATTCCAAGTGCTGGCAAGGAGAATTCTCCTATTCAGTTCTGGGAATATAAACTGGCATGCCCACTTTGGAAAAGGTTTGGCACTATCTATGAAAGCTGAACACAGGCCCAGCGACTCAGCTTGTGGGTATACAGACACCCAGCAGAAACGTGTCCATCTATTCACTAGAAGGCATGTACATAAGTGTTCATAGTGGCACTATTAGGAATAGCCCCAAAGCAAAACTGCCCAAGTACCCATCAACAGGAGAATAGCGGAGAAATAAAATGTGGTGTATTCAAACCATGGAATAGTACACAGCAAAGAGAATGAGTGAACCATCCACCACACACTACGGATGGATCTTATAAGCACAGCGTGGAGCAAGAGGAACCAGACACACAAAAATTTCATATTGTAGATTCCGTTTCTATAAAGTACCAAATCAGGCAACGCTAATCATGCTATTAGAAGTTAGGTTAGCAGTTATCTCTGGGGCCATAGTACTTGGAAGGGGGCACGAGATGATTTCTGGGGTGCTGGTGATGTTTCCTGATCTGGGCACTGGATATATGGGTGTGTTCATCAAGCCCGACGCTAATGATCTGTGTGCTCTTCTGTACAGCTATTTTGCGTCAATAAAAACGAAATCATTACCATTGTCATCATCATCATCTAATGGGGAATGAAGGCAGAAGGCACAGAAGGGCCTCTGGGATAGAGTTGCGAAGAGATTTACATGGAGAGTGACAAAGAAACAAAGCCGAGGGACGTTCCGACATGGATAAGTTCAAGATGGACCCAGTTAAATCAAGCAAAGTTGTCAGTGAAATCAGAGAGCAAGTTGCAGTTTCAGGAGTGCCCGACACGCTCCATAATGGCGGCTGGTCTAAGAGGCGATTACATCCAGCTGGTCCCCTCTCCAGACCTAGGCTAGGATTAGTTACAGAAGATGGATCACCTCACACACCTTTGGAGACAGGAGGCAGAATTCCCCCAAATAAGAGATGGTCTGAATCCTCATGGGGCCCCACCATTAAACATCTGCCCCAACACTCCATTCTCTCTGCTTACAAGATGTAAATCTTGATGCTGCCACCTTGAATTTTTATACAGTGGATTCCTTTGATTGGAATCACTTTGGGCAAAGGTGATTATACTCCATTAGCTGTCGGAATCAATTGAACAGCGAGCTTTCCTTCCTAAAGGGAAGGGCCAGTTTCCAGTACTTGGCTTACTGCAGAGCCCTGGAGGAATTCATTGAAGGGAGGCCCGATTTTAAACAACATCACTTTTTGAAGAGACATTAGGCATCCCTCCCACATTATTCAAGGATGGCATGAGAAAGGCAGGGCAGGACGGGGGTGGGGGGGTGGGGGTGGGGGGGGGTGGGGAAGGAGTTGTAAGAAAGAGCTGGAATCTTCGACCTATTCCCTTATACAATCAATGCATGAAGAAGGCCTGTCCTAGACAGCCAGTGAGACTAGCTAGAATGTCTACTTGGTAGTAGAGTGAGGTCCAGTGGTGACACTTCCTGGGTCTTACTCCAGATTTGTGTCACTCCAAGACATGCTCAGAGGCCAGCAAGGACACTTGCTAGGTCTCGGGTCTCCTCTGGTTTTTCCCACCTACACCCGCATCCTTACGTAAGAAACCCAGGCAAGAAGAAAGGTCTGCATCATGGTGTTCTTTCTCAGCATTGGGATGGCCTGTGGTCCATTTTCCCAGGTTTCCTGAGGTTGGCGGCCATGATTCAGAAGCCTCTGGTCCCATAATAAACCACCTCAGGGATGTGAATGTGTAATTATTGCATGGATTTAATGTAATATAAAACAGAGGATTCCAGCAAAGGCGGTCATATCATTTCATATATGTATTTGTATATATAAATGTCTTAGCTAGAGGTACATAGTTTTGGTTTGAACCATCTGTTTCAGATTGCATTACTGTTCCCAAATCTTCACCCCACCCTATATCCACGCCCTTTGCCACGTGACTTTACAGTTCATCCCTCTAGAGGTGGAGTGGCCCCCCCCACCCCATTGATGTCAGGCCACGAATGTCCTTCGGCCAGTGGAATGTAAGCAGAAGTAACAGTGCACAAGCTCTGAGTCTAGGACTTGAGTCATTGCATTTCTACTCTACCCTCTTGCACTTCTGCTATTGCCAGGAGGCCGTGTCCCAGGTAGCCCGCTCGTCCTTGGAGGATGAGAGACCCATGGAGCAGACTGGACCCAACCCACACTTGCAGTCAAGCCCAGTCGGGCACAGTCTAGATCAGCTAACCACAGGGGATCCACAGACACGGATGTGAGAACTAAATGCTTACTGATGTCAACTACTAAGTCTGGGGGTAGTAGCTCGTTATACAGCATAATTGCAGCAAGCGTGGACTGATATTCCACCTGAGCACTTTATTCCATCAATGCACGATCTGCCATCTAAAAGAACATCTCATTTCTCTCCCCTTACCCCCTGTTTTTTTTGACCGTGCTGTGCAGCATGTGCGTTTTAGTTCCCAGAGCAGGGATTGAACCCACACCCCCTGCACTGGAAGCGTGGAGTCTTAACCACTGGACCGCCAGGGAAGTCCCTCCCCTTACCCTTCTTAATTCTTCATAGATTTATCATAACCTGAAATGTTTTATATATATATATATATGGCTCATGCACTTATTGTTTCTCAAGTAAAACAAAGTTTTATTATGGCCAAGATACTGTTTTGTTCCCTGCTATAAACGCCCAAAGCCCTAGTAGGAGCGTGGCAGGTGTTAAGTAATTACGTACGGAATGGATGGATAGTCCTTTTTGCCTTCAATTAATATGCCTCTTGTCTAATTTGTGTTCCTCTGTGAAGCTCAACGACGTGGTGATAGGCAAAGTTGAGGAAGAAGAAAACATTTTGTGCAGAAAAAAAAATCTGTGAGCAGATCACCGGATATTGTCCCTGATGAGGGGTGAGGGATTTTTTCCTCAAGGAGCCGCTCCCCGTGGTCAGGGCCCTCAGCAACCACAGCAGGCCTCCAGAACTGTGACAAGTCAGCAGGTGGCTTGGCCAGTGCCATCCAATGGAACCACGACACTGCTAAGTTTCTGTGGCCCATCTCAGGGGCTGTCCTCAGCCCTAGGAGCTTTGTGTGTGTCAGTTCACTGGGGGGAACTTCAAAGGGACTGATGTGGCTTCCAAGAGCCGTCAGGACATTTGACTCCCTGGCATTGGGCCAGCATCACACGTTAATTAAATTATATGGCAGAAACACCACAATGTCAAGGTCAGACATTACAGCCGTCAAAGCCTAACATTAGGCGCAGTATTTTATAGCACAGAGCAAAGTATACCTTTAAACAAATTTCCTTATCTTTCCCGTGTCGTCTCTTGCCTCTGGCTCGTCAGACATCTGCCATTCGATGCTGCCCATGTGAAGAGCATCCCGGACAACTTTGTCTGAGGGTCCTTAAGACCCCCTCTGGCTTGTCAGATGCGGGGGTGGGGGGGTGGTTCCTGGGATCGTACCCACTTGCCCCGTCTGACCCTCAACTTGGGCCTGAAACGGGCCTTTGTGAGCCTGGAACTCCCTGAGGGAGAAGGATGTATTCTTCCTGGCTTTGTCCCGAAAGTAAACGCTAGTTCTTTCTTCGAAGATGGTTCTATCAGCAGGGAAGCAACTAGCCAGGCTAGAAAATGGGGAGGGAAAAAAAAAAAAAAGGCTTTCCCTCCAAATGTCTTTTTAATAAGCACGGCTAGAAACTCTTCATGAGTGTGGAAACTGTCCAGGGGAAGCCCCCGGCTCCGAGCAGAGCTGAGCCAGGGCAATTCTCTCAGGCTGGGAAGGATTATGAAGCCACATTCTGGGTTTCCTCCGGCCTCTCTCGCGGTTACTGATGAAAACTGGGAGGCCATGAACTCAGGGCCAAATGACTCACGTGCAATCACCGAAGCAAAGCTGATACCAAATGTGTTTGTCTTGTCTCCCCAATACCTGTTAAGCACCTTCTATATGCCAGGCACTATTTTACTGCTTTATCTCCATCAACTAACTTAATTCTCCCAACATTATGAAATCTGTTGTTTTATCTGCCCCACCCCTCCATTTTATAGACAGGCAAAGTGAGGCACTGAGAGCAATTGCCCAAGGCCACACTGAGAGCAATTGCCTAAGGCCACGCCGCTGGTCAAGTGGCCGAGCCAGGTTTGGAAGGAACCAGGGCAGCCTGGCTGTGCCCTACCAGCTACTGTGTTGTCTTGGCTATTGAATCCCAGAAACCTCCCACGAGCCCAGCGCAATAAGGTGCTGAGGGCTATGGGGGGAGCACCCTGTACAAGCAATGTATCCATGAGGGCCTAAGTAACATTTTAAGATAAAGTTAAATTAATTCAGATCTTTGAAGGGGTTTTGAATTCTTTCCAAGGGTAGGAGTGTTGAATAAATACAGTGCTTTCAAAAACCTGCCTTCCTATATGTGTGTTCATTGTACTTGTTCTTTACATTTTTCTGTGGGTTTCGGATTTTTTTTCAAAATAAAATTTAAATGTTTTAAAAAGAATTAGCTTTGGGCTTCCCTGGTGGCACAGTGGTTAAGAATCCGCTTGCCAATGCAGGGGACACGGGTTCGAGCCCTGGTCTGGGGAGATCCCACATGACGCGGAGCAACAAAGCCTGTGTGCCACAACTACTGAGCCTGCGCTCTAGAGCCCGCGAGCCACAACTACTGAGCCCTCGTGCCACAACTACTGAAGCCCACGTGCCTAGAGCCCGCGCTCCACAACAAGAGAAGCCACCGCAATGAGAAGCCCGTGCACAGCAACGAAGAGCAGCCCCCGCTCGCCGCAAGTAGAGAAAGCCTGCGCGCAGCAACGAAGACCGAACGCAGCCAAAAATAAATAAATAAAACAAATAAATTAAAAATAAATAAATAAAAAGAATTAGCTTTAATAGACTATCTTGGAGGGCTTCCCTGGTGGTCCAGTGGTTAAGATTTCACGCTTCCACTGCAGGAGGCACGGGTTCGATTCCTGGTCAGGGAACTAAGATCCTGCATGCTGTGGGGCAAGGCCAAAATTTTTTTAAAAAAGAAAATAGACTATGTTGGGGAGGGTAAGCAAGAAACCGGGAGCGGTGATTGCCTATAGAGAGGCAGCCTGGGTGGCTGAAGAACGGTGTGGTGGGACGGCGGAGTGGCGCCCCTTGATATTCTCGGAATTTTGTGCCACAGGCAGGTGTTATCCGTAGCATCTGCCGTGCACGTGACATCGTCTGGGTGGAACCTCAGGAAAGCAAGAGCAGAACTCCCGGTTCCCAAGTCCCTATCCAGCAGGCTGGCTGCTCAGAGTGTGGGGGAATCTTTGGTTATCCAGCTGTAAGTGGAAAGTGGGCAGAAACACCCCCATCCACTCTTTGGCTTGAAAAATATAAGCTTGAGGAGGAGAATCAAGGGCAGCTTTCTGCCGGCTTTAGGTACTGTGAGCACAGGGAGGCTTTCAGCCACATGGGGCTTAAGTCTCTCGGGGAGACTGTAAGTTGTCTAAGGAGGGGCCCAGAGCCTGGTAGCCTGGGGTCTCCCCCAGCCACCCCCAACAGTCGCAAGCACCCTGCTCAACAGACAGAGGGGGCTCTGTGGAGTGCTTGTGGAATGAATGAGCCGTGCTCACCTCCGCACAGGGTCCATCTGGCCCGATACTCTCCCCATGATACGTATGGGTACCTCTTGGGGCCTGGATGTCACACTTATCACGAGTTAGCAGTGCTTCCCAGCCTTGACACACGTAGAACGTGATGATATTTTTACAACGCACAAGGGTAAAAAGCGACCAAGTGTTCACAACGGCCGCACTTGGCTGCTCAAGGCCTGAAGCTACCCCCGCCCCTGCCAGCCCCACCAGGCCACCCCAAGGGTCTGGCCCACTGGCAACCCCGTCACTCTTGGCAAGCTCTGGGTGGAGGGCTGCAGGGGCCATTCGCTGGCTGTCTGGAGCTAGCCACCTAGATGAGGAGAGGGCGGGCTGAGGGCACTGCTAAGGGGCAGCAGGGTTTCCTGGGGTTCGGGCTAGGTGCGAGGGTGTGCCCCGGGCTGGGGGGCGACGTGGGCCTGAGTGGTGGGCTGGACGGGGCAGGCTGCCAGCTCCAGCTGGCCCGCGGCCAGGAAGTCTGACTGAACTTGGGCCAGCCCTGTTGGCCCACAGACTCTGTAAGCTGAACTGCTCCAGCGCTCCTGGGCCTTTGTTTTCGCTTCCCCACCGCTCTCCCTTAGTGTTTAGGAATGTGCTTTGAAGGTTCCAGCGTGTTTCGCCTCTGCTTAGAGAAACCAAGAGCAGAGGCTGGGCGGAGGCCAGATGGCTGCAGGGAGGGCACCTGTGATCACACTGCGAGCGCCCCAAGGGGCAGGTGGAATCCAGGGGGCGCAGAGCGGGGGGCGGGGGCACTTAAGCCAGCCCCCTTTCTCTGCTGGAAGACTGTTTCCAGTGCTAAACCTTGGAGAGTCTCGGGTTTATTTTGTTAAGGGAGGCGGTATTCCCTTACCAGCTCCCCCAGAGAGCCTCCATTTATCCAGGAGCCTTTGGGGGGTAAGCTACACTCTCGTATTTGTCCAGAGCAAGAGAGAGAGCTGCAAGTAGTGCTCCAGCTAGAAAAGTTGCCTCCTCTGTTCGCACGAGACTCACTTCCCCGGCCTGCCTTGGGAAACGCCGGCAGGCCCTCCGACGACAGCGGAGTGAAAGGCCCTGGTCTAGACGGCCTCTCTCGCACCTCCACCCCTGGGAGAGTGGCCTCATGTCCAGGCTGCCCTCCCGTAAACCTCACTGTGGCCCTTCGAGTGGCCGGCCAGCTTCCTTCTTCCCCAGCCCCCTCGCCCACCGTCCTTCATGGCCTGTGTTACCCCCTACTCACCTGCTCGAGCCTTTGAGGGCTCCTAGCACTGTGGTCTCGTAGGCCCAGCACAGCGCTTTGCACACAGCAAGCGCTTAACAAATGCTATGTGACAAAAATACCTGGGCTCTGCAGTGACCAAGATCACCCTGGGTCCCTCTGTAACCAGAAGTCCTCTTCCTCCTCTGATTCCCAAAGCAGGGAGCTCTGGGTTCTGGTCCTACTTTTGCCACTGATGTGTCACCTTGAGCTAGCGTTGTCACGCTCTGAACCGATTTCCTCAGCTGGACTAAATGGGGGCTCAATCAAAGCCCTGGCGGCTATGCTCTGAGATCTGCGCGCACTCTTGTTTTCCCAGCTGTTGCTTTAAGCCCTGGTCTGGCCATTTCCGTCCTGCCAGGGCTCAGGTCTTAGTGGGGTCCCTGGCCTTCGGCTGAGGATGCTTCCTCTGCTTTTCCACGGTCCGTTTAGCTTCACAACATACACACCTGGTCCTTGGGCTCCTGACACGTCTGCTTCTTTCTGTCCTCACAGCCAGTTATACAGCTCCGGCTCCCACGTGCGACGGGGCCGTGGCACATGAGCAATAACTCCAATGCCACAAGGGCACCCGAGTCATTTTTCTGCAGCTAGCATTGTCTGTTTGGAGCTACGGAAGACCTCCCTCCTGCCTGGTGGTGACACAGGCCCTGTTTAGTTATGTGTGGGCTCTGGATTTTTTTTTCTTCCTCATTTCCATGTCTCCTTGATTTCAGCATGAGAGTTAAATGTGCACTCAGAGGCTCTGCTGAGGATAAACAGAGAGTGTGATCGGGGGATCCCTTCCTGTCTCTCTCAGAAGATTCACTTTCTCTGCCCAGGTAATGACCGCCTCCCCCCCACCCCACCCCACCCCACCCCAGCTTCCTCTCAGCCTTCGTATATTTAGTGCACGTTGCCCTGGATAGAGTTTAATTAGGCACCAATGCACCCAGGGGCAAGGACCCAGGACCCCTCTCGGGCTGAGCAAATGGGGCCCAGCCCAGGCGCAGGAACCTGCAGCCAGCCTCCCCCCTGGCTGGTAAGTGATGGGCTGCCAGCAGGTAGAGGAGGCTGTCCATTCTCAGCTAATGATCGCCTTAGGCGCCAAGTGATGGAATATCCAGGCGGGCTGGCGAGCTGCAGGGTGCGGCCAGGGACAATTGTATAGACCAGTTTAACAGGGCTGGGGCGGAGGGGGGGGGGGGGAGGAATGGCAGAAGGAAAGCTCCGTGCGTGCGTGTGCGTGCGTGTGTGTGCGTGCGTGCGCGTGTGTGTGTGTGTGTGTGTGTGTGTGTGTCCTGGTCTCTTTTCTCTCTCCTCCCCGCTGCCTTTCCCTCGTTCTTGCTCTCGCTTTCGGTTTTCTGTTCTGTTTCTAGCCCACGCGAGTTGAAATTAGAAAGGTCTCTGCATTCATTTATTTGTTTTAATAAAGACAGCGTTTTTAAGCAGCATATTTGCGGCAATTGAGTGCTGAACTAAATACCAAGCCAACTAAATGTGTTAGGGGGAAATGAAAAGTCAGTTTACAAGAAACATATAATTAATACGTTCTCTGACTTTCCCTAAGCCTTTGTCTGGCTGAGGACAAGACAGAGGGACCATAATCAACTTTAATAAAATGAAAGATGGTATTGAGGCAAAAGGAGAACAAAAAAGTTTGGAGTAGGAAACAGTCCTCAAGAGGGGATTCTTGAGTTAATAATAAATGTTTTAAAAAATGAATCTTTTCTTGCCTTATTTTTAGTCAACAGCCATTTTCTCCTTCTAACTACAAAGGCTCCAGAAGGCTCTAGTTTGTACTGTACCTGTTAACAGTGACTGAAGCTGAGACCTGGAGGGGGTAGGGGGAAGATGGTGCAAGGAACCGGCAGGAGATGCATGGGACTTTCCAGAGGCTGATATACCCGGGATAATGGAAATTACTATTGCACAACACCAGAATCTTCACGTGGCCTGACTTCCAATAAACTGTTCCCCTCCTCACACCTTGGAGAAAGTGAAATGAGACATTAGACTTTCAATAATCTCATATGGTGATGATCAATCAAAACCCAGAGGAGAAGTCCAATTTATAGAAACTGTATCTGCTTCACTGGGCGGCTGAAACCAGGGAGCTGATAAGAACACCGTGCTCGCCTTTGATGTGTGAAGTTGCCCCAAAATGACAAATGCCAAAAAAAACCAACCCAAACACTGCCTGTACACATGGGGGTTTTTCAAAGGGAGAGGGTGCTCGGGAGAGGCCCATGCCGCTGCAGATCACTGTAGCGAAGCACATGTACAGGCCGCATAAAAACAATTTATTTTTATTATCTTTTGGCTATTTTAAGTTGGCCTTTCCATCTTTCCTGTTTGTATTATCGCAAATGAAGTTTATTTGCTGAATTTAACTTTTAATGGATCCTCTACTTTATTCTTCAAAGTTGGCTTCTAGGACTTGGGCCTTTTTAGTCCGGACCCCTCTCGCCTTTGTGACCAGCTCTCACCCCTCACCCCCATTCCAATCCTGGAGGTGAAGGGCTCTGCCTCTGTTAACTCCTTGCCTGCTGGTGTCTTTTCTCTGTAGCTACTAATCACCTCCTTTTGATCATTGTCAAGTTCTCAGGTTGAAGGAAGGAGAAAGGACCTCTTGACCATTCTGGCTGGCTTTCCACATGAGCCTGAAAATGTCGACAAATTTGAAACATCTGCCGGTCTGCTTTGGTCTGATTGTTAAAATATGCCGACCCCAAGCCCCCTCCCCCCCGCCCCTTTTAATCTGTTTCATATTCACAAATTAAGCATTTAGTCTGGGTAATAAATCAGGGCGGTTTACGAGGCTCACACGAGACAAACAAGCGAGTAGGGCGCAACACAAGCCCCTGGAAGCGGCGTGCGCGGAGCTGCCAGGAGTCGGGAGCTCCACGCGCTCGAACGCGGAGAGCAGCCCTGGCGCGCCCTGACATGCCGCCAGCACCCACACTTTGGCTGGTCCCCGAGCGGGCGGAGCGGAGGGGTGCAGAGGAGCAGCCCCAGCCTGGGCCCACACCCTCCAACCTTCCGCGCGAACCCGCGGCGCCCGGTCCGCCTCAGCTCTGGGCAACTCGGCGCCCCCGCCCTGCCAGGGAGGGGCCACTGGCAAAGGCGACGGCCTCAGCCGGCACACACCCTGTGGTGGGCCCATTAAGCCTCTCCCAGCCGAGAAGCCGAGAAAGCTGGATGCCCCTCCCCCACCTCTTCCATCCGGCTGGGCTCAGCCTTAAAGATCCCAGGCCCACAGTCGCAAGCAGTACGAAGGATCCCCCTCCACATCCACGAGTGACCTCCACTGAGCCCGGGCTCGAGGCACCGCCGCCTCCCACCCCCCCCCCAATCTCTCCGCGTTGCCTCCTCCCAGGTTTTGGTCCCAGCAGCCACAAAGCTACTTTCCGATTCAAAAGGGGGGGGGGGCGGGCGGGGGAAGGGCTCTCCTTTAGAGTGCATCAAGGCTTAAGAGAGGCATGGGGAGGGGAGCAAAGGCACAAACAGGGCTCAGGGCCCCGCTGCAGAGACCCCCGTCCGGGCTTTAGCGACCACCCAAACTCAGGGGGCTTCAACCTGTGCGTTTCCCCCCCTCCCCTGTGCATCAGTGAGAAGCGGACCTGGACCGGGGGTCTCGGACCAGTCCCAGCCTAGGACCTCGGGAGACCCTGAAGGGGAGAGAGTGGCTCCAGGTCACCTCGTCCGAGCCTCCGTCGCCGTGCCATGCTCAAGTTCCCTATCGATTGGCGTTCTCAAACGCTATCGTGGGAGGCGGCGGCAGAGAACGGAGGGCGGGAAATCGGGAAGCCGGAACCTGCAGCCCACCCCGGACCAGGGCGGGGTGGGGGGGAGGAATAGGAAC
Source organism: Eubalaena glacialis (assembly GCF_028564815.1). Taxonomy (NCBI): domain Eukaryota; kingdom Metazoa; phylum Chordata; class Mammalia; order Artiodactyla; family Balaenidae; genus Eubalaena; species Eubalaena glacialis. Next base: position 37,030,877 of record NC_083736.1, read on the forward strand.
AATTCCCCCATCTCGCAACACAGTACACGCATCGCCCTTCCTCTCTTCTCCCAGCACACATTCCGACTGCGAAAGCCATTACCGCCGGCGCGCGAGAGACTTTTTAAATATTTACAGCCCGCTCTCCGCACGGTAGCCTGATCCATCTTGTGGGCGCGGAGGCGGGGCGCGGGGCTCAGCTCCGGGGGAGGTGCGGAGCCGGGGCGGGGGGCTCCAGCCGCCTCCCCCGGCGGCCCGCGGGTCCGCCCGGAGCTCCCCACCTTGTCCTCCCCACCAGGTGGGGAGGGGGCCGGAGACTGCGCGCAGCGCGCCCGGGGCCCTGCCAGGGCCTGAGCAGGCGGGGGGCAGCGTCCGGGAGGAGGGAGGGCCGGGAGGCTGATTTAAAGGTTCTCACCGGGAAGCGAGCGAGGCACAGACCTGAGAGCCGCCGCGCGGTGAAATCCGAGGAGCTCTCTTGGCGAGGAGGGGCTGTCAGAGGCCATTTATCTCTCGCCAGAGTGGAGGCTCGGCTCCCACACCGCCCGCGAGTAACAATGGCAGCGATCAGCAGCTCTGCACGCGCTTCAGTGCATGAATGGATTGCGGAAGATGCCTGCGCTCCTCTCGGCTCAGGCGGCTCTCGGAGCGCCCCCTCCCCGCCCGCCGCCCCCGCCCCGCCGGCCTCCTCCGGCCGGAGAACGCGCGGTGCGCCTCTGGGTTCGCGAGTCCGGTCACTCTCACCCCGACCCCCCGCTGCCCTTCCCCCTGCCGCCGTTCCCAGGGCCCTGGCACCTTGCCACCGCGAGTCATTAGGGGCTGAAACTTGACACAAGCCTTCCCGACACAGACACCCCCGCCAGCCCCCTCCTCCCTTCGCGGCAAGTTTACTTTCAAGGAGTTGGACGGTGTTTCCGCCTCAGAGACCGGCCGCGCACGGGTCCCAGGGGGAGGGGGCGGGCTCGGAAGGGTGTCTTCACCTGCCCCGCGGCCTAGGGTGTTCGCAGGCCCCCGGCTGGCCCCCAGCCCCAGCGTCCAAGGCCCGCGCCCCCTCCTCCTCCCTTTGTGGCGGCTAATCCACCGAGAGTCCCTGCGATCCGCACATGCACACGCACTTCGGGCACCGCCACCCGGACCCACACGTCCGGCCAACTTTCGGGTCAGCGGCATAGCCGTGTACTCAAATTCTCAGAGGCTTACAGTCTCGAGAGTTCGCAGAACGCCACAGACGGCGCGAGGTCGGCCGCAGAAGTGGTTCCCTTTAACTCTGCAAAGTAGGTCTCATAAAAGTCCCCCTCCAGTTGCTGCCTAGGGCTGGGAGCAACGAGGAGCGCAGTGAGGGATACTCCGAGCCCTCTTGGGTTTGCTTTCGGGGAGCTAAACCAGAACCTCGGCATGTTTCAGTCCCGGAGGTCGCCGAGCCCCGGACGCTGCAGCCTGGGGCGGGGGAGGGGGCGCCAGGGGTGCGCACTCGCAGCGATCCGAGGGCAGTGCCAAGTAGCCCGCGAGAAGAGGCCGAGCTGAGCCTGGGTTGAGGGAAGGCGGTCACACACGTGCGCAAAGAGCGAGGCAGCGTAAAAGCTGAGACGCACTCGGAGAGGCAGAGCGCGACCGGCCGACCCAGGAGACCGGCGAGGGCAGGCGAGAAGTTGGCAGCGAAACAAAGCGGGAGGAGAGAGCCAGGGAGGCTCAGCCGCAGACCCGGAAACGCAGGCAGCATCAGATGCCCGAGCCCCGACGCGGAGGCGTGCGCAGCCAGGCCCTGCCTGGCATCCCCCGGTTTGCGCGCCCAGGGACGCCGACGCGGACTCCCGGCAGGGCCTACTGCCAGAGCTGGTCTCTGTTGGGCCTGGGCTGGCTCGGCGAGTCAGCTTGGACCTTCCCAGCAGATGGTGGGGTCCACGGAGTGGGCTTAAATGATAGGTACCCCTCTGGTCCCCGCCCCTCCCTGACCCCCGGACAAAGGTATAGGTTTGAGGAGCTCCGCACTTTCTCAAGGCAAGAGTGCAGCCCTCGAGTCTCCACCCTGGGGGGCCTCTGGCAACTGTTTATCTGACTTGGAGGCGCTAGGAGGCCGCCACCCTCGACCGAATTGACATTCCAACTTCCCGATCGCAAGACCCCTACGGCAAAGCCCACGCCCTGACTTTCCAACAATCGGGAATCAAGACTGGACTTCCCGCCAGGAGGAACAGCGTCATGTGAGAAGAGACCCCCAGCCTCAAGTTCTCCGCCGCTCCCTCCCACCCCACCCCCACTGGGCCAGCAGCGCCCCCTACTCACTGATCCTCCCCACTTCTCCCCCCCGCTGGCTCCGCAGCCCGGGGCAGCAAGCCGCGGAGCGCGCCTCTCCTCCTCGAATGAAGCTGAGCGCTTTCCCGCGGCTGTTGGCTTGGCGGCACACTGGCTGTACCCACCCCCACCGCGCGCACGCACACACACACACACACACACACACACACACACACACACACACACACACACACACACACACACACACACACACACACACACGAGTCGTTCTCGCCCTTCCTGTCTCCCTGCTGGGCGTCCTCGAAACCTAACTGCGCAGCCTGAGTGCAGAGCCCCGGCAGAGTGGGGAGCCCGGGAGACCAAGCGGAGGTGGCCAGGGGAGAGGAGGATAGGGCCCGTAACAGGGGAGGGGGCGCACGCCTGAGAGAAAAGAAGCCAGCCCGGAGCCACAGCCTGGAGGACAAGGGGAGCATAAAGGGAAAGCCAACACTAATCCCTCAGCCAGCCTATGTGGGGCCTGACAGTTTACAAAAGCCTTTTCCCTGAATACTATCTCCTTTGCACCCGCCTCACCACCGGGCTGTGAGGGAGGTAGAGCAGATAGCGTTACCCCCACTGGCAGAGGAGAGAGATGGGGCCCAGAGGGGTTAAGAGAGGTCTGCACCAAGGTCTCAGAGCTAAGAGTGGTGGAGGAGGCCCCAGGCCTGGGGTTTCCTGCTCCCAAGTTCACTTTCCTGTTCAATAGCTCTGTGTGTGTGTGTCTGGGTGAATATCTGTGTGGAGGGGAAGGGGGATGGCCGGACGGGAATGAACAGTCCAGTTAGGGGAGTCCAGGAAGGAAGGACACAGCCTCACACCTCTTCCTCTACTCAGGTCTCACCCTACAGCCTCCGCTCTTTCCACAGCAGCCTGCGACCTGGCCCCCAACCCACCTGCCCAGGGGTGAGCTGTCGGTGCCTGGCCGTGCCTTCAGCAGTGGCTATTCCACAGGTCTTGTATCTTTGGGAGGCCCCGCTCTGCTTGTCTGCTCAGCTCTCCTCTCTGCCTGTCATCCCCGCCCCCAGCCTCGGCTGCAGGATGCCTTGCGTCCAACTGTGGTTTCCGGGCAATAAAACAACTATTAAAGTCTCAGGCACGGCTGGTGATTTGCATCACATCCTCTCGTGCATGGATTCAATATTTAATACACAATATTGAATACGGATATTAAAAATCAATAGCTGGGGACCCCTGGGGAGGCGGCACAGTGCGATCCTGCTTCGGGAACACAACCAGCTCCTCTAAAGAGACAGGAACGGCAAGTTCAGCCAAGCTGAGCCCAGCGCCAGGGAAGTGAGGAGTAGTGGATGCCTCTCAGCTTCCTGATATGCTGAACTGTGCCATTCCTAAGTCACGCTAAAGGGAGGCCAAAGGAATGATGTGCTCCCAGGCTTTACTAGCTGGGGAGTGGGATGGGGTAGGATTTATTTCCAAGCAAGCTACCAGGTGGATGGAGCCGCCCTTTTTGCTGCCATTTGCACCTCAGTTTGGTTCAGGTCTGAGTCCTGCAGGCAAGCACTCAACACTTCCCACCATAATGGCTCCTTCCCAGGGCCTCATGACATCCATCACCGATAGGCCCCATGGGGAGCTTTTGGCATAAGCTTTCAGGGAGATGGACTTGGAATTCCAATGGCTCAGAATATTCTTTGCACAGTAAAAGAAATGTGAATTAGGCTCAGAGTCACAGGGTCTTCTGAGGCACCACCAGCCTTCAAGACAGAAACCCTCGGCCATGTGACCTGCTGAAGGGCCTGGTGATGGCTGGCTGGTGACAGAGAAGGGGACGACGATGAGAAGGAGGCTGGGACATTGAAGTACTCCTGCTACAGAACAAGAATCCAGATTGTCTGTTAAACAGCCAGGAGAAGAGTGAGCTCCCGGGACGCACAATTATCTTTTCAGGCCTGAAGAGGAACACAAATTACTTTCTTCTTTATCAAAACACAGAAATACACTTTCCCCTACACAGAAACAAGGTTCTCACACACTGATAGCGAAGGGGTGAAGAAGAATAAACATCTTTGAAAGGATTCCTTTTTTTCCACTACAGAAAGAGAAGAGAAACTAACAGTGGGAGACACACTTAGGTTATCTGATTGGAAGGGCCTGGAGGTTTATAGATGCCAAAGAACTAGGTGAACTTGACCTACTGAAGTGCCATCCCAGACACTAACTTATGATATTAGTTTTATAGATTCCCTTTTTTTTATCATAGCTTAAATCAACATGGATTGAGTCGGAAATCTTGCTCTGGTTATAAATAGAAAGGACACCTCAGGAAAACCCCAAAGTGGCAATTTGGGTAAAAGTTAGAAGGGAAGGAAAGAGGTGTTAGAAAATGACAGTTAATGAGCCAGTGGCCTTGCCTCTTTGTTCCCTAACAGTTGTCAGAGAAACCATCAAAGGGAGGGAACAGGGGCCCTTCTCAGAACTGTCACAGGAAAAGCTGATGCTCTCTGGCTGCTATAGATCCCCTCGGTGGTGGCTCACAGACCCAGCCCCCTGGGAGTTTGCCTGCCTGCATTTATGCGCTTCCGGGCTGGGGGTGCAGCCACTTTTACAACACCGGGCCCCGGGCCTGTGAAACCCACTAGCAAAAGTTCTTTTCAGAGGAAAAGACGTTCTAAGGCGGATGTTGGATATAGAGCGACTGCTCCAGCATCGTCAGCAACGTCTTCCTGAGTCCTTGGGCACTACCAAACTCCCTGGCTCCTTCCCACCTTGGCCATCGGGCCAGGCTCTGGGCCTCCTCCAGACCCATGCAGACCTGACAGTTTGCAGACCCCACAGTTTGCACCTAGCAGGGTCATGTGACTAGGGTATGAGACAGCTGGCCAAGGGAGAAGGGAGGCTCAGCTGGGGGGGACCCAAGGGCCCAGGAGGGCCTCCTGGCGCAAGCTCAGAGCTGATTCGGCTTGGAGGAGGTAGGCAGCCCCGGACTGGTGGGCCTCCCCACCACCCCACCCTTCTGAACGTTTTCCTGGAACCAACCAAAACTGCTGGTGGAGTTGTTCCTGAAGCCTCTCAGGGACTGTCACTACCTCCCGGTGCAAGACAGCAAGGACGATGGCTTTCTGCCCATAGGATCCCCTGGATAGTATCTGCATTCACCAAAACAAGGGGCTTGAGATTCTGGCGCGAAGCCTCACAGTTCGGATAAGACTCTACCTCCCCTCCCACGCCCCGCACAAACACACCCCCGAACTGCTGGGGTGTACACCGAGCTTGAGGCCAGGGTCAGCGGAGGGACGGTCCCCACCACCAACAAGTTGCCGGCGGAGATAACAGCTGTGGGAGGGGGAGGGGAGCCGCAAGCAGCCACGACTGAACGGTTACGATCTAGAAAATTCAACAAGAGGCCGCCGCGGTGGCGGCGGCGGCTCCAATTAGCTGAGCCAACTGGGAAGGCAGAGAGCGAGGCGGCGGCCCCGCCAATCGTGCCCGGGGCGAGCAGGCGGGCGGGAGCGCGGGGCCTCGGAGCTGCCCGGGCGGCCCTCGCCCGGCACCTCCCGCGGGCTCTCGGAGCGCGCCTGGTGTTTACACACTGTCCTTCCGACACGGGATCAAGTTTCAGGCCGCGCTGGAGGCGCCGGGGGCCGGCCACAGGCCCGGGAGAGGGGAAGAACTGGAGCGGGATCTAAGGCAGCGCTGCGCGGACAAGAAGGCCTGGCGCGCGTGGGCACAGCTAGCGCAGCGGTTCCCCCGGCGGTGGGGCGAGGGGAAGTCCATCGGGGAGGGTGGGCAGGGGCAGGTGGGCCTGCGACGAGCTATCGGGAGGGAGAAGCATCTCCGAGTCGCAAGAGTGGTGTGCTTTGCTCACTCTGGCCGGAGAACTAACCCCCGGCGAGGGGAAGGAGTGAGTGCCCAGAAGCCGGGCGCAAAGACTGCTCTGAGCGCCCCTTGCGAGCTCTTCACTCCTTCCCCCCAGTTCCTTTGATACACTACCGGATTCAGACCATTGTTGGGGAGGAGGGGGGAACGGTCTGTGGGCTAGAAGAGGAATGCGCTATTGGAGACCTCGAGCTTCCCCGCGCGCCCGGGCCCCGGGACTGCCGAGGCCTCGGGCCGAGTGCCGGAGGGCTCGCCGCCCCGCGCCTCCTCTGAGCTGGCAGCGCGCGGGTGCCCCACGCTGTCAGGCGGCGGCGGGTGAGCTTCCAGCAGCACAGGCACACTGTAAACAGCTGCGTGCGCCCCCCCCCCCCCGCCCAGGCTGGGAACCTCACCCAAACACCATGTCGCCTTCTCTCCGGCTCCCGGCAGAGGCTGGGGGGGGGAAGGGGGAGGCACCGAGGGCGAGGCTTTTGTAGCCGAGCCCGAAGAAGGAGGGCCCCCACCCCACCCCCAGGCCACCGTGGCCCGGGAGCGAGCGTTCTGAACCTGCAGGGGTGCGGGGTGCTGCGGGGAGGGGAAGGAGTCAGCGCCTGCCCCCTCCCCACTGAATGTCTGCTTTGTTCCGGAAAACAAGGGAAGCATTAGGCTGCTGCCCCCGGGGAAACACAAAACTTCTTTTTGAATCTCGGGAAGGGCGGTTGACTGCGCTACGGGGCTCCTGAGACAGACCGAGGAGGGGAAAAGCTGAGAGGGCGGGTGGAGACAGGGAGACTCTGGAGGGAGGACCACGGACGGGGGGGGTGGGGGTGGTCAGCCGCTCAGGGTGACCGGGCGGGAGACCCGGGAACCCGACTCGGCGCGAAGGTGCCGCGCGAGTTCCAGCGAGCAGCCGGCCCGGCCAAGTGGCGCCGGCCCAGCCGGCGGCCGTGCCAGCTTCCTGCCCTGCCCAGGACCGCGGAGCAGTCGGGGACGCCACCGCAGGCTGGCCCAGAATCGCAGAAGGACAGCGGGGATGGGGGGCGCAAAGCTACAAGTAAACCCTGACTAGAACTTTCTGCACCACAATTCTCCCCCACCCCCAGAGTGGGCCCGGACCCCGGGCCTGTGGGGCGTCGGCTCTGGGCTTTCAATCTTGGAGGAGGGAGGGGGCAAAGGCCTAGGGAGCTCCCCCGCGCGGGAGGTGGGGGACAGTCTGAGGTGTCTTTGGTCCCATTTGATGACCGCTAATCCGATCGGCTCCCAGGCCCGCTGTGCCGTTGCGAGGGGGCGGGTCACTTCTGCCCTGGCCGATGCTTGCGGGCGAGGGAACGGAGCGAAAGCAGACCTGGAGCTCTCGCTCTCCAGCTTCCTGTCCTCCCCCGACCGCCACCCCTCACTTCGCCCTTCCTGCACCTGAGGAAGGGGAGGACATCCAGGCTCTGCCCCACCCTCCGCGGGGCGCTCCCCTCCGCCTCGGAAGCTCAGAACGAGAGCGAGGGTTTTCCCCCTTTCCCCTGGGCTCGCTGGGTTTCCAACTTCCTCTAAACCTCCCTCCTCGTTCCGAAAAGCCCCGAGGAGGGGAGCGGAGAGGAAGCGCGCAGCTAGTGTGCGAAATGAAGACCATGTGTGGGGACGGCGGCATCAGAGTGCAGCCGCCGCGGGGTGGGGGGTGGCGAAGGCCCCTGCGCGGCCGGAGGCTCGGGGCGGCAGCAGCCAGCGCCTCTGCTCGGCGTTGGGGACGCGGAGCCGCAGCGAGGAACAGCGAAGAGGCTGGGCCGGCCTCGTGGCGGGCAGCAGGGAGGGGGGTGCGGGGGCAGCCGCGCCGTGGGGGGCGGGGGGCGGGGACGCAGCCCAGGCTTCCTGGGCCGCAGCTGCGACCGAGGGCGCAAGAGCAGATCGTGCTCGGCGGCGGCGGCGGCAGCGGCGGCTCGGGCCCGCCGCGCTCGCAGCTGAGAATCAACAAAGGGAGGCGGCGGGCAAGCGGGGGAGGGGCGCCGCCGAGCGTTCGCTGGCTGCTGTGGAATAATAAAAAATAATTAATAATGATAATAAGAGAAAAATCTCCGGGCTTTCATGGCTCTGGGTTTCCGTGTGGCTGCAGCGGGAAGCGCGCTGTCCTTGAGGCGGCCTCTCTCGCCTGGTCTGCCCGCCCCTCCCCCTCCCTCGCCCCCTCCCCTCCCCGGGAACCGGGAAGAGAAAGGTCTGCAGCTGACAAATATTATCCATTCTCCCCATCGATCGCGGAGTGTACAGATGTGAGCGCTTGATGTGCCCGCGGAGCGGCGGATCCTCCCTGCTCGCTCGCTCTCGCCCTGGCTCTGCTCGCCGCCCCCCTCCTCCCCCTTTGTTCTCCTCCCCTTTCCCTCTCTTTAAATAGATTTCAGGGCGCTGCCTGTTGGAGAGCAGCTGGCGATCTCTCCCGAGAGAGGGAGCGAGCGCAGCCCGAGGTGCCCTGTCACCAGCCTCCCCTCCCCCACCTCGCCTTCCCAGTGCGGTCCCACCCCCCACCCTTCTCCAGTTTCCAAAACAGAAAACACTGGGAACACCCACGTCCACTGCACCGCGAGTCTCTCGGAGCCTTTGGACCCCTCGCGTTGTCCCCGTGCTGTTCCCCGTGTCGGTGTGTGTGTGCGGGGGAGGGAGGGGGCGCACGGAGGGGACCCAGGGACGTGCCGGAAGGGCCGAGGGTCGGGATCTTTCCCCGGCAGCAGGAGGGACGCAGCCCCGGTCACGCTGAGAGGGGACAGTTTACCCATTAGGGAAAGTCGGCGGAGGCGGCCCTTTTATTCCTCTTTTGCAGATGGCAGATTAAGCCAGCAGCGTCCGGCCTCAAAAGGGCCGGCCGCTCGGCTAAGGGTTAACCCGTCGGCCGGTAATCGCGGACACACACACACACACACACTCACGCGCGCGCGCACGGCGCGCCCTCCCTGCCCGCCCGAGCGCCCGCCACAGCCCGCAGTGCGCCCGAAGCTAGGGGTGGGGAGAGACTCGGGGGGAGGGGCGGAGCGGGCTTAACCAGGCCGCTCGACTGAGCCGAGGCCACCTCGCCGTCTGTCACTTAAATGATTGTCCTCCGCTCCGCTCGGTGCGGTCAGTACGGGCTGTTAACAGGCAGTTGCAATCAGTTTCCGAAAGGTCAGCCAAGGTCCTCCGGCTCTCGCAGACGGAAGGCATTACGAAACCGCTTTTGTATCTGCAGGCACTTTAGAAAAAGAGGCGAGGAGGGGCGCACTGCAGCGCCGCGGTGCTGCGAGCCCCGGGAGAGGGGCGGGAGCCGTGGGGCGGGGTAACTCCCCCCCGCCGCCTGCGGCCTGGACCCGGCAGCGGGGAAACCGCACGGCGAGTGACCCAGGCCCTCCCGGTTTCGATGGGGAAGCAGGAAGGAAGGGGGGGAGCAGGCGGGGAAGGAGGAATGGGAGGAAGTGGGAGAGGCGTCCTGGCTCCCCTCCTTGCCCGGCCTTCGGCCCACACCAGGACCCAGACCGGGGCGGGCGGCCTTGGGTGCCGCAAGATCCCGCTCGGACTCTCAGGGCCTCCTGTCTCTGGGAAGTGGGGCGGGGGAGGAGTTGGGGGGAAAAACAGAGACCCTCGCAGAGCAAGCGAGTCCCCGCGCGGTGTCTGAAGACGCTGCTGCTGCAGCCGCTAGAAGTCGTCCATCAGCAACCAGTCCAACCTGCCAGTGATAATGTGCGATCAACACCAAATCACCCCCGCCAGGCGCGATCCATCATCGCTGCGCGCCGCGGGCCCGCGTGAAGCTGACTCGGGGCTGGGGGCTGGGGGGTGGGGAGCAGGAGGCTGTCGCCCAGCGCACTGGGACTCTCGGCGCACCTAGCTGCCCCTCCGGGAGGCCTGCATCCCGGCGTTCATAACTCTCCAAGTTCCCCAGCCGCAAAGCGCAGACCCGGTGGCTCCGCGTTCCCGGCACAGGTCACTTAAGAGCCCTCACGCCCTACTATCCAGGTCACACCCTACAAAGCCGTCCCTTCCTCGGAGCTGCCCTGCCCGTCCCCTCCCCCTCCTTCGAGAAAGACTGGCTGGCGGGAAATTAATATTTAATATCTTGAAATTGATTAAAGGGCTGGAAGCCGGCGATGGGGTGGGGGGAAGGGTAGGGGCGTAATTAAAGATCTGAGAGTTGTGGCCGCTCCTCGTCTGCTCCAGCCGCACGCGGCCTTTGTGAGGCCGAGGCGGAGCCGCGCTGGGCTGAGCCCGGCGATCCCGGGGCGGTGGCCCGTGCTGCCCAGGATCCGGCCGGCGCCCGAGGGTGGAAGGAAGAGGCCGCACTGCGGGGGCAGGCTGTCCCGGAGGTGGCCAGTTAACCTTAGCACACCTGGGGCTGCGCGGACAGCCGCGCTTCCCTTGCCTGCCTGTATCATGGGCTCATCTCGGCTGCAGGAGCCTGAGGGTCGGGTGCTGCAGCTTTTCCCAGCTAGTTTGGCGCAGAAGGGCCTTCCCCGCCCGCGGAGGTGGGGGGTGGACCCAGGAGGGTGCATCTCCCCTCCGATTCCAAGGTCCCCAGCGCTGCCTCACACTTCGGGACCCGCTCGGAAGCCGCCGCCCCAACCCTTGCCTGGGGTCTTCCGAGCCTCCCACGCAGCCCTTAGGGAGCAAGGAGTCAGGTCCATCCAGTTCTGTAACTGGGGGATCCTGAGGCCGAGGCTGCCCGGAGCTGCCGCTGGTTCTCTCTCGTCCAGGCCCCACCCCGGGCCGCTGACACCCGAGCTTAACTCGTTCAGCTGCACTGCAGATGGGGCCTGCCGCTCGAGGCGGCGGTCTCCAGGGAGCCGTTACCGAACCAGTTCGGCCGGCGCCTGTCGTACCGTTTATGGTTACTGCGCCTCCCGGGAGGGGCACGGGGCTGGACAAGGCTGGAGGTGGGTGCCCCCGGGCCACCCGAGCTGGCGCTACTAGAGGAATTCGGTGGGTGCAAGGTCTGCGGTAACCCGTTGGCGCGGGCTACGGTTTAGAAATCAGATGGTTGGCTAGGTGGCAGGCTGGCTCCTGCAGGCCTGGCTCCAAAGGGCCGCTTTGAACTTTTTCTTGTACACGATTTTTTTTGGTGAAGCGGTTTGTCAGAAAAGTATCAAGTGTGCAGAGGGGAGAAAACACAAACACAACAAGCAGGGTCCTTGGCCCTAATCAGTTGGGGGGGGCAGGAGGGCCCACAGGCTCCAGGCCCGCTAGAAGGAAGGTCAGGACCAGGGAGGATTAGGCCCAGTCTTGGGTTTATTGCTGTACTTGAACAAAGCACCGGGGGCTGCCTAAACTGGGGCAAGAGAGAGGTAATTAATAGAGGGGCTGCAGAAGTAAAGAAAGGCTGGCGTGGCTGCTGCCTGGGTGGGTGAAGGAAGTGTTCTCCATGAGAATAACCAGCCGGTGCAACCATTATGCAGAACGACTTTATTTCACCAAAACAAAACAAAAAAGTTCACATTCAGCCTCTCATGCTGAGCTGATAAGCAACTTGCAAACTTTGGATGGAATCTTGAACCAGTGGGAGGTGTCAGGCTGCAGTTTACAAAGGGCAATGGGAAGCTTTTCCGGGTACTTCTCCGTTCTTACCATTGTGATTCTACCTGCTTCAGCTACTCCCTCGGGTGGCCCTTCTGACCTCCCCACCTGAGCCCAAGGTGAGATCACTCAGAATGGACAGTATTCATCAATGCCATTTCTGGTAAATTGGGCCTCAGGTTCTGGAGTGTCCTAGGAAGAAGGCAGCCTACACAGTGCGCATACTGATGTCAGTGCAAATGTGATGGGCGGCTCACATTCTGTAGCCTTTACTGGATTATATTATGGATTTCCCAACCGGATGTACCCCGTTTTCCAAGACATTCTTGATTTCAAGAGCTCTGGGCCCTGTATCTTAATCGGGCAGGATTCGCGACCTGCGGTCATGGGTATTGTGTAACTGTGCGTATTGTGTCCCATGCCTTAGCGGCCGAGCTGCCAGGATGGGAGGAAATGGCTTGGGGGTGAGGCCTGCACCCAGTGGTACCCACTGGTCCTCTGTCCACTGTGTCTAGTCTGACAGCCATCCTCCTCGCAGTCCTCATCTCAGCCAGGGCCTGTCCCTACCTCCCCCTATCAGGAATCCGGGGGAGTTGGGTGATAAAACATCCCTTTAGGAACCATCCAGGTAGGACGCAGGGCAGGGAGCTTGTCTGGGGAAGGGGCAGGACTGGGTCCTCAGGGGTCCCCGTAGGCCAAGCAGGAGCGGCCTCCCCGCTGGGGGCCCGGGCCAGGCGCGCCGGCTCCTGGGGGACTGCGCCCGCCTCTCCCCCGGGCGCGGGCTGCACGCCGGCCGCCATCTTAGCCCGGGCGGCGCGGGCGGCGCTGCCCCCGGCGGTGGGACGGCAGAGCCGCAGGCCGGGCCGAGGCGGCCGCGCGGGCGTTCCCGGAGCGCCACGCCCGCTCCCTCCGGAGGCCCCTCCGCGCAGCGGGTCAAGGCTGACCCCTGGCCCGGGGCGGCCGCTCCTGGTTAAAGCGCGGCCTGTAGTCGCCCCTGGCCGCCACGCCAGAGCGGATTTTAATCTGGAGAAACGACCTCCGGTTCCCGGACTCCTGAATGGTCCACGCGTTATCACCTCTCCCGCGCCCAGCGGCCCGGCCGCGCATCCCGCAACTTGGGCTGTTCTCATCCCGGGGGGCGAGGCCTGCAGCACAGTCCCCGCCGTTCAAGGGGTCTCTAAGCCGCTTTCGGGGCAAGAGAGGATTTGAAAGTTACCTCTCTTTAAGGGATCTTGATTGGAGAAGACTGTCACTCTACTTGTCCGCTTTTTGACAGGCGTTTATGGAGAGCTTGCTAAGGGCAAGGCACTGGCTTAGTCCCTAGGGGAATCCAAAAGTACAAAAGTGAATTTTGTAAAAAGGCACCCCTGGCCCTCAGGTAATTTACAATCTAGGTGGGAAGGCAGACTTGTAAATGACTCACTAAACACAAATAAAAGGCAACGTGAAATGAATGTAAACAAAGGGCATGAATCCTGCAGTAAATGGTCTGGGGAAGGGCCAATTAATTATTTTTAAAATAACCTTTACTTCTAAAAATGTAGAATCAGTTCTGGGAGGGGAAGGGAGGATAAAAATATGCTAACACTGAATAGTTCCAGGGTTCCAGGGAATAACAGTCATCACTTCTGAAAGGTTGATGTTTAGGGAAAATGGTGAAAGTTTATTTAAACTAAGCAAAATACCAAGATTCAGAAACTTAGGATTCATTTCTCAGCTCCTGACATAAGCTGAGCTGTAGAGATGCAATTTTCCATCCAAACACAATACCACCACCTCCTACCTCCCCCGCTTTGAAATCGGTAAAACTCCCACCACACTTCATAAAAAGAAAAGTTTTAGAAAATAAAACTAAATGGAAGATTAGAAACTTCTAAAAATGGTTTCAGACTTAAAGAAAATGGGAATGAAAAAAGAAACACACAAAACAAAAAAGATCAGCCTATTTGCAGATGGTCTCCAAGATGTGAACGCAGAAAACTGTCCCAAGATGATTTGTACAGAGGTTGGAGAGTGTGGGGAAATTAGTCATAGGTCAAAGAAAATTAAGCAAATAAAAAATGAGGCAATTATTAACTCCAGGAAAAAAAAATCGTGCAAGAAAGGAAATGCAATCACTGAAGCTCATTTGCCTCATCAATAAACAATCTATATGTGGTCACAAAGTAAACACTGGATATGAATTTAATAAGAAATTATGATACAGTTCTATTGTGAGAGTGGGGGAGGGGAAGTATGATGCAGAGAACTAAAATCCTCCTCTACCGTACCAGGAGGTCAACAGATGATATTATTATTATGGATTATTTCAGAGAAGGCCACATCTACGTGTTACTTACAAATATGATGGTATCTACCAGAAGAAACCAGCAGAACAAGAGAGGGAGGTGCCCCCGGGGGACTGCTTTTTTGTACCAAGCCTTTACATACTATTTGGCTTCATAAACTTTGGGTAAATAGTCCTTTGTGAAAAATACAAATTAATTTTTTTTAATTAAAAACACACACTTATTTAGAAGAATAAAACTCTGAGAACTCTCAGCCACAATGATGTAACTAATGTTCTTTGAAAGTATCTTCCTTCAACATACCCAGCTCCAATTACCCAAAGTGTGGAAAGAAACAGGGAGGGAGGCGAATGGATTTGGAGCTCCTGGCCTGTACATTCCTAGTTATAAAGGAAGAGCAAATTTGCTGTTCTCAGGAGAGATGCCATTTCTGGCCTTACTGTGAAAATACCTTCCCAAATATTAATGCAATTCCACATACCCATACTGTCCACTATAGAAATGAACAAGAGTAAGCTTTCCAGGGCTAATTTAGAAGGCTTCCAAAGGCTTCCCCTAGGAGCCTACTGCTGACACCAGAAAAATCCCTCTTTGGAGTTAACTTTGACTAGGAATTGCTTTCTCTGGATGATCCTCCACTTTTAAATGCAAATTGTTTTCGTCCATTACACATTAGTGTGAATTTCAGTTCACAGGTAACCTGTTAGGATGTCCAACTCTATGGCACCACCTGTTAGGGTCTTACACTCAAATGCCTACACCCACTACATAAAGGCCTGCAGTTAACAACATCCCTGAAAGGCTTCACATTCAAAAACAAAGAAAACATCCCCCCCTCAAATCCCACCTTGCTGGCTAAACAAGACACATAGGTAGAGTGACACCCCTGTCTTTTTTTAAAACTCCAAATAAAGCCTAGGAGGGATCTAGTAATTCAGTAATTTATGAACACTGGACCCTGCAGCTGAGAGGGGACAAAACAAAGAGCGAGTAACGGGCCTACTGCTCCAACCTGCTGGGTCAACACTGGCTTGATCTGCAGCCTAAGGCTGGCCCGCTCTGCTCGCAAGATGCCCTTTTGACCCCTGTCCTGCCCCGTGTCACCATCTCTTTTCTTCTTGATCAGAGAGAAAATCTGTTTCTCCTCTGCCCTGGAAACAGAACTGCCACTAGCCTACTTGGTGACTTTGGGAGCATTGGAGAAAGGTGCCTCTGGGCCTGAATTCCAAGTCCTCACTCTTCATGAGCAAAAAGGAAAGCAGGCCAGAGGGTGCACATGCCTTTTGGAATTTCAAAAACGGGAAAATGATTAGATTTCAGATTTAGGGAAGGTGTGTCACATTAAGGGAGCCAGAGAAAATAATAACTGCCAATTCCGAAGCAAAGCAAAATCGTGTTTCTCCACTACGTTGCTATCTCTGTCTCCTAGTCAAGCCACAATGAAATAGCAGATCAAATACCAGATCAAAGGCAGAGGCAAATACAATTATGTTGCCTGTGAAACCCCTAGCATGAAATTAGAAGTCAAACTCTCCATTCAGGGGTTAGAGACAAGGATAATGGGAACCCGAGGCCCTAGAGATGTACCCAGCTCCTTTCAGTCACAACACTATCCATGCTGGATATTTAAAACCACACCTGGGGGTAGGGGACGAACAGTAAGAGAGTAATTTATTATTAGAGTAATGTATTATTTTTTTCCACACTTTAGCAAATGCACTGACTACATTTCCAGCTCTGTACCACAGAAAGATATCTGTACGTTGGAAAAAAAAAAAAGGTGATTTGCAAGCAAATCGTGAAACTAATGTTGCCTGAAGCGATGAAGGGTTACCACAGATCCCCCCAAGATGGCGGGTGAAGGATGGTGGTGGCCAGATTCCCAGTCCTGTCCTTTACCTGCTTTCCCTTTCAACACTGAAGGGCCTAAAACCCAGCTGATTCCACCAACCAATTCTTCCTCAGTTCTTCCCACACTTCACAAGCTCACAGAGAGAGCTGTCCTTTGATATCGTCTATTTTTCATAAAACCCATATTTGCTTTACGGCTCTATTTCTTTTACCCTGGCCTAATTTTAGCTCTCTGTCTCCCCCTCACCCCCCATATAATTTATACAGCCTCTTGAGGGTACAAGCTCCTATTATAACATAGACTATTCTGTTTAGAGCCAGTGCTAATTAGGCTTAGCTCTCAAGAGTGCCTGGCATGGCTTTCTTTCTTTCTTTTTTTTTTTCTCAGTGGCCATAAGTTCTTTGACACTCCTCCCAATGAGGGGTAGGGTCTATGTCCCTTCCCCTTGAATCTGAGTGGGCCTGTGACTCATGGTAGGCAGTAGAATATAGTAGAAATGACACCACATGATTTCTGAGGGTGGGTTGGAAGAGGTGATGCTGGCATGCTTGTTTTTGGAGCCCTGAGCTGCTGCTATGTAACTTCAAGTCCTACTACCCTTAAGCCACCATACTATGAGGAAGCCCAAGCCACACAGAGAGCCCTGTGCTTGTGCTGCAGAACACAGCTGAGGTCTCAGCCAGCAGCTGGGCAGGCGGGGGAGGCAGCGTCAGATGATTCCAGCTCCCAGAATTTCCACCAAATTCTGGACCCACTGAGTCCACAAGCAGAATTCAATTGCTTCTACACTAGCTCCCTTGCAGCTGACAAGCTCTCACCCTCACTTGCCATAGTCAGTAGGGGAGGTCAGTTTTATAACACGTTGTGAAATCCATAGAAGAAGGCGAGCAGATTAAAAACAGAAGTGTGGAGAACAGGACATATTTCATCACAACCCAAATCCTCCACCTTGGATGACACAACGCCTTGTTCTTTATGGAATCCCTGGAGGACAGACGGTGACCTGTCTCCTCCTCAAATCTGATCTCACATTTCCCCTAAAGGATCTGGTTGAAAGGACCCCATTTGTTGTTCCCTCCTGACCTACGCTGGCTGTACAAGGGAGCCAGTTCACGGGGCAGGAGAGAGGGACCGAACATTTCCACCGGCCTAGCTTTGCTCTCCCATCTTTCCTCCTCCCTCCCCTCCCCACCCCACATTTTCCTTGCCTCTTCTTGAAGGTTCTCATGTCGGGGAGGGGGTGGGATGGAATACAGAAGAGGGATCAGCTTACTTCATTTTCTTCCCAATTCCTCCACAAACCCCACATCTTCTCATTCCCTGGCACCCAACTACCCCATTTGTGTCACAGTCCAGACAAATACGTTTCCATTCATGATACTCAGAGTCACATTTGCTTGGCCACACCCACAGAATCACCCAGCAGCACCCCTGGCCTCTCCCTCCCCCTCCCCCCTCTTTCTCCTCCCCTGAGGCAGGTACTCATAGGCCCCTGCTGCCCAGGCAGCCCACCGACCCTAACTTACAGCCTGTCCTCCTGGGGAAATGCTGAGCTCAGGGGAGACCTGGGGAGGGGCTGCAAGACATCTGGAATGTGGAAGACGGAGGAGGGGAAGATGGAGGGGCCAGGTCCTAATCCCCATCCCCCAACACACACACCCAATAAGCACAGCAGCCAAGGAGCAGGAGAAAAGAACAAGTCGCCTGCAATGTGGAGAAAAATAGGCCAAATTTTGCGTGGGGTGGGGAGGTGAGAGGTGAGGAGCTACTGAACAGGCCAGAATGGGCAGAGGAGCACCCAAGGGCCTGGGACCTACCCCTTCCCCAGAGCCTGAGTCCAAAGGCTGGCACGGCTCCCCGAGCTCACAGCTTTGGGGCTGCCTGCCTGCTGGACAGTGGAGTCCTGCAGCTCCAATTCACAGGGCTACTGCAACACACATTTTAGAAACAATTCTCTCTGCTGACCCAAATCCCAGGCCAGTGAGATGTGTGCCCAGCTAGGACCTTTCTTCGTATGCTTCAAACAATATCAGCCCCAACCCTTCCTCACTCCTTCAAGAACAAGGGTACAACATTTATTAAAACCTTATTATTATTATTATTGATTAAAACCTTATTATTGCTTTACATGCAATTACTTCACCAAATCTTTCCCCAATCTGGTGATGCAGGCATTCTCATGCCCATTTCACAGAAAAGGAAACTGAGGCTCAAAAAGGTTATATAACCCCTGGGGGCAGAGCTCCCATCTTAAGCCCAGATGTGTCTTGCTCCAGAGCTTTCCACCACACCTGTGATCTCCCAAACATTTTGATCACGTACTTTGTGCCAACCTGTGCCAGGCTTGCAAAGATAAATAAGACAGTTTCTGCCCTTTGGGAGTTTGAAGTCTAGTGGAGGAGACAGAAACACTGCAATACAGTAGGATAGGGGCTCTGAATGCGGGGTGGTCCAAGTACCGTGGAGCCCTTCTGAATATCTTGATCTGATCGTCATCACCCTTTCACTTCACTTCTACTTTCTTAGCCCCCCCCTGGTTTCTTCTCACAAGGCCGCTCTTATCCTTCCTTAAGCACTAGCTGCTGGCTTCTCTTCCATGCCTGTTTCTTTTCTCCTATCAATGGAGTCTGTACTCACACACCTGGCAGGGATCCTGGCACCCTACTTGCCTGGAAAGACTGCCTTGGTTGGGTAGATGTCCTTGGCTTCTGGGGCCCCTCTGGGAGGAGCGAGACCCTGTCTGCAACCCCAGGCTTCCTCAGGTGAGACATGGGCACAGGGGCCTGGACGTTGAGCAGGCTGGTAGGCCCTAGCAAGGCTTTTATTGAAGCCTGTTAAAGGGTTTTGGGCTTCCTCTGATGAAAGGCGCTTAAGTGCATCTGGTTTTGATTACAGGGGAGGAGAAAGCCAGGCGGTCTCTCGGGGGTTGGACCAGTCATCTGGCTCTGCCTTCCTCCGGGCAGAGCAGGCTGCTGGTGAGGCCAGGAGGCCAGGTGTGGGGGGCAGAGCAGGAAGCAGAGCTGGTACAAAACCCTCTAACTCTCTGAGGCTTCTGACCCCAGCCCCTGGCTCTGCCAGGCGGGACTCCCAGAAACAGCATGGTGGCTCAGAGATGTCAGGCTCCTTTGATAAAGTCAAGTTTAGAGTGGCTGTAGGCCACCCCTGACCAACAGCTCTTCACTGATTTCCACCCCCTCATCTCCAAAATAGCCTCCTAAGAACCCCTGACCCTCCAACAACCTTGCCGGCTGCTCCCTCAGACGAAGTTGAAATAGGCTTCTGCCTCAAGGGTTTCCGCAAGTGATGAAAACTAAGGAAATGCAGACTTTTAAAAGTTAAAAAAACCCTTAATGTTTTCTTTCTCCTTTTCAACTAGCCGGGTATCATTCCCCATAAAACAGACATCGTTAAGGATTCCACTTCACTGTAGCTGATAACTACGCTGAATTAAAGGAAGAGATTAGTATTATTTTAAAATAAGGTGGCTGTCCTGGACCATCACCAGGCAGTCCCAAAGCCACTCTCTGCCCCGCACCTGTCCCTGCGCGGGCCTCCACGTGGGCACAAAAAGCTCTTGGGGGATCGGATGGGTTAAACACAGTACGGGGTTCTAGAAACAAAAATGCATTTTCTTATTCCCGCCCTGATTTAATTCTGCTGCGTGTTATTATTGTCAAGTCTTTTCGCACCACCGTTTCTAAAAAGAAAACCCGTGGGTCTGCGCGGCCCTTCGCCGCCTGCTCGGCTTTTATTGTGCACGCAGCCTGGTCTGTCTGCGTGGATCCAGCACGTCGTGACCGCCTCGCAGGCGCGCACGGACACCCTCGGATTGGCATTTCGATAAGCTGGGCGCATTGTCTCAGCGGCGACACACACACACTCACGCACACACATAATAAAGGGCTTACAGACCCTGGCCAACCCTCCTCGCAACCCATAATTAGAGATGACCTTTGCGAAAGGCAATTAAAATATGGTAATGATCGATGCGCTCGCCCCTTTTCAAATAAGAAAATACACAGGTGTTGGCTTCGGGAGGCTCCACCTGGCCCGACCAGGAGGCCTCCTCCAGCTTATGAATGAACTCTTTCTCCCGGGAAGCTTCGACTCCCCGCTACCTACGCGAGCGCTGGCTCCCCTCCTCCCCTCCCCTCCCCTCCCCTCCCCTCCCCTCCCCTCCCCTCCCCTCCCCTCCCCTCCCCTCCCCTCCCCTCCCCTCCCCTCCCCTCCCCCACCAGTGCTCAGGCAGCTTGGAGCTCGCAGGCGGCGGCGGGGCTTTGTCATCGGAACGCACACACAGACACGCACACGCGCGCACCCGGCCACCACGGGACCGCGGCAGCCGCTGCGCCGTGTGCTTCTTCGCTGCGCTCCCCTCCCCGCCCCCTCTTTTTAAGAGCTGCTCCAAATCCTTTCTTCCGTCTTTTATGTGTGCGGTCCTTTTAATCGAAGAGCTCGGGAAGCATTTTAGAGGGGGCTCCCGCGGGGCGCAAGACCGCAGGACTCAGGACGCGCGCGGAGAGGACGCGTGGGCAGCTGGGCTTTGTTCTGCCCCTTGCCGGGGTCCCGAGGGCGGAAAAGCCTCTGCCGCGCTGGGGCCCACCGGTGACTCGGCGGGCTAGCACTAGCACTTCCCCACCCCCACCAAAACTGGAACGTGAAATCCCCTCCGGAGTTCACTCCGGACTTGGTCCGGGTGGGGCGCATCGCCTTGGGGAGGGTCTCCTGGTCCACAAGTGGCTCTCCCCATATAGACAAATGTGCAGTGTCATTATGGTGGTTCCTGTTGCTCGAGGCCCCGGGGGTGCTCCCGCGGCGCGCGCGCACCCCACGTCTACACGGCCCGGAGAGCGAGAGGGGGGCCCAGGGGCTGAGACTCGCCGGCAGGCTGCCTGGAGGAGACGCCGTGTCGGGCTCTCCCGCACCTCCCGGCTGCCTTCCGGGACCGCGAGCACAGAGCCAGGGCGGCCTCTCGCCTTTCATTACCGGGCCTACGAAAGCAGCAGCCCAGGCAAATATGTAGCTATTAAAATTAATCGCCCTGCGTTGTCAGCTGAACATAATGCAAATTATTTATGGGCTGTCTGCGCAATATTTATCATCGTGCAGGCTCCGGGCGCTTCGTTCCTCCCGGCCTCCCCCGCCCGCTCCGGCCCGCGCAGGGCGAAGCTGCGCGCAGGCTGCGGCGGCCAGAGGGCTCTGGGCACCCAAATGGGGTTCCGAGGGCGAGGCCGCGCACCAGGCTGCCTTCCAGGCCAAGAGACTCACTTTGGTTTCTGACACTCATTCCACATTTGTTGGAGGCCTACTACGTGCAAAATTAAGAGGTCTGCGAAATTAGGGGGGAGTGAAAAAAAAATTGGAGGAACTGGAACAAAGAGACAAGCTCGGGCCGGAGGGGCGAGGCAGGCAGAGGCTTCTCGGCTGCCCAAGTAAATTTTCTGAGACCCAAGTCTGTACTCCAACTCGGGAAACCCACGTTTGCCGAAGCTGGATTCGCACTCAGGGAAACCGAGAGCATCGGAGGTGCCCGACAGATTCGAGTACAACGCTGTCGACTGGAACAGGAATTTGGTGTCCTTCGAGCCTCAAAACTTGTTTGCAGATCGCAGATAACACATTAACTGCTAATTGTCGAAATCGGCCAACCATTTAGTTTATCACTGCTGGGGGCCCCTTGGTATTCGCTGCACTTTTTATATGTAAAAACAGCCTTGGTACCTCCTAAACGGCTTTTGTGTGGCTTTTGTTTCTCTTTCAAATACGGTGTTTTAAAAAACAGCAGCAACACGCCACCCCACCCCCTCTCCAACCAAGCCTTCTCGTTTAAAAAAAAAAAAAAAAAAAAAAACCCAGGAGGAGAAATAATCTATAGGACAATCCCCCCCTACTGGTCGGCGCTGGCGTTAGGGCTTTTTACGCAGATCGAGTCGCCCTGGCCTGCAGAGGTAAACAGGCTTTCTGCACCGTTGCTAATTGAATCACAAGGGGAAGAACGGCGGCTGCGGGCGGGGGAGGCCTCGGGATCTGGGCCGGGTGCCAGGGAGGGGAGGGCGCAGCACGAGGGGCATTGGGGTGGCGGCGAGTAGACCCTGCCCGGAGGCCTCGGGGCCTGGCCGGGGAGAGAAAGGTCGGTGGGCGGTCCAGCCAGAGGCCCCCGCTTGCAGTCTCCGAGGCTGAGCGAATGCGCAGCCTGGGCCTCTATCCCCAGCGCGCCTGGGCGCCACCTGGGGCCGGTCACGCTGCGTGAGTCCATCTGCGGGGAAGGAGGTCACCTGGCGCCCCCTCCCCCACACAGTTTTAGCAGTTCTGGGCCTTCAGGACGCAGAGGCAGGCCTAGGTCTTTCTTATGTTCATTTTAAGCAAATTATTGCCCTTCGTCACTGTCCCCACCCTAAACTCCAGTCACCTCGCCCTTAGCTGATCAAGCCCGAGTCAGGGCCTACTTCCGGGCTTCTGGGGGGTGGCGTGGCTATCTATAGCATCTGCTCTCCAGACTAAGAGAAGGATACGGGAGCCAGAAAGCTACTTAGAATTTATATTCTTCATCCCGTTTTCTTCTCCTTAAAATGTGATTTGACCCAATTTAGAGGTCTTTTTTCTTTCCATTTAACCCCACTTTTGACAGGGATTTTTCTTAGAGCATTCCAAAGATTCTCCCATTACCTCAGAAACTTAATTTGAAGTGATGTGAATGAAAAGGATGTTCAAAATCTTGAACAGCTTTTGGATTCCCTTTATCTGTACATTCCTGCATGGATTTGAGGAAGAGCTGGTTTTTACTTTGTTTTGGTTTTTAATCAGCAAATCACTGTGTTTTCTAGAGTAAGAGAGATTGAACATTAGTCACAGTGATGTGCAGGGGGTCAGGCCCCGTTTACAAAGTGCTTGAAGACTTTGGTTCTCAGAATCCCACCTGAGAGGGGCAGGATGAGTGTTACTGTTCCCATTTACAGATAAGGAGACAGACTCCCCCCCCACCAAGTTTCAGGAATCTAGTCTTCCTCATTGAACTGGGGCCAGAAGCCAGCTGAAACCTGCCAGCTCCTGCCTGCATCCACCCTCCTCCAGATCAATGTCATATAGCAAATGCTGCATCCTTTTCTGAGATGTGTCTACTGAGACCCCAGCCACCCTCTGGGTTGAAGCAGCCCCGACGGCCCACATTTTAGGCACCTCTTTCCACAGCCTGCAAACCGCACAGGATAGTCTCTTACAACCGTCTGTTTACTCACTTCCCTCCACCGGGTCAATTCCGACTCCAGGCCCGGGAGGACAATTTTAAAGTGTTTCTGCAGACAGACCCTCTGGCCGCGCCGGAAGTGTTTTATGGACCTGTGAGCCGAGTTAATCCCAGGAGGGGCGGCAGGATTAGTCCCTGGTGTGGGTGGGGGATTCCTGTATTAAACTTTAATCCCCATGGGAGGAGAAGAGATGGGGGACGGGTGGCTACGGCAATGTGTGCCCCCCCCATTAAACTCCCAGATCTGGGCCGAGGCGGATGGAAACTGAGGTATGCGGATACCCCAAAGCCTCGATCCTCGGCGAGGCGGGGTGCAAGGGGGGAGGGCGCCCCGCGCAGACGCACCCTGGGAGATCAGTGAGGACATCGAGGGCGAGTGGAGAGCGCAGTAGTGTGCTTTTTTCCCCCCAGGTTTTATCCTTCCCTCCCTGGCAAGGAGGAGAGCCGCAACCCGGAGAGGGAGCCGGAAAGAAGCACTTAATCACCGGCGTCTCGCTGCTCGTCACGCGAAGATGGCAGCGGCTCCCCTGGGTTTCAAGGTTCCGGGAAAGGCGTGTGTTCTGCCTCAGGCGCGCGGGCTGCTGCGCTCCCTCCCTCGGCTCGGCAGCCGGCCGGGGTCTCGGAGCGTCTCTCAACGCCCGCAAGTGCGGGTAGGCCAGCCTGCCCCTCCTCGGGCCCGGAGGTGGCTAGGGTAGCGGGGGCCCGTGGGTCTTCGCGAGCTAAAAGTAAAGGCTCGAGGATGTGAGATGGGGAGCTGATCGCCCAGCTGCCTCCGATCACAACAGCCCCCGCCCCAAGACACACAGGGCCACACTCTGGCCCGGGCACGCAGGGCGTCAAGCTGCGGCCAATACAAGACATGCAGGGCAGACTCCCAGTAGCGGTGGCCCGAGACCCGGCCAGCCTTCGCGGAGAGGGGATTTATCGCCACCTCCACCCACGCGTAGGCCCCACTGTCTAGCCTTCCCCTTTGACCCCCCCGGGCCATCATGAAACACAGAGCGCACAGGTCCCCCCCCAGCCGCTTCCCGGGGGAGTTGGGGATCCCCAGGCCTGGCTGCACGTCCCAGGGGTGCCAGCGTGTGCACGGACCCTGGGGAGGAGCAGGGCAGCGCGGCCCCTCCACCCTGATTCTTCCCCGGTGCAGCACACAACCGCCACGGGCTTCCGAAGCGCCGGAGAGGGGAGGAGGAAGGGAAGGCGGAGGCCCGGGAGGCGGGCTGCGCGCTTGAGACGTGTGTGCGTGTGTGTGTGTGTGTGTGTGTGTACACACGCGCAGGCGCGCGCGCCCGGAAAGGGGGACGAGTGTTTGGGGGAGGCAGGGTGAGTGTGAGCAACCCGGAACCAGCCGTCCCAATCGGGACTTGCTTAGCTGGCCTCTCCAGCCCCCGGCCGTGAGGCTGCGTGCCCAGGGCTGGCGGCTCAAGCGGAGGGGAGCCAGGAGGTGCGGAAGGCGCTGCCGGGCGTCCGGCCAGCTCCGCGAGAGGAGCCCGGCGGCGCGCCCGGAGCCCAGGGACCGGCGTGACCCAGCCGCCCCCGCAGGCGGTAGTTCAGCTCCGCCTCCCGGGACCACTGACTCTCGGCGATAAGGAGTTCCTCGGCAATCGGCTGTCCCCAGTCCCCAGTCACCTCCGGCGGACGTGACCGCCGGATGCTATGTGGCGAGGTGGGGCGAGGGGCCTTTGCACTGCCTTCCCTGGTCCCTTCTCCGCCGCGGAGCCACAATAACGTGCAAAATAAGGGCCAAATGTCAGGCTTCCTCATCTCTTCCCATAACCCTTTGGAAGGTGGGGGGTCCAACACCCCCCAAACAGCTCACCTTCACTACACAACACGGGGGGGGGGCAGCACAGCCCTACATTCCTCAGTCGGGGGCGATCCTGGCCATAGCCCAAACTGTGCGACAAAGCCGCTTATCAGTTCTGGGCCTCAGTGTCCTTATCTGTAAAATGATACCAATAACGTGTCTAACTCACGGGGTTGTTTTCAGGATAAGAGTTAATACATAAAGTGCATAGAACTCTGCCTGGCATACAGTGCTACAATGTTTGTTGTTAGGATTTGGTACCCTCTTACCAGGTTGAAGCAGCTGAAGGCAGGGTTTGCACAGGGTAGAAAGGGCACTGCTGCCCACAAAAGTTAAGAAGGCAAAATGGGCTCAAACTGTCTCCACTAGATTTTCCCTTAAAGACCCTCGTGTGTGGTAGGGATGGAAGGGGGAACTTTGCTTTAATGGTGCTCATTTAGACTGGATTAATGGGAAGCTCCTGCTAGGGCTCAGGCACAATTACCCACCCTCTCCCTGAGGCCTTGGGCGAACAGCACTGTTTAGAGGACGTCCGGTAGACTCTTCCAGGACACCCTTTCTGATGGCTCAAGGCCACCTCCTATAAATCAGTTCTTAGAGGCGCTGGGCAAAAGCCACATCCTCTGGGGATGTAAGTTAGCCAGATTTTAACACTGGTCCAGAGCTGGCAGGCGGCAGGCCCCAGTCCCTGGGCTGCTGGTGAGTCTCATTTTAGGGACTCACAAATGCACCACTATTTACGTACATAGAATGGGTCAGATTTCTAATTTCAAAAAGCTTCCCATTTCCTTTGAAATGGGGTCTCCTGCGCGATGGGGTGGAGGTTGGGCAAAGAAGCGCCCCGAGGAGGCCTCGGCGCCACTCACTCCCCGCCTGGCCTCTCCCAGGTCACTCATAATTCATTAGGTGGGACAGCCTTTTCCTTTTCAAAGACAACGCAAATGGCCTTTCCCTTACGTGGCTGCCGGCGTTCGCCTAATCACTGAAATGTGCTGGCGGTGCGCTCTCGCTCTTGCAGTTGATCCTTATCGGAATTGTGCGTGCCAGGCGGCCAGCCCCGCGAAAGACAAAGACGCGGGTGCCTCCGGGTTTGCTCCCGAAGCCTCAGGGTCACCTCCGGGGCTTCCCCTTCACAGCCTCTGGCTCCCAAGCCGCTGCCGGCCAGCCTCCGGAACAAACCCGCAGCCCTAAGTCAGAATTCCAGTTCTCGAGCGCCACCCGGAGCGTTCACTTTTCCCCTCCTCCGAGGCCGCGTGGTGCGCGAGTGAGAGTCCGAGGGCGGCGGCAGCAGACGTTTGGGGCCGGGGGCCGGGGGCGGGGACTCCCCGGCACCCAGCAGCACGAACGCAGGTTAAAGAAAAAGGCAAGAGAAAAATGTGGGCTTATAAAAAAAGAAAGCCAAAACCCAGGACCATCTAGTCTGAAGTACAAACAACCTCAGGAGGGAGTTTGCAAGGAGCAAGCAACCCCCATATAGAAACTACAACTAAACGAATCCCCGTTTAGAGTTATAGTAAGAGTCCTCGAAGGTGGACTGCAAAGGGGACCGCGGTTTCTTAGGACACACACGGGCTGTGCTACGATACATCATGCTCAGCCCGGCACCTCCTGCACACACGTTTAATAGCAGGCAGAGAGCGGAGTTTCATCTACAGATCAACTAGTTCTCACAGTATTTATAACTGACTCAACGTTTACTTGATTTTTTAAAAAAAGATTTATCTTGCTTGAAAGATACATGAACAACCTGTATTTAGATGGGCTAAGTTCTCTCAGCTGTCTGCCCATGTTTGTCTGGTCTCTCTAAGAATCCACGTTTTCTAGCCCGGGAAGAGGCAGGCTCCTCCTTCGGCGGTTTCCTGGCTTGGCGCCCATCCTCCCCAAGCACCGGGAACGGAGACGGCCGCACTAATACTCGCGGGCACCCTGTTCTGACCTATACTGTCATTTTTTCCATCGGTCAGAATCGGGCTTGGCGGGGGGGGGGGGGGGGGAGGTGTTCTCCTCCGAGGGGCTCTGCACGGATCATTGGGTTTTCCCCGGCGAACTTAACACGGAGGCAAAAGGGGCAGATGGAAACCAGGCCTCGGCTGGCCGGGCGCGCGTAAGCGCCGCACTCGGCAGCTCGACGCAAAGCCAGGGCTGGATTTTCGCAGCCTGGGCCCGGCGGCCTCCCCGCGCCGGCGCGATCCTCTCTCCCTCGGGCTGAGCAAACGTGCTCTCCAAATTCCGCCCTGGAGACAGCAGCTGTGCGGCGCGGGTGGGGGGGGGGGAATAACCCGCAACTTTTCCAACAGAAAGTGTATGCGCACAGGAGAGGTGAAGGCCCACCCGATTCTGTGCACGTACCGACACAGCATCTAATCAGTGTCACTGCCAGGAATACGCTTCCGCGGCGGGCGACACCCCGGCCCCCGCCAACCTGCAGGAGGGGGGGGGGATGCAAATGGCGTCTCGCGTCGTCCCAGACTCTGCACAGCTCCCGCTGCCGAGACTCCGAGCAGACGTCGCAGCGGGCCAAGCGCCGCCACTCCGGGGACGCGAACACGCTGGCGGCCCGCGCCCCTCTCCTGCGACCTGGTCGCGGGAAAACAAACTAGCACCGCTCCCCGGGCCGAGGCCATTCCCCCGCCCCCACCGCCGGAAGAGCTGCCCTTCCCCGATGGGAGGGGGGCGGGAAACTTTGCGAGACGACTGTTCCGCGCCTTTCTCGCGTGGCGTCGGAGAGGAACTTGGGTGGGTTTCCCGTCCGAGGCCTGACCACACCCTCCCACTTTTCTAGGCCTCGGACCTCAACCTCGTGGACTACGGAGCGGAGGGGGACACTTCGGGCCACTCGGAGGGTGGCACCGAAGTCAGGCGTCCCCAAGGGCTCTGGCGGATGGCCAAGTTTGTGTTCTTTCCATCCCACGCCGGAGTAGCGCTCGCTACTTTGGGGAAGCTTCAGACTCCTCAACCCCGGCCACGAGGCCACCCCTGTCTTTAAGGTAGGGCCAATGGTCTCTCTACAGCACCCTCTCCCGCTCTGCGGTCCCCGCACCGCTCCCACAGCCCCGGGGAGTCCCCACAGATGGCCCGCGCCTTCCCTCGCCCGCTCTTCCGGGGGAGGGGGAGGCGTGTGGGTCGTGTGCACCACGACTCAGGCCCGCACCCTCCGCGGAGCCACCTCCGCAGCCTGCCCCGCCCGGAGTCGTCCTGCGGGATGCAGCCTTCCCCGCGCGTAATGGGGCACCCCTGGGACGCAGGCAGGGATGGCGGTTCCGGTCGTTCCGGGATTTGCGTGCAAGAAGACAACAAGGCCGGCGATTACAGGAGCGGCGCCTCCATTCTCGGGGTTGAGACGCCCGCGCAGTCTCCGCGTCGGTCCCGCTATCGCCACTCTTGCCTGGGGGGCCCGCTTCCGTACCCCGTGCCACCCCCCAGCAATCCCTCGTCCCGCCCGTGCGGCACCACGCGGAGCTCCGAGCACGCTGGCTCCCACCCCAGCCCCTCCATAACTCGCGCACCTCCCTCGCCCCGGGCTCGGGGCACCACTCGCTCTCAGCGCCCGGAGTACGCCGGTTCCACCCTCGGCTGCGAAAGCCGCCGCCCCGTGCCACCCCCGCCCGGCCCGGCCCGGCCCTTGTCCCAGCCCGGCTCCCCCGCCAGCTGCGCCGCCACCGCCGCACGTGACCCGCCCCCGTCGCGGCTTCCGCCTATCTGCCTGTTCGGAGCACAAACAATTTCTGCTCTGACGCGGGGTCTCTCGGGCCCTGGCGTCCTCTCCTCCTTGCCTCCCCCCCCTTCCGGGTACGAGAACTCAAAACAACTCGCTGACCTTCGGGCCGACCAGCTCCGGCTTCCACCGACTCCGGCATTCTGTTCAAACCCGGCAGCGGCGGCTTCTAAGATTTCACTCCGCGCTGGGCTGGGGGGAGGGGGTGATTTCTCCGGGAGGGGGTGTCTCAGATCGAAAGAGCCACTTCACGCTCATTCCTCTCCTCCCAAGTGAGTTTTTAGACTGTCCAGAGGCCCTGGGGGAAGCCGCGCGCAAAGAAAGCCACCCCCCCCAACTCCCACCCCAACACGCGCGCGCGCGCGCGCGCGCACACACACACACGCCGCCTTGACTGGTGCCTGACCTGATTTCCAGGGTCACGGCCCAGCGGCGGAGGGCCTGGACAGCCTCCGAAATACCACGGAGCGGTGGAGTGCGGCACGGATCAGAGCTGGGGTGGGGTGGAGGGATTGCGCTAAATAGTAATAGTAACTCCCACTTCTGCGCTGTGCCGAGTACTTTACAAGCCCTTGAACTTTACGGATCAGGAAACTGAGGCGTAGAGAAAGGTCAGTTAATTGACTCTATCAGTCACCCAGCAAGCTAAATGACTTAGTAGGAATTTGAACCCAGGTGTCCCAGAGTCCGGGGTGGTTAAACATTATGCTAGTGTTCACCTTGGAATCAAAAGTACAGACCCATCTACAGAACTTAGTGTTCACTTGAGGGCTACATATTTTCCACGTTGCACTGTGACTGGCACCCAGTAGGCCTTAATAAATAATGGTGAAATGAATGGGTGTCCGAATAAATGATTGACAGAATCACTGATGGCAAGTGATTTTAGAGAAAACGGCCCCAACCACTGCTCCTTCTAAGAGGACTGTTTTACCTTAATAAAATCTCTAGCTGTTTTGTGACTGTTTGCAGATAACAGGAAACTCTTATTCAAAAATATATTAACCTCCCACCCCTCCCCCCAGCCAATCAGCCTGGCAGCGTTTGAACTTGCTCGGGCACATACCCAAAGCAGCTTTTACTTGATCTCAACCATTTTCCCTACCCTGTTCCTTCTCCGTAGGCTTCTGCTCAGGGTCAGGCAGCCTGGAGCTTCATTTGAAGTGATTCTGAACATATCACAGGAAAGGAGTATACACCCACCAAACATGGCTCATTGGCTTCCCTTCCACAGGCTGGTGGTGGTGGTGTTGGCGTGGGGGGGGGGAGCGTGACTTGCAGCTCAGTGGTTATCTTTTAATTCACAGACCACATAAGGAACACCATGATCCGTGCATCTGTGCAGCTTGTTCCAGAGTCCCAGCCCTCACCAGCTGTGAGGTCACATCTCTTGGAAGGCAGTCATCTACCTCAACCAACAGCTCCGAGATGCTGGGCAGCGGGACCATATCTGCCATTTGGAGAGCTGCCGCTGGTGCTCTGGGCTCTCCTGCTCCTTCCGGTAGCCAAAGAGAGGATGCGATTTTTAAAAATTCATATATTCAGGTAATCCATATTGTCATCCGCCGTCTCCCCCCCCCACCCACCACCCGTTTTCTAAACCTAACCAGTTGTTCCTTCTGTGTCACTAATTGGGCAGCCTGAAATGAGGACAAATTTCATTTCCGGTTACCTGAAAGTAAACTTTCTCCCTTCCAGTTTGATTCCTCCAACATCTGTTGAATGCCTCTGTGGTGTAAGTCACTATATTAGGCAGAACATGGAGGAGGAAAATGGCTAGTCTCTGTTTCTGATTAGTGATATAATCTGTCCTCCCTCTCTCTCTCTACCCCTCCCATCCTCCCTCCCTTCCTTCTTTGTCTTTCTCTCTTTCTGACAGTTGTCTATTTTGGCTCCTGTTCCTATGATAATTAACCAAGAAATGAAAGCGTTTATTTTCTAAGTAACAACCCAATATTGATTAGAAGGCTGGGGTTTCAGCCGCCTCTTTTACAGTCTGGTCTGGAGTGACCAGCCGGACCCTGTGACCTCAGCTTGTGGCCAGCCCAGGTTGGAAACATCAAGTGATTTCCAAGGAGGCCACAGGCCTCAATCCTACGTGGCCGGATCGTAGCTGAGCACAGTCTTGCCGAAATTCACTTACCCCTCGTGCAGGGGGAACTGGTGACAAGTGATGCTGAACCAGAGGTTCAGGATGCTAATATGATTTATCTGTGTACAGCCTGGGGAGGAGAAAAGGCTCATAAAAGTGTTCTAGGCTGGTCATTCTGAATGTGAGCATTTATTTATCTGCAA
Source organism: Eubalaena glacialis (assembly GCF_028564815.1). NCBI lineage: Eukaryota > Metazoa > Chordata > Mammalia > Artiodactyla > Balaenidae > Eubalaena > Eubalaena glacialis. The sequence goes on from NC_083736.1 coordinate 37,061,675, forward strand.
AGCTGCCGAATGTCCCTGCAGGAAGTCGCGGGCGCAGCAACCCCTGACTGCACAGACAAAAGTCTCCCCTTTACACAGGGCTGCTTTTATTGTTTCCAACAGCTTTGTGCTTTCCCTGGGGGAAGAGGAGAGTCACAGAGCCAGTTTTCTTCCTCTTTTCTCACGCTGCAGAGGAAGTGATGTTGTGGAAACAGGGGCATTAACTTGGCCTGCAAACCACATCAGAGCCAGAGTTGGGAAAAGCTCGGAGCAGGGTGGCATTCCTATGGCTTTCGTCCTCCAGGTCCCCAAAAACCCAGCCTGGGTCTGAGCATGGGGATGGCGGGCGCTCACAGGTGGCACAAAGCAAGAGAAGTCGTACTTGGGAATCATTCCATCGGTACAAGGGGCTCCCTGGGGACGGATGCTCCTGAACAATTAGGAGTCAAGCCCCCAAATGACTCCTGGAGCAGTTTCATTCATTCTTCATTCATCTATTGGAGCACACTTAGGGATTACGCACTTTGTGCCAGGCACTGTGCTGGCCCAGGGTATGCAATGGTAAGCAACAGAGACACGGTCCCTGCGTCACGGAGCTTATATTCTACTTCGCTTGGCACACGAAAGGTACTGGATGTGGTCCTGACCGTCGAATCCTGTAGGTCCTACCTCCTTAACGTCTATCCTGGGCTCTTCCTCATCCGACCATCCTTAATTCAGATCCTTGAGAACTCCTCATGGAACAATGGAACCCGCCCTCCCCAAACTCGCCTCCTCCATCTGACCATGCCACCCACTGCTTTGAATCGTTCAAGCAGCAAGAAGGGGAGAGACAAGGGGAGATAAGGACACCCCCATCCAGCTGAGTCAGCCTCCTTTATAAAGATTTCTCAGAAGTCCCACCTAGTGATTTCTACTTATGTCTCCTTGGCCACTTCTTGCTGCAAGGGAGGCTGAGGAATGGTACCTTTTAGCTTGAGGCCATTGCTGCCTCAGGTTACTAAGGAAGGGGGGGATGGCTACTGGGGTGGTCAGCCAGCCATCTCTGCTCATATACTCACAGGGTATGTGACAGACAGTATGGCAACACTTAGTAGGTGGTAGGAGAGGGTTCAAGAGGGACCTTTTGGGCTCTGTTCCTGGTTCACATCCCAGTTCTCTGGGAGCTGCCCTCTATCTCCTCCGTGGGGTTGGGATGCCAGCAGGCTCTATGTTGCTGTAGGTGCAGGTGGAATCTGCCCTTAGCTGAGCCAGTTCTGTTCTTTTTTTTTTTTTTTCCCCCCTGGAAATGGGGGATCAGGAGAGAGAAAGCTGGTCAGTCAGGGCAGGGCTGGCTGCGTGGTGCCTGACCAGTGCAGTCACGCTGCCCTGTGTCATGGGCCCCATCCTTGGGATTTAATGCTCTGCAGTCGCCATCTTGATGTTCTGAATAATATTATTTCAAATTTGTGTTTGGTAGGTGATGTCCAGTGGGACAATGGAGCATGACCCAGGGGCATGGAGCCTCAGCTCATGCATGGTTCCACCTCCCGCCCTCCACCCCGGCTTACCTTCCTGAGATGGGTCCTCAGATGCCAGCTCCCCACCTCCTTGTGACCCTGGCCCTGCTTGGCCTCCCACACACCACCCTGGCCTTGGGCTGCTACCACCCTCTGCCCCTGGGTACTGACTTTGGGAAGGTCAGGGTTGGGGAGCCTCACGGCGCCTTGGGGGTGGGGCAAGGTGGCAGCACTTTTGGCCGGACACTTGGCAGGGCCCTCTCCTCCACTGAGGATCCAGGCACCGAATGTGTCCCAGCATGGAGGTTGTGATCCCTTGGAGGCCAGCAAGTACCTTGGGTGGAGGCAGTGGGCGTGTGGGAAGGGGAGAGTGAGGTCCCAGCCCCTGGCTGGGGCCCTGCATTTTAGTTTTGTTCTGGGCCCCACAAATTATGTAGTCAGCCCTGCCTGACCGCGGGGCCATTGCGTTCGAGCCTGTGGATGCCAGGCCAGAGAAAGCCAGTCTGCAGAAAGGCAAAGAATAATAAAGAAATGCGGTAAAAAACAGAGTGCCTTCAGAAACACAGGGCCCCAGAGAGGGCAAAGATGGGTTCCTGAAGGGCGTCCAGTGCCCGGCTCCTGCCCGCTGTGGGGGCCTGCCTGTACTTCTGCTCCTGAGTTCTTCTCATCAGTTCCCTTCTGTTCCTTGTGCTACTATGAATGGATTCCCCTGATTACCAACTAAAAGTGCCCCAACCCAGACCAAAAAAAAAAAAAAAAGCTTGGTTTGCAGTTTATAGTATTGGGTTTCAGTCCCAACTTTGCCATTTAACTAGCTGTGTGATATTGGGCGAGTAGTTTTTTTTAAAAAATATTTATTTATTTATTTATTTTGGCTGCACCAGGTCTTAGTTGCGGCACACAGGATCTTCATTGTGGCATGATTAGTTGCGGCATATGGGCTCTTAGTTGCGGCATGCATGTGGGCACTAGTCCCCCGACCAGGGATCAAACCTGGGCCCCCTGCATTGGGAGCGCGGAGTCTTACCCGCTGGACCACTAGGGAAGTCCCTGGGCAGGTTAGTTTTTCTCTCTGAGGCTTCGTTTCTTCAACCTTAAAAAAATGGCTGGACCTAATGGTACCAACGTTGTTAAGTTGCTGTAAGGATTATCTGTTTGCACCCCTTCTTGTTAATAGAAGGATTTAAGACACAAAGGCATGTAGAGAATTTTGAGTGAAACAACTTCCTTCTCTGACTGTTTTCTCAGTACTTAAATACTGCATACTTGAATCTGGTTAACTTAAGTGGTTAGAATAGGGTCAAACAAGATGGATGTCATAGGTTTGAGCACTAGACAGGTTTGCTTAGCGTATTTCCATGACTAAAGACTAAACACATAAGGTAGATATTGCAGTTGTCTATCGCTGCACAATGAACAGCCCCCAAATGTGTGGTTCAAAATAACAACCATGTTACTGTATCTCATTATCTTGTGGGCCAGGAATTGGGACAGGACTAGGATGGGTGATTCTTCTGCTTCATGTGGGGTCAGCTAGGGGCTCTCAGTGGCACTCCGGTGGTGGATGTGCTGGTCTGGAGGGTCCAAGTTGGCTTCATGCACAAGTGTAGTGCTTTGGTGGGGATGGCTGGAAGGCTGGGCTCAGCTGGGACTGTAGAATGTGGTTCCTATCTGTGGGCTCTCCAGCATGGTGGTCTTAGGATAGTATCACTTTTTCCATGGTGGCCCAAGTTCCAAAAGACCAAGATAGAATCTAGAAAGCCTTTTCTGACCTAGCCTTGGACATCATGTGGTATCACTTCTGTGGATTCACCTAATTACAAGAGAGTTAGAAGCTCACGCAGATTCCAAAGCAGGGGACTACATGAGGGTGTGAATACCAGGATGCATGGGTCATGGGTGGGGGCATTTTTGGAGACTAGCTATCACAGTGGACCAACCACTTATATGTTTGTTCCCTTAGTCCTGGGGGGCAAAGTGCAAGGACATGGTTGGAAGAGCTCAGGTCCGTCCCCATTCATCATCAGAAGTATTCTGGGAAATCCTCAGCAAGGGGCAGGAGATGGAAAGGCTCTTGGGAACATCAGCCTCTGCAGAGAGCTAATTCCATAGGCTCTGGATGTTAAATCCTAGTCCTGCTTCAAAACCAGCCTCTTGGGCTCTTGAACTTACAAAAAATAATCTCAGATTCCTATGAGGGAGTTATAATTGTCTCCATTTTCTATATGAGGAAACTTAATTAAATTGCCCAGAATCACAGCTAGAAAATGGTACAGCTGGAATTTGAAACCAGATATATCTAATGCAAAAGCAGTAGGTCATTTTACAGTTTACAGTTTAAGTTACTTTCCCAGGGTCACCCAGAGAAATACAGAAATACAATTCAGTACCCATTCATGGTAAAAACGCTTAGCAAGATTAGAAGAGAATGGAAATTCCTTCATCTGTTAAGGAGTATGTACAAACAAAACTTACAACAAACACTGTATTTAATGGTAAAATATTAAAAGCTTCCCCCCTGAGATCAAGAACTAGACAGGATGTCTGCCATCACTCTTTCTATTCATTATTATTCTGGAGGTCATAGCCAGTGCAATAAAGCAAGAAAAAGAAAGAAAAAGCATCCAGATTGGAAAGGAAGAAGTGAAACTGTCATTATTCTCAAATGACATGCTTGTGCACATAGAAAATCCAAAAGAACCTACAATCCAACTATTAGAATTAATAAAGGAGTTCAGCAAGGTCACTGAATTTAATGTAGGGCTCTGGTGAGGAGTCAATGAGAAGTTTGTATCAGATACTAAACCCTTACCTATTTAATCCTCACAACCACTTCTCTTTGGCCTGTGACCCTGGTGACACTTCCTTCTTGACATTCCCTTTACCCTGTCTTCCTTGATACAATCTTCCTTTGGGTCTCGTCCTCCTCTTCTGGTATCTGCTCCTACAACGTCGGCTGTGCTCAGAGTTTGATCCACAAGCAGTGCTGTGGCAAGGACAACTTCATCGTGTTCTCTGTGGGTGGCACCTCCCATGGGTGTCCGACACTCTTATCATTTCTTCCCTGGACTCTCCCGCTGACCTAGTTCTTGGTTCTCCCACCTCAATTTTTCCCCCCATTTTTTTTTTATTGTGGTAAAATACACATAACATAAAACCGACTATCTTAACCATTGTAAGTGTACAGTTCAGTGGTGTTAAGTACATTCATGTTTCGAAACCATCACTACCAACCTCCTGCCTCAGTCTTGCTCCCTTTGTTTCCAGCTGTCACACAGGCCCCAGTGGGAGGGGACCTTCCTCAAATACAAACTTGATCTTGCTGTCTTTTCCCTCTTTAAATTCTTTCAAGACCGGAGACACCTTGGTTAAGTTCAACATCCTCTGCCTGGTATAATAGCCCTCCACAATCACGGCTCTTGCTTCCATGCCTGTTTTAATTTGGGTACCTCCCAAAGCTGACCCTGAGCCAAGGATTTGGGGCCATAAGAGAGGTGATCCCAGGAAGCACAGTGAGGGAATGAGAATCAAGACAGGGAAGGGAGGAAGGCCAATATACGGTACGTTTGTGAGCAGGTTACCGATATGGGCAACTGGGGCTCAATTCTGCTGGTGCCTCTCTGAGATCCTGTGTAGCACCCCCCCTCAGCACTGCCCCAGTGAGGGGTGAGGAAGCTGGAGTATTTATCCACCAACTCCCATCCAGTGGTGTGCTGGTAAACCAGCTTTCTGGGAGAACAAAGAAAGTCCCAATTTGTAGTGTTTGCCAGTGGCCACGATATAAATATTCCCACTGTGGCTGATTGGAAGCTACCAATGTTTTAACACTTGGCTTGCAAATTTTCTGAATATGTAACAGTCAGGCTCTCCAGAGCTAGTACCGCTGCTCCAGCACACCCCAGCTCTCATTCCGCATTAGTTGAGGGTTGTTTCTGGGAAGCTAAGCACTTAGGATCTGCTCGCCCATATGGTGGCCAGCTGAGCATGCTTCAGAGGCCCGAGAACTCCCTCTGATGGTTTCAGGAAGTCCTCACTGTATTTGGGAAATCTTTTCAGGTGCCTTCCGGGTTGGGTGGAGGGACATGGGTGGGACACCAACAGAGCTTGCGGTTAGGTCTTTGCAGGGCCCCCCTGCTTGGAATGCCTGCTCCTTCTTAGCACACACACCCCCACCGGCCCCCCCCCCCCCGCCACGAGCTTCTGCTCATCCTTCAGTACTCAGCTATGGTGTCACCGCCTCTGTGAAGCGCTCCCTGTCTTGCCACAAACTGTCCTTGCTCTCGTGACAGCCTGAAAGCACGCCCTTGGCTTGTTAATTGCTACCTGCCTTTGTCCCTCACTGCACTGCAAGCTGCCAAGGCCAGGGATGTTGTCTATCAGTTTCTGTAACCGCAGTCGTTAGCCCAGTGCCCAGCACAAACTTAGCTACTTAATAAACAGACAACTCGCCCCGCCTGACCCTGGCACATAGTAATGATTGAGTCAAATTAACACTCTCCCCCCTCCCCCTCCACTATTTATATATCCACTGCTCAATCGATCAGTTGGTCCCTACAGCTTTATTGCTTATTCCCATCCATCTCCAAAGAGGACTTTAGGCAACAAGCAGGTGCTTCCTTTCCCGTGAAGGTGTGAGTGACCATATTTTCTGAAGCAATGATCAGGACACATGATCTGACACATGTTACGACACATGGTCTGACAATGGGACAGAATATTTTAAATCACCACCATCTCGGAAAATCTGGGCTGCTTGGCTCTGTGTCGAAAAGAGCCAGGAGCCATGGCCTCGTCATGCACACCCAGAGCAGGCAGGAGTTCTGTTTTAAAGACCTCTGTGATTTTAAGAGCGGCATGTGAAGATAGCTGAAGAGAGAAGTTGATTTCTGTGGCACTCTAGCTGGAGTGATCATAGGGAGCAGGGAAAAATTTGCGGCAGAAACAAGCTCTCATTAAGACCATATGCTGTAGTTCTAATCGATGGCTCTTAGAAGTAATTCCCCGACATTGCATTCATTTTTACTGCCTCCCCTTCAGGGGCAGGAAGAACAGGGTTGTTAGCCCGCGTTTATAGATGAGGGTATTTAGAAACAGAGAGGTTCAATGGCTCAGCCCCAGTCACAGAGTGAATCAGAGACACCGCCAGCCTCGAATCCAGAATTCCGACTTGAGCTTCTGTGCCAAGATCCCTCGGGGCACATTTCCTCTCTAATTTGCATAAATCATCAACATTTTTTTCCAAGCTTGTGCTGAGAAAGCCCCTTTTCAAAGAGCGGAAACTCCCTTTGCCTTCTGTCGCCTTAGTTTTATTTTATGAACCAAATTCTTTTACTTCAACACGTAGACTTGCTATTTTCCCTTCCGTTGAGCCCTTTTCAAAAGAGGTCATGACCTTTGCTTATAGATGCAATGGAAACAGGTGAGCCTAAATGAAATAAAACAGATGATCCGGAGGCCATATAAAGTGTAATTTCAACTAATGTTCAAAATCCCATGCAGTTGATTATAAATCTTAGATCCTGGCAGGTTATCAGGAAAATAAGAATGGATAAATGGTGCTTCCAGTGTTTGGACCCCACTAGGTGTAAGATGAGCCTCCAACCTTGCGAGCAGATTCCTAGGATTAGAAATAAGAAACTGGACATACCAGGGCCGTGCAAGCTTTGAGAAATTTCAATTTGGAAATATGTAGGGAGCCATACCTGAGACTGAAGGTATGCCAACTTGGTCTTTTAATCACCAGCATAATTACATAATTACTCACAATCCTTTCACATATTTAAGAAATTCTTAGCTTATGACCTCATCTGTCTGATGGTCCTTAGGTGACTCCAGTATTGAGGTTTCTGGGCATGAACTGTGCTTCCTGGAATCCCAGGTCAGCACTTAGTGCCTTGCTGACACTCAACGAAATAGTAATAATCCTCTTGAAAGTAAAAACATATGCAGTGTGTTTGGAAAAATCTCCATGTCAAGTACGTTAGATTTTCAAAATAATTTATGGCTCGTCTGTTTTTTTTTTTTTTAAAGATTTATTTATTGATTGATTGATTAATTGATTGATTGCTATGTTGGGTCTTCGTTTCTCTGCTAGGGCTTTCTCTAGTTGTGGCAAGCGGGGGCCACTCTTCATCGCGGTGCGCGGGCCTCTCACTATCGCGGCCTCTCTTGTTGCGGAGCACAGGCTCCAGACGCGCAGGCTCAGTAGTTGTGGCTCACGGGCCCAGTTGCTCTGCGGCATGTGGGATCTTCCCAGACCAGGGCTCGAACCCGTGTCCCCTGCATTAGCAGGCAGATTCTCAACCACTGCACCACCAGGGAAGCCCCCGTCTGTTTAACCATTAGAAAAAAAAGGAGTTCTGTCTATTCGAAATCTTTGGTAAAATAAAATTCAGCATAGAGGAAAAGCTTTTTGTCTACATGGCACAGTAATTTACTTTATTACTTATCACATTAGTCAGCTATTGCTGCAATCATGCTGTGTAACAAAAGTTTTAAGCACACCCAAACTCAGCAGCTTAAAATGTTTATTTCCTGTTCATGGGGTAGGGGTCAGGGGCTGGGGTTCTGATGATCTCAGTTGAGTTTGGCTGTACTCTATAGCTTGGGTCCAGGCCTGTTCCACATGTCTCCTCATCCTCCTTGGCCCAGCAGCTTCCTGGAGCATCCTCATTTTATGGCAGATCACCAGAGAGCAAAAGGCAGGCCAAACAACACAAGCACCTTTAAAGCCTTTGCTGGCATCATACCTGCTCACATTCCATTGACTAAAGCAAGTCACAGGGTCAAGCCCAAGGTCAGTGGAGCAGGGGAGCACAACAGCCCAAGAGGGAGGGGGCTGAACAATACTACAGTCTCACAATTATCATCCCTAAAAGCCTGTGTTACGGACTGAATTGTGTCCCCCCAAAATTCATATGTTGCAGCCTGACCCCGCAATCCCTCAGAATGTGACTGCATTGGGAAATATTGCCTTTAAAGAGGTGATTAAGTTGAAATGAGGCCATTAAGGGAGCCCTAATCCAAACTGGCTGGTGTCCTTATAAGAGAAGGAAATTTAGACACATAGAGGAAAGGCCATGTGAGGACACAGCCAGAAGGCGGCCGTCTGTAAGCCAAGGAGAGAGGCCTCAGAAGAAACCAAACCTGCCGACACCTTGATCTTGGGCTACCAGCTTCTAGAACTGTGAGACAATAAATTTCTCTTGTTTAAGCCACCCAGTCTGTGGTATTCTGTTATGGCAACCTGAGCTAATACAGCCTGTAAACCCCTTGTGGGTGACTCAGGGCTGTGTCTTACTCATGGTGTTGTCTTCCCCCACAGTACTTAGCAGATTACCATGTGTACATATTTATGTATATTTGGTGAATGAATGAAATCTTCTCTCAGTTTCAAAATCAATAATTACTTATTTTATCAGCCAGACTCATGGTTGCAAGTGTTAGAAACCCATTTAAAGTTTTTTTAAGCAAAAAGGAAATCTTTGGGGTCAGATGACTGGGGTAGTTTCTAAAATCTACAGAGTGATTCTAGGAACCAGGGCCTCACCTGCCAGATCCTCTTTCCATGGTCCCTCACTGAGGCACTTGGCCTTGTTTTTGCAGAGAAAATGACTACCAAGAGAATGACAGATTATATTTTCCAAAAGTGACGACAACAATATCTCCCATCCCAGCTGCTCATCTTACAGTGTGACTTTGACATTCCTCCCATTGAGAGGTAGGGTCTGTGTTTTCTGCCTTTGAATATGGGTGGGCTTGTGACTACAGTGGAAGTGACACTATGTGACTTCTAGGCTAGGTCATAAAAGACGATACAGCTTCTGCCTTGTTTGCTAGAACATTGCCTTTGGAGTCCTGAGTTGCCATGGCAGAAGTCTGAGGCTGCCATGCTGTCAGGAAGCCCAAACTACATGGAGAAGCCACATGAAAGTGTTCTGGCCAAGAGCCCCAGCTGAAGTCCCATCTAACAGCCAGCATCAGCCACCACATGTGAGTGAAGATGACTCCACATGACTCTGGCCCCCAGCCATTGAGTCCTTCCTGTTGAGGCCCCAGATATTGGGGAACAGGAACAAGTCCTCCCCATGGTGCCCTGTCAAAATTCCTGATCCACAGAATCTGTGAGCATGATAAATGGTTCTTTTATGCCACTATGCTTTGACACAATTTGTTCCATAACGATTGTAAGTGGAATAAAGAGCCCAGGATTACACTCTTACAGCTACCACTCTTTAGAAAATTCTGGGAAAGTTCTCCAATTGGCCAGGCTTGGGTCACATGCCTACCTCTTGAGCCAACTGCTCTGTCCAGGAGGAAGTAGAGTAGCTCTAGCCTAGTTTATGTGTTCATTCCTGGGGGAGTAGGCAGGGATGTTATTACGGCCACATACCAGATGCCTAGGGCTAGAGTGATTCATCAAAGGTGGTAGGGGTGGTATCAGAAGAAGGGGTATGAGAATGTGTTCTGGGCAGACTGAAATAATAGCTATATTCTGTCACCTTTACTTTATTTGGTAACCTTTTTCTGGGGGGGAAGGGGAGGTTTAAGATAGTTCCCTTTAAAAGAAGATCGGAGACCACAAGCTGTGTGACTTTGAGCAAGTTACTTTGCCACCCTGAGCCTAATAAGAATTTTTTTTTATACTTCTCTGGCAAGTTGTTAAGAGTGTGTTAGAAACGCTTTTCATTTTAGTCAAAATTTACGTCAGGTCAGTCATCACTTGGAAGCAGGGACTTAAATGTTCTGCTGAAGTGTCCACATTGCTGTCTGCATTAATTTCCACATGGCTTCCGTCTTCCCTTTTCCACCCCAAAATACACACACATACACACCAGTCACACGTGATGTGCACACACACCTATTAAATATGTATTTTCCATATATTCCAAAAATAACCAAACCTTTCTTCTTTCCTGAAAGCCAGTAATATTTTTGCAGCCTAGAAATATCCTTAGGGTCAATATTCTCTATCAGGGATCGGCAAACTTTTTCTGTAACGGGCCAGAGAAGAAAAATTTCAGGCTTTGCAGGCCAGACAGTTTCTGTTGTGACTACTCAACTCTGCCCTTGCAGCCAAAGCAACCACAGACGATATATAAGCAAATGGGTGTGGCTGGGTTCCAATAAAACTTTATTTATAAAAACAGGTAGTGGGCCAGATTTGGTGCACAGGCTGTACTTTGCACAGAATCTATAGCAACACTGTCCAATAGAAACATAACGCAAGCCACATATGTAGCTGCAGAGAAAGGCGGTGTCTCCCCAGTATCAATTCCCAGCCTGCAGTAGCATCAGCTCCCCTGTTGCAGGAGAAGGTATCCAGGCAGAGCATCAAAGATATGTGGATGCTGGAGGAAGGAAGTTGTCAGAGTACAGTGAATTGTCTCACATAGCTGCCCGCGAACTCAGGCAGGCCAAGGGTGTAAGGAATGGGGCATCAATAGTGTCTGCCTTGGGGAGCAAACCTAAGGAAGAAACCTGTGCCTTGGAAGGTAGAACAGTGAAATGGGGGAGGGGGTATTAGGCCACTGGAGATATCATGATGCTGCTGGGTCAGGGCTTTCCTGAAGCCAGATCTAACTCTGGACTTTAAGGTTATGTGAACCAGTACATTCCCCAATTAGTATGTAAGCCAGTTTCCATGGGGATTTCTATGTCTTATCATGGAAAGCAGTTTTTACTACTCTACAGGTTAATTAGCTCAGCAATTCTTTCGATGCTGAATAGTCTTACTATGAGAATTGAGATTGGCAGAGGTGTGGAGATTCTGTATAAGTGTTTCTCAGCCCCTCTATATTTGATAGGATACTTCCCTCCTACTACTGCCCCTCAAACAACAAAACGAACACGACCTTTTTGTTTTTTAACCCTATGTCAGTAGTAAAATAAGACTTAAGAAACACCCTGAGGAGTTTGGTTAGGATCTATTTCTGAATTGCACATGGTCCAGCCTGTTGGCTGAAGCAAAGTGTAGACAGAAACTACACCATCATTAAAGAAGGTGTGGCATATATATATATGAATATTATTCAGCTATTAAAAAAAAGAAGGAAATCTTGCCATTTGTGACAACATGAATGGACCTTGAGGGCATTGTGCTAAGTAAGATAAGTCAGACAGAGAAAGACAAATACTGTATGATCTCACTTATATGTGGAATCTAAAAAACAAAACCAAACCAAACAAAATTCACAGAGAACAGATTGGTGGTTGCCAGAGGCAGGGGATGGGGGTGTGGGTGAAATGGGTGAAGGGGCTCAAAAGGTACAAACTTCCAGCTATAAAATAAGTAAGTCATAGGAATGTAATGTACAGCATGGTGACTATGCTCTACATTAATAATAGTTAATAATAGTGCATTGCAGTATTTGAAAGTTGCTAAGAGAATAGATCTTAAAAGTTTTCATCACAAAAAAAAAATTGTGTAACTATGTATGGTAATGAATGTCAACTAGACTTACATTGTACTGATCATTTCGTAATATATACAAATATGGAATCATTATGTTGTGTACCTGAAGCTAATATACTGTTATATGTCAATTACATCTCATTTAAAAAAGAAAGACAGAAAGAAACCATCAGTCCAAAAGAGACCAGGGCAGGTATGGTAGGTTGTTGGGTCCCTAAACACCCATTTCAACTCTCTTCTTGCTGACAGTCCTTTAGAGCAAGGCTCTACATTCAATAACACGCTTTCCCAGACATCTGTGCAAGAGAGGTGGCCGTGTGACTCCATTCCAGCCAGTGGGACACAGTCAGAAGTCAGCTATCATTGTCTCTTCCGCTGCTTTCTCCTTTGGCTGGAGTGAGGGGCTGGGGCTGGAGATGCACCCGTCATTGCCACGTTCCGAGGAGGGGGAGACAGACAGGCTTCTTCTTGGCCTTCGTGGGCCACCCTTCCAGACCTGGACTCTATTACTCCAACTTCTTACTGCCTGACATACATCAGTGCCTTTACCATTAAGCCAACAACCACAGTTGTTGAGTTTCTCTTATGGGCAGCTGAATGCAGTCCTGTGTGATACAGAATTATATAAGCCTCTTTACTTTTACCAGGATGTTCCTTTACCACCTTCCCAAGGATCATGGGCATGCGGGAGACCTCAGAAGGCCTAAACTGTGGCCAGGGCAACAGATCCAAATCAGGACAGATGAAAGTAGGTAGAGTAGAGCTAAATGGCCGTGGGAGGACCTCTCCAAGCTTGTTTTAAAAAATCTTCAGGGAATCCAGGGGAGATCATACAGGCTTGGCTGGTGAACCAGGAGCCAGTTCGTCCTCCTCATTGGTATAGACTATTGGTGAGTGAAAGTGTCCAGATTCCAATTCCAATGCATGGAGGGAGAGGGGTCCCCCCCCCCACCTGCTCCAACAACAAGCAGTGCCTGGGACACCAGCTGGGTGTCCTACAGTTCAACTCAATTCTGACACCATCTACCTGGAGACGGCATCAGATCCCACAGGTTAAGGGCTCAATCCCACAAGACTGCCCTCCGCCTCAGATGCCAATTGCAAGTCCAGGTTGTCACCTGTGCCTCTGACCTACTGGCTATAAATCAGAGGTTCCCACGACCTCCTTCTTGGGTTCGATTAATTTGCTAGAGCAGCTCACAGGACTCAGAGAAACATTTTACTCACTAGATCACTGGTTTATGATAAAAGGATATAACTCAGGAACAGGCAGATGGAAGAGAGGCATAGGGCAAGGTGTGGGGAAAGGGCACAGAGCTTCCATGCCCTCTCTTTGGCTCACCACTCCCCCCATGTCTCCACGTGTTCACCAACCTGGAAGCTCTCGAAACCCTGTCTTTTTGGGTGTTTATGGGGGCTTCATTACACAGGCACGATTGATTAAATCATTGGCCATCAACGACTGATTCAACCTCCAGCCCCTCTTCCCTCCCAGGAGATCAGGGGTGGGAATGAAAGTTCCAACCTGCTAATCACAGGGTTGGTTCCTCTGGTGACCAGCTCCCATCCTTAAGGAGGTGTCCAAAAGCCATCTCATTAACATAACAAAAGACACCTTTTATCACTCTCAGCGCTTAAGAAATTCCAAGGGTTTTAGGAGCTCTGTGCCAGAAAGGGACCAGACCAAATCTGTATTTCTTATTATAAATCACGAGATCACAGTGAATCTCTCTTGGACTCTACCAGCACAGAATGAGCCATCAGAGGCTAAACGACAATCCCAAGCTACACGATGGGGAACATCTCCCATTGCTCTAGGACCTGGGTGCTCACCAAACCCTCGTCCCTCACGAAAAAGGCCTTTCGTTTTAGCTCCTGTGCTCTCAGGCACCCCCATCATTCTCTCCACTTCTCTTCACTGCTAGTTTATGGCATTTAAAAAACAACCATCACAACAAATTGCCTTTTCTTCTTGCCTTTCCAGAAAGAAACCTAAGTGCTAGTATTATTTTCCACTTTTAATCACAGCTTGACAGAGATGGAAAGTTAAGTCATGTAATTGCTTTTGTGTTTTGTACTTCTTTTCACTATTTTGGAAAAAAGAAATAGTTCAATGGATAAAATGTGGGTTTACACCAGACCCCAAACATCACGAGCGTTAATGGCAACCATGTGTTATTCCGGAGAATATGCACCTACTTTGCGGGAGGAAGAAAAAATACGGCGCTGCTCAGCTAGTACACAGAGGAAGCCAAAGAGTTCCAAAGGCATGTTTGGGGACAGAGAGCTGTTTCAGGTATCTCAAAGTAAAAAAGATATATTTTGTAAAAACTTAAGTTGTAGATATTACCATAGGCATACTTGCAGCAAGATTGCCTTCCCCAAACTATTGAGTCATAAAACGTCTGTCTCGTAATTGGAAGGTGGGGGATGCCTGGAGGCACATCTGGCCCATCCCGCTGCCTTCTGCCTGGATTGTCCACAAAACCACTGGGCCAGCATGTGGCCCTCTGTGCAGAGGCCAAGAAGAGGGGCTGCAAACAGGTGGGGCTGCAGCTTGGCCATGAGTGCTCCCTACCGCCACCAAGAATGGAGCTGGGATGGGGCTCTCCACCCAGCACAAATCTTTCCCCATCTCTCCCGTTGCCAGAAGCCTCAGGTGGGCTGGGATGGTAGAGGAATGAACTTAGCAGAGACCCACTTGGTTCCAGGAACCATGACTTGATACCACTGATTCACGATTGCCTGCTGGAAGGGACAGTGCAGCCTGAGTCTTTGTATGTGTGAATTTAATGTCTGCTCGGGGGCTAGAATCAGAGTTGTGGTTGGAAGCATCCAGCCCCAAATTGTAAAGTGGGTAGGAATTTTTGCTTGGTCACAAAGTCTGGTGTGCAGACACTAATGCTCTTTATTTTCCTTTTTCTTTTATCTTTTCTTTTTTTTTTTTTGCAGCCTCTAAATTTTTATTAACATGAGTTTTTAAAAACAAGCATCCATACTAGTGTGGGGAGGGTAAGGGTGGGAGAGGAGTGGAGGGCAGGGCAGGGCAGGGCAGGGTGAAGGAATTCTGCTTTATTGGTAATAAAATGCCAGAATTTTTTTAAAAATTATTTATTTATTTATTTATGGCTGCGTTGGGTCTTAGTTGCTGTGCGCGGGCTTTCTCTAGTTGCGGCGAGCAGGGGTTACTCTTCGTTGCGGTGCGCGGGCCTCTCATTGCAGTGGCTTCTCTTGTTGCGGAGCACGGGCTCTAGGCACGCAGGCTTCAGTAGTTGTGGCATGCGGGCTCAGTAGTTGTGGCTCGTGGGCTCTAGAGCGCAGGCTCAGTAGTTGTGGCGCACGGGCTTAGTTGCTCCACGGCATGTGGGATCTTCCCGGACCAGGGATAGAACCCGTTTCCCCTGTCAATGCAGGTGGATACTTAACCACTGTGCCACCAGGGAAGCCCAAGCGCCAGCATTAACTAGAATTACCTTCGCTCTTGAGCTCTCGTTTCCACTGTTGGTGAATACTGTCAGCGTGCCAATTCAACCCAGCTCGGCACTTCCTGTTTAAAGGTAGCCCCTCTCAGGGTAAATGCGGCACTCCCTCATCCTCACGTCCTCCTTCCCTTCTCCCAGGGATAATAAAGGGCTGACCCCTGGTCCCGGCCTGAGGAAGGGGCCCACAGGCCACCACTGGTACTCGTTGACTTCTGCCCAATTGTGTTATTCATCTCCAGCTGCATACGAAACCACTCCAAAACTTAAAACAAACACAATATTTATTTTTCCTGTAAAATCTGCAATTTGAGCAGGGCTTCGCAGATATTTGGTGTCAGCTGGGGTAGCTCGAAGGCTGGGGGTTGGAATCTCTCCAAGGCCCCCTCAGACAGTGGCTGCTGGGTGTCATCTGGGACCTCATCTGGGCCTGTCAGATGGAACACCTACACATGACCTCTGCCTGTGGTCTGGGTTTCCTCACAGCATGGCAGCTGGGTTCTAGGGTAAATGAAGAGAGAGCGGAGGGGTGTGCCAATTTGCCTTTCATGACCTAGTCCTTAAAAATCGTGTGGTATCACTTCGTCACATTCCGTTTGTCAAGGTGGTCACAAAAGCCCGCTGAACTTCAAGAGGTGGAGAGGAAGACTCCACCTCTTGAGGGGGGAAATGGCGCATACTAGAAGAGCATGTGAATTCATAAATGTTGTAGAGGCCACTCTCAAAATACGGTCTGCTACACCCTCTCTTCTCCATGCATTGGCTGCTGATCTTTTTAGAGCTGCCACCATCTCTGGTTCATTAAGTCCACTCTAGTTCCCTCACTGCTACCCAGAGGCCTCTTGGTGTTCCCGCCTCACAGCCATGTCTGTGCCCATCTTGGGGATGGAAACATTTATACAGCTCTATTTCCTCATGCTTGAGAACACTGTTGGCCTCCAGGCCTCCTGGGCCGTAGCTGCCCTGTGGCTCCGGCACCACGTTGGATGTGAGGCTTCTCCGTGTAGCTTCCAACCATCCCTGGTCTCCTCTGCTTGAGCCCCAGCCTTCTGGTGCCCATTCCAGCCGGCAGGGAAGAGGCAGCTACTCTTCTGAGGGCAGACTCCACATTAAGGACATTTATTGTAAATTGTATCCACCGTTTCATTTTACCCCTTATTGGCCAGAACTTTGTCACATGGCCACATCTAACTGGGAAATGTAGACCTTATTCTGTCAAACCATGGGTTCAGTGAAAAATTGGAAGTTTTTTTTTTTTTTTATCAAGGGAGAAAAGAATGGGTTTTTCAGGAGAACTCCTATCTTGACAATAGAGGCAGCATTTAACCTGAGAGCTTCAGGGTGAGTCAGAGTCAACAATGATAGAACCAGGGGAAGAGTATTTTAGGCAGAGGGAACAGCAAAAACAGAGGCTCAGAGGCAGGAAAGAGCGTGGCCTATTCAAGGTACAGGAGTGTAATTAGTGAAGGATGTGACCTGTGGAAGTGAGGGCAGGTAGACAGGAGGAGAGAGATGAGATGAAAGGAAAGGCGGGTAACTACCAGACCATGCGGGGCCATGTTGCCTAGGATTAGTAGTTTGGATTTTATTCTAGAACACGTTTCCGAACAGACTCTTTGATGTCTACAGTTCCCACAATTAGCAATTATTTTTTTGGTGCAAAAGTCCATTCAACACAAATATTTATTGAGCGCCTACTCATGACAGGAAAACAGAAGGCATTGTGGGAAGGTAGGAATAGCTTGATATTTGGAGTATTAGCATTTAGAAGGTACCCAGTTTGGTCAGTGTATTAGCTGAGTATCCCTGGGCAAATTTCTTAACTTCTCTGAGTCTCAGATTCCTTGCTAGGCAACGTTGTGAGTTTTAAACAATATAATGCGTGTAAAGGTTCATGGTGAGCTCTAAGGGGCCTTATATACATTATTGTTATTGAGATATTGTTACAGTATTGGTGTAAGTTCATCACACTCTTTCTGGAGTACCAAAGGGCCAATCTGAGGGTAGGTGGTGGAGGGGAGAGGATGGATATAGAGAAGGACCCAGCAGGGAGAGGGCTGAAGGGAGGGCCCCTGGCACGGTCACCAAGCCCTGGGCCCTGAGGTGTGCAGTCAAGGAGGGACAGCAGGGGATACCAATGAGTCACTCTGGCAGTAAGTGTCGGTGGCTGGAGCCGACCCTATTGATGCCCATCTCCGCATCCCCTCAGCCCGCCTCTGAGTTCACTGCAGCTGCGCTGAGCTGTTTCTAGAAAGCCTGCAGGGCTCGTCTCTCTTTTCTTCTCAGCCTATGGACTTTCTTTGGCATCAGGGATCTTGCTGGAAGCATGCAACCTGGAAATGCCACGGAGTTAGCGTCCTGGGGAAATTCTCAACCCTGCTACCCCAAGTTGGGTGTTTGGAATGGGGGATGTGTTCTGATGTGTGCCCCACATGGCCTCTCAGGGGGTCCCGGGTGGGGTGGAGCAGCCGCCCTCAGTGGTAACTTACTCATCAACACCCCCTGAATGGGCTCTCCTCTTTATCTCACCTCCCCACTCCCTCACCATGCTTCCCGGGGTCACCTTCCAAATAAGCGACCTGCACCCAAATTCTCATCTCAGGCTCTGCTTTGGGGGGAACCTCAGCCAACTCTCCATTCCCAACCCCCTTCCCCGATATGTAAGGTGAAAGGGCTGAAAGCTCCCTCTCCCGGCTCCCATCACAATTATAGGTGGCCACGTGACCCACTGCCAGGTATTGGCTCATAAGCCAAAGTCTTTTGGAAACTTTCTTGGAAAGCTTTCACTTCTTTATAAAAGGAACAGATATTTTTGGTGCTGGAATACCTCCCCCACCTTCCTGCCTTGACCATGAACACGCTTTTAGAGCTGCCGCAGCTGTCTTGAGACCAGAAGGAAAGGCCAAGAGGATAACAGAAACACTGATGTCCCTTATGTATTAAGTCACCGAACTCACATCTATAGACAGCTAATTCTAGACTTCTTCTTTCGTAAGGAAAATAACCCTCGGGTTTGTCGAGGATGCCGTTCACGGAGTGCTTGGTTACTTGCACCCTAACGCAGACCTAACTGATAACAGTTGCTCAGGGTGCCAAGGTCAGTGGTGGCTGCAACCTAGATTTTCAAGTCGTGGAGCCAGTGAGTCAAGCTGCTCTGCAGCAGGCTGGCAAATGTTGGAGCAGCACAGCCGCCCCTGCCCTGCCAACTCCCAGTCCTGTTCTTGCCCCTCTCCAAATTCCACGGCTTCTCCCGAGCGGGATGGACAAGGCCCCTCTTGGGAATTCTCAGACTTAAAGGTTGAGGAATGCAGGTGGCCTCGGAGACCACAGGCAAGTCTCTGACCTGCGTCACTCACCTTCCAGCCTGTTTCCTTCTTTCTTACTTCAGATTTACAGAGAGAGCAAGCTCTGAAGCAAAAGGATAAGAATCTATCCAATTAGGGGGACAATTCTCTGATTCCCCTGTAATTTACATTTCTTCTTTACTTTCTGTCTCATTTTGTCTTAGAAAGCAAGCCCGTGAAAACTAGGCTTGTGATTTCTTTTGACTGAATCGTGTACAGTTGTTCACTGGTACTAACTGAGAGCCTGGATTGCTCCGGGCTAGGGGAAAATACCAATGAGAGGGAAGGCCTGTCCTGTCCTAAAACGGGGCACAGTCTAGTTGGGGGCATATGGAGCCTCCCAAGAGGGCCTATAGTTCAGGAGGCATGATAGCATAGGGGTCCACGAACATATGTTCTGGAATGGATGACCTGCATCGAGCAAGATACTTAACCTGTGTGTGCCTCAGTTTCTTCCTCCGTAAAATGGAGAGAATAATTGTACCTAATCCTTGGGGTCATTGGTGCAAGTTAAGTGAATTAGCCGTGATGATGATGATGATGATGAAAGTTATGTGTTCATTCACAGTGCCCAAGGCAGTGCTTTGCACATTCTAAGCTCCAGGAACAGTTTCCTTCACCCAACACCTACTTATGAGTATTCAGTACATACCAGGCACCGTGTTAGGTACTGGAGGTACAGTGGCAAATTAGACAGATAAGGCACCTGTCCTCATGGTCTGCCAGGGACAAGGACGTGAAAGTCATTACACCTGTGACAAATAAGGACTCCAGGCAGAGGGCCTGGCCCAGGTCCAGGCCTTGGGGTGTGAAGGGGGTGGGCTGCTGAAGCCCAGACGGAGCGCACCTAAGTGGAGGCTGGAACGGGGTCCAGATCCTGTGCACCTGGAGGGTTAAGTGTAGGCAGACAATCAAGGTCACATATCAGTGATTGGGTTCAAACTGGTGGAGAATTCTGGCACGGGGACACAGGGCAAGGTGTGTGACAACCACACCCAGGGCCTCCTTCTGACCTCCTCTGCCTTGCCCCCTGCCCATCGGCAGTGTGGACGGATCCGGGGCCCCGCGGGAGCCAGGCGACGATCTCCTGCAGGCAACAGTTCTGATCCAGCCGTGTAGGAAGATTAGCAATGGAAGATTAATTTCTCCTTGTCATTTCCCCAGGGGCCTTAAGCAATCTCGGGAGCAATTTTCCTCGCCTAGAACACCGCCCTCGGGAAGCTGGCTGGGATGGGCTGCGGTGTGGCGCCGGGTGAAGGACAGCCCTTGAGTCCCAGCTTCGGAGCTGGGTGGCGAGCCAGAGAGAAATGTGCCCGCTGAGCAGTCATCGCCGTCCTGTAATGGACGCTGAACAAAAGAAAGGAAAGCATAAGCATCGCTTTGCTGTGCGGGCTTTCCATTTGGCTAAGGAGCGTGAAGGACGCTGGAAACGGAGCTCTCGGACTTTCGGTGCTGACAGCCGCAGGGAGCCGGCAGTCTTTGTCTCCAAAGAGATTTCTTTTCACAGTCACGGCTCTGCCTGGAGGGAGGGGTGCTGAATCCAAGGCCACAGTTTCTCCTTCCTGCTAAAGAGAAGGAAGAGGGCAGGGCTGTCTTGTGCTCTCCCACGGGGGAGTCTGAGGTCAGATCTTAGGAAGGACTTCCAGGTCAGAAGGATAGTCTTCACCCTGGATTTCGATTAGAGGCTTTTCAGTGAAACCCAGAAAACTGTTGTTTGGAGATGCTTAGGCTGGAGGGTCTAGGAATTGTCTGAAGGTTGGGACAGGGTGCATCCCACAGAGGACTGTGTTTCCCGGCCACCAAGTGGCTGTGCCCTTCAGCCACTCAGCTGCACCCCATGCTGGGCCATGGATCCCCCCGCCATCGAACCTTTATTGAGCACCGATTGTGCGTAAAATAGGGCTCCACCAGTGTGACGTTGGATGTGGTATTAACCTCTCAGACTCCATTGCTTCATCCCTAAAATGGGCTTGATAATGTCTTCCTCGCAGGCAGATGGACAGCAGTGAGCTAACGTATGTGAAGCAACCAGCATACACGGCCATTGCTTCGGACAGGGTGCCTTCAGCTGCGACGAACGGAAGACCCAGCTAAGAGTGGCTTCACAAAATGGGACTGTGTCTCACAAGAGAACTCCTGAGGCAGGTTCACTCCGGGGGGTGGGCTGGGGGCAGGGGTAGCATCTCTCTGCTCCACTACCCTCGGCTTGTTGGAGGTGACGATCCTCATGGTGTAAAGACGACTAAAGCAATTCCAGACATCACAGGTTCAGTTTAAAGAAACTGACACCTCCTTTTCTGTGGGTAGTGCATTTTACTTCCAGTCTCATTGTCTAGGACTGGGTCACAAGGCCGTGCTCCACCAATCTTTGGTAAAGAATATGAGGTCATCATGGTTGGCTTGGATTGAGCATAACTCACCCCCTAGGAATGTGAGGGGGTCCCCTTCCCTGACCACACTGCAGGATGAACACCAGAACAAAATTTGGGCTTGGCCATCGAGGAAGATGCAGTGACCTTGAGGGCATAGAAGGAGAGAATGGACCCTTGGATAAGCAACCTGTAGTTTTGGCCACAATTACCTACCTACCTACCTACCTACCTATTTGCCTTTATATTCTTTTTTTTTTGCCTTGCCAGGCAGCATGCAGGATGTTAGTTCCCCGACCAGGGATCGAACCTGTGCCCCCTGTAGTGGAAGCGTGGAGTCTTAACCACTGGACCTCCAGGGAAGTCCCTACCTTTATATTCTTGACTGTATGTCATATTTCCATGAATAGAGAGAGTATAACCCCTTGCTGGCAGGAACCTCTTGGTTTTTCTACTCCCCAGGCACATAGTAGGTACTTTATAAACATTTGTTATTGATGATGATATGTATAAATGATTTCAAACATCATGAAGCTGTAGAGTTTGTACATATTTCTTTTTCTGAGAGCGGTAAGGGACTTTAGGAAACAAAATATAATTTTTGAAGCAGTACTTCAAGCGTTACTCTGAAATTCATTATGAGATCAAGGAGGAGATACTACAGAGAAATAAAAGTATGTTGTTGTCTGGTGAGAGGAAGTCGGGAGAAAAAAATAACCAACATACATCTAAGGAAATATATATATACACATACAGACTTTTTTTTTGGTCCAGCTTTCACTTCCTGCTTTACAAAAGTAATCTACACTGAGAATTTCCTTCCCCCCCCCATAGTAAAGTGTTTTTTTACAGTTTGGTTAACCAAACAAATCAATAGTGGCACCCAGTGGCTAGAAGGGTTAATCAGGGAACAACAGTTTCTTTTTGCATCTCAGTTTTATCAACCAGAGCTGCATTTAAAAATTAAACCACTGAGTCAAACATTGAAGAAAATATGTTTGGGCTTTGACTCTGGCAGCATTTTTTTCCCACGCCTCCTTTCCTCTTAGCAGCCAAGATCTTGTGGGCTCATCCTCCACCTTGGAGCCCAGAATTTGGTGGGGGGAGGGGTCTTAGAAAAACCTCTGTCGTCTGGCACGGCTATGGGGATTGTTAAAAGCCTGTTTATTCTATGTCCTCTCTAGAACCAAGCGTGTGTAATTATGTGCATTGCTGGAGTTCCAGGTCTTTCCTCCAGAGGACATTCCCCCCTAAAGTTGCTGACGTCTGGTCCTTACCGGATTTCAGAAGGCAAGCGATCCAGAGGAAACCAAAACCTCTGCCAGTTAACAGGATAACCAATTAACCAAACCAGTGAGAGGGAACACGGGAATGCCCGTATCTAGCTTTGGAGTTCCATCTTCATTCTTCTAGCAGTTAGCAGGGAGAACATGTGACATAGGCCAGACTGGCAATTCCTTACTCACTAGGCTTTGCAAGGTTCTAAGTGCTATTCATTGAGCTGCATGGACTGTGCTGCTGCCTCAAAAGGGAAGGTAGGCCCAAGTTACACACTGACATAGGAACGAATTATTTTGTGTTTCAAGCAAGCTGCAAGATCCCCATGGCAGAGACCATTCATTGTCCCTAAATAGCTCTTCCCCGCCCCCCCCCCCCGCTATTTATAAGTAATAAAGTAATAGAATTTTAGCTGAGCACATAGCCTCCTGGAGAAAAAAAATTTTTTCCCCAGCTTCCTTTGCAGCTAAGTGTGGCCATATGACTAAGCTGTGGTCAGTGGAATGTAAGTGGAAGTCTTGCATGCAACTTCTGGGAAGTGGGAAGTATCCTTAAAAGGAGTGGTCTTTCTCTGTTCCTTCTAACATTTGCTTAGAATCTAGTCCTGATGGCTGGAGCTCAGGCTGCCATCTGGGACTGTGAGGTGGCATAGAATGGTGAAGTATACCAAGATGGCAGAAACACAGGTCTCCGAGTGCCGTATCAGTTCTGGGCACATTATGGACACACTTTTCCCCCTAGCATTTTCCTACTCAAAATGTGGTCTTGGACCAGCAGAATCAGGATCATGGGAACTTGTTAGAAATGCAAATTCTCAGGCCCTATCCCAGACCTACTGAATCAGAAACTCTGGGGGTGGGGCCCAACCATCTGTGTTTTAACAGGCCCATGGGTGATTCTGATGCACCTTATAATTTAAGAACTGTCATAGACTATTAAAGTATTTTCCTATTTTTTTCCTATTAAGGTATTTTCATTGATTTTTCCCCAAGTTATTAAAAAAAAGTATTTAGAACTAGGATACCCTAATACTCCTTCTGTCTTCTATCTATTTTCCTCCACCTAATTTAAGAGGAGATATTATCAACATCAATAAAATTGTGAAAATACATGAATTATGTATGGGTGAGGGCAGGACTCCTTAAAGCATAAAATTCAGACCAAGCAAGAGCAAAACTGGTCTCACAAACTAAAAATGTGCAAGGATAAGCAAGTTGAGTTCATGGAGGACAGTGTGATAGCTAATTGCAGGTGTCAACTTGACTGGGCCACGGGAGCCCAGATATTCGGTCAAACAGTATTCTGGGTGTGTCTTTGAGAGTGTTTTTATTTATTTATTTATTTATTTATTTATGGCTGCATTGGGTCTTAGTTGCGGCACACAGGGTCTTTCGTCGCGGCGCACGGGCTCTTCCTTGTGGTACACGGGCTTCTCTCTAGTTGTGGCGTATGGCCTCCAGAGTGCGTGGGCTCTGTAGTTGCAGCACATGGGTTTAGTTGCCTTGCGGCATGTGGGATCTTAGTTCCCCGACCAGGGGTCAAACCTGTCTCCCCTGCATTGGAAGGCAGATTCTTAACCACTGAACCACCAGGGAAGTCTCTGAGAGTGTTTTTGGATGAAATTAACATTTGAATTGGTGGACTGAGTGAAGCAGATTGCCCTCTGTAATGTGGGTGGGCCTTACCCAATCAGTTGAAGGCCTGAAGAGAACGAAAAGGCTGACCCTCCTGGGGATAAGGGGGAACTCCTCCTGTCTGGCTGCCTTCTGGCTGGGACACATGTTTTTTCCTGCTTTTGAACTCAACTGAAACATTGGCTGTCCCTGGGTTTTGAACCTGAAGACGTTCAGACTGGAACTATACCATCGGCTCTCCTGGGTCTCCAGCTTGCTGACTAAAGATCTTGGGACTTGTCAGTCTGCATAATCATGTGAGCCAATTCCTTAAAATAAATCTCTGTCTCTCTCTCCACACACACACACACACACACACACACACACACACACACACACTATTGGTTCTGTTTCTCAGGAGAACCCTAATACAGACAGGGAGGCAGTATGACAGAAAACAAAGACCCAGAGAGCCCCGTATTCAAATTCTGGTTCCATTACTAGCTAGGTGTGAAGTTCTTAACCTTTTGAATCTCACTTTCTTCATTTGTAAAGTGGGGCTAATCATACTTTCTTTTTTTTTTTTTTTTTAATAAATTTATTTATTTATTTATTTATTTTGGCTGTGTTGGGTCTTCGTTTCTGTGCGAGGGCTTTCTCCAGGTGCGGCGAGCGGGGGCCACTCTTCATCGTGGTGCGCGGACCTCACTGTCGTGGCCTCTCCCATGGCGGAGCACAGGCTCCAGACGCGCAGGCTCAGTAGTTGTGGCTCACGGGCTTAGTTGCTCCGCGGCATGTGGGATCTTCCCAGACCAGGGCTCAAACCCGTGTCCCCTGCATTGGCAGGCAGATTCTTAACCACTGCGCCACCAGGGAAGCCCAATCATACTTCCTTTTCCAAGATTTTTGACAAGACTAAAGGAGATAATGTTTGTAGAACACCTGACACAGTGCCTGGCACATAGTTGAATGCTCAGTAACTGACAACAGTGACAAAGATGATGATTGTTATTATGGTAACGATGATGAGTCTAGATCCCTAGTGGATGAATATGAGAAGGGGAAGACACATCCTGAATCTTTTAAGATAATGTTTCTTGGCTGGTATCTTTCTCAAAAGCCATGAGTAGGAGAGCCATGTCTGACCTTCTGTCCTTGTCATTATTATGCATCATTAGCCACATATAGAGGTGATGGGAGGTGTGGAAGCCAGTCTCCAAGGTGGGCCCAATGAGCCATGCCTAGTATTCCTGTCCTTGTGCAATCCCCTCCTACACTGAATCAGGGTAGATCCACTCTGAATCTACTGTGACCTATAGACTCCTGCAGATGTGCTGGCATGTGACTTTTGAGGTTGGTTATAAAAGATATTGCAACTTTCTTTCTTTAAAGAATTCTTTTATATTGAGATATAATTGACATATAACATTGTATAAGTTTAAGGTGTACCACATGTTGGTTTTATACATTTATATATTGCAATATGATTGCCATCATAGCGTTAGCTAACACTTCTATCACATCCCATAATTATCATTTCTTTTTTTTTATGGTGGGAACAATTAAGATCTAGTCTCTTAGCAACTTTGAAATTTATAATACAGTATTGTTGTCTATAATCACTAAGCTGGGCATTGCAGCTTTTGCCTTGCTCTCTTGTGTAGCTTGCTCTGGGGGACGCTAGCCGCCATGTTGTAAGGACATTCAAGAAGCATTGTGGAGAGATCCACATGGTGAGAAACCAACTAGCCAGCACCACCATGCCAGCCATGTGAGTGTGCTACCATGGAAGTGTATCTTCCAGGCCCTGACTTCACGGCTTTTAACCGAAGCCCCAGACATTGTGGAGCAGAGACAAGCTGTCCCCACTGTGACTTTTCTGAATTCCTGACCCACAGGAATTAAGACATGTAATAAATTGTCAGAAATTGTCTTCACATGGCATTCTCCCTGTGTCTTCACATGCATTCCCCTTTCTCTCTGTGTGTCTGTGTCCAAATTTCCCTCTTCTTATAAGGACACCAGTCCTATAGGATTAGGGCCCCACCCTTATGACCTCTTTAACCTTGATTATCTCCCTAAAGTCCCTATCTCTAAAAACAGTTGCACTGGGGGTTAGGGTTTCAACCTATGAATTTGCTGGGGGGGGACACAATTCAGTCCATAACAAAGTACTTCAGTATAGATAGCTTGTTTTTAATCTATACTGTAGAAGAGGTGGGTTTCCATTTGAAATACACTAATGAAGGATGCACACCTCTGGGATGGTTAGTTAACATTCGAAAAACCTGAATCGGAAATCCACAGTCCAAAGACACCTACTACACATCGGCTATCTAAATCTGTACCAGAGGGTTCGCTGATTAGCATTTTTAAATGTTAGAAAAAAGTTTTTATTGACAAAATAAGTGGTTTTCAAGGCATGGGGCTTGGCTATGCTACTGTAAGTAAAATAGATAACCAATAAGGACCTACTACAGAGTACAGGGAACTGTCCTCAATATTTTGTAATAACCTCTAAGGGAAAAGAATCTGTAAAAGAATATATATATATTCACTGTGCTGTACACCTAAAACTAACACAGCATTGTAAATTAACTGTACTTCAAAAAAAAAAGACATGGGAATTGGCAAGAAATATTGTACTAGCACCTCTGTTGCTGCCTGAATGGGGTCTATGAATCTGAGGAACCCAGAGGGGAAATACCCTGGGGTGTGGCATCCCAGGCCACAGACTTTGTTTACTCCTATGGCCTGCCACCTAACAGAGGACATTGTGCCTGTTCTAACTGGAGGGTTAGTTGAATCCTGCCACTTAAATATTGTCACTTCTATATTCAGCGTAGCTTTTAGCCAAGGGACTTGTTGGTGTGCCTAAGCGCAGAGACCTGGCACTTCACTGAGTTATAAGAGCAGATTGCGTAACTGGTTTTTGTGCCTGCTTGTAATAAACGTTTTTATGTGTGATTTCTGATTCAGTTGGAGGCTGGCTATGATTTTTTTTTTTAAATGGTTGTTAACAGAACACCTGGTAACAAGGTTGTGCGAGATGGGACCAATAGCCTTTGATCTGCACTAGACTGCAGTTCTTTTTTTTTTTTAAACTTTGGGTTTATTTATTTATTTATTTTTTAAATTTATGGCTGCGTTGGGTCTTCGTTTCTGTGCGAGGGCTCTCTCTAGTTGCGGCAAGCAGGGGCCACTTCATTGCGGTGCGCGGGCCTCTCACTATCGCGGCCTCTCTTGTTGCGGAGCACCGGCTCCAGACGCGCAGGCTCAGTAATTGTGGCTCACGGGCCTAGTTGCTCCGCGGCATGTGGGATCTTCCCAGACCAGGGCTCGAACCCGTGTCCCCTGCATTGGCAGGCAGATTCTCAACCACTGCGCCACCAGGGAAGCCCTAGATTGCATTTCTTGACCTGAGGTTCAAGGATAGAATTCACAGGGTTTGTGAATTGGATGGGGGAAAAATGGCATCTCCATTTTCAGTAGCCTCTAACTACAACTTAGCATTTCCTTCAATTACTTACATAGGCAACACATCTCAGTAGTATTAGCAGATATCTTAAAATATCACGTATGCTCATCAACACTGTGAAATGGTGGTAGTCATTAGATCTGCCACGGATCTTGTTACTTAATGATTTACTAAAGAAGCCCATACATACATATCTATAACACAAATTTGTTTTAATAATTTGATAATGATTTCAACCTCCTTGGTTTCCTTTGTAATCCGATGTATTTATTTATGGTTAAGGACCTCTGTTCTGGAGGCTTGTGACGTTCACCAGATAGTCCCAATATACCATATACACTCAAGGCCAGGCTTGTCATTAAGACAGCGGTGATGGGAAACTCATGTTTCCAATTGTCTCTTGATAATTTCAATTTGGGGGCCGACTTCGGCTCAGATCTGATTAGATTATGGCTGTTTTTGCCACATGATGTGGCTGACAAAGAGCTCATACTAGAAGAAACGTCTGCCCAGCCTCCATCTTGTTCAAGCGTGCTTGTATTATTAGTATTATTTTTAACACATGGTTTCTTTGCAGGAATCTTTTTAAGCCCTATGGCTCATTTGGGAGTTAAGCTAAAACTAGGTCATATGATCAGTAAATCCACATCACTAGGCACCTGTAAGCTGCAGTGCGTCACAATATGCTGACAGTGGAGGACGGAGTGGGCCTCCCGCTCTTCTCCTGAAGCCGCGTGCGTGCCACCCGTGACTGCGATTCACAGTCCTACTGGCCAGGTAAGGGCATTCTTAAGTGGCAGTCTGCACGCTAAACATAGAGACTAGTCACATTGATTTTAATCTATAAATAAAAAGAAATTAATCTCCACTAATATTTACATTATGACTTTATGTAGATTTTTTTTATCCTAAAAACATAAGAGAGAAATGAAAGCTGTCAATGCACCCCAGTGGAGTGTCTAAGACCACGACTCTACAGCATTAAGCCTTTGGTATTAGCATTTTGGGGGCGGTCATATGACACAAGAAATTCATGTGGCATTTACCAAAGCCCCTAAGTCATATTTATCCATACATTCGTTTTGTTCATTGACCCGTTCATTCAACAAGTATTTATTAAGCACGATTCCATGCCAGACTCTGCTAGGTGCTCAGATTCAAAGATGAATCATCTATATTTTCCACCCTCCCTTGGCCACAGTGCCAGGAGAGATGGGCAGTGGCCAGTCCCGGGATGCTGGGAGAAAGGTACCTAAGTAAGTGGGTAGGGGGCACAGGGACCAGGTAGGAGTGCTGCTGGCCTGTCTGGACTCAGTCTGGAAGGGACCCCTGGTCTGGAGAGAGGAGATGTGGGGTGGGGAAGCTGGAGAGGGTCTGCCAGACTCCCAGAAGGAGCTTACAGTGGGTGTCGGGCAGTTGTTCATCATGGCGGGGGGGGGGGCGCATCATGACAGGCAGCAGGGCGGGGCCAAAGCCTGGTCCACAGGGTCTTGTCTCCTTTGGAGGACTCTTGGTTGTATCATGGAGCAATGGGATGGATTGTTTTGGTGCCTTTTTTTTTAGGCCATAGGCAGAGGACTTGTTATTTATTTCAACCTGTTGAGATATCTTCCTATCCTGATTAGTCCTACATTTTATGCCGCGAAAGTTGTAGAATGGGACTGCATTACCTAATGTGAATCACTAAAGGTGGCCAATTCCACCGAAGGGAAATGTGTTAGGTTGTGACCGACCTAGCTTCTTGGACTCTTTAATCAATAGAAATTGTTAAGAGGCCATAGGAGGAACTCAGGCGAGGCTTTAATGGGACTCGTGCTGCAGCACGAGGGAGCAAAAACAAGTAATAGGTGTCCTTGCTGGCTCCCTGAGTGGGGGGATGAGCTGGTCCCTTAAGTGGGGTGAGGGTAGGGGCGCGTCCAGGGGTCGGGCCAGAGGGATGGCCTGGGTGGTCTGCCCACCCCCTTGGCGGTGCTGTGTGCAGGGATCATGCACAGTCCCCTGCTTTTGCTCCTGACACCTCAGAAGTGGCAGTTGGGTTTTTGCTCTTTTTGTATCTTGTTGTTCCTAGTTTGCCCCAACTGGGCATGCGTGCAGTTATTTTTAGTCCCTTATAGTTTTTTTTGTATTCTGTTGCTCGAAGGTCCAGGTGCCAGCACTGCAGCAAAGGGTCCTAGGTCCCAGCCTGTCTCAAGGTGACAGACACTTACCTGTGCTGCAGCTCCGGGGTGGGGCTGGGGTGAGAACACAAACCACTCGCTCTCCATTTTGGTGTCATTTCGACTTTAAATAAACCACTGAAAGAAAGACTACACGGTGAAAAAAAATCCCTGGCCATAAAACATATCATGCCATACTCCGAGGTAACGGCAAAATACTTCCCTATAAAAAATGAAAAAGGAATCTGTGTCATCTAATTATACCCCAGCAAGCAAGTTCTTGTTCAGTAAAACAATGAACATTGCCAATCACCAGTTTCCCTTCTACACATGAGAGCACCTGGACCCGGACATTTGGAATTTCACATCGGGGAGACTCTGAGATCATCTGATGATGGAGAGTTTGAACTTTGATGATTCTTCTTCCTTTTTAATATGATAAAATTGGCCTAGATATTTCTGCCTTCTCCAATATGCGTGGGGATGTGGCTGTCGGTGGAGGAAGGCAAAGGCGGGAGCCAGGACCTTTCATCTTTGTATGGAAAATTGGAATTCAGCTCAGGCTGTAGTCACTGAGCTTTATTACCACCTTTCGGGCTGCCTCTGCTTTAAGAAGGTTGCTGCAACCCAAACTCTTTCTCAGTTTACTAGATTTGCACTGTGTCCAAACAGCTCAAGTCCCTCTTCTTGGCTTATCAAGAGGCTTCTGAGCAGCTCCTATCTAGGCTGGTCGCTCCTTATGCTTGGGGCTCAGCCATCACCCTGGGGTTGCCTCCTTCATCATGGAAATTCCCTCTGACTCTATCTTGGGTGGCATCCCCAGTTCCCTGGATTCCACGTTTTCCCCTTTCTTGATGTTTTCCAGCATTTTGGTGGACCATCTCCTCCAGTTGCTTTCTGAGAAAGGATGCACAGGCAGCAATTTTATGAGACCTTGCATGTCAGAGAAGTTTTCTTTCTATGCTCACACTTAACTGATCGTTTGGCTGGATATAGAATTCTAAGTTGGATTACTTTCCCTTAGAATTTTGAAAGGTATTTTTCTATTTTCTCCCAGATTCCAGACTTGCCATTAAGAAGTCCAAAGCCAGAAATGTTCTCAATCCTTTGTATATAATATATATTTTCTCTTTCGAAGCTTTAAGGGTCTTTGTCTCCAATGTTCTGAAAATTCATGATGATATGTATTTATGTGAGTCTGTTTTCATCCATTGTATTAGATACTTCTGTGGTCCCTTCCATCTGTAAGATCGTGTCCCTTAGGTATGGGAAATTTTCTTGAATTATTTCTTTGATGCTTCCTTCCCCTCTGTCTCTCTGTTCTCTCTTTCTAAAACTCCTTTTATTTAGACTTTTAGAGTAATCATTTAAAAACTGTTTTTCTATTTCTCATCTCCTTTTCTTTTCTCTATTTTCTGGAAAACGTTCTAGACTTTACATTCCAATCCTTCTATTTTCTTCATTTCTGCTGTCATATTTTAATTTTCCAGTAGCTCGATTTTTACTCTCTAAAAGTTTCTTTGTATTCCCTGAATGCTTATTTTTAATGCTATTAAAATAATGTCTCTTCTGGGACATTATTGATAGGTAGGTGTGTGTGTATGTGTGTGCGCCGCGCGTGTGTGAAATTTACATTTCTCAGCATAGCTTCTGTTTCCTTCAGCTTGCTTCATCTGTTTTGGTCTTGGTCATTCATGTTAGAGGTTTCCCTTAGACGTCTGGTGATCACCAGTTATGTGTGCACATCTACAGCAGGGCACTAAAAAGCTGCTGGAAATCTCTATGTGTGGGGATGTGGCTTGCCAATTGCAGACTTCACTCTAGAGCAGCAGTTTTCAAAGTGTGGTCCCGGACCAGCAGCAGCATCACCTGGGAACTTCTAAGAAATGTACATTCTTAGGCCCCACTCCAGATTTATTGGATTTGAAACCCTGGCAGTCTGTGTTTTAACAAACCCTCCAGGGGATTCTGATGCAGGCTAAAGTTTGAGAACCACCACTCTATGGTGATCTGGGTAAGCCTTTTAATTGGCAAATCTCTGATGTCAGTATTCGATCTCCTTCCTAGAGGGTCCAAGCCTGAATGTCAAGTTTCTGGGAGTTGAATGAGCAGGGAAGCTTGGCTGGGGATACAATGTTCATTAAAAAAAAAAACTTATATCTAATCTCCCTGTTTTCAATTGGGCATCCTACTTTCCACTATGCTTTATATCTCTATCCAAAAATAAAGAGATATTTTTTATTTTTATTTTTTAATTTTAATTTTTTAATTTTTTTTATTTTTATTTTTTATTGAAATATAATTGGTTTACAGTGTTGTGTTAGTTTCAGGTGTACAGCAAAGTGATTCAGTTTTATATATGTTCTGATTCTTTTCCATTATATGATATCACAAGATATTGAATATAGTTCCCTGTGCTATACAGTAGGTCCTTGTTGTTTATCTATTTTATATACAGTAGTGTGTATCTGTTAATCCGAAACTCCTAATTTATCCCCCGCCCCACCCTTTCCCCTTTGTTAACCATAAGTTTGTTTTCTATGCAAAGACCCTTTTTAAAACCCTCTCCAGATACTAAATAAAAGTCCAGTCTTCTGTCTGAGATGGGGGATGAGGGAGTGAAGGGACGGTCATTTAGGTTCACAGCACAGGGAAAGGCATCCGAACATCTGACTGCTTCTTCTTTTTTTTTTTTTTTTTTTTTAAATTATTTATTTATTTATTTATTTTTGGCTGCGTTGGGTCTTCGTTTCTGCGCGAGGGCTTTCTCTAGTTGCAGCAAGCGGGGGCCACTCTTCATCGCGGTGCAAGGGCCTCTCACTATCGCAGCCTCTCTTGTTGCGGAGCACAGGCTCCAGACGCGCAGGCTCAGTAGTTGTGGCTCACGGGCCTAGTTGCTCTGCGGCATGTGGGATCCTCCCAGACCAGGGCTCGAACCCGTGTCCGCTGCACTGGCAGGCAGATTCTCAACCATAGAGCCACCAGGGAAGCCCCTGACTGCTTCTTAAATGGACTTTCAGTTGATCCTCCTGTTCTTAGTACCAGTTTCACCTCCTCTTCCAGAAGTACCTGGCATTGCCACTTCTGAGTCTTTGGAGCGGGGAGAGGTTCTGCGACGCCATCCATTCTGGCCGCTTCTCAGCTTTCCCCACAGCCAGTTTGAGATTCAGCTTTCTCAGCCCTGCTATAAGTTAGTCACCAAACAACCTTCTGCTTTCCAGCTTCCAAAACTCTTGGCTATTTTCTCCTTTCTCATTCTCTTTATACTTGCAGGTGAATGCCTTTTGAAAATCCCATTACTATCATCTTCATGAAGTTTTGGCCTGGAGCAGAGGGATGGACGCATGTGTTCAATCCTCAATCTTTAACCAGACATATCATTTTTCTCTAAAAGTGTTCCCTTTGGGGACGAGGAACTAGAAACCATCAATGAGAGAACAGAGTTTCCAGAACTGCTCCCTGCTGCTGCTACTGTAATCCATGTCAGGGCTGGGGGTGTCTGGCTGTGTTTTGGCCTGTCTGGGCCCCCTGAGTGAAAGGGAAAGGGGATCCAAGGCCTACTGTCATTCTGGCAGAGTCCCCATCTGAAAATATGGCTTCCATCCCTTGCTCAGTAGCCAACCATGGCTCCCCACTGTCTACAGTGTTTATCCCTCAAGGGGGGTGTTTTAACTGGGCTTCATTCAACTCGCCCGGCACACCTCTCTGCTCTCCCCTTCCTTCCCCTGACCACAGACACTGGCGTTCCTGCCCCCTGCCTGTCCCCTCACACCTAGAAGGACCTCTCTCTCCCCTTGGCCTGTGCAGACCCTGCCATCCCTCCAAGTCCAGCCGAGGTGCCCCCACTCCCTTTAGGCAGCCTCTCTGTGTGCTTCAGCTTCTTTCTGACCTCACACACTTGTCATCAGCATCATACAAGCTAGCCCTACAGTGTCAGCTCCAAAAGGACACTCTGCCTCATCTTCTGGGCCTCCCACAGGGCCCAGCATCATGCTGGGGACACTGGATATTAAACATATATATATTTGATTGGTAAGGACTTACTGTGATTATCTCTTATAGTCTTTATTATTGATTTACATTAATATATATTCTTTATTATTAACACATTAATACATGACACATAGTATATATTAATACACACTAAAAAGTGACAAGCATTATCTTAGCCCAGTCCTCAATTTCTCTTTCCCTATGGTTTTTCTCTGTACAATCTTGCCCCACAAGTCTTAAGAAAAAGTAAGAAACTTTGCTTTAGTTGATTAATAGTCTGTTTTGGGTTTTTTTTTGGCTGTGCCATGCGGCTTGTAGGATCTTAGTTCCCTGACCAGGGATCGAACCTGGGCCCTCGGCCCTGAAAACACGGAGTCCTAACCACTGGACCGCCAGGCAATTCCCCTGTTTTGTTTTGTTTTTATTAAAGTATAGTTGATTTACAATATCATGCTAGTTTCAGGTGTACAGCAAAGTGATTCAGTTTTTTATATATATACATATATATATGTGTGTGTGTGTGTATGTGTATATATATATATATATATATATATATGTATATATATATTCTTTTTCGGATTCTTTTCGCTTATAGGTTATTACAAAATATTGAGCACAGTTCCCTGTATACAGTAGGTCCTTGTTGGTTATCTATTTTGTATATAGTAGTGTGTATATGTTAATCCCGTATACATTCTGTTTTTTGTAACAGAATTTCTACCTGACAGTTTTTTCTTAAATATGTAAAAAATATATTGCACAAACTGTATTTTAACAATTTTTTCAGAAATCAAAATGAATCCACCCATAGTCCTAACCATCCTAATGCATTAAACAGTTCTCATTTTTCCACATTCCCTTTCAGTGTCCTCCTAATCCAGTTTTTAAAAAAATTGAGATGAAATGCACGTAACATAAAATTAACCATTTTAAAGTGAACAATTCAATGGTGTTTAGTACATTCACACTGTTGTACAACCAGTCACCTCTATCTAGTTCTAAAACACTATCATCATCCCTAAATAAAACCCTGTACTGATTAAGCAGTTATTCCCTATGCCCTCCTCCTCCCAGCCCCTGGCAATCACCAATCTGCCTAATGCACTTTAAAAAAGTTAATTTTTTATTGTAAAATATACATAACATAAAATTTACCATCTTAACCTTTTTTTTTTTTAAAATAAATTTCTTTATTTATTTTTGGCTGTGTTGGGTCTTCGTTTCTGTGCGAGGGCTTTCTCTAGTTGCGGCGAGCGGGGGCCACTCTTCATCGCGGTGCGCGGGCGTCTCACTATCGCGGCCTCTCTTGTTGCGGAGCACAGGCTCCAGACGCGCAGGCTCAGTAGTTGTGGCTCACGGGCCCAGTTGCTCCGCAGCATGTGGGATCTTCCCAGACCAGGGCTCGAACCCGTGTCCCCTGCATTGGCAGGCAGATTCTCAACCACTGCGCCACCAGGGAAGCCCCTTAACCATTTTTAAGTGTCCTGTTCAGTGGCATTACATACTTTTACAGTGTTGTGCAACCATCACCACCATCCATCTCCAGAACTTTTTCATCATCCCAAACAGAAACTCCATATCTATTAAACAACAACTCCCCATTCCCTCCTCCCCCCAGCCCCTGAAACCACCATCCTACTGTCTGTCTCTTTGAATCTGACTATTCCAGGGGCCTCGTATAAATGGAATCATACAGTATTTATCCTTTTGCGACTGGCTAATTTCACTTAGCATAATGTCTTCAAGCTTCATCCATGTTGTAGCAGGTCTCCGCATTTCATTCCTTTTTAAGGTCAAAAAGGAATTTTTGATCATTTTGTTTATCCATTCATCCGTCGATGGACACTTGGGTTGTTTCCACCTTTGGGCTGTTGTGAATAATGCTGCTATGGACATTGACGTACAAGTATCTGTTTGAGTCCCTGCTCCTAATCCACTTTGAACATAGTTGTGACAGTACCTCAGGCACAGTTTGGAGTTCTACTATTTCGTTTAATGTTATGTCACGCCTGCCTTTTCCATGTTGCCACATGGTCTTTATAATCATCCTTCTCAATAGCTGCATTATAGTCTGTCTCAGTAACTAGATTTTCACAAAGAAATGCAGTGCCAGTTTAGACAAGTTCTCACAAGCCTTTGCATCCCGCATCCTTTGAAGGTTGGGAGCAGGATGCATTTGGAAAACTCTTGGGAGAAGCAGTTTGAGCCTGTAGCGCAGACACCCCTGGCCTCGCCTCCTTTGACCTTTCATCCCCAGCCCCATCAAAGCTTCAGGAAACAAAAAGAGACAACCATGTCCCGCAAACAGATAACAACAAGCTGAAAGACAGAGAGAGGAGTTTCTCTGAAGTTCTATACTGAAAATGGGAGGGGGATAAAGGAGGCGAGAGGAAGCTTGGAGCAAAGCAGAAGTGCATTCCGGGGAGTTTGCATTCAGCCGCAGAGCGCAGCTGTGCGCGAGCCAGCACCGGGTGCCCGGTCCCCGCTACCTCCGCCTCCACCCACATCCTTCGCGCGCATCCTTTGGTAACCCCCACAATGCGCCTGCCGGAACACTGCTGTCCCATGCTTGCCTGGCTCGTGTCAAATGCTATAAGCAGCACTCACGCGCCTTCCGAGCAGGGAGCAACAGGGGCAGAAAACCGCTTTCGAGGACCCAGGGAACCGCTGCTGACAGCCCTGGGTGCCCGGTAGGGAAAGAAAATGTTTTGTTTGGCTTTGTTTTGTTCACAGAGCCTCCTTTCCCAGCCCTGTTCACCTTAACAGCATCACTTGAAGCCACAAAGCAGCTTAATTATCCTGCCTTTTAAAACTTTGAACTAGGCAGGTTGGATTCCTTGTGTTAGAATCCTTTCCCTCCTTTAAGAGCTGAAAGGCGCTTCCCTGCTCAGCCTGGTTTTAAAACCCTCACACCAAGCATGGAAAATTCTATAAATACCAAATGCAAACCTGGAGTTTAACCTTTAATTATTCTAGCCTCCAGCTTAACCTCCCGATTCCACCATTTTCTTTCTGTATACACGCTTCCTTTAAACTCTGTCCAGAGCTTGATCAACGTGAATAAAAAAATCTCCTTGGGAAGATGTTCAGAGTTGCGGGAAAATGAATAGGAATCGTAAAGTGGGTGTGATCTTCGGAGGACCGCTCATCTGACAGCCTGTTTTTCTGCATTGATGCCGGAGGTTTGCACCGCTTTGATTGTCTGAAATCACTGTAATACCCCCCAAAACAGGTCAAGCCTATATATTGGCTTGGCCCCATTTTCTCTTAGGCGGTCTCCTGGATGCCTTTGTTCTGAGGACCTCTCTTCTGGTCATCTACTGCTGCATAATGAATCACACCAAAATCAGTGGCTTGAAACAACAACAAATCATTTATTTTGCTGACAAATCTGTGGTCTGGACAAGGCCAGTGGGGACAGAATGTCCTCTGGGGTGGCTCAAAGGGTAGGGGGTGACTCAGTGGCTGGGGGCTGGAATCACCCAAAGCCTCCCTCGATCACACATCTAGTGTCGATGCTGGCTGCTGCCGGGACCTCAGCTGGGATTGTTGGCTGTGGCCTCTCCACGTGGCCTCTCCCTGTGGCTTCTTGGCTTCTTCACAGCATGGTGGCTGGGTTCTAAGAGTGAGTGTCCTGGGGGAACAAGGTAGAAGGGCATGGCATTTTTAGGACCTAGTCTCGGAAGTCACATAGCTTCACTTCTGCTGTATTCTATTGGTTGAGGCGGTCATAAAGGCCTGATCAGGTTCAAGGCAAGAGGGTGTAGACACCACCATCGGAAGTATTGTCATTGGAGTGTCATTGTCACATTGAAGAAGAGCCTGTGGGATGGGAGATAGTGTGGTGGCTATATTTGTCTGCTTGGGCTTCCATAACAAAATACCACAGACTGGGTAGCGTAAACAACAGACATTTATTTTCTCACAGTCCCAGAGGCTGGAAGTTCAAGATCGAGGTGTTGGTAGGGTTGGTTTCTCCTGAGGCCTCACTCCTTGGCTTGCAGACAGGCACCCTCTCTGTGGTTTTCCCTCTGTGCATGCAAGTCCCTGGTGTCTCTTCCTCTTCTTATAAGGACACCAATCCTAATGGGTTAGGGCCCCACCCTTATGACCTCACTTAACCTTACTTGTCTCTTTAAAGGCCCCATCTCTAAATACAGTCATATTGGGGGTTAGGGCTTTAACATACGGATTTGTGTGGGGTGGGGTGGGGCGGGGACACAGTTCAGTCCCTCTTGGAAAATACAGTCTGCCATAGGCCCTTAGCTATTTTCCTCTCTGAGTCTCTCAAGCTGAAATCATCCTTCTTGAGTGATAAGGGGGTCAACAGGACAGTGTCGAGCTTGACCTGCTGGTGAGATTTGGAAGGTGCTGCTCCATAAAGGTCTTTCCCTCCGTGAGCCCAGTCCACCTGCCAAGCCTGGGGCACAGAAATGTTTGAGGACAAGCAGCGTAGTCCTCACTTCTAAAGTAGCTGTGCAGAAGAGCCACGGCAGACCCTGTGACAGCTCAAATCTTGTGGTGGTTTTGTGTCGTGTCACCTCAGCTAAGCTGGAGCCTTTTCCAGAATTCCCTTCCTTTTATGATTCCACATTAGAGATGGTCAGAAGAGAAATTTGCACAACATTTGGAAGGTGGCAGAGAAGCAGCTGCTACTCCTCTCTGGCCATCATGGTTAGATGCAATAAAAGACAGGAGGTGCCAGAAGGGGCCGGCTTGTCCTTGCTCTCTCCTGCTCCGCAGGCCTTGCTGAGCCACAGCCATGCCACCAGACATAGAGACACATCTTCTGTGGGCTGTTCCCCCAACTCCCCCTCGTGGCCCTGCTCTGGCAGCTGCTCGCGCCTGGCCGCAGGAGGGCTGGCTAGTGACTCTCCTTGGACCCTCCAACTTCGCCTTTGGACCCTTCCTTTCCCAGACTCACCCACAGTTGGGTCGGCTCTTGTTCCATTATGAAGCCCTTCCTCCATAATCCTCATCGTGGTCTGCGTCCCTGCTCCAGCCCCGACTGGTACAACCTCCTCGTCCTTTCTGTCCCAGTCTCTTCATAGTAATGCCTGGGCGTGGGTGGCCTCCCGTGAATTTGATGAAAATTCTTCAGAACAGAGACCTCAGGGTCAAGCAGTGCCCTCCCCTCCACCCGTAACCCACGCAGTGCCCTATGCTCACAGCAGCCCAGAGAGAAACCTGGGGACTCGTGCACCCAGCTCCCTAAATAGGTTCTACACTCAAAGGAATATAAAATGGGGTCCTCACCTCCGTAAGGCCCGGCCCACATCCTTGAGACGGGACGCACCCATGCGGAAGTCTAAGTGACAATACTTGAAGACAAAATGGGGTCAGCATCATAGGGAAGATAGAAACGATGCAGGGACTTCCCTGGTGGTCCAGTGGTTAGGACTCTGCGCTTCTACTGCAGGGGGCGCGGGTTTGATCCCTGGTTGGGGAACTATGATCCTGCAAGTTATGCGGCACAGCCAAGAAAAAAGAAAAAGAAACGATGCAGCTCAAGAGTTCAAGGGAGGAAGATATTTATTTTCTGGAGTGGAGGGAGTGGTCAGCATTATTTGGCACTTTCTGGTTTAATCAGAGTTGGGCATGAAGTCTGGCTGCCCAGTGTCTGTGCCCAGAGTGAGATTCTGGTTGGGATGGGGAGTGTCTCCTTGTCTCCATGCCCTG
Source organism: Eubalaena glacialis (assembly GCF_028564815.1). NCBI lineage: Eukaryota > Metazoa > Chordata > Mammalia > Artiodactyla > Balaenidae > Eubalaena > Eubalaena glacialis. The sequence continues at coordinate 37,100,956 of NC_083736.1, forward strand.
AACGGGGGTGTTGGAGTCGGGACGGGGCAGCAGAGCTGGGCCCTTTCAGGACTTCTCGAAGCTGGGAGGAGTCTTTGAGCCCAAAGCAGGGCCCCCCTGCCCCGGGCACCCTCTCTGCTGAACAGCGCGTCAGCTCCCTGCTCTGGAAGGTTCTCCTTAGGCCCAGCACTGAGGTGCATCCTCACTTTCCCCGTGACATCAATTTCTCCCCCAGGCTTTAGAAACAGGGTGAACACAGCCAAACACTGGAGAGCCCATGGGTTCTGCACACTGCACTTCGAGGGGATGGGTCTTTCCCATGTTCACTGATGGCACCCTAATCATTCCTCAACATTAAAAACAATGAACTCGCCCAAAAGGTTAATAAATCAGTTTGATAGGCTGGACTCACTTTCAAGCGACTTTCAAGTGGTCTCGACCCGATTAGTGAAACATTTTTTGCACATTTTGAGTATATTTATTTACTTACAAATCACATTCATGTGCTGATGTTTTCTGCTAAGAGCATAAGGCCATATATATGTGTGCGAGGCCCATTCTTAACAATAGAAGTTGAAAATCTGCATCTCAAATGATCTTCTGAAGTTTGAAATTTTTAAAACGTACTCTTTGTCAAATCTGATTCAGATCACGTTGTTTCCTCCTAATCGGGCTGGCAGAGCTCTGGAACCCGGAGCTGGCCAGTTCCTTCCTAGCTGATAGTTGCTTTCACAGTATTATCTGCAAGCCGTGGTTTCTTTAGAGGAGACATTTCAAGCCCCTTGCCCATTTTGTGATGATTAGTTTAGTTAGAGCAAGATCATATAATTTGCAAATCACTCGACATGGCACTCATAACAGGCCATTTACTGAGGTGAAATATCATGCGAGGCGGATGCCAGCCAAGTTCCAAGACTGTCACTCTTCCCTTGGCATTCCTTGCCTGTCACACTGGATGCCGAGCACTGACATTCAGCCCGAGTGAGGCCATGTGGTCAATCTACATGTTGCATATTGGTCATTGTAACAGTCAACTCTTCCTGCAATTATGCTACAAAACAAACACTCCGAAACTCGGCTTACAACGATAGGCATTTATGGTTTTTTGTCACTCCTGGTCCTGTGGGGTCTTAATGGATCTTGGCTGGGTTGGGCGACTTCAGGCTGCAGGTTGGCCAGGCTTGGTTCCAGCTTGCAGGTTTTGTGCAGGTCTGGAGCCCAGGCTGATGTGACTGTAGCCACCTAGGACCTGTTCTTCTCTTAGTGATGGCAGAAGCTCAAGAGGGCAAATCACACACCACACAACACATTTACAGACCTGCTCACAAGCCACATCCACTAATACTCCTTTGGTCAAGTGCAACGTCACTGGCATGGGGGGAGTATATTCCCCCCCACAGTGGGAAGCACTGCAAAGTGACATGGCAAATGGTATTAATTCTGTTCCATGCAGGTGATGAATTAGGATCCATAAGCCAAACCACCACAGTGATATAAACAGAAATTCTAAAGTTCTAGTATCTTCTTCCTATCTGTGTTAGTTTGCTTGGGCTGCCGTGACAAGGTACCATAGACAGGGTGGTTTAAACAACAGAAATATATTGTCTCACCCTTCTGGACGCTGGAAGTCCAAGATCAAGATGTCGGCAGGGTTGGTTCCTTCTGAGGGCTGCGAGGGAAGGCTCTCCCAGGCCTCTCCTCTTGGCTTGTCTTTCTCCGGTGTCTCTTCACATCATCTTCCTTCTATGTGTGTCTCTGTCCAAATTTCCCCACTTTATAAGGACACTAGTCATATTTTTTAGGGCCCACCCTAAAGATCTCACTTTAACTTTATTACCTCTTTAAAGATCCTATCTCCAAATAAGGTTGCATTCTGAGGTCCTGGAGGTTAGGACTTCAACATATGAATTTTGGGGAGGGGGACATAATTCAACCCATTAACACTACCCCTCAAAGAATTGTCTTGTGTACCACTTAGGGTGTGTGTGCCCCCACTTTGGAGACTTTCTGGCGTAGAGAAAGTTCTCTTGCACCTGGCCATGACTGATACCTCTTGGCCCAGTGTTGAGCAGGAGACAAAGGCTCCAGACTTTCAGACCCCGCCGCAGCCCCACGACTGTCAGGAGAAGCCCTGACCTCTTTGGCCACACCATACCCAAGCCTTAGGTTAAGTTCATCAACACATCTCTGCCAAGGGGGAGGGGGAGTGGCGGAGGGATGGATTGGGAGTTTGGGATTAGCAGATGCGAAGTATTATATATAGAATGGATAAACAATAGTGTCCTACTGTAGAGCACAGGGAACTGTATTCATATCCTGTGATAAGCCATAGTGGGAAAGAATATGAAAAAGAACGTGTATATATATGAATAACTGAATCACTTTGCTGTACAGCAGAAATTAACACAACATTTTAAATCAACTATACCTCAATAAAATTTTTAAAAGTTCATCAGTGCATCTCACACCCGCTTTGCTGGAGAGGGAAAAAAATCTATCCCGTTGGCTATAAGGTGTCACGGAGGCAAAACCTGTGTGTCAGTCTTACCATCTGTGAAATGAGTACTTCGCGTCCCTTTAATGGGGGTGTCATGATGTTTATTTATTTTATTTATTTATATTTTGGCTGCATTGGGTCTTCATTGCTGTGCGCATAGGCTTTCTCTAGTTGCGGTGAGCGGGGGCTGCTCTTCGTTGCGGTGCGCGGGCTTCTCATTGCGGTGGCTTCTCTTGTTGCGGAACACGGGCTCTAGGCGCGCGGGCTTCAGTAGTTGTGGCGTGCAGGCTCAGTAGTTGTGGCTCACGGGCCCTAGAGCGCAGGCTCAGTAGTTGTGGCACACAGGCTTAGTTTCTCTGCGGCATGTGGGATCTTCCCGGACCAGGGCTCGAACCCGTGTCTCCTGCATTGGCAGGCAGATTCTTAACCATTGTGCCACCACGGAAGTCCCTCGTGATGTTTAATGTTTGCCAGAAAAGCCCTAGAGGAAAGGGCAGAATGAATCGCACTGATGATTCTATGGCACAATCCTACTTTTCTTACTCATGCTCAGGCAGGGGTCTGGGACAAAGGATTGAACTCACATAAGTCTGCGTTCCAATGAAAGGGTTGGAATGGACCGGCATGTATGCACGCAGTAAATATCTTTAACACTTTACAGGAGCTCGCAAGGAGGCAATTCTCTTAGCAGACTGCCCCAGAACGCTGGTCTGATTCATTCCTGAGTGACGTGGCCCACACGTGCTCCCTGTTACAGCAGAAACAAGTGTCCTTTCTGCCCCGTCAGCGTTTTCCGTCCTGGCATAAATTAGGGACACTCTCGCCATTTCATTAAGAAATTATATCTCTGATGTGACACATTGGGTTTCCAGAGGTGGACAGAAAAGCCTGCCTGTGGCTGGAGACAGCCACTTCCCCTAAATACAATGACTGCTCCTGTGACACCTCTCCTTTAGGGACAGAGGAAGCGGCACAAGCAGCCCCACTAGACACGCCACTGCAGACTACAAGACTGTCGCCGAATGATCAACAGCTTCCTTTCTTCCTCCCCATCCCCACGCCTGGTGTTGGAATATTCCAGACATCTGGAATTATGACTGGTTAAATGCAGTCAAACACAGATTTCTTTTTGTGGAACTATTCTGATCTAAGACCCAGGAGGGCAGGGATATTGGGTAATTGCCATCCGTGCAATAAACATATTATGGAAGTTTATAAACTTGGCCTATCTCTTGGCTGCTTTAGGCTTCTGGTGTGTCTGGGATGGCTTTGATTTTGAAATCACTTAGACGTTAGGCAGACTTGCCCTCTCCGAGCGTTTGCAGTACAATCTGATAAACACATCTGTGGCAAGTCCTGTTTGGGGTAGTTTGGGGCAGACCAAAGGATAGAGTACTTTTTACAAAATAAATACATACATAAAAAAGCATGTTTGTGACTCACCCGGGGTTGGGAAGAATGGAAAATATCACAAGATATTCTGTGCACATGATATCTAATCTCCCTTTTAGACAGAAGAAATTCAAATGAGCCTCTGCCCTTAAAACTTTGATTATCAGAAACTTCGTCTTAATCAGAGCTTGCCATAAACTCTGTGTGCTCAGCTGACTTGTGTATTTAACATTCTTGATATTCTCTGCTGTTCCAATTATCCAAATTTTTTCTAAAACTCAATTTCCCAGGGCCTCGTGGTGTTCAGCTAATCAAGCTTTAACTTTTTAAAAAAGTGTTTATCTCTAGCTCTCTACATACACACTGCGTATATAGACACACAGGCACCAGATCCAGGAAGATGTCAGGGTGCTTTATAGGTGGCCGAGTGCACAGCCGCGGTGTGGTATTTGCTGAGGCAGGGGCAGCTCTCGTCCTGCTCTCGTCAGTGCCCTGTGTGAACCTTTCCCTGCCTCTTCCCGGTGCCACCCACGCTCCCTGGGACCCTCATCCCGAGCAGAAGTCCTAGGAAGGCAGAGGGTGTGTTCCGTGGACAGATATTTTGCTGGCTCCTGCTTCCCTCTGCGTCCTCCTCAGTGGCTCAGAAAGATTAGCCTTCAGGAATGTGGTTAGCACACACTGCACTCATAACTCAAGCCCGTAGATCACAGCACACAATCACAGGAAATGCCGCCTGTCAGAACGACGTGCATGCTCACGCGTCAGTTCACACACACACACACACACACACACACACACACACACACACACACACACACGGCGGCCCCAGACCCACGTTACCACGCACCTCCCCACCTGGCTCCACCCGTATCCCCAGCATGTGCCCTGCATATACTTGGGCCCAGCAGCTGGGGGAGAGGATCCACTTTTTTTTCCAATCTCTGTGGCCGCTTCTCTTCCCATTCTCCGTTTGGTCCACAAGGGTCAAGAATCGTTGAGAAAGTCGATCTTGGCCCCATTCCAAGCACCGGAAGGGATGGGGCCAGAGATTGTGTTATTTCAGTTGTGGGAGGGGAGGCCCGCGATGGCCTGCCTGGGATCCGGCACGATTGCATCCCGCAGCCTGGCTGCGCGGGGCCAAATGTCCCCTCAGCATCTTCTGCACATGCCCACCAAGTCCCACTGCCCTTTGAACCAAGCTCTTTTTTGCCACTGGAATGTTCTTTCCCCCTTTCTCTGCCTATTGAAATCTTCCCCTTTCCTCAATGCCTCGTTGCGAGCCCCACCTCCCCTGAAGAGGCCAGCTGGAAATGATCTCTCTCATTTCAACTCTTAAAGGCTTTTTTTTCTATAGCACTCATTGGTCCCAAAGTAAACACTGCCATTGGGCGTTTGGGGTTTTTTTTTGTGCGTGTGAGAGCAGGGACTTTGTTTTGTGCTTCTCTGCCTCCCAATGCAGCCTAAATATGATGACTCGCACATAATAGGCACTCAACAAATGTTTGTGGACGATGATAAGACCAACAGCTACCATTAATTGAGCACGTACTGTGGGCCAGGCACTTATCTAGATGATTCTCTTTAGTCTTATGGGTTTTGATTAAATACATTTTACATATACAAAACTTTAATATGTTCTCTTTATAAAAAATTAAAATTTAATACATGGAGTAAGAAGTGAAAGCCTTTCCCATCTCACTCTCTACCCCCCTTTATCCCACCCTCTTATCTCGTGAGAGATAATCACCCTTACTACTTTATTCTGTCTGGTTTTTGTCTAATATTTATATATATGTGTAAGATATACATGTACACAGTTTTAAATATGTATACACGGAATTATACCAGATGTACAGTAACTCACAGTTTAAATGTCACAAAATCTTAATAGGAGAAGTATTAGTTTTATTTTAAAAGCTTTTTTTTTTTTAAATTCATTTATTATTTATTTTTGGCTGTGTTGGGTCTTCATTTCTGTGCGAGGGCTTTCTCTAGTTGCGGCGAGCGGGGGCCACTCTTCATCGCGGTGCGCGGGCCTCTCACTGTCGCGGCCTCTCTTGTTGCGGAGCACAGGCTCCAGATGCGCAGGCTCAGTAGTTGTGGCTCACGGGCCCAGTTGCTCCGCGGCATGTGGGATCTTCCCAGACCAGGGCTCGAACCCGTGTCTCCTGCATTGGCAGGTGGATTTTCAACCACTGCGCCACCAGGGAAGCCCTTAAAAGCTTTTTTAAAAAATTTATTTTCTTTTTTTTTTTTTTGGCTGTGTTGGGTCTTCGTTGCTGCGCGCAGGCTTTCTCTAGTTGCGGTGAGAGGGGGCTACTCTTCGTTGCGGTGCGCGGGCTTCTCACTGCGGTGGCTTCTCTTGTTGCGGACCACGGGCTCTAGGCGCGTGGGCTTCAGTAGTTGTAGCACGCAGGCTCAGTAGTTGTGGCTCGCGGGCTCTAGAGCGCAGGCTCAGTAGTTGTGGCGCGTGGGCTTAGTTGCTCTACGGCATGTGGGATCTTCCCGGACCAGGGCTCGGACCCGTGTCCCCTGCGTTGGCAGGCGGATTCATAACCACTGCGCCACCAGGGAAGTCCCTAGTTTTATTTTAGATTTGAGAACAATTGAGGCTCAGAGAGGTGAATGAACTTTTCCAAGGTCACACAGATAGAAAGTGGAAGAGCTAGAATTTGAACCTGGCCTCTACTCTTTCAATCTGAATCATTGTGGGGTTTCAGAGTTGCCATCTGTGTCAGAACACCTGGGGGGCTTGTTAAATGTATAGATTTCCACCTGGCCCTCAGCCCTGGATTCTGAGTAGGTTCAGGATGAGACTCTGGATTCTGTAGTGGAACAGTCACCCACAGGTGATTCTGATGTATAAACATGCTCCTTTGAAGGCATCCACGGTGGTGGTCTCCTGCCTTATAGCATCATCTACTCCAGCTAGACGGCCAGGGGCGGTAGAGCGGTGGTGTAGCCCTCCCGAGCCAGGCTACCTAGGTTAAAATCCTGGCTCTGCTACTTCCAACTGTTAACTTGGGCAAATTAATGAACGTCTCTGGGCCTCAGTGTCCTCATCTGTAAAATGGGGATGGCCAATAATAATGCCTCACTACTATGGTTGTTGTGAGGATTAAATGAAGGTAACAGACATAAAGCGCTTAGAACAGCACCTGGCAGAGTAACATCTGTACAGGTTGCCACTGTTGTCAGAACTAAACTATTCTGGAAGCTTTCTGGGGAGCCCCTTAGGTATCAGGCTACTGTTTGACAGCAGGATTACATGTGTGGTTCTCAGATTGGGTCTGTTCTGAGGGCACCTGCACAAACATTCTGCTTGGATGTGCCTAGAAAGATCCACTTGAGTTGAGGCCGTTCCCTGTCCATCTGTTCTAATGACAGGCAGCTGGAAGGACTTCTAAAGAATCCTGCCACCTCAGGAGGCTTTTTCTTGTTTCCACCTTACCTCTCTCCTGCTTCTGTTTTAGAGAGCAGCCCTTTGTGGCTGCTGGTGGTGTCTAGCCAGATGCCCTGCATTGATCCCGGCTGAGCAGCTCACAGCTTCAGCCTTCTCTGTGGAACAGCCCTCCACCCTACAGGAGCAGCCTCGCCCAGAGCTGATGGCTTGGGGCTTATGTGCCCTCCTGCCCCCCATGGAGGTGGCCTGTGGTCGGTGACTGACTGATATGGGAGATATAAAGGCCCACCCCCTGTGTCAGGTATGGGAATGAATGACTCTGCGATGCTGCCCTGCCTCCTTTTCCCCTGCCCCTACCCCCCTCCCTCCAGGGGATCAGGCTGAGGCTAGGCTTTGGCCAAATCTCCATCTTTGCTTGGCTCCTTTCCCTGCCCTGTTCTTCTTCCCTCCCACCATTACCTGTGTCTCCTGAGAGCCCTTCCCTCACTAATTCACTCGCACAAGAATCCATGTCTGGGGCTCTCCTTCTGGAGAACCTGACCTAAGACACTGCTAGTCACCATGGCCTGCAGCAATAACCCTCGAGATGCACGGAGAGTGTTCCAAGCCATTCCTGGGCCTCTCTGTCCCCTACTTAAGTAATTAGTTCCCTCCTAGGGCCTGTTTTCCAGCCTCTAATCAGAAGTTGGCATGGGGGGCTGCTGGGGGAGTATGATAAAGGAAAGAAGGAACCGTGGTGCAGTGTGAAGCTGAGAAACGTAGTTAGCTGGGAGTCAGGAACAGTGGGAAAGTCCCACTCAAAACCCAGTGTCAGGACCACCCGCTGGAGGCACTCGGTTGCCTCTCCTTTCTGCGCATGTACACTGTGAGGTCGCGAGCCCTGGATGCCAGCAAAATAACATTAGTTAGTGGCTCTTGCTGCAGATACATTAAGCTTAGTATAGTGAAGGCTAGATATTTGGGAAATACAGAGGTGTTTATGTCATTGTATTGTGGGTTTGGAGGGGCAGGAAGGCTCTGGAGGTTCACATAGGCCACTGACGTGGACCTGCCCTGGGCTGTTACAGAAACAAAATGACCACCTGGAATGGCCGTCCTGCCCGCTGCCTTTCGGTCAAGCACTTTCTTGACAAGTATCTGTTGACATCAGAGCCTTTGTGTTTCTCTGTGCAGTGCAGTTCCCTGAATACTGTCTTTCCAGAAACTGTTTGGTAGGCAGGTGATACTGCTGTAATGTTGTTCATTTGGTTTTTAACTCCCTTCCTTCGTCCTCTGAACGAAGCCGTGTGATATGTGGCCTGTTCCTTCCCTTCAGAGGTCTGGGCTGGAGAAGGCTTGGAAAGGGGATGTCAGATACCCACTAAGGACGCTTTGATTCTCTGTCAAAATTAGTTCTGATTTTAATACAAAATATGATAACACTAATTAGGGCAAAATGTAAAGAAACACAAACACCTACAGGCAAATCTAGCAACTTTCTGCGTAAATTTTAACTCACAAATAAATGCTTATCTCCTAATTTTTCTTCTTTGGCTTCAAGAAGAAACTTTTCGTTTACTCCCAACTATGTTTCACTGGATTTTGAAAAATGTCAGGCCTGGGTAAATCTTCCCAGCTCCCTCATAACTGGATGTGTCCATGTGGATGGTCCAATATTCACTCAACTATCCAACTATATATAAATATATATATTAAAAATTTTTTTTTAGTTTAAAATTTTATTTTATTGAAGTATAGTTGATTTACAATGTTGTGTTAATTTCTGCTGTGCAGCAAAGTGATTCGGTTTTTTATATATATATATATACACACACATTCTTTTTCATATTCTTTTCCATAAATATATATATATTTATAATAAATTTTCTTTTTTAGAGCAGTTTTAGGTTTACAGGAAAACTGTGCAGATGGTATAGAGTTCCCATATACAACCCCCAGTTTCCCCTATTATTAACATCTTGCATTAGAATATTGGTTCAATATTGATGACTCCATATGGATACACTATTACTAACCAATGTCCATAGTTTACATTGGGGTTTACTCTTTGTTGTATACATTCTGTGGATTGTGACAATGCCTAATGTCATGCATCCACCGTTACAGTATCATACAGAATAGCTTCACCCCCTAAACATCCTCTGTGCCCCATCTATTCATCCCTCCCTCTCCCTCAACCCCTGGCAACCGCTGATCTTTTGACTGTCTCCATAGTTTTGTCTTTTCCAGAATGTCAAGTAGTTGGACTCATCCAGCAGGTAGCCTTTTCAGACGGGCTTCTGTCACTTGGTAATCAGCATTTCCGCTTCCTCCACGTCTTCTCATGGCTTGCCAGCTCATCTCTCTTTAGCGCTGAGTCATATCCCATCGTCTGGATGTACATGCCGCTTCCTCTGCACTAGACACTGATGGGAGAGCTAAAGAGATCCAAGGGAGGCTAAGCATCAGTCTTTACCTTCGGGCAACTTCTAGTTTAGTTGGGGCCAGAAGACACACACCCATGCAAAGTCGGCTCGTGATATTAAACAGTAAGTCAGACACGCTGAAAGACACATATGGAATGAATAACTGTTCCAGCAGTTCGGGGAAGGAAGAGTTCGTGGAAGGTTCCACAGAAGAAATGCGATGGGAGGAGGGTGGGGAGAGACAGAGAGGATTTGAGGAAGGCTTTGCGTGTCTCAGCTTTTAACCCTGTGTCCTCTGACCCAGGCTGTAGACAGAGAAGAGAGAGAAGGGAAATGACATGCCCACGGTGTGTCCAGCCTCCCTGGCTCAGGACCGTCCCCGCCTGGGGAGTCTCTCTGGCCAGTAGCTCGCAGGTGGCTGAAGCCAGTCCCTCTCTCAACACGTGCAAAACTGCAACAAGGAAACTGGTGTCTTTCTTAAATTCCATCTCCAGGCAGCAGAGCCTCTCAAATCTTGAGCTGAACTTTTGTGTGTATAAAGTTTACTTTAGAAGAGATCCTTTTTTATACTGTTTTTCGTGTGTGCGTGTGGTGAGCTAGGTTTTCGGATACCAGGAAATTTTTATTTCTTTAATTGAAGTATAGTTGATTTACAATATTAGTTTAGTTTAGTTTCAGGTGTACAGCAAAGTGATTCAGTGATACACATACACACACACACACACACACACACACACACACACTCGTTGTTTTTCAGATTCTTTTCCCTTATAGATTATTACAAGATACTATAGTTCCCTGTGCTATACAGTAGGTCCTTGTTGTTTATCTATTTTATATATAATACTGTGTATCTGTTAATCCCAAACCCCTAATTTATCCCTCCCTCCCCCAGGAAATTTTTATTCTAGTCTTCATATTTTTTCTGCATTAAAAAAAATGAGTGCTTCACGAATTTGCATGCCGTCCTTGTGCAGAGCCCACGCTAATCTCCTCTGTATGGTTCCAATTGTAGCGTGTGTGCTGCTGAAGCGAGCGCTATCCTCTTTCTTTATTGTGGTAAAATATACATAACATAAAATTTACCATCTTAACCTTTTTGAAGAGTCCAGATCAGTGGCATTGAAGACATGTGCATTGTTGGGCAACCATCACCACCATCCAGCTCCAGAACATTTTTATCTTCCCAAACTGAAACTCTGCACCCATTGAACATTGACTCCTTCTTTCCTCCTGGCAGCCACCATCCTACTTTCTGTCTCTATGAATCTGACCACACTAGGGACCTCATATAAGTGGAATCATACACTTGTCCTTTTGTGTCTGGCTACTGTTTTCCACAGTGGCTGCACCATTTTACATTCCGGCCGGCAGTGCACAAGGGATCCAGTTTCTCCACGTCCTCGTCAACACTTGTTATTCTCTGTTTTTTCTGGGTTTTGAAAACAGCCATCCTGATGGGTGTGAAGTAGTCTCTCCTCATGGTTTTGATTTCTTTAGCTAAACTTCTATTTGTTGGGGAAAGAGTTGAGAGTAATGATTTCTGTACAGGATGTTAACTGTGAATGGACTCAACTTTGCCTGTCAGAGGCCAACCTTCCCACCTCTGGCAGGTCACCTGTGTCCTCTGAGGCCCGTCGTATAAAATATGCATGAAGTGTCAAAATCCCTTCCCCGAGGATTATTGATGCCATCAGTTCATATGTAAAAAGTTCTTCTAGATATTTCAGTGCATGCATTTTATCTTTCGTTAATTCATTTTCTAAATGGCAAGCAAGTGCAAATACAGGTGACCCAGAGACTGGGGTGGGGAGGCCTGGGTCATCCCCGCATAAGAGCACTGGGTGCCGGATGTGTGGGAGGAGCACAGAATTGGGAGCCATCCTTCTTGTTTCCCTTTCTCCCACCTCTGTTAGCAAGATTTTTGTTTTTGCTTTTGCAACACATTCCAGTGTCTGTTGTCAAGCACACACAAGGCTTTCTAGGAAAGCCAAAGGCCAAGCCCTGGCTGCCTTGGCTGATAAAGATGAAGTGAGCCACTCTCAGATTTGGACAGTTTCTTACTTACACAAACAGTGAAAGGAAGATTAGTCAGAGGTGCCAGCTCCCTGGGTGTTTGCCTCACCCCAAAAAGGATGACATCAAAACAAAATGGGCCTGATGGGCCGATTCTAGACTGGCAGTGTAAAAATATAAAACTAGGCAGTTTTGTATAAGCTCTATCTTGAGGGGGGTGGTATGAAAATTTCCTAGCTCATCAGAACCCAGGAGGTGATGAGAAACCATCCCCTGAAAGCCTCCCAGGGCAGATAGGGGGGTGTTATGGGCTGAATTATATCCCCCCCACCCCAAATTCATATGTTGAAATCCTAATCCCTAGTATCTCGGAACGTGACTGTATTTGGAGACAGGGCCTGTAACGATGTAATTACGTTAAAGTGAGATCATATGGGTGGGCCCTAATCCAATCTGATCGGTGTCTTTACAAGAAGAGGAGATTAGGACACAGAGAGACGATGATGTAAAGACTCAGGAAGAAGACAGCAATCTATAAACCACGGGGAGAGGCCTGGAACCCATCCTTCCTTCTTGGCCCTCAGAAGGAACCAACTCTGCCGGCACCTTGATCTGGCACTTCCAGCCTCCAGAACCGTGAGGAATTAAATTTCTGTTGTGTAAGCCACTCAGTCTGTGGTGCTGTGCATGACAGTCTGAGCTGACTAATATGGGAGATGAATGGAAGATGGCCTCAGAGCAATACTCACAGGCCTCCATCTTCTCATGTTCCGCCAAGATGAAGATTAGCTGCGGTTCAAGCTTTGCCTGTGTTGTGACCCATGTGGATACATGGAAGGTCACTAGGGTGCCATGGTACAGCTGTTCCTGGGGGAACCCTGGCCTGTCACCTGCTTTGCAGATAATGAGATATTATGCTGGCCGTGGCTTCCAAATCTTCTAATGCATATATATATATTCACTTGTATTGTTTTAACTTGAAAATTTTTATTTAAAAAAAAATGGGATTATACCCTACCTACTTTTTTGCAAGATTCTTTTTTCACTTGATGGGCAGTGTCACAGGCAGCCTTACTGACCCCGCTACAATAGTGTACCCTTGAGTCTTGAGGCCACCATTTCCATGCGCCGTCCCCTGAGTCCCCACCTTCCTGATGGTGGCAGAGATGACTTGAGAGGTGAACCCGTAAGGAGACCATTGTGTTTTCAACACCAGAGCTATGGTGGCCTAGTATAGGACAGCGGCAATGAGGATGGAGAAGAGTAGATGAATTTGAGATGTATAGAATATACATAAAATCTCACCCCTTCCTCCCCCTCCCCCCACTGCCTTTCCCTTCTCTAGTTCATATGTGAAAAGTCCTTCCGGATATAATGGACACACATCTCCGCATGTAAAGGTCTGTTTTATCTTTTGTTAGTTTAAAAAGTGGAATCGTACTATACTCAGTTTTTTTTGCAGGATTTTTTTTTTCACTTGACGATGTGTGAGCACCTTTCCATATCAGAATCCACCTATGGAGCTCGTTCTCTTTTTTATGAGCTGCATACTATTTCAAGTCACAGGGAAGCATTGCATCATTTTTTTTAACCGTGTCGTTATTAGTGAACACAGAGGTTGACCGCACTCTTTTTTAATGTTATAATAAACAGCCTTGGACATGAAGTCTTGTTCTCTCAGGGGGTTCTGTAAAATAGATTCCTAGTGTGAGTGGTGTCAAGAGGTATACGGTTGACCCTTGAACAACAGGGGTTTGAACTGCTCGGGTCCACTTATAGGCGGGTTTTTTTCAATAGTAAATACTACAGCACTACACGGGTTGGTTGAATCCTCGGATTTGGAACCGTGAATACAGAGGAAACATATGTATCTGGAAGGCCGACTCTAAGTTATACACAGATTTAACTGTGTGGAGGGCCCACGCCCCTAACCCCCATGTTGTTCAAGGCTTAACTGTATACCCGACAGAAATGTGTTTCTATGGCCACCAGAAGTCACATGCAAGAATGTTCCTTAGCAGCACTATTTGCAATAGCCCCAAACTGGAAACAACGCAAGTGTTCTTCATCAATACAACAGAATAATAAAGTTCCGTCTAGCCACGCAATGGAATGCTATACAGCAACGAAAGTGAATGTTCTGCTTCCCAGAACAACATAGATGAAGTTTAAAAATATAATATTTGTGGGGGAGGGATGGACTTGGAGTTTGAGGTTATTAGACGCAAAGTATTACATATAGAATGGATGGACAACAAGGTCCTACTGTATAGCACAGGGAACCGTATGCAATGTCCTGGGATAAACCATAATGGAAAAGAATATAAAAGAGAACGTATATATATGTATAACTGAGTCACTTTGCTGTACAGCAGAAATGAATGCAACTTTGTAAATCAACTGTACTTTGATTAAAAAATAAAATAAGTATATAATGTTCGGTGAAAGAAGCCAGACACCAAAGAATATATACTACATAATTCCATTCACGGAAAGTTCAGAAACAGTCAAATCCTGTTAGAAGTTGGGATAGTGGTTCTCTTCGGGGAGACTTACTGACTGAGAAAGGGCGCAGGGGGGCTTCTGTGTACTGATAATATCCTCTTTCTCCCTTTGCAGCGGTCACCTGGGTGTGTTCAGTGTCTCAGCCACACACTCAGGATTTGCATCCTTTTCTCCCTGCATGCTCTACTTCAATAAAAATTTACCTGCATTTCTTTAAAGGCACATGTATTTAAACTAATGATCGGAGCTGCCAACTCACCCTCCACAAAGGTTGCACCAATTTACACGCTCAGCAGCAACACGCACGAGCTCTCCTTTCCCCACATCCTTGCCAACAGCAGTGCTAGAAAGCTTTTTGATTGTTTGCCAATTTGATGGCTTTGGCAAAAAGGTATCTTCTCATTTTCATTTGCATTTTCCTAATCACCCGTAGGTTGAGTACGTTTCACGTTTATTGGCTGTTTGAATTTCTTTCTCTATGAATTACCTGTTTATACTTTCCCCCATTCTTCCATTGAACCGTTGGTGGGGTTCTTATTGATATATAATGGATATTAACTTTTCCTTGGATGTGTTGCAAACATGTTCTCCTAAAGCACCTTTTGCTTTTTTTCGTTTTGTTGACGGCACATCACAGGCATCCGCTGCAGGCGAGGCAAGCAATGTGAATAAGTGAAGCAGGCTCCGAGGCCATGGCAGGCTGGGGAGAGCACATGCCTCTGCTGGGGACCAGTGTGCCAGATCTTCTGATTCTTCAGGAGATGCTGGAAATATGGACTTTTATGGGAAAACTTCCAGTTTTAAAATGCTGGCAACTCATTCAAAAAACTTTAAGCACTAGAAGAGACAGCCATGTTTGGGCTGGGTTGGGTCAGCAGGACACCAGCTCGCAACCTCTGGTTGATGCTGTATTGCCCTGCAAAGGAGGTTTGTGTTGTCACATCTGCCCATCTTTTCCTTTAGGACTTCTGAGTTCTGTGTCTTTTTTTTTTTCTTTTTATCAGTTTAACACTTTTTTTTTTTTTTAACTCTCTAAATCCTTCTCTTTTAAAGATAGAGAAGAGCTTTTCATGCTTTTATTCAGGTTTCCTTAATGAGAAATAAAGGTGAATACATACGCTGCTGAACTCAGAGAGTAGAGAAGGTTCTGATCTTGGGGATGTGGGTGGCTGAGCCCAGGAATGGCTAAAACAGAATTAGAACTCCTTCCCATTTTCTCATTTAAGGCCAAGGACCCCCCCACATGGTAGGATTTCAAGGGAAGAGAATAAAGAGTTTTATTCCATGATGAAACCGGAGGCCCTTGGGAATACTGAAATTCATACTAATGTGTAAATGACTTACTGAAAACCCCTTCCTGGGAGCAAGTGTGTAAGTCAGAGCAGGGAGAGAGCAGCTGGGCACTGCAAGTCTGAAAGTACAGGAGGATAGAGGAGCTCATCTTGAGTCCGTTCCTCTGTGTGAGGGAACTTCACCACTCCCAGCTGTGTCTGCCTTCCCCAGACCCACCCTGCCCTGTGTGGCTCCCACTCTGGCTGGGTACTGTCATCGTTCTGAGAAGAATTGATGGGAAGCAAAACAAACACCCACAACCAGCTGGAGGTACTTTAATGGCCTTTGATGGTATCATCTGGGCATTTCTCACCCATGTTAATTAGCAGCTTGCTTTGGCCAAGGTAGCACATCTAGAAACTGCTCTGGGGGTGGAAAAAATTTTTCTCCTTGCATATTTAGCAGGACCCAGCAAGGAACAAAACAGGGGATTGCCGGCTGAGCACCGTGATGGCTCATCCCTTTTCTGGCACCAGATGACTGGGGTTACCCAGGAGAGCCGGTGCTGATGGGCATGTGTTTATTCCTAATAATCACGGCTGCATTTATTGAGTGCCTTGTGTATGCTAGGAATTGTGCTGAGCGCTGTATATGCGCCACCTCGCCTCCTACAATTCATGCTCTGCCTGCAAGGTAGGGCTGTTAATCTAAGTGATGGGGTCCAGTGTGAACCAGGCAGCATGCGTGAGCCAGGCCTCGGAATTTTACTCCTGGGCCAGGGCTTCCTGCCCTCCCAGGCCAGGCAGGGGCGGCCCTCCATTCCAGCAACTTCTCCAGCCCAGTCTTGCAATGCCTTGGGTACCGGGTCTTCAGTCCACTGGAGGGCTGGAAGCAGTCCTAGGTACTGACTGCACAGGCTCCAGGCTCACTGACCCCACCCCTTTCTGCTTGGCCTCAGTGGCCCTGCCCCCTTTTGCCTTGGGCATTGGGGCCGCTCCCTTCCCATCTCTACCCTGGGTGAAGACTCAGGTGTCCGGAGACACTACTAATAATCCAGGTGTGAACCAATAATGAAGGTGCTGGATGGGAAGTTTTTTTTTTTTTTAAAGCGTTTTTAAAAAATATTTATTCATTTATTTGGCTGTGCCGGGTCTTAGTTGTCGCAGGCGGGATCTTTAGTTGAGGCATGAGGGATCTTTTAGTTGCAGCATGTAGGATCTAGTTCCCTGATCAAGGATTGAACCCGGGACCACTGCAGTGGGAGCGCGGAGTCTTAGCCACTGGACCACCAGGGAAGTCCCTGGGAAGAGTTTTAAGGTGTGACTTTTCCAGGCCGTGCACATTCATTAAAAAGCACAGATAGTATAGTTTATTTTCTGATTTTAAAAGCAATCGTGCCCTTTGTAGAGAAGTCGAAGATACAAAAGGTACAAAGAAGAAAAAACTTTATCTTACCACCTAGAGATAATCGTTGTCAACATTTTCAGATGGTTCTTGCTACTCGTTTTTGTATATTTATGAAAATATATATATAAATTTTCAAATATATATGTAATTTTAAGCAAAGTTGAGACCATTCTAGCAATATACTTTTAGATTATCTCTTTTCACGCATTGTATCATGTGTGAACACTTGTGAAAAGGACCCCGTGAAGGCAAGATGGGTAAGATGGGCGGAATCAAGGAAAGGGGGGGAGGGTGTGGGTTTTTTCAGCTGCAGGCTTCCCTACCCCACCCAGGACAAGGTTGTTCCTGGGCCTCTGGGGTGGAGAGTGATGCCGTCAGCTTGGGGAGGGCGAGAAAGGATCCCTGTGCCACCCTCTTCAGTGTCACTCACCAGTTCTTGGGAGGGTGGGAGCCTCCCAGCAGCGGCCGCCTGGGCCAGCGGGGCCCTCTGGTCATGCCCCACTCCCACCCCATTGTGATCCAGGACCCCACAGCTGCCCCCTCCCCTGTGATTTTGTGTGTGAGTGAGTGTGTGTGTGTGTGTGTGTGTGTGTGTGTCGAGGGGGGCTGTCTCTCAGAGGGACAAAAGGGGTGGCTTCTGGCTTCTTGAGGCCTTCCAGTGGCGGGGGCGGGGCACTCGTGGCTGAGGTGCTCCTGCCCCTTGAGAAACAAGCTGCCTTTTGCTTGTGACTGTGGTACTGCTAAGCCCCATTAGCTGTTTTCCTAGAAGTGAGAATGGATTTGCTCTGAGTTCTGTCATCCCTTGTGACCCAGGGCTCACTGAAGCAGCGCCAAGAGCAGGGGACTGGCCACCAAACGGAGCCCTGCTAACCTGCCCTCAAGGGTACTTGGACTTTATGCTGGCCTTGTGAGTATGCCCCCTGTCTCCATCCTCCAACCACCTGACAGAGACAAAGTTCTTGAAGCATAGGAAGGTTTGGTGCTCCCCTGGAAGGTCGTTCATTCATCGGTGCCAGTGGAGGAGGCCCTGCTGGGTCTTAGTGATTAGAATGAGAGGGACCTGGGTTAGAGCCCCAGCTCTGACCTTAACGTGCCACCTTGGGCAAGTTACTTAACCCCTCTGAGTTCAGTCTTCTTGTCTGGAAAATGGGCCTAACAGTACTTACTTCACAGAGATAGATGCTCTACAGATTATATGCTTTAAATTATGTACATTTGGCATCTATCACAGTGCCCGAAACACAGCAGGTACTCAATAAATGCTCATTGTTATTGTGTGTTAAATTTACTCCTCATAACTTTTGGCAACGAATATTATCACCCCATTTTACAGAGGGGGCGGCTGAGGCTCAGAAGGTTACACAGTATTTCAGCTAATTATTACAGTGTGACAACCATCCAAAACCTTAGTGGCTTAAAACAACACTGAATGATAATGAATGAACGATAATTTCTCATGATTCTGTGGATTAACTGGGTGGTTCTTGGGCTCCAGGTGGTGTCAGCTGGGGTCTATCATGTGAATACAGTCAGTTGGCAGCTAGATTTGGCTGAAAGGTTGAAGAGGGCCTCTCACATGCCTGGGGTCTTGGTGCTGGCTGTTGGCTGGGCTGCCTCGGTTCTCTTCCTCATGTCGTTTTCACCAGGCTAGCTTGGGCTTCCCCAAGCATGGCAGTTGACTTCCAAGAGGGAGTGTTCCAAGAGGACAAGCCTCAGCATGCAAGCACTTAGCAAGCCTCCGCTTTACATCATGCTTGTTAATGTCCTTATTGGCCAAAGAAAGTCACATGCCCAAACCCAGAGTCAGTGTGGGAGGGGACAACATGAGGGCACACATACTGGGAAGCATGGCTTATTGGGGATGCCCAAGTAACAGTCCACCAAGAAAAGGCTTGTCTAGGCTCCCACGGCTGTTGAATGGCATAGCTGGGATTTGAACCCAGGTCTCTCTGACTCCAAAATCCGTGCTTCTCCCTCAAAGCATGGCTGAGGCTGACTCTATGGCAGGCTGGTGTTTGTGGCCGCCCCCACCAGAATCGGATGGTGATGTGATTTTCCGTCTCGTCTTCAGCCCACCCTGCCCTAGCACTCCATGATGTCCTTGAACCTCTCCTGCTCACCTGACAAAGGGGAGAAAAGCACCCTTCTTCTGCTGGGCCCCTTCTGTTCTTCTCCCTTCCGTGTTGACTACAGAAAGCTACTCCTGCTTCCTTCAGAGTCCCAGCCAGGACCGAGGTGGCCCCATCACTTGTGGCCTCTCCAACCACAGCAGCATCCTGGCTCTGCTGGCCTCAGGGTACACACACCTCTCTGGACCTCAGTTCTGTTTTGGGGGTACCCTTTCTTGGAAAGCAAGGGTCACGGGAACAAAGACAATATCACGGAGATAAGCCCAAGTTTATAGCACATTGTCGTCATCCCAGAGGACTTCCAGTCTGCCCACCGGCTGGGCCAACTCCTGAGATAGGCCTCCTACCCTCACCCCTGTCTACACTCAGCTGATTTGAGTTGGCTCCACGGTGATGACTGCAGGAATCCAGCCCCTTCCGGCTCCTGCCTGCCTCTGACTGAGTGAGGCCCTGGTCAATTCCACCCACTGATCTGACCTGAAGGCCCAGCACCTAGGTGAGGAGTGCCCTTCTCGTGGTCCTTTCCGCTCCCAGTTTGTGGTTGCAGGGAGCATTGCTCACTTTCCTGTGGCTGGACTCTCACTCTCCCCTCTTCTTAAGGCCTCAAAAGGACAAGCCATTTGTTCAATGCCCTATCATGAGCTGACGGCAAAGCTGGGGCCTTGAACCTGGGATGTCATCTCCAGCCATTATCTCTCTCTCTCTTTTTTTTTTTAAACTTTTTATTTTATATTGAAGTATAGTTGATTAACAATGTTGTGATAGCTTCAGGTATACAGCAAAGTGATTCAGTTATACATATACATACATGTATCCTTTTTTTTTTTTTTTGGCTGCACTGGGCCTTTGTTGTGGCACGCGGGCTTCTCTCTAGTTGTGGCGCACAGGCTCCAGAGAGCGCGGGCTCAGTAGTTGTGGCGTGCAGGCTTAGTTGCCCCGGGGCATGTGGGATCTTAGTTACCCCACCAGGGATTGAGCCCGAGTCCCCTGCATTGGAAGGCAGATTCTTAACCATTGGACCACCAGGGAAGTCCCCCATGTATCTATTCTTTTTCAAATTCTTTTCCCATTTAGGTTGTTACATAACACTGAGCAGAGTTCCCCATGCCATACAGTAGATCCTGTTGGTTATCCATTTTAAATTTAGCAGTGTGTACATGTCAATCCCAAACTCCCTAACTATCCCTTCACCCCACCCTTCTCCCCACCCCGGCAACCATAAGTTCGTTCTCTAAGTCTGTGACTCTGTTTCTGTTTTGTAAATAAGTTCATTTGTATCATTTCTTTTTTAGATTCCCCATATAAGCGATATCATACGATATTTCTTTCTCTGTCTGACTTACTTCACTCAGTATGAAAATCTCTAGGTCCATCCATGTTGCTGCAAATGGCATTATTTCATTCTTTTTTTTTTAAAATTAATTAATTTATTTATTTTTGGCTGTGTTGGGTCTTCGTTTCTGTGCGAGGGCTTTCTCTAGTTGTGGCAAGCGGGGGCCACTCTTCATCGCGGTGCGCGGGCCTCTCACTATCGCAACCTCTCTTGTTGCGGAGCACAGGCTCCAGACGCGCAGGCTCAGTAGTTGTGGCTCACGGGCCTAGTTGCTCCGCGGCATGTGGGATCTTCCCAGACCAGGGCTCGAACCCGTGTCCCCTGCATTAGCAGGCAGATTCTCAACCACTGCGCCACCAGGGAAGCCCTATTTCATTCTTTTTAATGTCCAGCCGTTATCTCTTGCAGGAGCGTCACTGCCCCCAGCCTGCATTTGTGGAGTCTGAGCTGGGCCCGCAGCTCTTCTGCCTCAGCGTGGAACGAAGGCTAACAAAAAGCAAAGCCTCTGGAGGAAGAGGAAATGTTCTCTGGGTGCTGAATGGGAGACCTGGGGGAGGTGTGTGTGTGTGGGAGGCCTCTGACTTGTGCCCAAGGAAAGGTCATGGTCAGTGAGAAGGCCTTTGATGGGAGGGAGTCTTGAGATGGAGCCCAGGAACGTCATTGTGCAGCTGCCCAGGATGGACATGGGATCCTCTGACAAACCAGGCTAGTTCTCCTGATGTAAGACCAACAGGCTGACGTCCTGGGACACGAGCTCCCAGGAAGTGGGCCACGATGCACAAGGGATCTAGAATCGCTGGTGTCCTGTGTGGTCTCGCTGAGGGAAGCCAGGCAAAATCTGGCAACTGAGCTGTAATGGCCAGAGCTCTTGGCTGCGAGCAACAGGAAGCAATTCTGGTTTATTTAAGCAGAAAAGGACTTTATCAAAAGGGTCTTGGTGAGTTCACAAAATAACCAGGAGGGCTGGAGAACCGGGTTTGGAAAGCAGGCCAAACAAAGGAGGCTGCACAGCGGTCAAGACCATGGCCAAAGTCAGGCCCATCCAGTGACAATCCCACTGCCAAGTCCAGGACACCCTGCCACCTCCGGACATGGATATGGTCCCTGCCATCCCAGGAATGGAATGTCATTGCCATGGTGACTGCCACCCTCCACCAGAATGGACTCCTGTGCTCTGTGCATCTCTGCTTCACTAGCTCCTGACTCCAAGTCTTTGATGGGGCATCTGATTGGCGGAGCGTAAGTCAGGAGCCCACGCTAACTGCAGTGGCAGCTGGGAAAATGACTGTATGGCGTTTTTCGCTTCTCTGGTGGGAGGCAACTAGGAAGATGGGCAATTTCTCAAACACAGTAGTGGGGGTTGGATGCCGGTCAGCCTTGTACTTGCCTCACCTGGAAAAATGTCGAACAGCTGTCCCCAGGGAGTGCTAGAGGATTGTATGTCTCCAGGGAGAGCCTGAGCTTGTCTTCCCTTCCTCCAGATGCTGATGGAAGTGTGTGTGTGTGTGTGTGTGTGTGTGTGTGTGTGTCTGTAAGGACAGGAACACATTACACAACGTGGGGTCAGGAACTCTGGGTTTGGTTCTGAGTCCCTGGGCCTCAGTTCCACTCACAGTCTGCTGTCCAGCCTTTGAGCATGCAGAAGATGTGTGGTGGCTTCTGCTGTAGTCTGGGCCATTGGGCCAAAAGATGCCCCCAAGACTGCCAAAGCCCCAAATGGAATGGGGCCATTGGTTCCGTGTAACAGATGAGAGCGCAGGTTTTGGAGTCAGAGAGATCGGGGTTCGCCAGCCATGTGACCTTGTACATGTTCCTTAACGTCTCTGAACCTTAGTTTCCTTATCTGTAAAATGGAGATGAGGTGGCAGGCACTCAGCCTCCATTCCAACCTGTTTCTATGGCGCCTTCATGTTCTGCAGAGGTTGGAAGGCTAAAAACTACAGTTCCCAGACACCTTTGCAGCTGGGGCTGCAGATGAGAATTAGATTCGAGCAAGGAGATGCACTTGTGTGAGGTTAGGAAGGCAGCAGTGGGGAAGAGACTACTTGCCTGCTACTCTGGATGTTGCTGCTGAAGACACTGTGTGTGTGTGTGTGTGTGTGTGTGTGTGTGTCAGTGTGAGAGAGACAGAGAGAGAGAGGCAACATTCTAGTGTCTGATTAGTTACCGGCTTTGTGAGTATTGAGAGGTGTTGTGGTGGCAGTGGCTTCCTGACCTTGGATGGCAACTACAATAGTGTCCTCTTGAAATCAACATCTCTGTGGCTGACCCCCTTTCCCACCTTCCTGATGATGGCAGAGATGGCAGCAGTCTTGGCAGCCCAGCTCAGTGGTGTTACGGGCGTCTAGAGCCTGCTCCAATGATTTTGTAAGCACCTAATTTCCTGTATTATATCTCTTCTGGCTTAAAATAGCTGGAGAGGTTTTCTGTTTCCTGCAACTGAACCCTAACTGCTATAGGAGTCACACCCCATTGCTCACACAGTTGTTGGGATGAGATGAGATGGTGGGTGCTACACAGCTTTGTAAACTGTAAAGCCCTTTATGTCTGTTAGGTGTTTTTCAAGGAAGGGTGTCCCTTTTGTCAGGGGAGACTAAACATGATAGAAACCCTTGTGACGAGCCACTTGTTTACACGTTCTTTTATCGCAAACTGCTGGAGCAGAAGACAGCCTGAAAGAATTCAGGTAATTTGTGTGCGTCACCTGCTTTCGGAGGCCAAAAGGGTTCTGCTGTGGATTCAGGGCGAATACAGCCTCTCTGTCCACAGTTAGAGCAATGACTGACATGCCATGGCGGCTGGGAAAGGTGGCAGGTGTCCTGGTGTGAGCCTGAAAAGTCAGCTACCACGGGACTCTCCCCTACCCATGCCTGGGCTCCCCCATTAACCCGCTAGTTTGTGTTAAAGCCCACTTTAATTCCGTACCCCTCCCAGTTAAATCTTTGTATTTACAAAACCTTTCCCTCCTCTCCCATCAGGTTTGAAGGATCTCCCTTTCTGTGGTGAATAACATTCTCATGGTCATGTCATTGGCCCCTATTTCCTGCCACAAAATGAGGAGTCTCTGTGGGGTGAGGGGCCAGGCAGGTGGTCCTGGGGGCCATGAAGCTGGGAGGAAGCTGGGCTGGGGCTTGGCTGCCAGAACAATCCAGGCTCCACTCCAGCCCATCAGGGGGCTTGAGGCTGAGTGGGCAAGATAAACCGTTTCAGTGGTTTTTAGGAGCCCTAATCAATTGCAAGGCAGGGCAAAGCCCTCGGGGACAGATAAAGCCAGCCCTGCGCTCCAAGCCCAGTTGGAGCCAACATTTGTGTGGTTTGAACTTTTGTGTGGTTTGGACAAGTCCGCCCAGCTTTGCCGGGGTGGTTTACTCTGTTCCCAAACTGCAGTACAGTGAGGTGGACAGCCCTGGACCCCGTAAGCCAGCGCTGAAATGAATTAGGTGGCCTGTCCTTTGTCCCCGCAGGGCCCTACAGCCTTGGGGAAGAGAGGCTGAGCGTGCCATACCCCTGGTTCTCGCCGGTGGCACGGGGTTTTAGGAACGCTCCATTGCCCAAGGCAGGCAAGACCTTTGCCTCAGGGAGTCGAGCTGCTGCTGGTTTGATTCTCCGCTTCTGCTTCCAAACTAAAAAACCGATGCCCACTTTCAGATTCCATCCTCACTGCGCAGAGGAAGCCCGGGATGCTGGGGACACCACCTGGAGCCTGGGCGCATAGCACCTGGGCAGTTTTTTTTTTTTTTTTCCTTCCAGCTTGAGGTATCTTGTTTAACCTCTAAGGTGCCTGAAGGTCTGGAAGGCTCGCGTGCAGGCCTTTGGCTGGCTACGGGAGAGGCTGGGCGCCCCAGATCCCAGCACCGCCGGTGGGCACTCTATGTGCCAATGTCTGTCGTGCTTGTGTGCAGCAGAGCAAGGCTGCCCCATGAGGTGGTTGGACGCTGGGCCGGCAGGGACCCATCTGACAATGCCCTGTCCCCTGGGAAGCCAGTGCCAGCCTGCGCGGGCCACAGCAAAATAGAATCAGGAACAGGTGCTGCCTGGGAGGGAAACTCGGGCGCCTGGCATAGCTCAGTGATGCTCGCACCCTCCGGGGACCTTCCTGCCTCCACAGAAGGTGGGGACAGAGAGGCGAGCACGAAGAGAGAGAAAGGGAAGTGGGAAGAAACTGGTCACGGAGGAGGCTATTTTTATTCTTTGGTGCAGCTGCATGCATTTCTCTGACCAACAAGGCAGAGAAAATCAGACTGGCTCCTGCCGAAAGAGGCCTTATAGTTGGGGTGGGGGGCAGGGAGGGGGAGGTGCACAGGAAAGGGGTGAAGAGGGGGAAATGCCTGAGGATACAGCAAACCACAGTCTCCAGAAGGCTTCACTGCACGGAACAACCCCCCTCTGCCGTCCTGTGCCCCAGATGCCTCAGCCTTAACCTTGGCTGCTAGAAGTGGGCCATCCTTTCCCTTCTGGGTGACACCTTGGGCGTGACCCAGTCAAGACTAGGCATTTGTTCATCACTGTCTTCTGCTGTTGGGCCTTGGAGGAGAGCCTTATCCCTTCCAGCAGGGGACAAGACCTCCTGGGTGGTGTCAGTTACCATGGTCACCCTAGCACCTGGAGAAACTGGCAAATGTCCCAAACAGGAAAGCAACATTAGGGGTCAAGGCCCTAGAGTTAGACTCTTTTGAGGCCCTGATTGTCTAAGTCAGCAGTTCCCAAAGTGTGTTCCAAGGATCCCTGTGGTACCCCAGACCTTTTCAAGACTGTCTTTTCTAACTGCAAGCTCCATAAGGCTGGATTTTCTTCATGTATTTCAACCAAAACCACATATCACAACAGATTGGATGCTGAAGCAGCTAGGAGAAAGCAGCTGTCTTCTATGAAGCCAGCTATTAAAGAGGTTTGCAAAAATGTAAAGTGATGTCACTTTTCTTCCTGATTTTTTTTTTAGAAAATACAGTCTTTTTTTTCATTAAATTGTGCTATTGATGTTAACATGTGTATTAGTTATCTATTGCTGTGTAACAAATAGCCCCAAAACTTAGTGGCTGAAAACAACACACGTTATCTCTCAGTTTCTGTGGGTTAGGAATCTGGGAGCAGCCAGCTTAGCTGGGTGGTTCTGGCTCGGAGTCTCTCATGAGGCTGTAATCAAGGCATGGTCCAGGGCTGCAGTCATGTCAAAGCTCAACCAAGGAAAGAAAGGATCCAGTTCTCAGCTCACTCACATGGCTGTTGGCAGGCCTCAGTTCCTTGCCATGTGGGCCTCTCATCAGGGCTGCCTTGTGACATGGCAGCTGGCTTCCCCCAGAGAGAGTGAAAGAGAGCACCCAAGACAGAAGCCACAGTCTTTTTATAATCTAATTTTGAAAATGACATCCCATCACTTCTGTCTTGTCTATTAGAAGTGACTCAGTAAGTCCACCCCACATTCAAGGGGAGGGAAATATTCAAGGATGTGGGTGACAGAAGGCGGGGATTACTGGATACCATCTCAAAGGCTGCCTACCACTCATCTAATAAGTTCATTATTATTATTTTTATATCAATTAACAAATATTTAAAACTTTCCTCGGTTTTCATTTTTAATATGGGAAATATTGATACATGGGTCAATATAAACAAAAGATTTTTGGAGTGCTCAATAATAAATAAAAAAGTAAAGGGGTCCCAAGATCTAAACATTCGTTAACTGCTGGTCTAGGTGTTATGGTATCTATAGGAGAAGTACGTTAGTAACATGTGGAGGTCAGTCTGCCCACCCATCCATCTATCCATTCATCCATCTGACCATCCATCCATCCATCCATCCATCCACCCTCATCCTCCCATCCATCCTTCCATCCATCCATCTATCCTTCCATGCATCTATTCTTCTATCCATCCATTTATCCACCCTTACATCCATCTACTCACTCGCCTATCTACCCATACAATCAAAATGTTCCAACTACTGTGCTAGGGCTGGTACTTTAACAAGGTTGCTAGTGACTGCCCTATGGAGCGTGTCACATTTTAACAGATGAAACAACAATAAGATGAATTTAAAACTAATAACATCAGGTTGTGATCATTTGGACCCCCAAAGCCTGGAGCCCCAGGAAGCTGGTACACTCAAATTGGCACCATTTTGGCAGGTGACATCATATGTGGCCCAGACTAGGGGTGGGGTGGGCCCAGACTGCAGGGTCCAGGGAGCAAGAAATGTGTGGCAGCTGTGGAGAGATGGCATGAGGCCCTGGTGAGCCAGAATGATCTCAGGTTCTTCATGCCTAGTTAATTGGTGACTGTGGGTGGGACTCGGGGTAGAAGACCCTTAAGTGGAAGATGTAACCCATATGGGCAGAGTTCCTATTTCTTGGTTCACTTTCCCTTTTCTCAATGGAGGGTCTCCTTCTGGACCTGACTTGACATGCTCTGGCTTTAATTTTGATCCTGGAGACTCCTCTGTGGCTTGCAGTGTGACCTGTGAATCCCTGAGCCAGAGAGGCCCCCATTTCAGAGCCCCCAGGGAAAATGCTCTGATTCATGAGAAGGGCCTCAACCTATCACCCCCAAATATGTGAAGACTGGGCTCTTTTATCATCTTGTCACTGACACCTGGGAAGTTTGAGCTGGCAACCTTCTGATAGGAGGAGGTAAGGGGAAGTCGGGGGCAAAGAGAGACCAAAAACCGAGGCTGGAGGCATAAGGACACTGGGCTCTGGAACAGGAAAAACAGGGGTGGGTGGCTGGGATGGACAGAGCGCATAAATGATGATCTTCTCTACTTCAAAGCCTGGCCTCACCAGCCCTGCTCTAAGGGGCAGCTAAGGTAGGAGCCCCCCAGCCCCTCTTCCAGCTCCTGAAAGCCATTGAGCATTTTAAAGAGGAAATGTGTGCCCCTCCTCAATGCCCGGAGCTTTCATTGTGTGAATTGTTCCCCCAGGGAGCAGGGCAGTGTGAATCAGTTACACTTGCTCTTGGTGCCGATGCCCCAGCCCAGTGGGTTCCAGAAAGACCAGGCCAGGCCTCTTTGGGACGACATGTGTCAGGGATGCTCTTGGGGGGAGGAGGGGTGTTGCTTAAAATGTGGCCTCTCTGTGGCCCGGCACAATTCTTCCAGTCTTCTCCATGATGGTTCGTTGGTGGCTTCAGGCCTGAGGTTTGAATGTGGGCTGTATCTTAGCAAAATGCTAAAACAATGGAGATATTTGTGTGCAAGTTCAACCCCCTATTTGGCTCTTGAGCCCTTCTCAAGAGAGAACAGGTGTTACCTTTGGTTTCTGGCCTTGTCATGGATAAAATTGGTGAATGAGTAATAAGCAGCTCAGGTGCCCCTGATATCAGGGGATCTCAAAACGCTGTCCCCTACCAGCAGCATCACCATCACCTGGGAACTTGTTAGAAATGCAAATCTGGGGGCTCACCCCAGACCTACTGAGTCAGGATTTTTGGCAATGGGGCTGGGGCCTGGGAATCTGTGTTTAAACAACCCCTCCAGGTGATTCTGATGCCCTTTCAAGTTCAAGTTTGAGAGCCACTGTTTTACGAAGAATATTATTCTCATTTAACAGATGAAGAAAATGAAGATCAGGGTGGCTAAGTCACTCGACCAGGATCGTGCAGCCAGCAAGTTGGGTGCCAGGACTCAAAGCAGGTCTTTCATGAGAAGAACTCTTGTTTTTTTCTTTTGTCTCTTCCACTCCCTCCCTCTCTGTCCTCACCCCACCATCCTCTATCCCGGAGGTTCTCGACTTGGCCGTATATTGACATCACCTGGAGAGCTTTAAAAAATAATATTGCTGTTAGGCCTCCACCCTAGGAAACTGAATCTCCGGGGTGTGACTTCAGCATCTGTACTTTTTATTCCCTCTTCACAGGCAGCCTTACCCAGATTCCTTTGCGATTCCAAATGTTTCTGATGCATGCATTTGCACTAAGGTGTTAGTAACTGGATGTGTTACCTTTCTCAGGGTGTCTGCATTTGAAAAAAGAGCCAAGGACATAAAATAATGAATTGCATAAGCATCTTAGCGAGTGGGAGAGACCAGCTTTTGATCTCCTTTCTCACACTTGCAGCAGATTTATTGCCCTCACATGTCCTGCTAGGAATCTACCCAGCAGTCTTGGCTGAGATTTCTGAATATGCTGTGGCTTTTTGAGGGGCTTTTTGGGCTAGAAGAACTTGAATGAATCATTTTTGAATACCCTTAAGCCATCAACCTTGCCCACAGAGGGCAGTCAGTTCAATTCTAACTAGCAAGCAAAACCAAAATTATTCGCCCAAAATGTTTTTGCTGCTGTTGTTGTTGTTTTTTTTAACCATTCAATGATGAATCTTCCCCTGTCAGACCTTTCCCAGTGCCCATCCAAACATACTCAGCCACAGAAATTGAGGTGGTACGTATCTAAACCGTAAGTTAGAGTCATTTCCCAGATCCCAATTCAATCAAATTTCAGGAGACCCTTACCTTGGCTAATTTTAGGACATGACAAGATTTTGATGTTGACGCCCCCTTTTAATTTTTTAAATTGTGTAAACCTTTTTTTATTGAAGTATAGTTGATGTATAATATTACATTGTCATAAACCTTTGATTTTTAAAAAGGAAGAAAAATAAAAGCCACCCTAAAATGATTTTTTTTTTTTTTTGACTGGCATCTACGTCTCTACCCTGCACCTGGTGGGGGACACAGCGCTTCTCCGCCCTTCAGGAAACGGCCCACTTGTCAGCAGCTGGGCTCCCAGGAACAAAGGCCTAGGTTCATTACCACAGTATCGACCCTGACACTTTGCACTCGGGCCACCTCCCCCAGAGTTCCTCAATTCACACCCCAAATGAAGCGTAATTGGACCTGGACATCTTTGAAGTCCCCCGAGCAGCTTGCCAGCATTTTGAAATGTCCTTGATTTGCATGGTGAAAACCTGGTTGGAGGTGACTTTTTCTTTCCCCTCATCCCACGGTTTTAAAGACAGAATGATTTAAAATGACATTCCCCAGCCAGGGAAGAGTTACCATGGAAGAGATAAAAATTCTCAAAGCCCAGAAAAGGCCAAATAAGTCCGAGGATTTGATGAATCTCTCATTTGCTCCTTTGCTCGGATTTTGTTCTGCGAGGGCCACATACCAGGCCATGGTTTCCTCTCGAACTTCTCCCCGCGTCCCCGACCTGGGGGGATGACGAGGATCCAGGAAACTCGGCTAGGAGGTTCTGCAGGCCAGCAGGTTGCTGTCAGACCTGAAGCAAGAGCAGAAGCCCTGCCGCAGGCCGGTGAGTTGATGAGGGAGACTGTGTGTTGATCAGGGATCATCTGTCTTGCGTTCCAGCTGAGCCAGCGCCGCTCTGCAGGGATCATGCACAGTCCCAGAAATCAGCATGCCCGTGTGCCCTGTGGGTCTAAAGCTTGGTGATTTCTTGCAGCCCACGGAGGGGCCTGCTTGGTGGAGTCGTGCCTGCGGCCTAGGCAGGCATTTGTCGAGCTCGGGAGGAGCTGGGCGGTCTGCTTTCCTCTGGGCAGTGGCCTGCCCCTGGTTTGCAGTCCCTCCCACACACCCCCTCCTGCTTCTGTGAGCTTCTTCAGGGGTAGCCATCCTCTGAAGCAAGTGATCCACTTTCCTCTAGAGCACCACTGTCCAATAGAACTTTCTGTGAGAAGGGAAATATTCTATATCTGTGCTGAGATGTGGCTAGTGCAACTGAGGAAATGAATTTTCAACGTTATGTAATTTTTTTGGGATTTCTTTAATGGAAGTACCGTTGATTTACAATGAATGTTTCAGGTGTACAGCAAAGTGATTCACGTCATTTAATTTAAATAGCCACATGTGGCTAGTGGCGACTATATCTGGACAGATGACCAAATCCCAAGAGTGGATGCCCCAGTTTGGGGGGTGTATGGTATTGACTATCGATGCCCCAAAAAGACTTTTTTTGTTTTTGGCCGTGCCACATGGCTTGCGGGATCTTAGTTGCCCGACCAGGGATCGAACCTGTGCCCCCTGCAGTGGAAGTGCGGAGTCCTAACCACTGGACCACCAGGGAAGTCCCCAGAAAAACTTTTCAATCAAGCAAAGCTTAATTTATTAGACCTACTTCAGTAGGGAAGAGGACCCCTGTGACAGAATGCTAGTGACGTCTCCAAGCAGGGACCCTGGGGAAGGGTATTGATAGCATTTAGAGGCTGGACTCTGGGTGATTTTGAAGTTGGGTCTTTCAAGGCAAGAAACTGACTGGGGTTGGGGAGAGTTTCTGACAAAGTAGCTTTGGTTTGGGAAACACAGCAAGGCAGAGGTCTTGTAGTAAGTCTTGATGAGCTAGCTGTTGGTCTTGATAACAAGCTATTTTAGTTGGTTCAGTCTTATCTTCCAGGAGCAAGTATTTCTTATAGCAAAGAGCTAAGTTATTTTTGTTTGTTCTCAGTACGATTTAAACATGGGGATCGGAAAGCATGCCTGGTCCCAGAATTGTTTAACGTAGGGACAGAGAATAACAAATCACCCCCAAATGTAGTGACTTAAAACAGTGAACGTTTATTATCTGACAGTTGCTGAAGATCAGGAATTTGGGAGCAGCTGAATTGGGTGGTCCTGGCTTGGGGTCTCCCATGAGGTGGTAGCCAGGATGTTGGCTCGGGTCACCAATAACCATCTGAAAGATTTACCAGGGCTGGAGGACCCACTTACAAGGTGGCTCATTTGTGTGGCTGGTGAAATGGGGTTGGCAGTTGGCAGGAGGGCTCAGTTCCTTGGCGTGTGGGCCCCTCCCATGTGGCTGCTGGAGAATCCTCATGGCATGGTAGCTAGCTTCCCCTAGAGCAAGTGATTCAAAAGAGAGCCAGACAGAACCCACAGTGTCTTTTATGACCTAACCTCAGAAATCTCACTTCATCTTTTCCAAGATATCCTATTGGTTATACAGGGCAGCCTTGTTCAACATGGAAGGTGACCAGGCAAGGGAGTTAATATTGGGGGTGAGAATCACAGGGAGAGGGAATTATGTGGTTTCAGTTCTCAGTGGTAAGTGGGGTGGGGGGGCAGTGGTATAAGGTGGGTGCAGAGTTTCCTGGGTTTCAGAGCTGAGACACAACTGCGGCAGGTCTGTATATGTTGGGGAGGGAGGGACCCACTGGCTGACCCAGCCTTCCACCCACCTTCTGGCACATTGTTCCAGTTACCATCTCTCTGTAACAAATCACTCCAAAGTTTAGCGACTTCAAGCAACCATTTTATTATGCTCATTGGACTCTATGGGTCAGGAATTCAGACAGGGCACAATGGGGGATGGCTTGTCCGTGCTCCACAATGTCTGGGGCCTCAGCTGGAAAGACTCAAAGCCCAGTGATGATAGTTGGGGGCTGGAGTCATCTGCAGGTTCAGTCATTGACATGTCTGGTGCCTGGGCTCCGTGGGACTCAAAGGCTTGGACGGTGGATGGAGCA
Source organism: Eubalaena glacialis (assembly GCF_028564815.1). Lineage (NCBI taxonomy): Eukaryota > Metazoa > Chordata > Mammalia > Artiodactyla > Balaenidae > Eubalaena > Eubalaena glacialis. The sequence continues at coordinate 37,132,704 of NC_083736.1, forward strand.
CCTACAGGTGGCCTCTCTATATAGCTTGGGCTTCCTCACAGCATGGTGGCCTCAGCATGATGGGACTTCTTATGTGGTGGCTCAGGGCTTCAAGTGTGATTGTTCTAGCAAATAAGGTGGAAGCTGCATGGGCTTTTATGACTCAGCCTTGGGAGTCACCCGGCATCACGTCCACGTACAGTGGAAGTGTTGACTGAAGCGGTCACAAGCCCGCCTGGATTCAAGGGAAGGGGGCGGAGACCCAGTTTCTCAACAGGGAATGTCAGTGTCACATTGTAGAAGAGCATGTGGGATGGATGGTATTGTTACAGCCATTCTTGGAAAATACAGTCTGCTGTGCACATCTGTTTCCCAAGGCTTTTGTCTTTGATGGGTGGGAGCAATGGGGACTGGGGGAATATGGGCCCTGGGCATCCCACACAGGCATCTTTGTTAGATAATCCTTGTTCCTTCCTGATCATAGGTCACTGATCCAAGTCCGAGCTGAGTGGGACACATGAGGAGGAAGAGATGAGCCTAGGAGACGGGATTCTTCACACAGGCCCATAGGACAGTGTCCCAGACTGTGTGGCCTTGGATAAGTGGCTCATCTCTGAATTGGGAATGATAAGCCCTGCCTCAGGATCATTGTGGGGAGCAGGTTAGGTAAGGTGTGCAGAGTATAGTAGGATGCCTGGCACGTAGTGGGTATTCAACAGATGAGAGCTACTATAATGATATGTGCTATTACCCCACCCGAGTTCAATCATCTGTGGCACAGTATTAGTTATGTATTGCGGGGTAACAACTCACCCCAAAACTTAGTAGCTTAAAACAACAAAAGTCATTTTTTCCACTCTCTTGGTTTCTCTGGTGCAGAAATCTGAAGCTTGGCTGGGCGGTTGTGGCCCACCTCTCTCAAAAGGTTGCAGTCAGAGGCGGCCGAGGCTGCAGTTGTCTGAGGGCTCAGCTGGGGCCACAGCATCCACTTCCAAGGTGGTTCACTCACGTGGCTGGCAAGTTGGTGCTGGCTGCTGGCTGGGGGCCTCTGTTCTCTCCACACGGGCCCTCCACAGGGCTGCTTGAGCGTCCTCATGCCATGGTGGCTGACATCCCCTAGAGCAGGTTTCTCCAGGAGGGCAAAATCTGGGTCTGCCTGGGTCTTCGCTGTATCTCCAGAGCTTGGCCTGGCTCAGAGCATTCTGTGAGGGTTTGAAAGACTGAGAACTGCCTTAGCTATTCTGCCCTAGTCCCTTGACATTGTTCTGCAAGGTCTTTTCATGCCTCTGCCTAGGTCGACAGCGGGCTCAAGGTCTCAAAGAGGATCCCAAGGTTGTGGAAAGGAAGAATCAGGGAGAGACAGCCGCTAAGGCTCAGGGCCCAGCTGCCCTTCCTTACCGGAAACTCTCCTTCCAGAGCTTGACCTTGGGCTTCTGAGCACGTTCTGAGGGAGTCCATGTTCATGAAAACCCAAATAACTGTCCTACCAGGCTGAGAGCTGTGCAACCCCTGAGAGAAGAAAGTGCATGGGAAGGAGCTCACATCCCACTGAGGGTAACCTAGGGGCCGGGGTTTCCAGCTGGGCCAAAAAGGATGGGTCAAAGTTGCTGTCCTGTTTAAGTAGCAGATGCAAAGGCCCTGAGGTGCGGGAGCAGGTTCTGGGGCCTCTGAGCAGGAGGGCTGGGCTGTGAGGGCAGGGCCCGATGAGGCCGAAAGACGGTGGAAGCAGAGCAGTGGGGTAACGGAGGCAGCCTCGAGGAAGAAGAGGGGGCTGGGTTGGGGAGACTGAAGTGGGGAGCCTGCAAGTTTCCGGGCAAAAGTGAAGAGGATCTGAGCCAAGGCGGCAGCTCTGGGAAAGGGATGTAGGGAAAGGGAAGAGGCAGGTTCCAGAGATATTTAGATGTAAACTTGACTGGATCAGATAGCCAGATTGGGTTAGAGAGCAGGAGACAGGGACGGTGGATGAGTGGTTTTCCCTCTGAACATTCTTTCTCTCTGATGTTCAGAGGCAGCAGTGCTGTAAGGAGGCTTCAGGTGTTTGCTCAGTGTCCTGGGACCAGAAAGAGAACCCAGCAAGCCTGGGGCCCGGCAGAGTGTGATGTCATTCACATGGGGGGTCTGGCTGTGGAGGCCCCCACTGCTGCTCGTCTCCCAGGCAACCTGCCCTGCGACCAGCTGGATGTGTAGGCTACCAAGCCCTTGCATATATATCACTGTCTCATTTAATTGTCCAGGTGGGAGTTGTTATTCCCATTCTACAGATGAAGCAACTGAGGCTTCCAGGCTCAGAGAGGTGTGATATCTTTTCTAAGGTCAAAGAGGTGGCAGAGCCAGGCCTGGAACCCAGCCGAGTCTTCTCTCCAACATACTTCCCTGCTTTCTCATCTCACAGGTCCCTTAATGGCCATTTGTATTGGATCAAGTTCATAAGGATTTGCAGAGTTCCTCCAGGGCCTCTGTGAGGTGGGTAGGTGTGGCAGACTTTGGGCGGGGTGGTCTTGACAGGTGTGTTAGAAGTGTGGGCATATGGTGGGGTGGGACGAGGGGGTGAGGGACAGAGAGATCAGAGCCATCAATCAGAAAGCGGTCCCTGAAGGCAGGCTGATGTGGCTGGGGCCACATTCAGGAAACCCATCAGGATGACAGTGACCTTGGGCAAAGACCCATCGAGGCAGGTGTCAAGTTCACAGAGATCTTGATAACAGGGCTCTTTGCTATCTCCCTCTTCTCGTGCCAGATGTTCAGGAACTTGACCCCCTTTCCTGGCTTTGTCTTATTTACTGTCCCCCGCTCCCCAACACCTTGCCACGACCCTCTTTGCTGGTTCCCTTTTCCTGGAATGGGTGGCCAGGGTAGTACTACCACCCAGAAGGGAGCTCCGAATTCCATCCCCTTGACTTCCTCCCCAGCTCCCTTGCAGCCGGAACACCTAAATGCTTTCTGCGACAAGCTCTCTAAATGATTGGAACTTTCTCCCAGATCAGCACTTTTTCATGCTACATTAGCATTTATTGGTTTGATATTTACATTTGCCAAAGGAGCACCCAGTCCCTGGGTCCCTGGGAGCACACACCGTCAACCGAATAGACTCTAATTGCCGCTCACAACCTCCCTCCCCCTGCCCCCATCTGCCACCTGCCTTGTCCTCCCCACCCCCAGTCCCATTAAAAAAAACTCAGAAGGATTATCTCTGCAGACCAAAAGGTCTGCTGATAAACAGGGGCCCTACCCAGAGGAGAGACGGGCTCCCCAAACAAAAGGGCTGGCAGGGACAATCTGAATTTGTATTGCAGTAGTGTATCTACATGATAGCTTCTCCACTGGATTCTAACCTCCTTGAAGGCAGAGATCTGTTTTCGTTCTTTGAATTTCTCCATATTCCTCTCCAGGGTGAAGAACCAAGCTCTGCCAACCACAGGTTCTCAAGGAACATTTGTCTGCTGTGGAATTAATCAGAAGTCACGCCCTCCCTCCCTCTGACAGCTGCAGGGGGAGAGGGTGGAGGAATTATCCAGGGAATGCGAGGGCAATGGGGGCCACGTGGTAAGAAGGAGGGTTCTCCCTTGTCCCTTTCCAACGCCCCCGCAGATGTGGCCGAGGAGCCCAGCCCTGCGAGGCCATGGTGGAGGAAGGAAGCTGTGTGGTAATGTGGTTAGAGCTCGGCAAACCCGGCTCCAAAAGCCAGCGCTGTTATGTAACTGGTGTGCGCCTCAGTTTCCTCTTTAGTAAAATTGGAATTACTTCCGGGCTGGTTGTGGGGATTAAGGGAGATCAGGCGAGTAACGGCCCAGGCACACCATGGGTTTAGGAGATGGCGGTTCCTGGGATTTATGCAGACCTGTGGCCCTATGCCTTGTGGGAGTGGAGCCCTAAGTGTAAATCGTTAACTCCTCAAAGGTATGTTTGCTGTGCCCTGGGATTTTCAAAGGGCAGGCTCTCCCAACAGCCCCAGAGCCTTGCTACTCAAAAGGCCCGCGGACCGGCAACAGCCTCACCTGAGAGGCTGTTAGGACGCCCTCAGATGCTCCCCAGACCTGTCGAATCAGAATTTCTATATTAAGATTCCCCCAGGTGAGTCATATGCACGTTAAACTTTGAGAAGCACTTTAGAAACTCCCTGTGAAATCTGCAATGTAGAAATGACTATTCCCATTTTGAGAATGAGATCACTTCCGCAGAGTCAGAGAATTGATGCCTTCTTTTGCCCAAGCTCATGAGCTCTCTAAAAGAGGCCTTGTGACTCCTGGTGGTGGTGGGGGGGTGGTCCTGGATCCTTTTCCCTACCCATGGCTGTTCCCTGAAGGACCAGCGTACTCCAGGGCAGGGTGGAGATGAGCGAGGCCAGGGGCCAGGGTCTTATCTGCGGCCCCATCGCCGCGAAGGGGGCCAGGTTGGCTGCCGGCTGTCGAAGTGCTGTGTGGAGTCCACACTGAGGAGTATGGGGTCTTGAGGTAGGATGACAAAGAGGCCAGAAAAAAAAATGTCGTGTTAAAGTGGAATTCCTGTGTTAATGTGGAATTTTACACAGGTGGAAACACTTGACTCTCGTGCAAATATAAAATGACCGCATGTCAAAGATTTGATTTAGCTCATTCATTAATGAGGGGACCCTCTAAGATGTTAAAACCGGTTACAGTGGGAATGTGAGGGGCTAGGTATTTATAGGCAGTTTAATAGAAGAATTTTAGGGTGAGATAGCTAGGTTAGAAATTATTTGCCTCTCTACCAGACAAAAATCTGAAAGTTAACCAACCTCTGCAGCTATGGGATTGTGAAATAGCCCAGTCAATAGGAAATCAGTCAAAGGTGCCAGCCCCGCACGGTGCAGCAAGAACACCCAATAATCTCTTTCGCCTATTTCCAATTTTGGATAATTTTTTCTGACACTACCCTCGGTTAGTCCTTGAGAATCCGGAAATTGCTCTTGCCTGAGAATTACCCTCAGAATGGAATGTAGGTCTTGGAAGGAAAGGAGGAATAAAAGATGAGCAAGCATGTCTTCTCAAAGATGGGCAGTGTCCTTTCCCGGCCACCTTCCCCGTCTCCTGCGATGTACCGTGCAACTGCTCTCAGAGGGCGTGAGCTGGCGTCGTGCAGGAGAAAACCGACTGTTCACAGAAAGGACACAGCGCAGCCTGCTCCTGACTCCCATTCTCTTTAACCTTGGCTGCTGCGCAGAGGCAGATGATGTATCTGCAAACATATGCAGCCTTGTCCAAAATATTTTCCCCTCCTGTATAGTTCTTGCCAATATTGTTAATCTGTGGGTTGACTTCAGACCAAAATAAATCTCCCAGCCCTGGCCACCAGCTAGCTAATTTTACTTTGTAACCAGGGAATAGAAAGTACGGGCCCTTGGCCGACCATTCTGTGTTTATTTGGCTTTCTCTCTGCTGCAGTTTAAAAATCACATTTGGAAAAGTGGACCCTCTGTGCATAAGAACAGCCACTGAGAGAAACAACAACAAAGATGAACGGGTTGAAAAAGGCAAGTTCTTCCATTGCCCTCTACGTTTGTCTCTCATCTCAGGATTCTGATCGTCCCCACTGGCCTTTTCCATGATGTCTAGGGTTATAAAATGGGCCCCAGAGCAGAAGGGTACATGGCCATTCGGGGAGGACTTTTTCCTGGAACTCTCCTGGGTTCTCCTGGACCAGTCCTAGAGGAAGCAAGTGGGTCGAAGCTTACCAGGTCAGCCCTGGAAGGGACCTTGGAGGGCATCTAGTCCAGCCCTGCCAGCTGAAAGGCAGGATTACCTAGTGGTTGAACGCACACATTTGGAGCCAGACAGCCCCAGTTTGAACCAGTTCTCCACCACTTCCTAGCTGTGTGACCTTGGACAAGTTTACTAACCTCTGCCTCGGTTTCCTCGTCTGTCACATGGGGATAGTAATCATCATACCTACCTCAGACATTTGTAGCGGTGACAAAATGAATGAACATATAAAGCATCAGGAATAGCACAAAGCGTACAGTAAGCGTTTGATAAGAGAAGGAAATGAGGCTCAGAGGAGAAGCAGCCTCCCCGAGGTCACTCAGGGATTTGCCAAGCTGAGCTGGACCCGGTGAAAAAGAGGAGAGGTTACTGCCTCTTGGAAATTCTGACTAATAACTGTTTCTCTGCCTGTGTTACATCATCCTCGCTCAACACTTGGAGAGAGACCTCATGTGGAAGTCAGGGTGCCATATTCCAGTCCAGACGTGCCGCTAACTGACAGTGGCCCTCCTAGCTAATGAGCTTGGGGCTGGATGGTCTCTGGGGTCCCTATTGGCACTAACATCTTATAATTTGAAATTAGGGTCTGTACCCTCCATTCAAGTCAAGTCTGTCTTTTCCTGCAACACGCTTTACACTGTTTTTTTTTTTTTTCTCCCCATTTCCCTCTGACGTTTTGCCCAACTGTATCCTGTGCGCATCAACACCCGGTTTCCTTTTGGCCCTCCCACTCTGTCCCTCCCCACGTTGGCCCCTCTCCCCTTCCCCCCCTGCTAGGGCAATCATGGGCTCCCACTGGCCCACACCTGAGCCCTCAGTTGCCAGGTTTAAGTTGATTAGACACAGTCTTGGAGGTGTCTTGAAAGTTACCATGTAGGCACCTTGAAACTAGAGACTGGATTTCTTCCTTGTCATGGCCCACTTTAAGAGTCTAATAGAGTGCCCTTGGCAGAGTGGCTTATCCATTATGGATTGCTGACTGGCTCTAAAATGAGTCGGGATATTGGATGAAATCTTGGATTATCGAGGCTCCCTCTGGAACATTCAATACAGCTGTCATAGATGGCCTTTGTTCGGGAGAAAACCAGTGTTATCAAACTTCAAAGTTGATGAAGAGGGTATTTTAGAACAATTAATGTTTCAAACTCGAAAATTGCAGACTGCAGCACAGGAACGTTAGATACTTCCTTTGCTGCCTTTCTTTCTCCCCAACCCTATCCCACATCCCCTTTCCCTAAAATACAAGCCTGGGTCAGATGTTAGGTTGCCACCTGTTGGTGTAATGAGGCATTGCAGCCCAGCTCTACGAAATACTGTAAATGCCTGTAGGGAAGTGTACAGAGACTGAAATGCTGGGAGATGTGATTGTAGAGTCAGGTGTGGCCCAGAGAAATATCTTCTGGATTAGGTTGATCCTGAGGGAAGGGTGAGGGCTAACAGCAGAGGGGAATCCTGGAGTAAGAGAGACACTACTAAGCCCTCTAAGTGCTGTAGAGGAAAAGCAAACAGTTATTTGGAGGCACTAACTTCTGTAATACCTAATACTGCTAGTGTGTATATAATAAGACCTCCATACCACTGGGCTGACCATCAGTGTAATCCTGCCTTTCTCAAACCTTTGCCCTCAGTCAAAGTTGTTGGAGCCCAACTTAAAACTACATTGAAGAGCGAAGAAAAATGAGGTTTCACTATATATTTGGGGTGGGTTGCATTTTTTTTAAAAATTATTTATTTATTTATTTAATTTTTGGCTGTGTTGGGTCTTCGTTTCTGTGCGAGGGCTTTCTCTAGTTGCGGCGAGCGGGGGCCACTCTTCATCGCGGTGCGCGGGCCTCTCACTATCGCGGCCTCTCTTCTTGCGGAGCACAGGCTCCAGACGCGCAGGCTCAATAGTTGTGGCTCACGGGCCTAGTTGCTCCGCGGCATGTGGGACCCTCCCAGACCAGGGCTCGAACCCGTGTCCCCTGCATCGGCAGGCAGATTCTCAACCACTGCGCCACCAGGGAAGCCGGATGGGTTGCATTTTTAAAAGATGGCTGCCACAATATCCCACATGTTTTTCTGCAGTGTGACCTGTCACTCTCCCATCAAGTAGAGAGGTCTGCGTCTCTACCCCTTTGAACCCAGGTGGGTCCTATGCCTGCTTTGACTGAGAGAATGAGGTGGAAGTGATGCTGTGTGGTTTTTTCGGGACAGGATCACAGAAAGACTTGAAGCTTCCTGAGCCTACTAGAATGCTCACTTTGGGGACACTCCCTCTTGGAAGCTAGCCACCATGCTGTGAGAGGCCCAAACTACAATGGACAGGCCACACTTAAGGCATTCCAGTTGAAGCCCCAGTTAAGTTCCCAGCCAGCAGCCAATAGTAACTGCCAGCCCCGTGTGTGTGCCATTTTGGATGTCCAGCTGGTTAAGCCTTCAAGACTCCAGCCCCAGCCAACACCTGAGTGCAGCTGCACAAGACACCCAGAGTAAAAACCCCCAGCTGAGCCCAGTCAACTCACAGAACTGTGAGAGATAGTAACGAGTTGTTGTACTAAAGCCACTAGGTCTGGGTGCATGATGTGGCAATAGGTAACAAGGACAAGAGCAACTTTGGTTGGACACATAAACCATAGGGTGACACATAATTAGGTATAGTTTTTAAATCTTGGATTCAGCTTTAGGGCAATGAGTCCCTAACATCATAGAGCAGTACTATTTCAGTTCACATCTGCTGCCTCTGATCAAAACACTATCTTGCACTTCCTGAGAGAGAGAGCACTTCCTGCCAGGTGTCCCCTTGTGTCCTCCTCTGTGTGACTGTGGGGTTCAGTGTCTCTCACACATTGTAGCACGGCCCTTGGTGCCTTATTTGGAGGCCATGAGATAGAAGCCATGCTCTTGCCTCCAGAAGGTTTTGTGGGTGGGATTGTGCCATAGACAGCAAGAATCCACCCACACATTTTCTTTTAATCAACTTTAGTGATGGATATTTACATATGATAAATTAGACCCATTTTAAGTGTACAGATTGATGAGATTTTACAAACGTAACCCATGTGACCACCACCCATGTAACCACCACCATAATCAAAGTCTAGAACATTTTCATCACCCTAGATTTTCCTTGTGCCCCCTTTGCAGTCAATCCCCTCCTCCCACCCCCAGGCCCAGGCAAGCACTGATTTTCTCTACCATTAGAGATCAGTTTTTGTCTTTTCTGGTGTTTCATATAAGTGGAATCATATAGGATGCACTCATGTGACTGCATAATATTTTGTTCAGCATATTTTTGAGGTTCATCCATGTTGCGTGTACCTATAGTTAATTCCTTTTTATTGCTGCGTAGTCTATCATTGTATGGATATATCACAATCTGTCTATGCTTCTGCTGATGGACATTTGGGTCAGTTATACTTGGGGCTATTATGAATAAAAGTGCTATGAATGTTCATCTACAAGGATTTGTGGTCATATGTTTTCCTTTCTTCTGGGTAAATATCTGAGTGCTAATACAGGGTTATATGATAAGTGTATATTTCGCTTTATAGGAAGCTGACAAATTGTTTTACATGCCCGCCAGCAAAGTATGAGAGTTCTGGTTGCTCCATATTCTTATCAGCACTCAACATTGTCAGTCTTTTTACTTGTAGCATCCGTGGTGAGTGTAATGGTACCTCATTTGCCCACAGGTTTTTGTGTCCTCCATTAGGATGTGACCAGGGACTTGTTTTTTCTCTGCTACATCTCCTAGCACCTGGAAAGGTGCCAACACCTGGAACAGCCCTCAGTACCTGGAACAGCATGCAATAAATATTTTTGGAATGAACTAGTTCATGTCCCCTTGAGTTTTCGTGTTTCCTTAAGATTTATTTCTGTAGGGGATATTGAGCAAGGAGGAGTTACACACTTACAGTTGTGAAAGATATTGCCAAGTTGCTTTACCCCAAAATGCTGAACCAATTTACCCTCCCACCAACATGAGCTATTGTCAATTGTTTCAATTTTTCTGCCAGTGGAACAGGTTAAAAATGGTATTTCATTTTGGTTTTTATTTTGCATTACTCCTTTTTAAAAATTTTATTTATTTAATTTTATTTTTGGCTGCGTCGGGTCTTAGTTGCGGCATGTGGGATCTTTTGTTGCGGTGCACGGGCTTCTCTCTAGTTGTGGTGCACGGGCTCCAGAGCGCATGGGCTCTGTAGTTGTGGCGCGTAGGCCCCAGAGCACATGTGGGCTCTGTAGTTTGTGGCATGCGGGCTTAGTTGCCTCGCGGCATGTGGGATCTTAGTTCCCTGACCAGGGCTCGAACCCGCGTCCCCTGCGTTGGAAGGCGGATTCTTAACCACTGGACCACCAGGGAAGTCCCTAATTTTGCATTACCCTTATCATTGGGTGAAATTGAGCATCTTTTCATATGTTTTTGGGTCTTGTATACTTCATCTGTGATTTGTGTTCCTATATTTTGCTTATTTTTTTAAAATTAATTAATTTTTAAAATTTATTTTTGGCTGCCTTGGGTCTTTGTTGCTGCACGCGGGCTTTCTCTATTTGCAGCGAGCAGGGGCTACTCTTAGTTGAGGTGCGTGGGCTTCTTATTGCAGTGGCTTCTCTCGTTGTGGAGCACAGGCTCTAGGCACGCGGGCTTCTGTAGTTGTGGCACACGGGCTCGGTAGTTGTGGCTCATGGGCTGTAGAGCGCAGGCTCAGTAGCTGTGGCGCACGGGCTTAGTTGCTCCGCGGCATGTGGGATCTTCCTGGACCAGGGCTCGAACCTGTGTCCCCTGCATTGGCAGGCGGATTCTTAACCACTGTGCCACCAGGGAAGTCCTATTTTGCTTATATTTTATTGGACTATTTTTTTTCTAATTTGTAGAAACTCTTTGCTTATCAGAGATGGTAACATTTTGCCTGTTATGTATGTTGCAAACATTTTGTGGAGTGACAAGCAGAATGGTCCAATGATGACTCCTGGAACCCTTCTGTTGTTGCCTGCTCGGGCTGAGGACTCCCACCTTCCCCCTAGTGGGAGTGGCTGTGACTGAACGCAACTTTGCATTGGGCTGAGGGCTCCCCTTCCTCCAGCACACATACCTCCAAGTCTTGACTGTTCCCTGTATGTAAAGCCTCTCCAGTCTTACACAATTGAAAGGTAGCATCCAGAGTGGGGAGGGGCAGGGTCCCTTCGTGGATCATAGCCCACTGTGCATCCTACATCCAGAGTCCCAGCTCCTTTCTGTGGACTGACGAGAGCACAGGGTCCATGTACCTCATCTTGCTGAGCATTTACTTGAAAAATTTCCCAATAAAATCTGCTCTTCATACCCCTTCCATGTGGCATTGTGGTGTTTGCTTTCACCTTCTCCTCCACATATTTTCTCCCAGTCTGTCATTTATCTTAGACATTGTTCGTGATGTCTTTTTTCATACACAAGGTTTTACTTCTACATTGTCAAATCTGTCCGTCTTTTCCATGACTTCTAGACTTCATGGCTTGCCTAGGAAGTTTTTTCTTTACCCCAATCATGTAAAAAATTAGTTTGTGTTTTCTTCTGGTACTTTCATAGGTTGTTAAAGTTTTGGTCCTATCTACCTGGAATACACTTTTGGATGTGGGGATGCCCACCTCCCAGGGGTCAACAGCAGAGTTTCTATCCGCAGAGCTTCTCTCAGAGTATGATGTTACTGTGCTGTATTAGTTATCTATTGCTGCACATCGAATTACACCAAAACTTAGTGGCTTAAAACAACAACAAACCTTTATTACCTCACTGTTTCTCTGGGTCAAGAATTTAGGAGCAGCTTAGCTCCGTGGTTCTGGCTCATGGTTTCTCATGAGGTTGTAGTTAAGATGTTGGCTGGGGCTGCAGTCATCCGAAGGCTTAGACTGGGGCTGAAGGATCCACTTCCAAGATGGCTCACTTATATGGATATTGGCAATAGGCCTCAGTTCCTCACTGGCTGTTGGCAGAAGGCCTCAGTTCCTCACCATATGGACGTCTCCATAGGGCTCTCCATAGAGTGTCCTTATAACATGGCAGCTGGCTTACCCCAGATAGGTTGATCCAAGAGAGAGCAGGGCACAAGCCACAGTGTCTTTGATAATCTAGCCTCGGAAGTCACACTCTGTCATTCCCACAATATCCTGTTGATCAGGGGAGGAATATACAAGGGCCTGAATAACGGGAGGTGGGGCTCAGTGGAGGCCATCTTGGAGGTGAGCTACCACACACATTATCTGGCCAACATTTTTGGCTCTGTGGTTCCTGGCCCTGTGAATGAGGGTCCTGTTGGTCCAAAGTACACTCAAGAAATTGAAGAGCTATCAAAGTCAGACAACTACTCTAAATGTCTGAAAAGGAAATTGGAAATTCTGGCTATGAACATAGGGGTCCCAAAGACTCGTTTAATTTTGCTGTTTTAGAATCCAGGAGAAAGACAAACTTTTCAGAGTGAATCAAATTGAGTGACGATGGGGCTGAGACTCGATTCTAGGGTTTCTGACATGCACTCCGTGACCTTGTCTGCTTTTCTGCAAGCACTCGCTGGCCCTTGCTAGTTATGTCGGTCAAAGTCCAATCAAGGATGCAGGAGCTACTCTAGGTGTTTGGAGCCGATGGAACTTAATGCATAAAATTGTTTACACATGTGATGGAAAACGGCGAGATAGGCAAGTGCAGGAAGCGTCTGTTGCCCCTGAAGCTGGAGGGAGGTGGGGAAGAGCTGGATCGGTGGAGTCCGGAAGTGGGCTCAGCAGGCAGGAGCCGGAGCTGCGATGGTTCTGTCTCTGCTACTGAGGCAGAGAGCAAGGAGGAGAAATTCCCTGGCTTCCCCCTTCCTCCTGTCCTCCAGTCTCCTTCCAGGGCTTTCCATGGATGCCAGTAAACGTTCAGGCAAAGCTGAGCAGAGGAAGCGGGGCGGGAGTGGGGAATGGGGAATCTGAGGGCACGAGGCTTGGGACTGGCACATTGGTGTCAGGCTCATGGCAGATTTTATTTCCCAAAAATGGCCACAACAATATTTCTGGTCCTACTTGTTTTTCTAGAACCATGACACCCTCCCATCAACAGGTGGAGTCTGAGTCCCCCTCCTCCATCCTGGGTGGGACTTTGTAATTACCTGCATGAACAGAATGAGTCAGACATGATGCTAATTGTCTTCTGAGGCTGGGTCATAAAAGGCGATACAGCTTCCACCTGGGATGCTCTCCCTTAGAACCCAGCTGCCGAGCTGTGAGCAGATCCAAACCAGCCCATGCGAGAGGCTACATGGTGGGGCACATGGGGAGAGGAACCGAGGCCCCCAGCCGATGACCAACGTTATCCCCCAGCCCCCAGCCTCTGAGTCTTCCCGAGGAGGGCCCAGACAACACAGAGCAGAGACAAGCTGTCCCCGCTGTCTGAATTCCTGACCTGCAGAATCTGTAAGCATAATTATTTTATTTTTTTAGGTTACTAAGTCTTGGGAAAATTCGTTCCACCGTTTATGATAACTGGGACAGCTGGGTCGAGGGGCAGGAGGCGTTCGGGTGCATATTTGGGGCTCAGGGCAGTACCAGCCTCCTCTCAGATCTTCTGTTTTGGGGCAGAATCCCAACCAATAACTGGCATTGGTTTGAGAGTACACGGCAGCTGGTCTCACTCTCCTGCAAATTCTTAAAACTTTGTTTTTGGAACCATTCCCTTGAAGAATTCATAAATTCATTTTACACATATTTATTGAGTGCCTAAGCCGTTAGGCACCGTTCCTAACTTCAGCCAGAAAACAAATTACCTTATAAGTAAATACATAATTACAAATTGAGATAAATGCTCTGGAGGAAAAATGCCGGATGCGGATGCTAAGAGAGTATAACCGAGGGTCTAGATTTTGTTTGGGGTGTTGACGAAGCCTCTCTCAGGAAGTGAGATTTCTCTCCCCCTCTCTCTCTCCCACCCCCCGCCTTCTCCCCTTTGCTTTCCAGAACTTACTTCTTCCAAGCCGTGGAAGGTTTTATAATACACTTTTGAAAGTTAGCAAAACGAGATTTCCTACTGAAAAAGATAGCCGGACCCACATATACTAAAAAGCATTTACTCATAAGAAACCAGAAATCATTGGGGTTTTTATCTGGGTGACCCATGAAAACTAGGGACTCCGCCATCCCTCACCCCAGAGAGTGCCTGGACGGTGCCTACGCATCAAATTTGTCATTGAGTTTTAGGAGCGTGGCTGACCGGTACGTGTGGCTGGTCTCAGCTTTAATGATTTCTCCGGAAGCTCAAGCGTAGTAGTGAGACGGCTCCGGGGAAAGAGAAGAAGGGAGGTTGCGGGGAGGCTGGGGAATTGCGCCTGGAAAGCCCGGGGAGCAGGGACTGGGTTGCAGGCTGGGGGTGAGAGTGAGGAGCAGGTCAGGTCCCCATCACAGCCACCGTGCTGTGCTCTGTGTCCGTCACTGCCTAGAAAGATGGGCCGAAATTGCTATTTCCAGCAGGCTCCACGGGGAAAGGGGCAGCTCTGAGACCATTGCCGAGGCTCTTGATTTCCCTATGACTGGAGAATGGGGGTTCCTCTGGAGATGGGGTTGGGGTCTTTCCATCTGCTGCCTTTTCACAGGGCTGTCCTGGCTGTGGTGGCATCTGTCTGGTCCATCAGCATTAAGCTCACACACAGCCTCTTCTACCTGTAGTTCTCCGTGGGCTTGAGAGTAGGCATTGGTGGGTTACTCCATCTTCTCCACCACTAGCTGTACCTGCGCCTCGGCTGCCGCCTGCATTCGCACAGCCTGGTTCATCAGCCCCAGAAGATGCTCACTCAGTGTCCCTTGCAGGGACCAGGGCGGTCATTAAACAACACGCAGCCAGACCTCAGAGCCGCAGCCCTGCCTCACGATACTGTGAGGAACACCCAGGGCTCCCACAGCGGACGGGAGGTACCTCTCGGGGCTACAGCCCGGGCCCTGCTGCTGACTCACTCCAGATACAGAGGCCAGACTTACAAATGGCTGATCATTGTGGACACGCCCACCCCTAACTTTGTTGGGGGCCGGGACAGGAGGACACACAGAAGCCCCCATTCTGTACCTCTAAATATTTCAAAACTCAAGTCAACCTTCCCGAAGTATGTTGACAAATGTAGCTTCACAGTGATGTGAAAAGCCAGGTGTGAATTTCGAATTCTTGGATTCCGCAGCGTTCTGCACTGGAGCACAGCTGGCTCCTGGGCCCCCTCTGCCCGTTCCCGTTCCACACTGGGAGAGGCCTGGTGCCCCTAAATGCTCACCCTCCGACCCACCTGGTCCAGCGCTGTCCACTTTCTGCCCTCCCCAAAATCCCCCTGCAAACAGTCACCCCTGGCACCTAAGGGTGTGAACAGTTGGCAGTGTGTGCCCTTGGGAGGACAGACAAGGGGAGGAGGCCTGGGCAGTCCCTGGTAGTGAACTTAGGGCTGTCTGGAGGGGAATTCTGGAGTCCCAGGATCCCAGAGCATGTCCAGAGGGGAGAAGAGACTCCAGGTGGGTGTCCCTTTGGTCCTGTGGATGCCTTGCCTCATGGGCAGGGGTGTGGCCAGAGCAGGGCCCTCTAGAGCATGGGACCCAGGCCAGGGGCCTTGATTGCCCAGTTCTAAGGGTACTTCTTATCCTAGAGAGCAGACTAAGTCGTGCTCGGTGGAATTGCTCTGTGTCCTTCGAGCTGTCACTCATTTCTTTTTCCATCTTCCTGTGCAGCTACTAGGAAACTTCATTTGGGCTCTTCACCTGCCTGGCACCCATCCTTCCAAGGGTGACATTTGAAATATTTCACCGCCGTATAGGACAGGCAATGACCAATCAGAGCAGATGCCTGCCCAGTGCTGAACCGGGGTTCTTGAGGTCCTCTGCTGGGCTAGGCATTGACCCTCCGGTTGCTAGGTCATAGGGAGATAGAGGAGGGGTCAGGGCCACAAGGAGGGACATTGGGAGCGAGGCTTGGGGAAGGGGCCACTTATCATCAGTATGGAGATATTTCACTATTTTAACAACAGTGCTGCCGTACTCGTGAATATCAACTCTGCCTTCTCCTCGTCTTCCTTGGATTTTATTAGGGGCAGCCTAAAAGACTACATCCACAGCTTTGCTTGAAGCTTAGAGGTGGCTCATAATAATAAGGGCAAGTCTTCAAAGGGGCTCTTTTAACTGGGAAGAGTCCCCTTTGCGCCTTGCTCTTCTCCTTCTCCCTAAACCTCTCCTTCCTGTGATGATGATGGCTGGAGCTCCAGCAGCTATCTTGTGACCTTGAGGATGGGAGCCCCATGCTAAGGAAAGTAAAGCAGAAATATAGAAGGAGCTTGGGACCCTGATGACTGTAGAACTGCCATACCAGCCCTAGACTGCCTACTGCTGGACTCTTTTTTACGAGAGAGGATAGACTTCAAGTTTGTGTAAGCCTCTGTAGTTAGGTCTCCGTTGTTAGTATTTAAATTTGATTGCTAACTCATTTCAGTTCCAGTCCTCAAGGCCTGTGTCTCCAGGGTCAGGGATGTGGCCGGAAAGGGAATCTTCATTTGGCATGTGTCTTCCATGGGCTAGATTTGTTTTGTCAGCTAATCCTTAAAACCATTCTGGCGACTAGTGTTACTTTCCTCACTTTAACAGCTGAGAAAACTGGTCTGAGAGGTTATGTGGCTTGACTAGTGGCAGAATTGGGGCCAAGGCCTGTGTCTTGCAGGCTCCAGAGCCCACAGCTGCTCCACCACACTTCTCATCCGTGCAGGCAGGACTGGGGTCCCCTTCCTGTTCGTCTCTGGGATGGTGCCTGGGAGGTCCTCCGAGGCTGGGCAATGTTGGGATGTCCTTTGCAGATCCTACAACACCTCGCTGGCACCCAGACAGTCATCTTTCTGTCCAGGAAAGTGTGTGTGTGTGTGTGTGTGTGTGTGAAAGGAACCTTTAAAAATCTCCTGTCTTTCTCTGTTATTATCCTTGAGAGAAAAGCCCAGAAAATCTCAATAGGGCTATGGGATAGAGGGTCTGGAGCAGCTGTGAGGCAGGTAGCGGGCAGCCTTCTGCCTTCCATGCTCAGTGAAGGAACATCCCTGGGCAGAGGGAGAGTAGGGAGGGAGGCATCTCTGAGACGGGTGTTCGGCCTCCTCAGGCTTGGAGGTCGCTGCGCCCCGTGCTCAGCACACTTGTCCCCTTGAAGCCCGAAAGCCCAGCTTCTCCGTGCCCTCTGAGGGCAGCCATAGCAGGGGGACCATTCTCTCAGGCAGCCTTATTGTCCCAAAGGTCATTAGTGGATGCTGGTGGAGGCCCAGCACCTGGAGGCTGATCCTCTTCCCTTCTTGGACCTCTCTGCCCAGCACTTCCATTCCTAGTACATTTTGAAGGGCTAGAAAACTGTCCAGAAGCCTGAAGCCCTCGCCTTCCTGCAGCTCGGCCCGAGTTCTACATGACCTGTTTGTCTCTTCAGGGCCCAAGGCCTCTCCCTCCTCCTCCCCGCCATCTGCCCAGGGACTTGCAGAGGTGAAGCAGCCTCTGACAGCTCCCAGAGAGAGCCTGCCCTTGGCAAACCGGCTTCCCGAGCACTGGAGAAAGAGCGCCTCTCTGTCCCTGACTCCCCTCGGAAAACGTGACCCACCGGGCCCTCCCGACAAGCGCCCCCCCCCGCCCTCCCATCCGCCTCCCCCTTCACAGGCTCCCAGGCGGAGGAGATGGAAAACAGAGCCTCCTGAATGTTTAACTTCCGCGGAGATGATAATAACTTTCCCATGGATGCAACTGTATCCTTTCCCTGTGTTCCTGCGGGGATCCCGAAACTCCATACGGTTCTCATTTGCAGCTCGTTCCTGAGGAGGCCTCATTTCCTCGCCACACACCCCTGATGTGGTCAGGGTCTCCCTCCCACAGCCCAGCGGGGGTGTGGGTGCGGGCATCCCTGAGCTTCTCCCTCATGGCTGCTCCCCCCGCCCCGTCCCAGGCCCGCTTTGCCTACCTGGCATTCCCAGACCCCTCTCTTGGCCTCTGCCCTTCATCTAACCCCCGGCCCCCAAGGCCTCAGGCCTTTAAGTCCCTGCTCCGCACGCCCAGGGGTTGTGGTCAGGGCCAGGCTGTTCCCCAGGCAAATGTGCCCTTTCTTCGAGAAGCTTCTCCCACTCAGCCTGGTAGCCATGTTGAATGACTCCAAGGGTCACCATCAGTGTGTATCCTATGTGAATGGCACCTCCTGGAGTTAAAGCCAAACGGCTCTGCTGGCAGGCCCTAAAAGGAGACTAGATTCAAAGCCCTTTCCAGTCAGGAAAAGACCCCAGCCCCCTCTTGCCGGGCAGCTCTGCCCCCCAAACTCTTTTCACACACCTCTCATAAGTTTGATCTCGCAGGAAGCCTAGAGGAGTTGAGAAGAGGAAAGAAAAGAACAATAGACGTTTGGTGGTGGTGGTGTGTTTTTTGTTTGTTTGTTTGTTTTTTTTAACGTGTTCACGTTCCTGGCATCTCCCAAGCTTCATTTGACAAAATGGGTGAGGAACAGGACCCAGGGAGGTTGAAAATGATAAGCCTGGATGTTAGAGTCAGATCAGGGCTCCTGAGGTCCTGATTCTGCCCGCGTGCTACCGTGTCAGGGTCAGGAGGCAGGAGGGGAAAAAACAGGGTGACGAGGCGGTGGGCTCAGTAGTGAGGCATGTGGATGGTGGAGCCAGATGGCCTGGGTCGAAGTCTCCTGTTGCACCATTTGCAAATCGGGTAACCTTTTGTGAGTTACTTAACATCTCTGTGCCTCAGTTTCCTCATCTGTAAAATGGGAATTACAGTAGCATGGCCATGGGTTAGTAAAGGGCAAGTTAAAAGAAAAGTGCCAGGCACGAAGTAAGTGCTGTGATCACTGTTGTTATTAGATGTCGGGGAGTCCAATGAAAGGCCACTTCGAACTTGGCTTCTCCCGCCCTCCGGCCCTCCTCCCCACGTCGCACACTTGGAGGTCTTTGAGGACAAGTAAATCCCATGGACGTTGCTGCTCTCGCCTCTGTATCCGGCTGCCACAGAGGTCACGGCCCAGTGGCTTCTACCCCCTTCTCCCCCTTGGCAGCTCTCTGGGCCCTAGTAAACCAGGTCCATCTGGGGCTCAGGGATCCCAGGACTGCCTTCTTGGTTGCCCAAGAAGTACCCACAGAACCCCAAGTACCTCCAGAGAAGCAAGAGCTCAGAGAGGTCCTCAGGAGCCCGGCTTGCCCTCAAAGGCTGGTCCTTCTGGGCAGTTCTTCTGTCTCAGGCTGGACCCAGGATAAATAGATGTGATTAGGAGATCAAAGCACTTTCCACAGGTTCGGCCTGAGGGGGTCCTTTGACCTGCTGCCGTGCCTTCAAGACCCGCGCCGTCATCCCCGCCACCCCTGGAGTCCTCTCAACTCGGAAACCTCTCTCTGCTTTCGTTCCTGTTCTTATCAAAATGCTGCCGCGGCCCTCTGTGCCAGGCTGGTGAGTCTTGCCTATTGAGGAGCTGGGGTTCCCCCCCTACCACCGCACAGTTGTTTACTAAATCACCAGTTTGAGGCTGAAGCCAGCACACTGTAGCAGGTCTGCCAAACCCAAACGGTTTCATTTTGAGCCTCAGTTGCAAAACCTGAAATTTTGATATGCTTGTAAGTGGTGGACGGGTGAATCACGCCTGCCTCTTGGGCTATCTAATTACATGCAGGGCCTGCCTGGTCTCCCAGAACTTGGCCCAGTGAAGGAAGGAGTCATTATGAGTATCCTGTCTTTTTCCTTTGAACAGGGTAGACATTCCTGTAAGTGTTCACTGTGGAGAACCTGTGGAATTTTCCTTAGGGCTTGAGAGATGGCTTTGAGGGATTGTGTTGTAACGGCTCAGAATGGACCCTCTGTCACCCATGGGCTCCTCCTTGGGGTGTTTAGGCCGCTAGGCCCCAGAACTCAAAGGGAGGTGTGTGCTGAGGTGGCGAAGACTCTCCGAGCCTTTGGGGCACGTTTCAGGACAGGCCACGGCGGCCAGGTTTCCCTGCCACCAACACAGGCCATGGGGGCCTCCGCTGGCCTGCTCCTGGGCTCTCGTCCCGTCCCTGAGTCTCAGCCCTGCTCAGAGAGTTGAGGATGTGCAGGGCAACTGGGTGCCTGTGAGGGAAGAACTTCCTCATCAAATGAAAGCTGTCGTAAGAGACGTGGAGGAGCATTTCTGGGAGAATCTCCAGGAAAGAGGGAGACCCCTGCCCTGAGCTTCCCTGGGAGGCAGACAAGTTGGGGGCTCTGGCTGCTTTTATGCTTTTACCTCCAGGAGGGCCGGCCTACTTTTTCTAATCCAAGAGGGATTGATAACCTAGGTTCATTTATTCAACAAATACTTCGTGAGTGGCTGCCATGTGCTAGGAGCTGGCCTAGGTGCTGGGGACGTATTGGTGAACAAAATGGACAAAAGATTCCACCTCTCAGGACTTCCCTGGCGGTCCAATGGTTAAGACTCCGCGCTTCCACTGCAGGGGGACTGGGTTCGATCCCTGGTCGGGGAACTTAAGATCCCACATGCCGTGAGGCGTGACCCAAAAAAAAAAAATCCACCTCTCATGGAGTTTACATTCTAGGAATGGGGCAAGACAAACAATGAACATAACACATGAGTAAATTATCGCATCTCTTAAAAAAGAGAGAAGTTCTATGGAAAATGTAAAAGGAGAGGAGAAAAGCAGGGTTGGGAGTATGAGATGGGGATGGTGGCTGAATTGAATAGGGTGGTCAGGGAGGTCTCATCAAGAAGGTGACATTGGAACAAAGGCTCAAAGGAGGTGAAAGAGTAGGCCGGGCAGTTATCTGGATAAAGAGTGTTGTAGCCACAGGGAACATCCAGTGCAAAGGTTCTGAGGCAGGATTGCCTGGGACGTTACAGGAGCACCAAGGAGGCTAGGGTGGCTGGGGTAGAGGGAGGGGGAGAATAGGAGATATGAGCAGAGATGTGAGAGGTGGGACAGATTCTTGTGCCCTCTGGTACCCAGTGGTCTTGGAGACCAGTGTCGGAACCTTGGCTTTTACTTTGAGTAAAATAGGGAGTCACTGCAAGGCTTTGAGTAAAGGAGTGATATGATCCGACTTAGGTTTTATTTCATTATTTTTTAATTTAATTTTTTATTGGAGTATAGTTTATTTACAATGTTGTGTTAGTTTCAGGGGTACAGCAAAGTGATTCAGTTATACATATATCCATTCTTTTTCAGATTCTTTTCCCTTATAGCTTATTACATAATATTGAGTAGAGTTCCCTGTGCTATATAGTAGGTCCCTGTTGATTATCTATTTTATATATAATAGTGTGTATATGTTAATCCCAAACTCCTAATTTATCCCTCCCCCCCACCTTTCCCCTTTGGTAACCGTTAAGTTTGTTCTCAAAGTCTGTGAGTCTATTTATGTCTTGTAAATAAGTTCATTTGTATAATTTTTTTAGACTCCACATATAAGTGATATTGTATGATATTTGTCTTTCTCTGTCTGACTTACTTCACTCAGTATGAAAATATCTAAGTCCATCCATGTTGCTGCAAATGGCATTATTTCATTCTTTTTTATGGCTGAGTAATATTCCACCGTATATATGTACCACATCTTCTTTATCCATTCATCTGTCGATGGACATTTAGGTTGTTTCCATGTCTTGGCTATTGTAAATAGTGCTGTAATGAACATTGGGGTGCATATATCTTTTCGAATCATGGTTTTCTCCAGATATATGCCCAGGAGTGGGATTGCTGGATCATATGGTAGTTCTATTTTTAGTTTTTTAAGGAACCTCCATATTGTTCTCCATAGTGGTTATACCAATTTACATTCCCACCTATGGTGTAGGAGGGTTCCCTTTTCCCCACACCCTCTCCAGCATTTATTGTTTGTAGACTTTTTGATGATGGCCATTCTGACCACGGTGAGGTGATACCTCATTGTAGTTTTGATTTACATTTCTCTAACAATTAGTGATGTTGAGCATCTTTTCACATGCTTTGTGGCCATCTCTGTCTTCTTTGGAGAAATGTTTATTTAGACCTTCTGCCCTTTTTTTAATTTCTTTTTTTAAAAATTTATTTATTTTATTTATTTTTGGCTGCATTGGATTTTCGTTGCTACGTGCGGGCTTTCTCTAGGTGCAGCGAGCGGGGGCTACTCTTCGTTGTGGTGCATGGGCTTCTCATTGCGGTGGCTTCCCTTGTTGCGGAGCATGGGCTCTAGGTGCACGGGCTTCAGCAGTTGTGGCACGTGGGCTCAGTAGTTGTGGCTCTTAGGCTCTAGAGCGCAGAGTCAGTAGTTGTGGCGCACGGGCTTAGTTGCTCCGTGGCATGTGGGATCTTCCCAGACCAGGGGTCGAACCTGTGTCCCCTGCATTGGCAGGCAGATTCCTAACCACTGTGCCACCAGGGAAGTCCTTCTGCCCATTTTTTGATTGGGTTTTTTTTTTTTTTTTAAATCTAGAGCTACATGAGCTGTTTGTATATTTTAGAGATTAATCCCTTGTTGGTTGCTTTGTTTGCAAATATTTTCTCTCATTCCATGGGTTGTATTTTCATTCTGATTACGGTTTCCTTTGCTGTGCAAAAGCTTTTAAGTTTAATTAGGTCCCATTTGTTTATTTTTATTTTTATTACTCTAGGAGGTGGATCCAAAAAGACATTGCTGCGATTTATGTCAAAGAGTGTTTTGCCTATGTTTTCCTCTAAGAGTTTTATAGTATCCGGCCTTACATTTAGGTCTTTAATCCATTTTGAGTTTATTTTTGTGTATGTGTTAGAGAATGTTCTAATTTCATTCTTTTACATGTAGCTATCCAGTTTTCCCAGCACCACTTATTGAAGAGACTGTCTTTTCTCCACTGTATAGTCTTGCCTCCTTTGTCATAGATTAATTGACCATAGGTGCATGGGTTTATTTCTGGGCTTTCAATCCTGTTCCATTGGTCTATATTTCTGGTTTTGTGCCTGTACCATACTGTTTTGATGACTGTAGCTTTGTAGTATAGTCTGAAGTCAGGGAGCCTGATTCCTCCAGCTCCATTTTTCTTCAGGATTGCTTTGGCTATTCAGGGTCTTTTGTGTTTCCATACAAACTTTAAAATTTTTTGTTCTTGTTCTATGAAAAATGCCATTGGTAATTTGATAGGGATTGCATTGAATCTGCAGATTGCCTTGGGTAGTATAGTCATTTTGACAATACTGATTCTTCCAATTCAAGAACATGGTATATCTTTCCATCTGTTTGTGTCATCTTAGATTTCTTTCATCAATGTCTTATAGTTTTCAGAGTACAGGTCTTTTGCCTCCTTAGGTAGGTTTAATCCTAGATATTTTATTCTCGACTTAGGTTTTAAAAGGATCACCTTTATAATACACACTTTCCAAAATTCTCATGCAAGACAAAAAGGGAATAAGCCATACTAAATTTCAGTATTGAGTTTCTAATATGTGCTAAGCATTGTAGGTCCTAGTTGCTAGGAGTCTAGAAGGCTCTTCAGTTAAGGAACTCACTGTGTGTGTGTGTGGGGGGGTGTCCTGTTAGAGGTATGAAACAAATTCAATTATAACACCAAGGGAAGAAGCACAGAGGTGATGGGAGGAGTCAAGAAAGGCCTTCTCAAAGGATGATGGAACTGGGTTCTGAAGGCTGAATAAGAGTTTTCCAGGTTGGACAAAGGGGGAAAGGTCATTCCAGCAAAGGAAATAACCCATGGAATGGAATGGAGGCTTGAAAGAGCAGAGAACTGCAAGTAATTCAGGGAATGAGCACATGTTTTACTGTGGTATGTGCCAGAGGGAGTGGGCAGAGATGAAGTTGAAGAGAGAAAGGGGAGAGACAGATAGAGTGAAGGAAAAGAAATGCCTACCTCTTTTTCCGTGGCAGCTGAAGATGTGTTCTCTGCCCAGGTTTCACATGTCAACAACAAAAGTATCTGGTTTCCGAGATTTCACCTGACCAAGTCTGATGTGTTCTCTGTGCTATGTTTTGTCCTAGTTTGAGTTGAATTTTTTTTCACTTTTATGTTTTTATTTATCAAAACTTGCATAAACCTGACCTCATTCACCAGCAAAAAACATACAACCAGGACACACACGCAGAAGCAGACACTGAGTGCAAGGATTTTATTTGGGAGGTGATCTCCAGAGATATCAGTAAGGAGGGAATGAGACAGGGAAGGGGAAAAAAATAGTAGAGGGTGAGTGAATAAGCAGATGGGAAACAGACTCAATCCTGACAGGTCCTCTGGGAATGAGTATAGCATTTACCCAAGGGGTGAGGGAGCTGGGGTATTTATCTACCAGTCCCATCAGTCATTAGTTGAGGGCTGCTTCCTGAGGGTAATAACTCCTTGGCCCTCACAGCCTGCCCTGTAGCTAGGGAAAAGAGCTGGAGATGTGAAAGGTGCATACCAAAGGCATATGCAGAGGTACCCACAGCATCTGTTACAGTTGTGTACATTTCTTCAACCACCTATTATTTCTGTACCACTGTGCTGGAGAGGCCTTGAGCCCGCCTGTGCCCAAGGAGGATGCCAATGTGGATGGAGTCAAAGGCAGATCAGACCCAGGGTCACACTTGGGTGTTCTGGGCTCCATCTTGCTGTGGTCCGTGTGACACAGGCTCAGGGGTAAAGGGACAGTATTTGTCTTTTTGTGTCTGGCTTCTTTCGCTTAGCATAATGTCTTCATGGTTCATCCATGTTGTAGCCTGTGTCAGAATTTCATTCCTTTTTAAGGCTGAATGATAGTCCATTGCATGGATAAACCATATTTTGCTTATGGACATTTGGGTTGCCTCCACTTTTTGGTTATTGTGAATAATGCTGCTTTGAACATGGGTGTGTCCAAACATGGGTATTTATCTGTTTGAATCTCTGCTTGCAATTCTTTGGGGTCTATACCTAGAAGTGGAATTGCTGGGTCACAGGGTAATTCTATGTGGAACTTGGTGAGAAACCACCATCCTGTTTTCCACAGAGGCTGCATCATTTTACATTCCCTCCAGCAATACACGAGAATCTCTTTTAAAGACACTTGGGTACTGCTCTCCACACCAGCTGGTGAGGTGGGGATGGGGTGAGGACCACCCCCACATGGAGGGATTATGGCAGGGTCCAGGGAGGACACACCCAGACTTCCATGGCGAGGCTTGGTGACAGTAGAGGGGACCCTTTTGGTCTCTGAGTGTCCAGTTCATTCTACTATGGCTGCATCACTTCAGTTGGACTGTGTCATGGTGCTGGTCAGCTAGAAGGACATGGGTTTGAGTCCTGCCTTTCCTGGGGCTGTGTGACCTCAGACAGAGGACTTTTCCTGAGCCTCAGTTTCCTTTTCTGTTTAAACAAATGGGAAGAGTAATAGGGCAGGGGCGGGCACGTAGTGAGGTCATGTGAGTCTCGTGCTTAGTGCAGGGCCTGGCAGATGGATGGTATGTGTTCAGTCAGTGGGTGCCATTGTCATTATGATCCGTTTCTGGGAATTCCTCTGTGGGTGAGTGTCTAGGTGGCAACTTATGCACCTACAGTCAAGGTTACGAGCCTACTTGGTGCCCATTTCTGTGCTAAGATTTGGGGACAGAGTGTGGTAGCGGACGCCATAATATACTGCCCAGGTTCCCCTTTAAGAAAGCACTTTCTGGGACTTCCCTGGTGGTCCAGTAGTGAAGAATCCGCCTTCCAATGCAGGAGAGGTGGGTTCGATCCCCGGTCAGGGAACTAAGATCCCACATGCCGCCGTGCAACTAAGCACCTGTGCCACAACTGCTGAGCTTGTGCGCCTCAACGAGAGAGCCTGCGTGCCGCAAACTACAGAGCCCACGCGCCCTGGAGACCGCGCACCACAACTAGAGAGAGAGAACCCGCACGCCACAACTAGAGAGAGAGAACCCGCGTGCCACAACTAGAGAGAAGTCCGCGCACTACAACGAAGAGCCCGTGCACTGCAATGAAAGACTGCACCTCAACGAAGATCCCGTGTGCCGCAGCTAAGACCCGAGGCAGCCAAAAATAAATAAAATAAATAATAAATAAATCTTAAAAAAAAAAAAAGAAACCACTTGCTGTCCTGGTTTGTGGAGTGCTTTCA
Organism: Eubalaena glacialis; assembly: GCF_028564815.1. Taxonomy (NCBI): domain Eukaryota; kingdom Metazoa; phylum Chordata; class Mammalia; order Artiodactyla; family Balaenidae; genus Eubalaena; species Eubalaena glacialis. Next base: position 37,158,421 of record NC_083736.1, read on the forward strand.
GGGGCTCCCTCCGGCTATTAGCACCTTCAGGGGTGCCTCAGCTACAGAGAGTGCCTCGGTCAAAGTCATGCCCTTCCAGTGACCTTTTAATATAGGAATATAGAGTCCTAGGCACCTAGGCCCACCTCTGGACTACTCTGTGGAAGGCTGAGTAATGCCCCACAGCCTCCCAAGATGTCCACGTCCTAGTTCTGGGAATCTGTGAACACGTGTGTCACCTCACATGGCAAAAGGGACTGTGCAGATGTGATTAAATTAGGTATCTGGAGACGGAGAGGTGATCCAGGTGGACCCAATGTAATGACAAGGGGCCTTATAAGAGGGGGCCAAGAGGATCAGAGTCGCAGAAGGAGATGGGACAGAAGCAGAGGTCAGAGTGATGTGCCTGCCGCCTCTGAGGTTGAAGGTAGCGCCCAGGGCCAAGGGGTGCAGGTGGCCTCTGGAAGCTAGAAAAAGCAAAGAAACGGATTCACCCCTGAAGCCTCCAGAAGGAACGCAGTTCGGTCAACACCTGGATTTTGGATTTCTGATCTCTTAAACTATAAGAGAATAAATGTGCGGTGGTGGAAGGCAGCAAGTTTGGGGGAATTTGCCCCAGCAGCAGTAGGAAACTAGTACAACTCTGAAGGTGGGTCCAGCTCCAGCGCTCCCTGGGGCTGAGGGCCTGGAGGCTGCTGCCAGGTCTCCCTCTGCCCAGTCCGGCTCTCCTCCCGCCCTTCCACAAGGGTTGGTGCCACGGGCTCTCCCTGATAAGCAACCTGCATCTTATTAAAGTCCACCTGAGAGTCCACTTCCTAGGAAACCCAAACTGCCGCAGCTGGCGCGCGCACACACATATTTCACAGCTTTACTGGGGACAATTTCAAACACACACAAAAACAGCAAGAATAATATAGTGATCTTCCATGATCTCATGGCCCAGCTCGGGTAATTGCCAACTCGCCGCCAATCTTATTTGATCTCTATGGGAATGGTCATTTACAGGGAAAAGTGCAGCTCCCGCCCTGGAGACCCTCCCGGTGTGGGTGGGGACTTCAGAGGCTGCAGACATCTCTTAGGCCAAGAGAACTCCAGGCAGCAGTCCCCAGGTCAGCGAGTATGGGGCCAGGGGCGCAGAGAAGCAGCCTTGGAGAAAGGCAGGGAAGAAGAGAGCCGGCCAGAGCTGGCAGGGCAGGCCACGTCTTAAAGGGTGGGTCCTAGGTCATGGGTAAACTCGCCTAAAGGGTCCCAAGTCCGGGCAGGAGGCAGGTGATGTGTGAAGGGACCGTGGTAGGCAGCACTTGGATAAAGTAGACATCACTTGCCTTTGTGTTACACTCCATTGTCTTTCTAATCTTTCCTTTTTTTTTGAAATAGGCCTCTACCTGCTTCTATATGACTCTATTAATAAATAACAGTGCAAGAATAGTGCCAGGTGCTGGGCCGAGCACTTTACACAGGTCATCTCACGAATCTGCCCAACAACCATAGGAGGCAGATACTATTTTTATCCCCATCTCACTGAGACTCAATGAAGTTAAGGCCACTTGGCCAAGGTCCCATGGATGGTGTATTAGTTTCCTAGGGCTGCTATAACAAATTACCACAGACCGAGTGGCTTACCACAATAGAAACAGAGTCGCTTACAGTCCTACAGGCCAGCAGTTTGAAATCAAGGTGTTGGCTAGTCTGCGCTCCCTCCAAAGGCTCTAGGGAAGGATCTTTCCTTGCCTCTTCCTGCTTCTGGTGGCCCCGGGCATCCCTTGGCTTGTGGCCACATCACTCCAATCTCTGCCTCTGTCTTCACATGACCTTTTTTCCTCTTCATGTATCTTCTCTGTGTGTCTCTTATCAGGACACTTGTCACTGGATCCAGGGTCCACTTGAATAATCCAAGATCCAGTCTCAAGATCCTTACTTTAAATATGTCTGCAAACACCCTTTTTCCAAATAAGCTCCCATTCCCAGGTTCCAGGGGTTAACACGTGGACATAGCTTTTTGGAGGCCAGCATTCAACCCACTACACATGGGAAGAGGGGGACCAGGGCCCTGAACCTAAGAAAAAGGATCTGCTGTCCCTGGAATGTGATACAATCTTGCCAAGAAGAGCTGGACCAGTAGGAACCCGCTTGTCCTGGTTTTACAGCGTGGCCATAAGGTCTTTGACACTCCTCCCATGGAAAGGTGGTGTCACTGCCCCTCACCTTGAACCTGAATGGGCTTGTGACTCACTTGTCACCAGAAGAATGTGGCGTGACTTCCAATGGTGCATCCGAAAAGGCAATGTAGTGTCTGCCTTTTTTGTGGAAACATTTGCTTTTGGAGCCCTGAGACCGCCATGCTGGGGGGAAGCCCAGGCCACATGGAGAGGTCCCACGTAGGTGTTCTGATCAACAGCTCTAGCTGAGACAGCTGACAGCCAGCACCCCGTGCCTCCAGATGATTCCAGCCCCCAGCTCTCCAGTCACCCCCAGCCATGGAGTCTTCCCTGCTGAGGCCCCAGAAATCATGGAGCAAAGAAAAGCTGTCCCTGCTGTCCCTGTGTGAATTCCCAACCCACAGAATTTGAAGATAATAAAATGGCTATTTTATGCCACTAAGTTTGGGGGTGGTTTGTCACACAGCAATAGTAATCAGGACACCCCCTCCTTGTCTAGAGAAAGCCCCAAATCGGAGGTTAGCAGTTCCTGAGAAATAGGTCTGATTCAGAGGAGAGACAAAGGGAATATATCCTGTGTGAACCAGCACCCCTGCCCCAATTCCCAGTGGTTCTGTGATGAGAGATGGAGGGGGGGGGGGCGGGGGGAGCACAGAAAATAGAAACAGCTCCTTTCAGCACAAGAAACCGCCCCTCCCCAAAACCCGCTCGCAGACAGAGCTGTAGGGCCTGAGGCTGCAGCCAGGCCTCCCCGCAGCTGCCGTCCCCAACCTCCGCCAGGGCAAGGCTCCTGAAGGCGGGCTACGGTGGAGCCCGGAGGCACTTACAATTGCCCACGCAGCTGCGGCTGCAGCAGGGCCCCGACCACAGCCCTCCCCAGGCCCTGACCGCACGGCCCCAGGGGCCCAGCCTACCCTAGCCCAAGGGGCTGGCTGCTTCTCCAGCCGTGCTTTTGCCAGGGCCCTGGGTCTGTCTGCAGCCCTGGCTGCCAATTATAGCGCAGGCCCATTCATTTGCTGCATTGGATCTTGGGATTTTGTCATTTGCTATGCGGAGGTTTTCTTTCTGACTAATTTGTTTACCAGGTTTAATTCTTCAATCATGTTTTCATTTTAAGAGATTTCAGGGTAATTATGAACTTTGAATAAATCCATCTGAGGCACCAAAGTGCGCTCGGCTCCGCTCTGCTAGGGCCCGCCATTCCATTGCTACACTTGAGATTTGGTGTGAATAGGACTTTTCCTGCCCAACCCACCCCCAGTGCCGGCAATTGAAAACAGCTGGGCCTCTAGGAGCCAAGGTCAGGATTGGAGAAAAAGCCACAGCTGAAAACCACACTGGAGTTGGGGAGAGATGGAATCAGGCTGGTGTGTGAGTGAGGCTCCAGAACCTGTGAGAATCTGGCCCCTCTCCACCTGCCTCACCCAGGCTGCTCCCCCCCGCTCCCCGGGAATGTGGCAGAGGGACCCGAGGCCCGGGCTGCCCCAGCATTGCCAGCTGAGTTTGTCAAAGCAGGGTGCAGTGATACCTGGGAGAGGACCAGACCCAGAGGCCAGAGGCCGGGGCCCTAGCTCCAGCCACGTAGTCGCTGAGCAGTGGGGCGGTAGGCAAAGTTTCTGAGACCTCGGGAGAAAAACAGAAGTAGATCGAGGGGGATGATGACAATTCCTGTTCCCTCTACTTTGCAGGCTTGTCACGAAGGAGCTGATGTAAGAAGCGACATTTTGTAAGCTGTGTCACTTGGCACAGTTGTGAGGTGGTGATGGTGTGGAACAGAATCTCGTGGTCATATCAGCAGGGTCACACTGGTAGGCTGGGGTGATGTGACACCCAAACAACGGCTATAAAGGCAGGAAAGGCCACCAGGCCCCTAGATGTCTTGACTCCATCACCGTTTCACAATCAGTGTGTCCTGGCTCCTGGGTGTGCAGGAATGGTCTCTATGGAGTGTGTGAGCCTATGAATTGTGACTCCGAATCTCAGTTCCAGCCTCAGCACCTTATCAATGCCACACAGGAGGACTTCGTGCATCCCGCATCTTATCAGCATCAACAAATTAGGGTTGCCTAATTTGCATATCCATACCGAGCCTACAGCCAGCCCAGCAGGGTGGGTAGTGCACTGTGTGCAGTAATCACAACTAGGATCAATGGATTAGGCTTAGCTAATTTACATGCAGCCAATCATAGCCAAGGTATGAACAGCAGAGCTGCTGGGGGAACGAATCACACGAAGGGAATTCTCCACCGCAGAGTGTAAGTGCCTGAGCTTCCCCAGCTGGATGGCTGTCACTCCCACCCCAGGGGAGAGGCCGTGGGGGACTTGGAATTTGCTCTGACATGGATCCGGTGCTGGATCCCATCCGCAGTGACAGCCTAAGTTGCTGAAGGCGAGAGGAAGGGAGTGGCCGTACCGTAGTACTGTTTGGGTTCTCTCAGAAGCAAGCCTGAGACAAAGATTCAAGGGCAGGAAGCACCAAGCAGGGGCATGCAGGTATGCGGGAAGACAGTTAATAAAGGATGCACAAGCGAGGCAGGTTACCTCTGTGGGCAACCGTTCTAGGCTGAATTGTGCCCTGCACAAATTCATATGTTGACATCCTAACCCCCAGGACCTCCGAATGTGACTGTATTTGGAGATAGGATCTTTAACAAGGTGATTAAAGTAAAATGAGGTCATTAAGGATGAGGCCTGATCCAATCTGACTGGTATCCGTAGGACAGACACAGACAACCACGGTGGGAGGGGAGGGCAGTGAGGAAGCTGGGGGATTCATCCACCAACTTGCATCAGTCATTCACTGGGGGCTCTTTCCAGGGGGAGGGGGCGCCACTGATTCCCACACCCCCAGTCTGCCCGGGGACAGGCAGAGCAGCATTGGTGATCAGTAGAAGCCCCTGTGTGAAGAAACTCAGGGATTGCCATTTGAAAGTTGGGCCTGGATACAATAAGCGGTAAGAGTGAGGGGACTTGTGGGCAGCAACAGTGATGGTGACATCTCCTGCGTAGGCCTATGAGATGAATAATAGGCTATCTTAGGTACCCGCCTAGGCGCTAAGCTACTATGGCCTTCAACCTCTGCCCTAAAGGGAATTGTGTGTGTATGTGGCATGTGTGTTCATAGGAAGGTTTAGTTAGAATATATATTTTTATATTGGATTATCCGTGTAATACTGTATGACGCTGTAATAAATAGTTTGCAAAGGTGACCTCTGGTTAGTTTCCATGCCGAAGCCAGTGGGGTGAATGGGCATGTAACACAGCTCACTGTGGTCTTGGATCCTTGTAGCTTCTGTGGCCTCCCTCGTGAGACCGGCAGCACTTCGGTGCCTCTTGCTAATTTTAGACTTGTGTACTGGGCTCAGCTAGGACGAGGGTGTTTTGAGTTAGGCTTCTTGGTTTTAAGCAACTGAAACTAATGCTACCCAACTTCAGTAGTAAAGGGATTTCTGGAAGGTGTGAGGTGGTCGACCTGCTTGACAGAAGGGAATAGGACTTGTAGCCAAGAATACTCTGGTGGGTGTGGGGAATGTGTGTGTGTGACTTGCTAGCACCCACCCCTACCTCCACCAGCCTCCGTAGGGCACTGTCACTGCTAGACCTTTGAGGTTGTCACCATGGTGTCATTGTCCCTGCCTCTTTACGACATTCCTTTGAGATTCAGTTGGGGCTCTCTGGGACAGTGGGATTTCTTTTTCTTTCTTTTTTTTTTATAAATATGTGATCTTTTGTTGTTGTTGTTTTGTCTTTATATTTTTGGCTGCATCGGGTCTTCGTTGCGGCATGTGGGATCTTTCATTGCGTCGCGGGCTCTTTGTTGTGGCGCGTGGGCTTCTCTCTAGTTGTGGCGTGGGGATTTTCTCTCTCTAGTTGTGGCACATGAGCTCCAGAGCGCGTGGGCTCTGTAGTTTGTGGCACATGGGCTCTCTCGTTGAGGCGCGCGAGCTCAGTAACTGTAGTGCGTGGGCTCAGTTGCCCCGCGGCATGTGGGATCTTAGTTCTCCGACCAGGGATCGAACCCGCATCCCCTGCATTGGAAGGCGGATTCTTTACCACTGGACCACCAGGGAAGTCCCAGGGCAGTGGGATTTCTTACACATCAGCCCAGGGCTTCCAAGAAAGAGAACCAGACAGAAGCTGTATCGCCTTTTATGACCTAGTGTTGGAAATCACGCAGCGTCACTTCTGCCATATTCTATTCATCCCATGCGAGTCTGAAAAGCCAGTCCATATTCCAGGGAAGGGATTAGCCTCCTCCACCCTTTGATGAGAGGACTGTCAAAGAATTTGGGGACATGTTTTAAAACCACCACAGTGGGCTAGGAGATGGCAAACGGCCACTTGGCTTGACAGTTTGGACCAACACATTTTTCCTTCTCGATTTTCTAATTCGGCTGCTTGTTTCCCATGATGCAGAAAGGCCTGGCTCAAACTCCAGGCAGCATGTTAGTAACTAACATGCTTGCACCTCGTGGGCTGGACCCACTGACTCCAGTTCATCCCGCTTCATCATTATGCCTGGAGAGCTCATTCCAACTGAAATTTGACTATTGGTTTTTAATTTTGGTGCCATTTTTCATGCTGATGGCTCTTCTGGCTGACAGTGAATTACCCTGGGTGCAAATTAAATACAATAGAATTGCTAATCAGGCCATTAGAATATGCTGACAGGAGGAAATCTACAAGTTGTCAGATCTGGGTGGGCTCTCCCCTTGCCTTTGGGACAGAATTCTCTTGATTTCAAATGGACCTCTGCATGGAACGGGTTCAGATATTGGAAACAGACACCAGCAGGCAGCCGGAGGGGCTGAGCAAGTGGCTGCAAGGCCTGCAAGCCTACACTGGTTCGGCTGGTTCTCTCTGCAGGAAAAATCTTGTCCTGTAAGTACACAGGGGATCGCTCTGTGGGGATCTGTCTCTGGGGATCACTGTCTAATGTTCCATACACTCTTCTCATGCAAGAAAGTGTTGAGATTTAATTCTCCACCTTCAGGCCCACAAGGAAGGCACCAAATGTCTGGCAAAATGAACAGTGTTTTCAGATTTCTAAATTTAGACGGAAGGTGAGAATGCACCAGCGGTTTTCCTCTTGTGTCTAATTCTGAGCGAAGATAGAAAGACTCTTATCTGTGGGAGACTTCGCGTCGCATGGTCAGTCCCAGTTTCTCTGTATTTTTTTTTTAATCCCTACAAAACTGACTGAGAGAAATAGATTCAGGAGCTACCTCCTAAGGGTGCAGTGCTTGATGCCGAATAGTGGTTCTGTAAATCAGGAGACGTTAGACCTTCAGAGGAGATAGAATTATGGTCTTCAAGGGTGAAGATGTGAACCCGGATGCTGTGCAATGATGTTGTTTGGGGAGGGAAAATGTGTTGGAGATCGTTTATAAGTGAGAGGAGGACCCCACTGCTTCAATAATAGCTAACACTTATTGAACCCTGCCTACTGTATCTGGTCACTTGAAATGCATTTAATCTTCACAACAGCCCTCCGCGGTGTGGATTATGATAATCACCCCCATTTAAACGATAGCAATCTTGAGGTTAGGTAACTTTTCCAAGGTCACCCAACAAGTTTGTACTTAATCCAGTGTTACTAGATTGGGTTCGGCTGCCAGAGACAGTGGGGGGGAAGAAAAGAGTGGCTTAAACAAGAAAGATATTCTTTCTTAGAAAAACAACATATGGTCTCTGCCTTGGGTTGCTGGATAAAATACAGGACACCAATTAAACTGGAATTCCAGATTAACAATTTTTTAGTATAAGTATGTCCTGTGCCATATTAAATAATTAAATAACAGTACAATTAAAGTATTGAAAATTTTCAGTTGAATAAAAATTAAGTAAAAATAAAATATTTTTATTTGCTCAATCCGGCAACTCTATCTCCACCTCTTGGTTCAAGATGGCTGTGTGTGCTCCAGCCTTTAGGACCACACTTCAGGCAGCAGGAGGGAGGAGGGTTAAAGAAGGGTCTCGCTCCCTTTAAAGACACTTCATGGAAGTCAGTACCCAAACTAGTGCTCACCTCACATTGGCCACACATGGCTTTTAGCGAGGCTGGGAAATATGGCTTTTATTCTGGGCAGCCATGGGCCCAGCTGACAATCAGAGCTTCTGTATTAAGAAAAATGGATATCAGGGGTCAACTCAGTGTCTGCCACAGCTGGGATTTAAACCCAATCAGAATGGCTTTCGAGTCTTGGGGCTTAGTCACCCCGATGTCCTGCTTCTTCTCCATTTCAGCAAAGAAAGGGTGCGTGTTTCACACAGCCCTCCTCAAATCCTTTCCTTGATTTCTGGGTGCCTCTTCCCTGACTCCTCTGTACTTTTGCTGCTAACAGACGGCACGTGCAACACTCTTCAGAGGTCTGCCTTCCGGTTACCGGAGCCACTCAGTCCGCGCCTGGGAATTGGGATGGCACTTCGCCAATGACTCATTGCGCGGGAGTCTGCAAGCCCAGCTCCCTTGGCTGGAGTTGGGAAAAAGACTAAAGTGTAATTTACACTCAAGAGCCCTGGCGGGGTCAGGCCAAGTGTGCGCCCTTGCTCGACTGCTTTCTTTTCCTTGTCCTGCTTTCCTCACTCTCTTAACTGGTCTCTCCTGGAAGCACTGCCTTCATAAATCACTTGCACACAAATCCTGTCACAGTGTCTTCGTGGCCTAAGATAAGGGTTTACCCTGGAAAATATAAATAGGAAATGGGACAGCACTTTTGAAGACAAAGCAGTTCTGTTGTCATGTGCCCCTCTGTGATGAAGAAGCCAAAGTGACTCGCAAAGCCCTTGAGGTTGAATTAGGTCACACCCCAGCCTTACCGGCAAATCCTGAGCTGTGACAACTTATACAAAGTTGGACTTTTAATATTTGTTCCAATCTTCCTCCAAGCTGTATGTTTTTTTAGGGAATGTGTATTAGTCAGGGTTTGGTTGGGAAAACAGCACTTGGTGCTTCAAATAGGAAGGGATTTAATACTGGAGATCAGGTGCTTACAAAATAATTGGAAGAGTTGGAAGAGCCAAGGTCCAGGAAAGCTGATACCAGCTCTCAGATTCCTTCAAACTTCCAGAGCGTCAGAGAGTACAGTGAATTGCATGCTGGTGCAGGACCAACGTAGGTGATTCTCAGAGACGTGCCTGGAGGTGGCCATGAAAATTTCCACTTGCTGTACGCTTTGTGTCTGCCTGCTGTTGCTGGAGGAACAATAATTATGGCTTCTTGCCTCTCTTTAGCCTTCCAAGTCGTGTGCAAATACAATAGCTCCTCATTACAGATTTCCCCTGCTATCTGAAAGTAGAGTGTTCCTGCGAAACCTTTTGTAAGCCAAAATGGCGTGAAGCAAAGAAGCAATTACCTTAGGACACATCTTGCTAACAGGTGCACAAAATAAATGGAGATAAATAAAACGCAGATGCTCACAGACACAGGTGCGAGCTATGGTGGCTTGATGCCGAGGGTAGTTCCCAGGGAAGGAGCTTGGCGGGACCACTTGCTGCTTGGGGTGCGCGCTGCCTCTATAGCAGCTTGCTGCAAAACAAACACTGAACGCTATTTTCGCTCTTCACCTTTATTTGAAAAAGCGAAAATCCTCTTCGAATTTCTCAGGGTTAGTGAAAACAGGTACTAATACAGGTCTTTAGTAAAAGTGAAGTGGCATAAAGCGAACTTTAGAAAATCAAGGAATACCTGTATTTGTGGATTCCCTATTTGCAAATTTGCCTTCTCACTAAAATTTATTTGTAACCGCAAAGTAAATACTCATGGCACAGTCATGGTCATTCACGGGCTTGTGCAGAGGGGTGAAAAACTTGAGTCATCCAAAGTGCCCATTCCCAGCTGAGGTTGAACATGGTGATGCTCTGCTTTTTTGTTTTGGCTCTCCTACTGTAAATAAGTGTCTTTTTCGTGGTCTGTTTAGTGCCATGTTTTTCACATTTTTGAGCTTTTTGTTGGTGACTCTGCTGTTTAAGGTAACCCCAAGTGTAGTGCTGAAGAGGCTGGGATGAGAAATTTGTGTGGTAGATAAGCTTCACTCATTTTGGAAAATTCTTGGCCATTATTTTTTCAAATATTTCTCCTGCCCCGTTCTCTCTCTTCTCCTAGGATTCCTATTACATATATGTTACACTGATATTCTCCCACAGCATTGTGATGCTCTGTTCTGTTTTTTTCTCCTACAATTTTTTTCTCAGTGTTTCAGTTTGGGTAATTTCCATTGACCTATTCCGAATTTTCTGATTCTTTCCTTAGCTGTGTCAAGTCTCCTGCTGAGCCATTAAAGGCACAGTAATGTTTTTCATTTCCAGTACTTCCATTGATTCTTTTTTTTTTTTTAATACTTAATTTACTCAGACATTGTTAACCCAACACAAGTATGCATTTAAGGAAAGATTTTTTTTTTCTTTTGGCCGGGTGGTGCTGTGCAGCATGCAGGATCTTAGTTCCCCAACCAGGGATCTAACCTGTGTCCCCTGCAGTGGAAGTGCAGAGTCTTAACCACTGGGCCGCCAGGGAAGTCCCGCCATGTGATTCTTTCTTATAGTTTTATTCTCTCTGATGAAATTACCCACCTGATCTTGCATGTTGTTGTACTTTTTTCACTAAGGCCAGTGTCCAGTGGCTTCCACCCCAGGCAAACAGGTGCTCACATCTTGTCTCACCTTGGAGGCACCCGTGTTTTCTTAGCATTCAGGTCACTTGGTTGCTCTGTGACCTCAGCTCTCTGATGAGTTTAAGAAAAGTTGTGATTTTCAGATTGTCCAGATTTTTGTTGTTGTTCCTAGTGTGTTATTTCCAACATTCTGTATCCTAAGCAGACTGCTTTTTTGTTTTTTTTTTTATAGAAGAGAGATGCTTCTATAGGAAAAGTGCAAGAATTACTGTTTTGTTAAATTCCTGGTTTCTTTCAGATCCCTGATATATGCATATATAACCAAACCAAGGCACCAGTATTTACATGGTGGAATTCAAAAGGAAATTCTCAGTCTCTGTAAGACTAGCTTATAAGCAGTGGTAAATGGTGTAAATGACTGATCAGACTTAATATATTACCCCCTGTTATCGACTGAATTATGTCCTCCCCAAATTCATATGTTGAAACCCCCCAATGTGACTGTATTTGGAGATAGGGCCTTTAAAGAGGCGATTAAGTTTAAATGAGGTGTAAGGATGGAGCCCTAATCCATCCAATCTGACTGGTGTCCTTAGAAGAGGAAGAGACACCAGGGATGTGTGAGCACAGAGGTAAGGATTTTGGTCACCAATTACAATGTATGGGGTTTTTTTCCCACACCACCAATTAATTCTGGGACACCAGCTGGGTGTCCTACCATTCAACTCAATTCTGACACTATCTACCCAGAGATAGCATCAGATCCCACAGGTTAAGGGCTCAGTCCTACAAGACTTCCTGCCCTACCCCCTCGATTTTAGACTGCATTCACAAGCCCAGGTTATCACCTGTGCTTCTGACTGACAGGCTACAGATTGGAGGTTCCAGCGACCCCCTCCTTGGGTTCAATTAATTTGCTAGAGTGGCTCACAGAGCTTAGGTTACTGGTTTATTACAAAGGATATTAAAGGATACAAATCAACTGCCAGATGAAGAGATACACAGGGCGAGGTCCTGAACAAAGGAGCTTCTGTCCTCTTGGAGTTTGGGGCCCAGCACGGCGGGCAAGTGGAAACATTCTGGTTCACCAACCTGAAAGTCCTCCAAATCCCATCCTTTTGGGTTTTTATGGAGGCTTCATTACATACGCACTATTGATTAAATCATTGGCCATTGGCAATCGATTAACCCTCCAGCCTCTCTCCCCTTCCCGGAAGTTGGGGTAAGGGGAGGGACTGAAAGTTCCAATCCTCAGATCATATGGTTGGGTCCCCTGGCAACCGGCCCTCATCCTCAGGTTACCTGTGTGCTTTCCAAAAGTCACCTCATTAACATAACAAAAGATGCCTTTATGGCTCTCAACACTTAGGAAACTCCAATAGTTTTAGGAGCTCTGTGCCAGAAACAGGGATGAAGACCAAATATATATTTATTTTAAATCACAATATCACAAGAGGAAAGACCAAGTGTGGACATGATGAGAAGGTGGCCATCTGTAAGCCAAGGAGAGAGGTCTCAAGAAAAACCAACCCTGCCAGCTTCTTGATCTTGGACTTGCAGACTCCAGAACTGTGAGAAAGTAAGTTTCTGTTGTTTAGGCCACCCAGTCAGTGGTATTATCTTAAGGCAACTCAAGTAGACTAGTACACCCCCAATTGCAGGTGCGGTAGATTGTTTTTTTAAATTTATTTTTTATTTTTAAATTTTTAAAATTGAAGTATAGTTGATTTACAATGTTGTGTTAGTTCAGGTGTATAGCAAAGTGATTCAGTTATATATATATGTGTATGTGTGTATATATATTGATATATTCTTCAGATTCTTTTCCCTTATAGCTTATTACAAAATATTGAGTATAGTTCTCTGTGCTATACAGTAGGTCCTTGTTGGTTATCTATTTTGTATATAGGAGTGTGTATCTGATAATCCAAAACTCCTAATTTATCCCTACCTGCCCTTCCCCTTTGATAACCATAAGTTTGTTTTCTATGTCTGGGGGTCTATTTCTGTTTTGTATGTAAGTTCATTTGTATCATTGTCTTTTTTTAGATGCCACATATAAATATATCATATGATATTTGTCTTTCTCTGTCTGACTTACTTCACTTAGTATGATAATCTCGAGGTCCATCCATGTTGCTGCAAATGGCATTATTTCATTCTTTTTCATGGCTGAGTAGTATTCCATTATATATGTGGACTACATCTTCTTTATCCGTTCATCTGTCAACGGACATTTAGGTTGTTTCCATGTCCTGGCTGTTGTGAATAGTGCTGTGATGAGCATTGTGGTGTGTGTGTCTTTTTGTTTTTTTGTTTTTTTAAATTTATTTCATTTATTTATTATTTTTTTGGCTGCGTTGGGTCTTCATTGCTGTGCACGGGCTTTCTCTAGCTGTGGTGAGCGGGCTTCTCACTGCAGTGGCTTCTCTTGTTGAGGAGCACGGGCTCTAGGCATGCGGGCTTCAGTAGTTGTGGCTCGCGGGCTCTAGAGCGCAGGCTCAGTAGTTGTGGTGCACGGGCTTAGTTGCTCTGTGGCATGTGGGATCTTCCCAGACCAGGGCTCGAACCTGTGTCCCATGCATTGGCAGGCGGATTCTTAACCACTGCGCCACCAGGGAAGCCCACGTGTGTCTTTTTGAATTATGGTTTTCTTTGGATATATGCCCAGGAGTGGGATTGCAGGATCATATGGTGGTAGATTCTAAAACACGGCTTCCAAAGAATCATGTCTCCCAGGGTTCACTTCCCTTTGCAAAGTATCTTTAGCTGCTTCCATCAAAAGGTGGAATTACCAGGCCTCAAGGGGACTTGTAGCTTCCATTTTGCTTGGGGAGGGATTTCCAGCTACCATGTAAAGCCCAGGCTATCCTGCTGGAGAGAGAAACCACTTGGAGGAGAACGAAGCCCCCAGACATATTAGTGACTCTTGCCAATACCATGAGAAGACAGAGGCCCAGACATCCTAGTGGGCCCTCAGGCATTTGATCCACCCCAGCTGAGCCATGTGGGTTCTCCAGCCCCAGCCAACGTCGTGCAGAGCAGAGATGAGTCATACTCCCACCCCACCCCCCACCCCCCGCCCCAGATTCCTGATCCAGAGAATCGTGAGAAAAAAAATGGTAGTTGTTTTAGGCTACTAAGTTTTGGGGTGGTTTTTTAGGTAGCAATAGCTAGCTAACACAGCAGAGACCTCCAGGTGCCCCACAATGTCCCTTCTTTTGTCCTCGTTAAAAAAAAAGCCTCATTTTTCAGCTAGATATATGACCAATAGAAATGAAAATTACATTTCTCAACTTTCCTTGCAGCTAGATACAGCCATATAATTAAGTTCTGGCCAATGGGCTATACATAGAAAGGGTGTATACAACGTCCAGGTAACGTCTATCTTTGAGGCCTTGATCTTTTTTTTTTTAAGGAGGAGAGGAATTTTTTATTTTTTAAATTAATTTATTTTTTTGGCTGTGTTGGGTCTTTGTTGCTGCGTGGGGGATTTTCTCTAGCTGCGGCGAGCGGGGGCTGCCGTTGCGGTGCGCGGGCCTCTCATTGGGTTGGCTGCTCTTGTTGCGGAGCACGGGCTCTAGGCGCACGGGCTTCAGTAGTTGTGGCTCGCGGGCTCTGGAGCTCAGGTTCAGTAGCCGTGGCGCACGGGCCCAGTTGCTCCGGGGCATGTGGGATCCTCCCGGACCAGGGCTCGAACCCGTGTCCCCTGCATTGGCAGGTGGACTCCCAACCACTGCGCCACCAGGGAAGCCCCTGAGGCCTTGATCTTAACAATACATCAGAGTCTACTGGAGACACCATTGCAATTGGAGAGACAGGAACACTTTGCACCATGACCATCTTTGCTTCCTACCTTATCTGAGTGAGACATGGGTTGCTTTGGTGCCTGTTAGGAAAAAACAAGCGCAACAGCAACCAAAACAGCGTACTTTAGGCAAGGTATGAGGATCAAAAAGTCAATGGAGGAAAAAGGAGCTGAAAATGATACAGTGCGAGGATGTGGACAAAAGGGAACCCTCGTGCACTGTTGGTGGGAATGTAAATTAGTGCAGCCACTATGGAGAACAGCATGGGGGTTCCTCAAAAAACTAAAAATAGAGCTACCATATGATACAGCAATTCCACTTCTGGATATTTATCTGAAAAAAAATGAAAACGCTATTTTGAAAATTTATATGCAACCCCATGTTCACTGCAGCGTTATTTACAGTAGCCAATACATGGAAACGGCTTAAGTGTCCGTTAATGAATGAATGGATAAAGAAATTGTTAAATGGATACATTGTTTTATACACACACACACACACACACAATGGAATATTGCCCAGCCATTAAAAGAAGGAAATCTTGCCATTTGCAGCAACATGGATGGACCTTGAGGGCATTATGCTAAGTGAAATAAGTCAGAGAAAGACAAATACTGTATGATATCACTTATATGTGGGATTAAAACCAAAAACAAACCCAAGCTCATAGATACAAAGAACAGATTGGTGGTTGGCAGAGATGGGGGGTGGGGGAGGGCGAAATGGGTGAAGGGGGTCGAAAGGTACGAACTTCCAGTTATAAAATAAATAAATCATTACATCATGGGGATGTAATGTACAGTATGGTGGCTATAGTTAATAATACTGTACTGTATACTTGAAAGTTGCTAATAGAGTAAATCTTAAAAGTCCTCCTCCCAAGAAAAAAATTTTTTTTGTAATTGTGTTTGGTGATGGATGGTAACTAGACTTATTGTAGTGATCAGTTTGCAATATGTACAAATTTTGAATCATTATGTTGTACACATGAAACTAATATAATGTTATATGTTAATTATACTTCAATTAAAAAATTTTTGTTTAATATGACACAGGGAAATCCAATTGGAAAGATTACCTTTAACCTGCTAGCAATCTGCTAACATTTTGTGTGCCTTGAAAAATACGTGGTGGTGAATCTTCTCATTGAAAATGGATTTAAATCAAGACTTTGGGGCCCTCTGTCTGACTTTGGTCCTGGAATGTTCTCAGGGTAATAACACAGACTTGGTACTTGCATCTCAATTACCCACTCACAGTTTATGCTTGTGATCTCGTTGCGGTAAAACTTACAAACATCTCCTTGTTGTATCCTGGTTCCAAGTAAAAAGTCCTTCCAGGTGTGGTAGAAAGTTCAGAGGTATTGAATGGATTAAAACTCTGGGTGGGAACCTATGACTGGTATAGATGCCTCTCGAGGGCTCCTCATCCTGTTTGCCATTAAGGCGTGTGCATTCTTCATCTCTCTTGATTCTATTGCCTTCTCTTTCTCCATTGCCACCTCTCTGTTTTCAACCTTTGTAATTTCTCTCCTGGGCTCCCTGCCCTCAGTCCTGTCCCCTCAAATCTATTCTCTGCTCTGCAGCCACAGTGATTTCTCTAGAAAGTATATCAGATTCATGACCTACCTGTGCTTAAAATCCTAGCAAGTCTGCCCAATCCTTCCATAGGAAGTAGAAAGCCGCATTCAGGCTCTGAATGATCTAGCACCAGTTTCTCTCCCTGCCTCATCCCTCTATTCTTCTGCTTTCACTTGCTGGCTATGCTCCAGCTACACTGGATGACTTGAAAACTCCTGAAGCAGCCCATCTGTCACAGCCTCAGGGGCTCCTTCCCAGCCCCTTCTTCTAGGCCAACACTTTGCTGCCTTTTGAGACTCAGTTCATGTGTTAGGCTACTTCCTTGAGGAGGCCTCTCAGATTAGGGACTTCTTTTCTGTGTTCCAAGCATGCCTCTATCATTGCACTTGTCAGGCTGTTTTCTGATGGTCAGTCTTCCCCTCAGTACTGTAAAGTGCTTGATGTGAGTGTAGCACCCACAGCCCGTGTTCCCTGCCCCGCCCCGCCCCGCCCCGCCCCGCCCCGCCCCGCCCCATATCCTCTCAGCAATTACCATTTCTGTGCCCAGCAGCACAGGGCAGGCTGAAAGTGCCAGGGACTGATAATGGCTCCTGAGCACAGCTCTCAACCAATGAAAGATGGGAGCTAGTGTATAAATACCCCAATTCCCTTGCCCCTTGGGTGGGATAACGCTGAGACGTGTGCTCTACACCATCATCCTGAGTTTTCCCTGTGGTAGCCAGTAAAGCCCACCCTTCATTGACTGACTTCCCTTCCCTGTCTCACTTGTGCTGTTCCTTGAACCTCCCAAGTAAACCGTTTAGCTAGCACTCACCTCTCATCTCAGGATCTGCTTCTGAGGGAATATAAACCATGGTGGTACCTTGTCTTGTTTGAGTTATCTTTCCACAGCACCTAGTTTAATCCCTTGCATAGAGAAGGTCCTTGATAAAAACTTGTCGACTGGCCCACTCTGTCTAAGTGAATAACAGAATTAAGTAATGGTTGGGAGTGATGCCGAAAACTCGGCCTCTGTGCACTGGTGCTAAATCAAATCTCGGAGACAGTTTTGGGTGAAGTAGAAAAGAATAGCTTTATTGCTTTGCCAGGCAAAGGGGGACACAGTGGCCTCGTGTGTGGGCCCTGAAAAACTGTGTGTCCGAACCCAGGAGGATTTGGTGAGGAGTTTTATAGCAATGGTTCAAGGGCGGGGTTGCTGGTAAGATTAGGGTGTATGCAGGGCCTGCACTCCTTTAATCTGGCCTCAGGTAGTCTCTTGATGAGTTTCTCTGGTTCCTTTAATCTGGTCTCATGTGGTCTCCTCTGGAATGAAGAATGCTAACATCTTCCATTTGTTGGGGGTTTTAGTTCTGTAAAGAGCTCAAAGAAATTGTTATGTGTATCCCTTGAGGCAGAACCAGAGCCCTGCTTTAATCGCTACACTATTGTTTCTTTTTTTCTTTTTTCTTTTTTTTTAAAGACTTCTGCGGTAGATTAGTTCTTTTTGTTTGTTTGTTTGTTTATTTATTTATGGCTGTGTTGGGTCTTCGTTTCTGTGCGAGGGCTTTCTCTAGTTGCGGCAAGTGGGGGCCACTCTTCATCGCGGTGCGCGGGCCTCTCACTATCGCGGCCTCTCTTGTTGCGGAGCACAGGCTCCAGATGCGCAGGCTCAGTAATTGTGGCTCACGGGCCTAGTTGCTCCGCGGCATGTGGGATCTTCCCAGACCAGGGCTCGAACCCGTGTCCCCTGCATTGGCAGGCAGATTCTCAACCACTGCGCCACCAGGGAAGCCCCTGCACTATTGTTTCTTGACTGCTTCTCCCTTGTCTCTGCATCCCGTCCCTTCCCTGATTAGCAACTGTTTGAATCTGCCCTTTGGGACTCAGGGAAGGTCATGGAGGCTGGAGTCTCTTCCCTACAAACAAGGAACGGGGGACACGGAAAAGCTTCCATGTCCAGGAGCCCCACAGGGTCCTGCTCAGTTTCAGGAGGACCACTCTTCTGGTGTTATCCCCTATCCCTCTTGTGGTAGACACAGAGATGTGTGCCCAGATCCACCTTCAAGGAAGTTCTTGTTGCCCGTCCCTAGGTATGTGGGTATATGATGAGCAGACAGCCCCCAGCTGTCTCAGTACAGAGAGCCACCTTGCTGCAGGTCATGCCCTTCCCAGGCAGCCCACACCCGATGACTGAGTACAAAGGTATGCTTTAGTAGAAAGTATAACAAGGGTATGACAATGCGGCCATTTTTGCCTATGGCAGGAAAACTCCAGTAGGGGATCCTCGCTCTGAGGCTCTGTGGGGCTCCTGCCACAGCTCAGCTTCCCCCTCTGCCCTATCCTGCCTCCCCCCACTTCTTTTCACAAGCCTTCATCCCTAATAAACATCATGCCCTTCAAAAGCCATCTCATCATCTGCTTCCAGAGAGCCTAACCTGCAATGCTTCTCTCCCATCCATGCTGTGCCTTAGTCACCCTGATTCCCTTGCTGTCGCCTCCACAGACTGTGCGTTTCTGACCCCACCCTACTGTTCACACTACTGTCCACTCCCTCCGCCCAGTAATAATACCTGGATGATGCTTTGCAGTCTACAGAGTATCTCCCCAGATGATAGCAGATTCAGTCCTCACAGTAGCCTGGTGGATAGGTAGGGTAGGTGTTTTTATTCCCATTTTTCAGATGAGGACTCTAAAGTTGAGAAAAATACAGGGAATTGCCCAAGGTCACACAGCTTTGAAGTGGAAACTGTAAGTCAGAAGCCACTGGCAAGCACAGGGATGTCAGCAGATGACATCCCTCTGGGTGGGTCACGGGGATATGGGCTGCGCAACATCTGCTCCAGGAACCATCTGGTATTTGGGTTCAGATGCTGAAGATCCCCATTGACTATTTCCTGGGAACAGTAATGGCCCTCAGTACCTGAAGCTGAATTAAATTTGTGAGATTTGCTTTGGAGTCATCTGCGCAGGTGAAATAGTTGAGGGGGAAAGGCTGAGAGAGGTTCAGGAGTGAGGGCTTGGAAGGGGGTGGTTGCTGGTGGAGGGCCCCCAGTGCTTGTGAAACAAGAGGGAAGGGGGCAGGGCACAACCTTTAAAAGAATGACAGCCATAGGACATGACAAAAACTGGTTAGAACCGGCTAGGTCCAAGATGGTGGAAGATTCGACTTCCAATGGACCTTGAGCCTCATTATACGCTCATTGTAATACATTAGCATATGCAAAATGACACACCCACAGGCGCTGTGACAGTTCTGAGGCTGACCATAAAAGGCCAAAAAGTGGGCCCCTTCCCAGAAATAATTGGAATAATCCTCCCACTCATTAGCCTATGAACTTACCCAGCCCGTAAACATTTACCACCCCATATTTCGGGGCTCTCTCGCCTTCTGAGATGGCCCACACTCGGTCTGTGGAATGTATTTCTCTCTAAATAAATCCACTTCTTACCTATCACTTTGTCTCCCACTGAATTCTTTCTGCGACAAGACATCAAAAATCTGAGCTTCATTAAGTCCTGAGACCAGGTGTGTGATCTCAATGAAAAAACCATGGGTTCAAGTCCCAATCTGAGTTGCACGGTTTCACTTGCAGATGCCAGATGAGGGTAGGCGCTGCACGGGGAGGGGGGAGTCTGTCGGGGGCGCCCCTTCTGCTGAGAGCTGCCTGGTGAAAGGGGCCGGTGGACAGGGGAAGGGGGGTGTCAGGGCGGGATCCATGTGGAATTTGAGAGTTCCTCCCTCAGTTGACACAAGTAGGCTGGCAACACAGTGGCTTCAGAAGAGCTGCCGCTGAATACATGCATTGAGAACAAAGGCTCTTCACGCTCCCCGCGGGCACTGGATGGACACCTAGGGAGGGAAACAAAGGAGGCCCCCAGCCCCCAGGGACAGACACGGATGAATGGGCAGCTTAGGTTGGGGGAAGAAGCCAGGGGTCAATTTCAGATAAAGTCCTGCAGCTTCATTCAGCCTGACCCTGGGGCTGGGGCTCTGGAGTGTGTTACACCTCAGGGTGGTCCCACCCGTGGTGAGGGAGCTGGGCTATCATACTCCCCCCACCCATCAGTCCTGGGCAGAGGCTGTCCTGCCCTTGGGAGAGATACATTTCCAGCCATTTCCAGCTCTCCTGAATAAAGCTGCTCCAGGAGCCCGGAGCAGGAACTCTAAAGAACAGACAAGTGTTCCTTATTGGTAACAGAAGCTCACTGAAGCCAGTGGGTGCCCCCAAACAGTACAGAAGCATCCAGAGGAAGCCGGGGGCAACATTGACATTGGCAACAATGATTCTTAGTAAAGAACAAGCAGTTTTTATGACTTCCTCACCCCTTCCAGAGCACGATGGCTGCTCTTCCTCTGTGCCTCTCTGGCCATTGTTACAATCATCTTTGCTCTTGCCGTGAGCTCCATGGAAGCAACTTCGTATCTCCAGACTTCAGCTCAAGGCCCAGTATATAACCCACCTAAATCACCGTTGCCAAAGGGATGGAAGATAGAATGTCCACTAATGCAGAGGATCAAGACTGAACCATGGCTGTCTGGGAACAAGGCAGAAGTCAAGGCATGCACTAGGGTCTTAGCTGGCTCTGGAATGATCGTTTTGATCCTGAGGCCAGTTGGGCAGCCTCTCAGCCACTAACTTGTTCCCTTGAATGAGTGATGCCTTCTGAGGATGTCAACTTTGTGTGTGTGGATGGGGTGGAGGGTTGGTGAATAAAGGTGCCTCTCTGCTTCCCCCAAAAGAGCCCAGATGGTTCTGAGCTTAGAGAAGAGTGAGATCAAAGAAAAGCAGGACGTCTGGGCCAGAGGGAAGTGGACTTTTAGGTTAGGTGAGAAGTTTCCAGTGCAGAGCTGAATCAGTTGAATCAACTGAAAATCGCTGGAAGAGGACTGTGGTGGGTCCACTTACCTCTGCTGTGGCCCTGGCTTCCTGCACTTCTTATTCCTTTAAACTTTTGGTATCTTATTCTTTTTAGGTCTGATTGTTACTCTCCTTCACAAGCAGGAGGGCTCAGGGGACTGACTCACGGTAATTAAAATCACTGGAGATTGGTATAAAAAACCTGGAAAGTTATTATTAATTTACAGTGAGAAATCCAGTCATTTACTCATTTATTTATTCCATGAATATCTGAGTGCTGACCTAAGGCAGTTTGGTCATGCATAACCCGAAAGTTCTTTCTGGAAGGTTACATAGCCTTCAGGCCAGAGACAAAAATCACACTGGTTATTTTAACAGAGAGAAATTTAATATAGAGCATTGTTAGCTAGATACAGGCATACCTCATTTTATTGAACTTCGCTTTATTGCGTTTTTAACAAATTGAAGGTTTGTGGCAACCCTGTTCTAGCAAGTCTATCGGCTCCATTTTTCCAACAGCACTTGCTCACTTCGTGTCTCTGTGTCACATTTTGGTAATTCTTGCAATATTTCAAATTTTTTCACTATTACTATAGTTGTTATGGTGATCTGTGATCAGTGACCTTTGATGTTCCTGCTACCACCCGTTGAAGGCTCAGATGATGGTTAGCATTTTTGAGCCATAAAGTTATTTTTAATTAAAGTATGTACATTATTTTTTTAGACATAATGCTATTGCATGTTTAATAGACTACAGTATAGTGTAATATAACTTTTATATGCACTGGGAAACAAAAAACTTCATATGACTCATTTTGTTGCAATATTCACTTTATTGCAATGGTCTGGAACCGAACCTGCAATAATATCTCCAAGGTGTGCCTGTATAAGGAATTATTAACTAGTCACCAAAGAACCAAAAAAGCAAAAAGGGAGCTCTAAGGCGTCACGGAGGTTGTAATTTCAGGCGGTAACTACTGCTCCTGCGGGAACAAGGAGAAAGCTGGAATGATTAAAACCTGGAAGCTTGGAGTGGGGATCACATGGGGCTAAAATTCAGATGCTTGAGGAAAGGGCACCTGCTGGCTGGTGCTGGTGTCTGAGCTCAGAGGAGGCGGCCCATAGAGGTGGGACCCAGATCCCTGAGGGGGGCATGCTAGCCAGCTGATTTTGATGTCTCTGAGCTCAGAAAGGCAATCTGATGGAGCTCGGACCCAGACCTCTGAGGAGGGGATGCTGGCTGGTTCTGTGGATGTCAGGCAAACTGCAAACTGGATTCAGCTGCTGCTACAGGAAGAAACTGCTGCTGCCGGAGTGAAGAAACATGGACGATCCAGCTCACAGGGTCAGGAAGCGAACAGGAAGCCAGCAGATGCCCAAAGGAAGAAAGAAACAATTCCCTTCCTCGTCCTCTAGCTGTGAGTCTTCCTCTAGCACCTCCTATGGGCAGAGCCTAACAAGGAGCAGCTGGCAATGCAGAAACGTGGTCTGCAGAGCCCCGGCATCATAAAGAAGGGTGGGTTTGGAGCTGAGACACAATATCTTAATAACTGACACATCTCCGAAAAGTTTGAGGTTGAGTGAGGGTGAGCTAAGCGCCTCCCCATAACCTCACTACCAGTTCACACAAAAGCAAGTCTCTGACCAAACATCACACATGGAGACGTTTATTTGTTATTTTAAAAATTTATTTGTTTATTTTTGGCTGCATTGGGTCTTCGTTGCTGTGCGCAGGCTTTCTCTAGTTGCGGCGAGCGGGGGCTACTCTTTGTTGCGGTGCGCGGGCTTCTCATTGCGGTGGCTTCTCTTGTTGCAGAGCACGGGCTCTAGGTGCACGGGCTTCAGTAGTTGTGGTTCGTGGGCTCAGTAGTTGTGGCTCACGGGCTCTAGAGCACAGGCTCAGTAGTTGTGGCGCAGGGGCTTAGTTGCTCCACGGTATGTGGGATCTTCCTGGACCAGGAATCGAACCCCTGTCCCCTGCCTTGGCAGGCCGATTCTTAACCACTGCGCCACCAGGGAAGTTCACAGAAACGTTTATTAAACAGGCATTCATTAGCAACCAGGCACAAAAAAGTCCCTGCAACCTATTCTCTAGGCTTGAGAAGCCCCAGCTCTCAGCCTACTCTTTGCATGAAAGGTCCATTAGAGGCAGATGCAACATTCCAGAAGCATCAGGGAACCAGAAATCCTCCAAAACTAACGGTTGGACCAAGCCTCAGGTGCCATCTCTAAGGTGCAGCCTACAGGTCTTCCTAGATTCTGAAAACCTGTTCATGTAAAGGTGGAGAGTATCTCAAACATACGTAAGCAAATCCATAGATCCTGAATCCCTTTAATTTCACCAGCAAGAGCCTATTTCTAACATCCGTCATGCTAATTAACAAGGCACCAGTTTCATCAATGAAAACCTATTTCTGACTTTCACTTTGCTAATTAGCGAAGCCTCAGGTATTGATGAAGCCCTTGTGATCTTGCATTTAGATACAGCCTTTCTGATGCAAAGCTAGCTGACTAGCTGGAGAGGGGATTTTCAATGGAGGGCAAATGACTACCTCCAGAATTGAAGTTTTAACTAACACAGACATAATGTCACACTATTCGGGTGGAAATATTTCAAAAATAAAATGCAGACATTATAAAAAGTTCTGTTTCTACCAGGCGCCTCCAGGATTTGGTGGTGGATCAGGCACCGTCCTTGCTCTGAAGGAACTCGTGGCCTGGAGACAAAAGATAAACAGGCAACTGCAGAATGTGTGAAGTGTGCCGACGAGATGCGGGGTCGGCCAGCACGGTCTGGGCACTTTTGTGAAAACATGGGAGGTTCTTCCACTCAACTGTCAGCCAACCGCCTGTGTAGTTTGAGTTACCAGATAAACTACAGGATGCCCAGTTCAATTAGCATTTCAGATCGACAACAAATAATTTTTTAGTATAAGTACTTGTATTTTATTTGCTAAATCTGGTGAACTGACTTCTAGGCAAAGCCAGAAGGAAAGTCAAACGGGGCAGGATTCAGCTTGGTGGGTGTAGATCAGTCAAGGCGGGAGGGTGAGATAGTTGTAGGCTCCGTGCTGGAGTCATCCATTTCCTTCTGCCTGCTCAGACAAACCCAAGTGTTCTGAAGGTCAGGGGGTCCACTTCCCTGAGCAGTGCTGGTCCCAAGCCACGTGTGGCCTCTCTGAGCTTCCCCTTTTATAAATGCTGCAGAGTACACCCCTTCTGCCAGCACATTCTTTCTTTAACAGACCCCCCAAGTAGCTGATTATGTTTGAGTTTTCATAATGGCAATGCCATTTTGCTTTCCTCTTCTAAATAGTTCCCCTGAATGGGATGTGTTTGCTCACAGCCTTCATTTTCTTTTTGCACTGATAGCTGATCTCATTTTCCACTCACCCAGGGCTACTCAGCTGGGACTTCTCACCTCTGGCTTCAAGGCCTATGCCCTGTTTTTTTTTTTTTAATTGGCGTATACTTGCTTTACAATGTGTTAGTTTCTGCTGTACAACGAAGTGAATCAGCTATATGTGTACATATATCCCCTCCCTCTTGGACCTGCTGTTTGGTTTCAGTCTGTGTCCTGGAAATCGTGATCCTCATCACAGTGAAGTAGTTGTTAGGTAAAGTGAAGGACTCTGGGCTTAGAGTCAGAGTGAAACCGCACAACAGACTGGGGCTTGAACCCACAGGGTGGGACTCGAACCCAGCCGAAACCCAGATTTGGGACTTGAACCCACCGTCTTTTAATTGAAATCGCACACCTGGTCTCAGGACTTAATGAAGTTCAGGTTCTTTACGTCTCGATGCAGAAAGAATTCAGTGAGAAACAAAGTGATAGGTAAGAAGTGGATTTATTGAGAGAGATACACATTCCATAGACAGAATGCGGTCTGTCTCAAAAGGCGAGAACAGCCCTGGGAGAAACACACTCCACAGACCGAGTGTGGGCCATCTCGGAAGGCGAGAGGCCCTGAAATATGGGGTGGTTAGTTTTTATGGGCTGGGTAATTTCATCGGCTAATGAGTGGGAGGATTATTCCAACTATTTGGGGGAAGGGGCGGGGATTTCCAGGAATTGGGCTACTGCCCAGTTTTTGGCCTTTTATGGCCGGCCTCGGAACTGTCATGGCACCTGTGGGTGTGTCATTTAGCATATGCTAATGCATTACAATGAGCGTATAATGAGGCTCAAGGTCCACTGGAAGTCAGTTCTTCTGCCATCTTGGGCCTAATCAGTTTTAACAAGTTATATCATATCCTCAGTGACCAAGTCATTCTCTTAAAAGTTGTGCCTTGCCCTCTTCCCTCCTGTTTCAAGAGGGCTTGGACCTTATTTAGAAATGGAACCATCAGAGATGGGATCCAGCATGGGGAGGGCTTTGATGCTTAGGATCTACATATGTTCTGAGACTCATGCAGGTTGATGTAACAGAACCTCTTGATGAACCTGAACTCTGGGCACACAGAGTGACCCATGGCTAGGCCCTGTTAGTGATGTCCCAGCCCCAGGTGGTGCAGCAATTAAAGGAGCAGCCTTTGAGTCAAAGGCTGGAGACCCTGCTGGTGGGAACTCAGGGCAGGGGTGGCTCCCACCCCACCTTTGCAAAACCAGCCCCGTTATTCCAGCCCTGTGGCCTGGCCATGCCTGTGCCCATCTGGAAGATTCAAGAGGATGGAGGGCAGGTTCATGACATACCTGAGACATCATGATCCTCAAATCCACCAGGCTGGGATCAGGAAGTGATGGCAGGGCCGAGGGGCCAGAAGTTAAACGAGCACGGGCTTTATGGCCAGCCAGGTGGGAACTCGAAACTTTTCTTTACTAGCTGTGTTCTAGGGTGACTAGACAATCCCTCTGATTAGCAATTTTCCCACGTCAAAATGAGAATTACACTATCCACCTTTTGGGGTTAAGAACTAAAGATAATATATATATATATAAATGTCTAGCGCTGCATCTGGCATATAGTTGTTACTCGCTATGAAACAGTGCTGCCAGAGATGGTGGTGATGGATGAGATGGTGGTGGTAGTGGTGGGGACAATAAAGTTGGTAGTGGCGGCAGTGACAGTAGTGGCAGCTGTGAAGCTGACAGCTGTTCACATTACCTTGACTGGTCCAAGACATTGAATCCTTGTTGTAACTTATTCAGAGGGACTGGGCCAAGTGTTTATTTGTTTTTTAATTTATTTTATTGACGTATAGTTGATTTACAGTGCTGTGTTTCTGGTATACGGCACAGTGATTCAGTTATACATATATACATTCTTTTTTTATATATTCTTTTCTGTTCTGGTTTATCACAGGCTATTGAACATAGTTCCCTGGGCTATAGAGTAGGACCTTGTTGTTCATCCGTTCTCTATATAATAGTTTGCATCTGCTAATCCCAAACTCCCAGTTCCTCCCTCCCCCCACCCACTTGTGGGCCAAGTGTTTTTGTTATTATTGTTTTAAATTTATCAATTCGTTTTAACCTGCATACCTCACTTTCATTATTTGCGCCTCTCTATGGTGAATCTTTCTGTTTTTTTTTTTTTTATAAATTTATTTATTTATTTTATTTTTGGCCGTATTGGGTCTTTGTTGCTGCGAGCGGGCTTTCCCTAGTTGTGGCGAGTGGGCTTCTCATTGCAGTGGCTTCTGTTGCGGAGCATGGGCTCTAGGTGCTAAGGCTTCAGTAGTTGTGGCACGAGGGTTCAGTAGTTGTGGCTCACAGGCTCTAGAGCACAGGCTCAGTAGTTGTGGTGCACGGGCTTAGTTGCTCTGCGGCATGTGGGATCTTCCTGGACCAGGGGGCTTCCTGGACCAGGGCTTCCTGGACCAGGGCTCTTCCTGGACCAGGGCTTCAGTAGTTGTGGCACGAGGGTTCAGTAGTTGTGGCTCACAGGCTCTAGAGCGCAGGCTCAGTAATTGTGGTGCACGGGCTTAGTTGCTCTGCGGCATGTGGGATCTTCCTGGACCAGGGCTCGAACCCGTGTACCCTGCATTGGCAGACGGATTCTTAACCACTGTGCCACCAGGGAAGCCCTTCATTCTTTTCTTTTAATGTGAATATTTAATTTGTATTTTCTCTTAGAATATGTATATTGCTTTGGGTATGTGTATGTTTCTTTTACTTTGAAAATCAGCTTCATGGGAGTATAATTTACAGTCAAAAAATTTACCCATTTTAGGTGTGCAGTTCTATGAGTTTTGACAAATGTATATACCCATTTAACCACACCTTAATCAAGATATTGATCATTTCCATCACCACAAAAAGTTCCTTCGTATCCTTTTGCAGCCACTCCTCTCCCTCAACCCCAGCCCTAAGCAACACGAATCTGCTTTTTCTAACTAGATATTAGTTTTACCTGTTCTAGAATTTAATAGACACAGAATCGTATAGTGCGTACTCTGTTGTGTCTGGCTTGTGTTCGATGTGTTTTTGAGACTCATGCATGTTATTGCATGTATCAATACTTTGTTTCTTTATATTGTATGAATATATCACAATTTATTCTCCCATTGATATAGTTCAAATTTAGGTATATTTTGCATTATTATATACATTATGTACATTTATGTATATAGTTTAAATTTATGTATATTAAATTTACGTTACGTATCTCCTTCTGTTTCTTAGCTTTTTCACTAAGCATAAGCTTTAAGATTCACCCATGTGGCTAAATGTACATCTGATCCACTGCTACTAAATGCTTCTGTTTATTCGACTGTGGGCGGCCCCCAGGTTTTACCTAACCCCACAGTGATGAGTACCCAGCGTTGCTCTCCACCACAAAAAACACTGCATTGAGCATCCTTCTACATATACCCTATGGACCTCTGAGTTGCCATGCGATATATACCAGGAGGGGAATTGCTGGGTCTTTCTCTGTGTGTTTACTTATTTGTGTCAGAGGTGCCAGATTATACTCCAGAATGGCTACACCAGTCTATATTCCTGCCAGCAGGGCCAGAAGGCTCTTACAGCTCCACAGCCCCATAACACTTGGCATCATGCAGCTAATTTTTGCAATCTAATGCACAAAAAGTGATATCTAATTTTTAAAAATTTGCATCTCCCTGGCTGCAAATGATTTTGAGCACCTCTCCAAGTGGGTTCCTCTTCTCTACACCACCTGTAGGTATTTTTTCTCCCAGTTTTCTATTGAGGGTGCTGTTTTTCTTCTTGTTAATTTGCAGGTATTTCTTGTATAGTTGACATGTGAATCTCTTGTTGCTTTTAGAGATTGCAAACATCTTCTTCCATTTTTGCTATCTATTCACTTTGTGGTGTCTTTCAATAAACAGAAACTATTGATTTTGAAACAATCACATTTCTTCTTTCGTGTTAAGGTTTGTGCCTTTGAAGTTTTATTTAAGAAGTCTTTCTCTGCCCATAGATCACAAATATGTTCTTCTACATTTTCTTTTATTAACTTTATGGTTTTAACTTTTCACATTTTGGTTCTAAATAGGAAAAACCCTCAGCTTTCCACCTGTGTTGGGAAAAACCCAGTTCTTCCCAACTGTGTGTGTCTTCCCTGTGAGTCTCCTTTCCTACTCACACAAAACACGTCACTTCTGACACTTCTGGTCACCAAATGTGTGGAGATTGTTTCCCCACGCCAAGCAATTCTCTGCAACACCATCTGGGTGTCTTACCATTCAACTCAATTCTGACACCATCTACCAGGAAACAGCATCAGATTCCACGGGTTAAGGGCTCAGTCCCACGAGACTGCCTGAGCCTCCCTCTCCTGCCCCCCCTTACCTACTTCAGATGCCAGTCAAAAGCCCAGGGTGTCACCTGTGCTTCTAACCAACCAGATAGATTGGAGCTTCCAATGACCTTCTCCTCAGGTTCCATTAATTTGCTAGAGCGGCTCACCGAACTCAGAGAAACATTTTACTCACTAGATCACCAGTTTATGATAAAAGGCTACAACTCAGGAACAGCCAGATGGAATTGATGCATAGAGCAAGGTGTGGGGAAAGGACACAGAGCTTCCATGCCCTCTCTGGGCTCACCACTCCCCCCATGTCTCCACGTGTTCACCAACCCGGAAGCTCTCCGAACCCAGTCTTTTTGGGTGTTTATGGGGGCTTCATTACATAGGCAGGAGTGATTAAATCATTGGCCATTGGCAACTGAACTCAACCTCTAGCGCCTCCCCCCGCACCCCAGAGGTGGGGGGAGGGGCGCGGTGGGTCTTAAAGTTGCAACGTTCTAATCACCTGGTTTTTTCTTTTGGCAACCAGCCCCCATCCTTTGGTTACCTAAGGGCTTTCGAAAAGTCACCTCATTAACATCACAAAAGAGAGCTTTATTGTCCTTATCACAGGAAATTCCAAGTGTTTTAGGAGCTGTGAGCCAGAAACTGTGAAGACCAAATATATATGAGAAATATATTTTGATCATCTGAATGACCAAGTCTTTCTTTCTTTCTCTCTTTCCCTTCCTTCCTCCCTTCCTTCCTCCCTTCCTTCCTTCCTTCCTTTTTCTTTCTTCCTTTTTCTTTCTTTCTTTCTTTTTCTTTCTTTCTTTCTTTCTTTCTTTTTCTTTCTCTTTTCTTCCTTCCTTCCTTCTTTCCTCCCTCCCTCCCTCCCTCTCTCCCTCTCTCTCTCTCTCCCTCCCTCCTTCTTTTTCTTTCTCTTTCTTTCTTCCTTCCTTTCTCCCTTTCTCTATCTCTTTCTTTCTTTATCATTTTTTAAACATAATTAAGTGACTGTCTCCTTCTCATACTTATTTAACATCCGAGTAGACTCTACCTTGCAATCGCTGTTCGCAGATAGTCATTGTCATTGTTTGTTTATCCTTCCAACATTTATTTCTGAATTTATAAACAAATTAAAATGTATTCTTTTTTAAAAATTCAACTTCTTTAAACTAAAAAAAAAAGCAAAAACAAGATATACATTTCTTATAAATCACAATATCAAAGGTTCTTAATACAAAGGATTGGGATCCAGTTTTAATTTTTCCCTCTTTGGTATACCAGTTTTTTTCCTCATCTCCACACAGGTGACCTCCAAAGCCTTGGCTCTGACATGAGTAGTTTGAAAAAAGAAATCTCTTATTTAGAATTTGTTTGAACTTTTTCTTAAAATATGGCATACATACATAAAAGTTCTCAAATCATAAATGATTTGGTGAATTTCCAAGTGAAAACACCATGAAACAGACCCTTGCCTGCACTCCAGAAGCCCTCCAATCACTACCTATCATAGATTAGTTTTGCTCTTGTTTTTTTTGTTGTTGTTGTTTTGCTTCATACAAATGGAATCATACTTTATGTTCTCACTTGTGTCTGGCATATTTCACTCAATATTATGTTTGTAAAATTTATCCATATTGTTGTGTCTAATTGCAGTTTGTTCATTCTTATTTCTGTACGGTATTCCATTATATAATCATTCCACTGTTTTTTTTTTTTTTAAATTTTATTTATTTTTTGGCTGTGTTGGGTCTTCGTTGCTGCACACAGGCTTTCTCTAGTTGCGGCGAGTGGGGGCTACTCTTCGTTGCGGTGCGCGGGCTTCTCATTGCAGTGGCTTCTCTTGTTGCAGAGCACAGGCTCTATGCGTGCGGGCTTCAGTAGTTGTGGTGCATGGGCTCAGTAGTTGTGGCTCTCAGGCTCTAGAGCACAGGCTCAGTAGTTGTGGCGCACGGGCTTAGTTGCTCCATGGCATGTGAGATCTTCCCGGACCAGGGCTTGAACCTGTGTCCCCTGCATTGGCAGGTGGATTCTTAACCACTGCACCACCAGGGAAGTCCCATTCATTCCACTTTTGATGGGCATTTGGGGAGTTTCCAGTTTTGGGCGATAAGGAATAGTGCTGCTATGAAAATTCTTGTACACATCTTTTGTCGAACTTATGTGTACACTTCTACTGGGCCATAGGCTATACATATGTTCAGTTTTGGTATTTTCTGCCAAACGGTTTTTCAGAGTGGTTGAACCAATTTACACTCCAACAGAATGGTTTGAGAGTTCTGGGTGCTCCACATCTTTGTTAATACTTGGTATTTTCCATCTTCTTTTCATTTTAGCCATTCTGGTGGGAATATACTTGTATCTCATTGTGATTTTAATTGGCATTTTCCTAATGCCTAATGAAGTTGAATGCCTTTTAAATATTTAATTGCCGCTTGAATATCTTCTTTTTTGAAGTGTCTGCTCAAGACTTTTGCCCGTTTCTCTTTTGTGTTGTTTATGTCTTTTTCTTATTAATTTGTGAATGTTCTTTATATAGCCTGGATATGAGTCTTTTTTCTGATATATGTACTGACAATATCTTCTCTCAATCTGTAGGTTGCCTTTTAATTCTTTTAATTTCAAATAGTCCAATAGCCCTTTTTGTGTTCTGTTAAAGACGTCTTTGCCCACACCAAGTCATGAAGATGTTTTCCTCTAAAAGCTTTTTTATTTTATCTTTCATATTTAGATCTGCACTTCTTCTAAAATTGATTTATATGTATGGTACGAGATAGGGATCCAGATTCTTTTTTTTTTCCATTAGGTATAATATTAACCCAGTACCATTTATTTAAAAGGCTATCATTTTTTTCCCCACTGTACACCAGAGTCACACTGTCATAATGATCTGAATGTATGTCTGCTTCCGGGTTTTCTATTCTTTTCCGTTGATCAGTTTATCCTTGTGCTAGTACCTCATTGTATTCCCTAGAGAGGGCTTATATATATTCTTGATTAAGTTAATTCTTAGACACTTTATAGTTTTGTAGCTATTATAAATGATGTTTTGTTTTTATTACATTTTATAGTTCCTAGTTATTTCTGGGGGGTAAAGAACTGTTACTAATTTCTGTAGGTCGATTTTCTAGCTGGAAACCTTATGTATGTCTCCTATTAGAGTTAAGAGTTTGTTGATTGTATTCTGATTTCTAGATAGATGATCATATCACCTGCAAATAGCAGTCTAATCTTTTTTCCTTCCAAACATAATACTTCTGTGATGGTTAATTTTATGTGTCAACTTGCTTAGACTATGGTGCACAGTTTATTGGTCAAACACCAATCTAGCTGTTACTGTGAACGTTTTCTTTTAGATATGATTAACATTGAAATCAGTAGACTTTGAATAAAGTAGAATGATATGGGTGAGCTGTATCTAATCAGTGGAAGGCTTTAAGAATTAAAAGACTGACATTCCCAAGGAAGGGGGAATTCTGCCTGCAAAGTGTCTTTGGACTTGAGCTACAACATAAGCTCTTCCTTGGGTCTCCAGCCCGCCAGCCTACTCAGCAGATTTCAGCCCTTCCAACCCCCACAACTCCAATTTCTTAAAATAAATCTCCATCTCTCTCTCTCTCATCTATCTATCTACATCCTATTGGTACCTAGACTAATATAACCTCTTAATAATTTTCATTTTCTAACATTGGTCAGGACTTTCACGCCATATCAAACAGTAGCAGTGATGAGGACATCCTTGTCTTACAGTCTTAAAAGGAATGTGTCTAAAGTTTGTCCGCTGAGTGTATTTGCTATAGGTTTTGATATATAATCTTTATCAAAGTTTCTTTATATTCCTAGTTTGCTAGGTTTACTGATATTGAACCTTAGTTGAATTTCTGGGATAAAACTTTTATTATGATAGATTAAAAAAAACCTGTTGAATTCAGTTAGCTAATATTTTGTTCAGGATTTATACATCTGTATTCATAAATGAAAAAGTCCTATAAGTATCTTTTTAAAATTTTGTCACTAACTAATTTTGGAGTTAAGATTATACTGGCCTCATAAAATGAGCTGGACAGCTTTCACTCTTTTTCTAATTCCCTGAAACAATTTCTGTAAAATAGGAATTAAGTGTTTCTTAAAAATTTCATAGAACTCACCTATAAAACCATCAGGGCTTGAAGTTTTGGGGGAGGGGATGTCTTTGACAGCCATTTCAATCACTTTAGACTTATTGGCCTGGAATTAGTCATCTTCTCCTTGATTAATTTTTGACATTTTATATATTTCTAGAACTTTATTTCGTTTTTATTTTCAGTATTAGTAGTACAGAGTTATTCATAATGCTTTTCTCTTTTTTAATCCTCACTTTTCTGTCTGTAGTTATTTCTTATATTTCTGTATTTTATTTATTCGCATCTTCTCCCTTTCATTCTTGAAAAGAATGGGAGGTAAAGAACTGTTACTAATTAAGCATTAATTAGTAATTAATTAATGCTTGCCAGAGGTCTGTCTTTTTAAAAGTCTTTTTACAGAACCAGCTCTTGACTTTTAAAATAATGCCTATGGTTTTTGCTGCTGTTCTCTATTTCATAGAGTTCTGCCAGAATCGAGCCAAGTATTTGCAGTTGTTTTCAATAAGAGCTGAACATGCAAGCAGAAGGTCAACTCCAGTTTCAATGTATCAATAATTGGTAACTATATCTGTCACAATATACTCTCTCACCAAAGTTGCAATTATTCTAGGAAGATGGTCAAATTGTTACCTTGGCCACAGTACATATATCAGGGAACTGTTCACAGGAAAACATGAAAATAGAGTCTAATATTGGAAAGACAGTAATATTGATGATACATGCCTGGACTTTCCAGGACTTGTGATCTATTCAGCAAATGCACCATCTTCTCCTTGAGAAGGTCATGAAATCCTGGCCAAGAATTTTGCAGGACCAATCCAGAGACGGGACTTTTTGACTGTGATAAGCTCCTTTGCAGAATCACTTGATAAGCTAATTGTTCTAGCTCAGACCCCTGCTCTCACACGCTCAGATCTTCAATGGGCAATTTATAGCACGGGCATTGCAAGTCACTTATCTCTGGTAATGGGTCTGCCTTTGCGTCAGCTGAGTATAGAGGATTTATGGACAGGAACTTTATCCCACTGTGGCCATCCTCCCCCATACCCCCAGATAAATGGGCAGATGATAAAGCTGGTACAGTGTGCTAAGGATGCTCTAAAGCAGATTACTGGAAAGATGAGCCATAAGACATGCCATGTTTCTCACTGCCCCATATGTCACACACTATTCAACCTTTACAGTCAGTCCTGCTGAATTACCGTGGGACCATCCAACAAGAATGGTCTCAGCTGTCTCCACACAGATAAAATAAGTATGATGTCTGAATACCATTCTGTCTGTAACTATATTTCACTTATTTTTACCCTATGAGTTAGTCTTTGCAAAGACTTGTGGGGTTAAGCCAAGGGTGGGGTCTGCTGCTAGAATAATTAATGACCTCAGAGTGCAGTTAGGTCAGTGTGGAATTGTCCGGTTGATCAATGGTAAAATATCCCTCTCAGTTATTACTTGAGAAAGACAGACGAATAGAAATGTGTCCTTCAGAGTCACTGGTGTTGATTTTTCAGACTCATGAGGGTTCCTCAAAGCTGTAAGGATGGAAGCAATAACTTTTCAGTCACTGAAAATATACCCAGTATTTTACTTGGGTACTTCCCAAGAATAGTACTGCAAAACAGTTTGTCACAGTTCAGATTTCCTGGGAAATCACCCTGAGACTGAGATTTGCATGCAGGAAGTTTATTGAGCAATGCTCTCAGCATCTCCACCTGAGAGGCATGAGGGATGCAGAATTGGGCAGAGGAAATTTAACTGTGATGGTTGGTTGCAACCAAGGCCCAGAAGATCCCATGGGGAGCTCTGAAGTTGGGATAGTTCTTCAGAATTATTCCAAATTGAGATGAGGAAGGCAGGGCTTTGTATTTCCACATTGACTGGTCATTGGATATGGGCTTGCCCTTGGGAAGGGAACATGAGATAGGTATTTTCAGCTGAAGGCAGTCCCCAGTGAGGGAAAGCAGACAGCTGTTAGCTGCCAACACTCCCAGCAGCAGAGGGGATGAGTGCTTCAGTCCCAAAGTGGGACATTTGGGCATTGTGACATGGCACCCACTACAGTCCACCCCTTGTGCCACTCAGATCCACTTGCTTCATAGAATCAAGTTGGGGAGCAACTCCTCCAAGATTCAGGTGGGCTTTATTTCCTGGAAAAACTTACCAGAAGAAGGTTAGTGAGACAAACTACAGACCCAGGTACTGCAACTGGCCTCAAGGTCTCAACTGATATTCACTGTCTCCTTTCTCCACTACCTATTCTAGATTCTCTCCATGCTTTGAGAGCAACTCTGTCAGTGTAGGTGACTCATCTGTTAACATGATGCAGAGTCTCATCCCTGAGGGGTCTGAGCCCTGGTCACTATGCCCTTTTTAGGCCAGGGTGGCTACGTTTGTCCATATCCTATCAAAATTGGCCAAGGAAGTACCAAGAAGTGCCCAAGATTATCATCTGAATGCCAAATATAATCCTCCCTGTCTCCATTGTGTAACACAGCCCTACCTCCTCTTGAAGATCAAGGCCAATTAAACCTACCAGGAAAGTGACTCTTCTTGTTACCTGCTTTCCTGTATGTCTCTAATTTTTTTATTCCTCAATTCCTCTATTACTGCTTTCTTTCATATCAAATGGATATTTTCTAGTGTACCACTTAAATTCCCTTGTCATTTCTTACACTATATATTTTTGTTATTTTCTTAGCAATTGCCCTGGGGATTACAATTAACATGTTATATTTATAACAATCCAGTATAGATCAATGCCAGCTTAATTTCAATAGTATAGAAAAACTTTTCTCTATAGAATTCCGTTCCCCCTTATATCGTTATTGTCAAAAAGTACATGGTTATACATTATGTGCCCATCAATATAGTCAGTAGATTTATAATTATTTTTTATGCAGATGTATTTTAAATCAGATAGGAAAAAGAGGAGTTACAAATACAAAGTACATGGATAAACAACAAGGTCCTACTGTATAGTACAGGGAACTATATTCAATATCCTGTAATAAGCCATAATGGAAAAGAATATGAAAAAGAATATATATGTGTATAACTGAAAAAATACATTAATACTCACTGTTATATTAACACATTATTGACCGGAGACATATTAATACATCTTTTGTTACCCGAACTTTATTGACCGGAGATGTATCAATACATTTTTATAGAGTGATACAATTAACATCACTGTGTGGAGTTGTTAGAGCTTAAAATTGAGCAAGGGTTCATTATACAACTTATGATTGTTGTTGTCGTTCACATTTTGCTCTGTTAGGATTTTGTTCCAACCTTGTGTATATTATAAACATAAAATTTTCGAAAATGATGCATTGTTAGGGACTTCCCTGGTGGTGCAGTGGTTAAGAATCTGCCTGCCAATGCAGGGGACACGGGTTCGAGCCCTGGTCCGGGAAGATCCCACATGCCGCGGAGCAACTAAGCCCGTGCGCCACAACTACTGAGCCTGCGCTCTAGAGCCCATGAGCCACAACAACTGAGCCCACGTGCCACAACTACTGAAGCCCACGTGCCTAGAGCCTGTGCTCTGCAACAAGAGAAGCCACTGAAATAAGAAGCCTGCACACCGCAATGAAGACCCAATGCAGCCAAAATAAATAAATAAATAAATAATTAATTAATTAATTAATTTTTAAAAAATGATGCATCGTGAAATTTTGAGTGAAGAAGAATTTTTTGGTGAATTTTATGCATATACTTTCTCTGATTGTCTGAGTCACATATATACTAGTGTCTCAGAAGATGATAGTTCTTCAGAATATAGTTCTGATTCAGATGATGTGAATATTAGACCAACAAAAGACAGAAAACCTTAGTGATTGATTCTCATACGGGAAGTGAAAACGAAACTCATGGTGCTGGAGAATGGTCCTTTGCTTCTACAGAAGAGTGGATTGAAGACAACATTTCACGAAAATTAGAAGACTTTACAGGTGTGGCAGGTGTAACTATTGAATGTAATAACCCACAAAGTGTTAGTGAAATAACAGAATTAATTTTTGGCTAAAAATAAAAATTGCTAGGCACAGGCGTTACTTTCCGCAAAAATCCCCTGGTCAGTAATGAGTTAATCTGTATAGTTATCTTTACCAGTATTCTTACTTCTTTGTGTGGATTTGAGTTACTGCTAGTGTCCTTTCATTTCAACCCGAAGGACTCCTTTTAGCATTTCTTGAAGGACAGGTCTGCTAGTGACAAACTCACTCAGCTTTTGTTTATCAGGGAGTATCTTAATTTCTCCTTCATTAAAAAATTATATCAATTATTTTTATTTGTTCTTTTTCACAAGAATTTATTTCGGAAGAAATTTAGAGCACTAATTTTTGAGTATAATTCTATTTGTGAGAGAAAACACAGAATTCAGGTAGGCTTGGAATGCCCTTCGTTTTTGAAGGATAGTTTTGGTGGATATGGAATTCTTGTTTGGTAGTTTTTTTCTTTCAGCACTTTGAATGTGAATGTGCCATCTCATTGCCTTCTGGCTTCCATGGTTTCTGATGAGAAGTCGGCTGTTAATCTATGTCTTAGTGCATTTGGGCTGCTATAACAGAATACCATAGATTGGGTGGTTTATAAACAACAGAAATTTATTTCTCACAGTTCTGGAGTCTGGGAAGTCCAAGGTCAAGGTGCCAGTGGATTCAGCACCCAGTGAGGGCCTATTCCTTCTTCATAGTCAGATGTCTTTTCACTGTTTCCACTCATGGTAGAGATGTGAGGGAGCTCTCTGGGGTCTCTTTTATAAGGACACTAATCCCATTCATGAGGGTTCCACTCTCATGACCTAATCATCTCCAAAAGCCCCATCTCTAATACCATCACCTTGAGGGCTAGGATTTCAACATGTGAATTTCAGGGGGACACAAACATTCAGACCACAGTAATCTTATTGAAGATTCCTTGTACATGATGAGTTTCTTCTCTCTTGCTGTTATCAAAAACTCTCTCTTTGTCTTTCAACAATTTGATTATTATGTGTCTATGTGTGGATATCTTTAAGTTTATCCTACTTGGAGTTTGTTTTGTTTCTTGGATGTGTATATTAATGATTTTCATCAAATTTGGGAAGTTTGGGCATTATTTCTCCAAATATTCTTTCTGCCTCTTTCTCTATCTCCTTTCCTTCTTGGACTTCCATTATGCATGTTAGTATGCTTGATGATGTCCCAATGTTCTCTTAAGCTTTATTGATTTTTATTTATTCTTTTTTTCTTTCTGTTCCTCAGACTAGGCACTCTGAATTGACACATTTTTACGTTTGCTGATTCTTTCTTCCACCTGCTTGAATCTGCTGTTAAGCCCCTTAGTAAATTTTCATTTCAGTTATTGTGCTTTTCAACTGTAGAATTTTTATTTGATTCCTTTTTATAATTTCTATCTCTTTATTGACATTCTTTCTTTAAAATTTTTTTGGTGAGACGTTTTTTCATGGTTTCCTTTAGTTCTTTAGACAGATTTAAACTAGCTGATTTAAAATCTGTGTCTGGTAATTCCAATGTCAGGGCTTCCTTAGGGACTGTTTCTATTATTGCTTTTTTTCTGTGTATAGGTTATACTTTTTGTTTCTTTACATGCCTCATAAATTTTTTTGTTAAAAACTGGACATTTTGAATATTATAATGTGGCAACTCTGAAATTAGACTCTCTTTCACCCTGGGATTTTTTGTTGCTGCTTGTTGTAGTAGTAGTAGTTGTTTGCTTGTTTACAGACTTTTTTGAACTAATTTTTAAAAGTCTGTATACTTTGCTGTGTGTGGCCATTGAGGTCACTGTTCCATTAGCTTAGTTGTCAACTAGAATTGGAGAAAGACTTCTTTAAACTCCTAGAACCGAGAAACCAATAAAAGGAGAAAAAAGCTCTGTGTGTATGTTGGAGTACACCTTCAACACTCAGCCAGGTATCAGTAGTTTACAACTCTGCCTTAGCCTTCACTTCCTGCTTGCACAGAGCCTGAAGGTCACTCGGAGATCAGAGCTTAGAGCCTTTGTAGGTCTTTCCTGAGCATGCATACAGCCCTGGGCAGGCATGTGGCCTTCTAGCATCCTAGGAATACGTCAGAGCTTCTCAAAGCCCTTACTCCCAAAGCACCTCATTACACAGCTTTTTCCTCCCATGCTTTTTAGTTAGTCTGTTGTTTGTTTGCCCCAACTGTTATCTATTGCCCCAGGCAGCAGTGACTAACATAGCTGCCTGTAAATGTTTTTAACAAATACCTCTGGTAGTCATCTCAACAGTGGGAGAGTTCTGAGTTAGATGAGATAAAGGCAAGTCCTTTGAGCTGGTCCTCCAGGAAGCTATCAGACAGGTCAAAATAAACAACCACAGTTCTTTGTGAGTAAGGTCCATTCTTCTCCCTCCAGTACCAACACTAATACTGGGAATGTAGGCTGTTATCATCAAGGCCACTGCCATAATGGGGAGTAGGTGATAGGAGCAGGGTTAGTTAAAATGTCACAAAGCTCACTGTTCTTATTGAGATTCAACCTGTTTTTCTTGACTAAGCATTCCCCTCGTTGCTACAATGTTTTGGTTACTTTCCAGAGTTCTGAAAAAGTTGATTATGACAGTTTTTGCCAGTTTTTTCCATTGCTTTCATGGAAGGATGGACTTTTGGCATTTGTTACTTTGCCATTTTTGCTAGCATTAGCCTTTATTATGGAGATGTAGGCCACTTCTGAAGGCCCAGAGGGTTTAGGGGTATATGGCAGGTTAAGATTTTGTTGACTGCACTGATCCAGATGTCCCTATTTTATATCTCAGGGTCCCACTCCTTCCCAATCAGGGCCATGATCTTGGTACGGCACACCTGCTGGAGTTGAGAATTTTACTTTATCTAGAGCTCTGCTACTCTTATAATTAAGTCCTGGGCCTGACTCTCAGCTTTTTCTATCTGGTGGCTGCAGGAGATAAGAGTCTCTTTTAATGCAGTTGGGATGGGACACTGATGGAAAGGAATTCATTGGCCTGGTGCAATGTCTCAGACATTTAAGAGATACAGGGGAAATAATAATTATAAAGACTATAGAATTGAAAGGATATTTCTGGGAGCAATTGATTCATTGGAGAAAAACAATAAAACATTGTGGATGACAAATCACCAATTAAAAGCAAAAAGTAAAAGCTATATAGAGAGCTTCCATAATAATGCTAATAAATACAATAATACTAAAAACTACCAAAGTATTTCAAATGAAGTCACAAAAGGAGAGAAAAGGAAATACAGAACTTGCAGGACAAATAGAATATCTTCAGCAAATGATAGACTTAAAATTAAATATATCATTAATTATATTACATGTAAAGTAACGATATATATATATATATATATATATATATATATTCACCAAAGGAAAGAAGATGTAACTATATTCTCAAAGAAATAAGCTTTATGGGAAAAAGTATTACTAGAGATAGAAGAGATTTCATAATGATTTTTTAAATGTTTGATTCACCAAGAAGATATACCAATTTTAAGTGTGTATGCTTCTGATCAGAAGGCCCCCAAATAAAGCAAGTCATAATTACAAAGGGAAAGCCCAACCCTTGATCATAGTGGGAAATTTTAATCATACTTCTCTTAGTAACTGCTTAGTACATTGCAGACAAAAATATCTGTAAAGATACAGAACATTTGTAGAACTCAATTATCAAACATGACCTAGTAGACATATAAAGAACAATGTACCCAACAACTATAGAAAATAGCTTCTTTATCAGCTCCAATGAAACAGTTACAAAAATTAACTAGACTGGGCCATAAGGCAAGTTTCAACACATTTCAAGAAATGGAGTATGTTCTCTGGCCATAATGCTTATAAGCTAGAACTCAATAATAAAAAGATAACTTAAAATCCTCACAAGTTTGGATTAAGAAATATACTTCTAAATGACTAAATAAGACATTAGAGTGAAAATAAAACAATATTTTGAACTGAATGATAATGCTATATACCAGAACTTGGGAGACACAGCTAAAGCAGTACTAAAGCCAAGAAATATAGAACCTTAAATATATATATTAATAAAGGAGAAAGCCTGAAAATTAATGAGCTGAGCACCCATATCAGGAAGGTAGAAAAAGAACAGCAAATTTCAACCAAAGAGAGTAGAAAAATGAAATAATAAAGATAAGAGCAGAAATCAATGAAATAAAAAGTAAAGATATAATAGAGGCATTCAACAAAACCAAAAGCTGGTTCTCTGAAAAGATTAATGAAATTGATAAATCCACGTCAAGGTTGACCAAGAAAAAATGAGAAAAGACACACATTATCAATATCAGGAATGAAAAAAAAAAGGCTCACTATAGATCCTTTAGATATTACAAAGATAATAAAAGGATATTATGAACAATTTTATG
This sequence comes from Eubalaena glacialis, assembly GCF_028564815.1. Lineage (NCBI taxonomy): Eukaryota > Metazoa > Chordata > Mammalia > Artiodactyla > Balaenidae > Eubalaena > Eubalaena glacialis. The sequence goes on from NC_083736.1 coordinate 37,199,606, forward strand.
CCAATAAGATAAAAATTTTAGATTAAATGTACAAATTACTAGAAAAATACGTGTCAAAAGGATGCAAGAAGAAATAGAAAATCTGAATATTTCCATAACTATTGAATGAATTGAGTCTTTTAGAACTTTCCCATACCCCCCACTCTCCCCTGCCTCAACTCCAGGCCTAGGTGACTTCATCCAAGAATTCTACCATACATTTAGAGAAGAGATAATACCAACATTATGAAACTCTTCCAGATAGTGGAAAAAGATGGATCATTCCTACACTCCTCTGGTAAAGGCAACATTACCTAGATAACAAAATGCAACAAGAACATGATAAAAAAGAAAATTTACAGACCTATCTTTCGCAAGAACATAGATGCAAACTATCCTAACCAAATATTAGCAAACTGAACCTAGCAATATAACAGGAGGGAGGACTTCCCTGGCAGTCCAGTGGGTAGGACTCCGCGCTTCCACCGCAGTGGGGCGTGGGTTTGATCCCCGGTCAGGGAACTAGGATCCTACATGCTGCGTGGCATGGCCAAAGGGGGAAAATAGGAGGGAAATAAAAGGATAATGTACCTTAACCACGTAAGATTTAATCCAGAAATGCAGAGTTATTATGATAATAGAACATCAGCCAGTAGAATTTACCACATTAACAGAAAAAGGAAAGGAAATCACACAATCTATTTTATAAATGAAGAAAAAATGATAAAATGTAACATTCATTTATTGATAAGAACTCTTAGCAAACTTTCTCATTTTGATAAACACGATATATAAAAACTTTATAGCAAAAATTATGCTTAGTGGTGAGATGTAGAAAGCTTTCCTTTGAGATCAGGAAAAGGATAAGTTTCCCTATAATGGTTCTAGCCATTGCAGCAAAGCAAGAAAAATAAATAAAAGGTATAAGAACTAGAAAAGAAGAAGTAAAACTGTAATTATGTGTAGATGATGTTACTGGGTACACAGAGTAGGAAATCCAAAATATTTCACAGATAAACTATTAAAGTTAATAATTAGCAAACTGCTGTGTACAGGGTCAATACAAAAATTAATTGTACTTATATATACTAGCCAAAACCAGAAACCGAAGTTTGATACCATTTACAGTAGCATCAAAGAAGATCAAGTACCTAGGAAAATAATTTTTTAAAAGGAGCATAAGATGTCCTGCAGAAAACTATTAAACATTACTAAGAGAAATTAAAAAGAAAAAAACTAAATAAAAGAAATATACCATGTTCTAGAACTGGATGGTTCAACACTATAGAGATGTCAGTACTCCCCAAATTGATCTTCATATTCAGTGAAATTGTAATCAAAATCCCAACAGGTGTTTTTGTTTGTCTGTTTGTTTTGTGGATCTTGAAAAATTGTTACTAAAATTTTATGAAAATTCAAGGAGTCAAGAAGAGCTGTGGCATGCTTGAAGAACAGAGTGGGAAGACTTGTTCTACTGCATATCAAGACTTATTATAAATTGACAGGCATTAAGACAGCATGCAATTAGTAAAAAGATAGAAAATAAACAAATATGACATAATAGAGGGCCCAGAAACAAATCTTTGCAAATATGGACATGACTTATGACAAAAGCAACATTGTAGAACAGCAAGACAAGGATGGTCTTTTTCAATAAATGGTCCAAGAGCAAATGAATAGCTATATTTACGAAAATGAAACTTGATCCCTACCTCACACCATGCACAACAATCAATTTCAGGCAGATTAAATACCTGAATGTAAAAGGCTAAACAATAAAGCTTCGGAAGATAACGTATGAGAATGTCTTCTTGACCTTGGGGTAGGGAAAGATTTTTTAAAATGGTACACAAGAAGGATTACTCATAAAAGGAGAAGGTTGATAAATGTGACAACATTAAAATTAAGATTTTCTCTTCATTAAAAGACACCATTACAAGACTGATAGGCAAGCCACAGGATGGGGGAGGATATTTGCAATTCATATATCTGACAAAAACCTCTGACTGAAGACATATAAAGAACTTCTACAAATCAATAAGCAAAAGACAGAAAAGCACAGTAGAAAAGTAGGCAAGAGATTTGAACAAGTGTTTCACAAGAGTGCAAATAAATGTTTGGAAAGGGGCTTAATCTAATTAGTAGTCAAGGAAATGGAAAATAAAACCACAAGGAAATACTACGACGTACCCACCAGAATAGCTAAAATTTAAGAATGACAATACTAAGTCTTTGCAAGGATATAGGACAATAGGAACTTTCATACACTACTAGGGGGGAGTATAAGATATAACATTTTCAAAAATAATGTAACATCATCTACCCAAGTAGTTAATTATTTATTTTTAATGACCTTATTGAGATATAATTCACATACTATACAATTCACCCATTTAAAGTGTACAATTCAGTGGGTTTTGGCATATTACATTATTACTGTTTCTGGAACTGTAAGATATAAATAACAAAATTTGCCATTTTAACCATTTTTGAGTATACAATTCAGTGGCATTATTTACACTCACAAGGTTATGTAACCATCATTGTCTATTTCCAACCTTTTTAAAAAGACTTTGTTTTAAAGCAGTTTTAGATTCACAGCAAAACTGAGAGGAAGGTACAGAGATTTCTCATATAGCCCCTGCCCCAACATATGCAGAGCCTCCTCCATAATCAACATGCCCCATAGAGTGGTACGTTTGTTGCAATTGATGAACCTACACTGACACATCATCATCACCCAAAGTCCATAGTTTACATTGGGGTCCACTCTTGGTGTTGTACATTCTATGGGTTTGGACAAATGTATAATGACATGAATCTACCATTACTATATCATACAGAGTGGTTTCACTGTCCTAAAAATCCTCTATGCTCTGCCTATTCATTCCCACCCCTCCCCCAATCCCTAGCAACTACTGATCTCTTTACTGTCTCCATAGTTTTGCCTTTACAAGAATGCCATAGTGTTGGAATCATACAGTATGTAGCCTTTTCAAATTGGCTTCTTTCACTTAATGAATATGGTAATATGGATTTAAGATTCCTCCATGTCTTTTCATTGCTTGCTACCTCATTTCTTTTTAGTGCTTAATATTATTCCATTGTTGGGATGTACCACAGTTTATCCATTCATCTACTAAAGGACATATTGGTTGTTTCCAAGTTTTGGCAATTATGAATAAAGCTGCTATAAACATTCATGCACAGGTTTTTGTGTGTACATAAGTTTTCAACTCCCTTGAATAAATACCAAGGAGTATGATTGCTGGATCGTGTGGTAAGAGTATGTTTAGTTTTGTAAGAAATTGCCAAACTGTATTCCAAAGTGGCTGTACCATTTTGCATTCCCACTAGCAATAAATGAGAGTTCCTGCTGCTCCACATCCTTGTCAGCACTTGGTGTTATCAGGTTCTGGATTCTGGCCATTCTTTTTATTTTCATTTTTTAATTTAATTTAATTTAATTTTTTTATTGAAGTATAGTTGATTTACAATGTTTCAGGTGTACAGCAAAGTGATTCAGTTATATGTGTGTGTGTGTGTATATATATGTATATATATATATATATATATATATATATATATACATATATATATTCTTTTTCACATTCTTTTCCATTATAGGTCATTACAGGATATTGAATATATTTCCCTGTGCTATACAGTAGGTCCTTGTTGTTTATTTGATATATAGTAGTGTATATCTGTTATTCCCATACTCCTAATTTATCCTTCCCCTTCCCCTTTCCCCCTTGGTAACCATAAGTTTGTTTTCTATGTCTGTGAGTCTATTTCTGTTTTGTAAATAAGTTTATTTGTATCATTTTTTTTTTTTTAGATTCCACATATAAGCGATATCATATGATATTACTCTTTCTCTGATTCTGGCCATTCTAATGGGTGTATGGTGGTATCTTGTTCTTTTAATTTGCATTTTCATGGTGACATATGATATGGAGCATCTTTTCAAATGCTTATTTGCCATCTGTACATCTTTGGTGAGTTGTCTGTTGAGGTCTTTGGCTCATTTTTTAAGCTGGTTGTTGATTTTCTTATTGTTGAGTTTTGAGTTCTCTGTATATTTTTGCATAACAGTTCTTTATCAGATGTGTTTTTTTGTAAATATTTTCTCCCAGTCTGCAGCTTGTCTTATCATTCCCTTCACATTGTCTTTTGCAGAGCAGATGTTTGTGATTTTAGTGAAGTCCAGCTTATCAATTATTTCTTTCATGAACTGTGCCTTTGATATTATATCTAAAAAGGCATTGCCATGCCCAAGGTCATAATAAAACTCTTTCATCACACCAAACCGAAACTCCGTACCTATTTAGCACTGATTCTCCATTCTTCCATCTCCTTAGCCCCGGATGACCTCTATACTACTTTCTGCGTCTATGAATTTGCCTGTTCTAGATATGTCATATAAGTAGAATCATACAATATTTGTCCTTTTGTGTCTGGCTTATTTCATTTAGCATAGTGTTTTCAAGACTTATCCATGTTGTAGCAGGTATCAGAATTTAATTCCTTTGTACAACTGAATAATATTCCATTGTATAGATATACCAAATATTATTTATCCCTTAATCCATTGGTAGACACTTGTGTTGTTTCCAACTTTTGGTTATGGTGAATATGTGCTGTGAACGTTGTAGCACAATGTCGGCATACTCTATTTGAGTCCTTGCTTTTAATTCCTTTGGGTATGTAGCCAGGAGTGGAATTGCTGGGTCACATGAGTACATTAATGTTTCAAGCACTTTTTACATGCTTTACATTTCACAATGAAAAGGAAAGCGAGAGGGGTGAGAAGAGAAAAAGAAGACAACAAGCATAGACAAGTCTTGAATAATTTGCTCCTCAAGGAAGCAGAGAAATGGGGTGGTAGCTGTAAGAGGAAGCAGGCTCAGGGGAAAGTTCTTTAGGATGGGAAAGATCAGAAACGTTTGTATGCTAATGAGAGTGATGTAGTGATGGAAGAATAATTAATGCAGCAGAAATAAAGAAGAGAAGCCCCATCCTTGTGTGGATGAGAGAGCGTGGTGTTGGCTTGAGCCAGGAGCAGGGGATGGTCCATCCCAAGCGGCAGGGCCAATGCTGCAGACGTGGTCGCAAGGGCGATGTGGTGGAGGCCACACAAGTCCTCTTGCATTGCTTCAGTCTGCCCCATGAGCCGGGAAGCAAGGCCATCGGCTTTGAGTGAGGACGTCAGAGGAAGTATTAGAGATGGGAGGACAGCGCAGGAGGTGGGACCTTGTTACCTAGGAAAGTAGGAGGGCGGATGGACTGGGGAAGTATGGGATGATTGCTGGGCAGCATTTAGGGCGCAAATGAAGTTCATGGTCATTAACTTAGAGTGGGTCCGGTCAGCCTGCTTGGAAGTTTTCTCCACGTGGGTGCAGCCAGAATAGGTGTAGAGCTGCGTGTGACTGTGGTTTGGTGTGGTGAGCACCATGAGGCCAGAGAGAGGTAGAAGCTGAGGGTTCTGCCCGGGAATGATTGGAATCATCAGTCATGGCATCTGAACAGTGCAAGGAGGGGACAGGGACCATCCAGCGGAGGAGGGACAGTGGAAAGGTGGAGGGTCAATGACAATGGAAGTCAGGAGGCCTTAGTCAGAAAGAAGGATGCATGACGTTGACTTGAAGGAGGAGCTGCAGTTTTCGGGGATAAGGCCTAATGTTCGGCTGGGGCAGTGAGGGAGGATGGGGACAAGAGCAGTGGAGGCAAGGAGGTCAGAAAATGGGGAGGCCAGGCTGGTGGAAGGTTCATCTACCCGTAGATGGACCTGGCTCCCTCTTGAATGAACACCCGTTTCCCCAGACTGTCTTCAACGGCATCAACAGAGGTTAAGGGGAAGACCTGTGTATTTTGCCTCCCCTAGTAGGGGTTAGAGGGGGCTATGAGCCTGGGGCAAAGATCACACACGCTACCCCCACCTCCCAGCCCCCCCCGCCCCAGTCTTCTACTCCACTCTCGTCACCAGGGATCAAGAGGGGCCATCGAGGGTCACGTATTTATTGAGCACCACTGATACCTACTGTTTATTTACTATGTGGCAGGCATGGTGCTGAGTACTTTACATTTCTACTCTCATTTAACCCTTTTAATAACAGTGAGGAAAATATGGTTCATTTGCCCATTTTACAGCTGAGAAAATGCAGACTCAGAAGATTTAAACCCTGGTCTGCTGATTCCAGCATCTGAAAACTTGAATCTGCTGGCTGCCCTGGTGGGCGATCTGGAGATGAACCAGCTCCAGCCCCTGATCTCAGGCGTGGAAACAAGTCATTGAACTCCGCTCTGCACGTTTATTCTTTCGCTCCACGTCCACCAGGGCCTCCTCTCCCTTCCTGTATGTCCAGATCCCACTTTCTCCCTGTCCCTGAAACTAGGGTAACCCATGTCCAGTTATGCCCCGGACTGAGGGTTTCCTGGGCTGGGAGACTTTGAGCGATAAAATCTGAAATGGGGACATTTCTGGGCAAGCTGGGATGGTTCAGTCTCCCTGGCTGCGGCTCACTCTCTGGCCGCTCCCCTCCCCCCCTTTTTTTTCTTCTCCAGTGGTTTTGAAACTGCAGAACTCAGATTGGGACTTGAACCCACTATCTTTTAATTGAGATCACACACCTGGCCCCAGGACTTGCTGAAGTTCAGGTTCTTTATGTCTCAGTGCAGAAGGAATTCAGTGAAAGGCCAAGTGATAGGTAAGAAGTAGATTTATTGAGAGAGATACACACTCCATAGACAGAGTGTGGGCCGTCTCAGAAGTCGAGAGCGGCCCCGAAATATGGGGTGCTTAGTTTTTATGGGCTGGGTAATTTCACAGGCTAATAAGTGGGAGGATTATTCCAACTATTTTGGGGATGGGGTGGGGATTTCCAGAAACAGGGCCACCGCCCACTTTTTGGCCTTTCATGGTTGGCCTTGAAACTGTCATGGTGCCTGTGGGCGTGTCACTTAGCGTATGCTAATATATTACAATGAGCATATAATGAGGCTCAAGGTCCACTGGAAGTCGATTCTTCTGCCATCTTGGACCTAGCTGTTTCTAACCAGTTTATGTCGTATCCTCAAGGGCTATGTCATTTTTTTTAAAGGTTGTGCCCTGCCCCCTTCCCTCCTGTTTCAGTTTTGCTCATTTCGTGCATGGCATTTGCTTGCCCTCCACTCTCTCCTTGGGGGCCACGAGTGCTTCCAGGCACCCTTTGGGAGCCCAGCACCCTGGCAGGAGGAGACTAGAAGCGCAGTGAGGGCCTAGAATGGGCATTTCTTGAGCAGGGTCCATAAATGCCCTTTGGGTGCCCATAGTCGACCTGAATATCACCCCCAAACAGACACATCAATGAGCTAGAACATTCTGGGCTCAGCCGACACCTGGGGAGAAAAAAAAGGGCAATCTCTCAGGCAGTTTCCCCATTCAACTCATTCATTCATTCATCAAATGCTTATTGAGCACCTACTATGTGCCAAGTTCTGCTCCAGGCAGCAGTGAACAAGCCAGGTAGAATCCCTGGCTTCTGTTCCCTGGTTTTCCCAAAGCATTTGTCTCCCTGCCTGTCTCCTCAGTTAAAAAAAAAAAATGGCAGTGCCCAAGTCTTCCATATCCTTCAATTCCCAACACCTAGTATGGGATCTGTTACAGACATGAGGTTCCATAAATGTTACATGAATGGCTGTTTGAATGAATGATTGAATGAATGAATGAATGAGTGATGTAAGGTTCTCACATTAATGCCTGAAGTTCCATTCTGAGAGGTCCACTAACTTTGATAAGTTCTCTCCATGTTGAAGGTGGGTGTCCACAGGAGGGATAGTGAGAAAGTGACAGCTGACACAAGAGTGTGGGTCTGGGAGGGGCTGAGGTGCAATGTCAAAGCGAAGGGGACTTCAGGGAAGCCTAGCGGGGCTGGACTTGCATGCAGATCCCAGTCCCCCACCCCCTTGGAGGGTTGTTCTAAGGATCCTCTAGGGCAGTGGTTCCCAGAGAGGTCTCCAGACCATCCGCATCACCTGGGAACTGGTTAGAAATGCAAACTCTCGGGCAGCCCCAGACGGGCTGACTCAGAAACCCAATGGCTTTAACAAGCCTCTAGGGGATTCTGATGTGCTCAGAAGTTTGCGAAACACTGTGCTGGGTCAGCACTGGAAGAAAACCTTTGTAAGCGAGAAATTCTTTCTCTGCCCAGAGCACAGAATCAGGGGAGCGGGTTTCAGGCCTGCCCGCTGGGTGCACAGTAGAATCACCTGGCCTCTTCCCAGACCAATTACATCAGACTCCTTGAGGGTGGGGGAGGCAGGCATCAGCAGCTTTTAAAGCTCCCCAGCTGACTCCAAGCGCAGCCAGGTGGCCTATCAGAAGCCCCTAGAGGGCTTGTTAAAGCACAGCGTGCCAGCCCCACCCCCAGAGCACCCGATTCCCTAGGTGTGGGCCGGGGCCTGGGGAATTCGAATTTCGAACAAGCTGCCAGGTGATGCACATTGTGAGATCCACTGCCCAGAGGGTTTAGATCAGAATAGAGATGTGTGGGAGGTGAGGGGGTTTGGGGAGAAATCCCAGCTTTCTCCCCGCCCTTCCCTCCCCCCCGCACTGAATTAAACATAGGACAGCTTGGTCTGAACTTTGCTTGTACGTGTATTTTCATTACACTCTGTCTGCGGGGGAGGGATGAGGTTGGTTGACATTTGTGGAGTAGCTGAATTGTGGTGTGAGCCACCCTCAGAGAAAGCAGGGATAATCGCCACCATCTCGGGAGATGCCCAGGAAAATCAGTGAAGAGGAGCCGCCTTGACTAGGGTCTCTAGGGCAGCGTGTGGAAAAACCTCCCTGACTCCCTTACCACCATCCCGGCCCTGGCCTCCCTGCCAGCGTTCTCTTAGGAGCAGATGCTTTCTTTTGTGATTTGATTCCACTGCCGCTTGCTCCCAAGCTCCCCTAGTCGGGAGGGGGAATAGGGAGCCAAGAGACTCCCTATTTGGTGGGTTTTTCAGTCACTCTGAGCTCATTCATTCATTCATTCAACAAATGTACATGACAGCTCTCCGGAGGGTACAGGGAGTTGTGTCTGTTTTGAGTTTCCTGCACCGAATGAAATAAAGCACTGCCAATACCGACGGAGGCTTCCTGAGCGCATCTCCCGTCTCTACTCCAGAGGTAACCAGCAAATGGAACTTGATGACCGTCATTTCTATACACGTCTTTATGTTTTTATGACCTCGCTGTGTATCGCTACGTAAAGTTCGGTGGTGTGCCTAGAAAACCTTTGTACCTGCCTGTCATCCTGCTCTCTGGCTACGGGCTGGTCTTGGCTCAGCCGTGTGTTGGTGAGGCTCCCGTCGTTGGCATCTGGGTCCTGCCTCGGGCGTGTTCCCTGCTGTTTGGCTTGCACAGTACGAGGGCAGCACAAGGAATTGATCTACTGCTAAACCCGGCCCGTGGGTATCTCACTGAATCCTCAGAGTAACCCTACGAGGTAAGTACTATTATTAACCATACTTTGCAGATGAGGAAGCTAAGTGTGGTCCACGCACAGCTGGTGCGTGTTGGGGCCTGATTCCCACCTGCGCCTGGACACCCCCCCTCGGCGGGGCCTTGGTTTTCCCCATCCCTCTTTGGGGAATCTGGGTACTTGCTCAGCATCACCTTTCACCCACTTCCGTGGCTGTGGGATCGCTCCCAGTCCCCCGCCCCCTGAAGGCACTGCTTAAAGGGTGCGGTGAGGCACTATCTCATTCCTGGGCAGCGCCCTTGGGGGAGGCTGGTCTTCGAGGGGGATGCCTGTGACCCCAGGAGGCCCAAGGGAGGAGACCCAGAGCCCGGGCAGCTCTGGGCCTCGGTTGCCAGACCTTGATCCTCGTGCTACTCTCAGCTGGGACTTCCAAGGCCCATCTGCCTACAAGGCCAGGAGGCAGCAGTCAGCAGGAGGAGGCCAGGGCTGCGCAGGGAGCAGGAAGGCTGTCCCTGGGGAAGGCCTGCCTCTGCCTTCAGCTATGTGACCTTGGGCAAGTCACTTCCTTTCTTGACCTCAACTTTCTCATCTGCAAGATGGGGCCTCCACTTTCATGTCTGAGGTTCACGTCTCACGTCCCTTCCAGCTCTAAAAACTTCTTGGTGTCCTGAGCTGCTACAGAGATGGAAGGGGAGGCTCTGGGGTGAGCTCACAGGGTTTGAAGGTGAGGGGCTCCTACTGGGAGGCGGGGGCTTTGCTGCCCTATTGCTAAAGCGACTGAATGATTTCTTCTTAAATGGAAGAAATCCCCTTGTCTTTTTTGGATAATCGTCTGTCAGGGGAGGTCCAGGGCAGGGAATCCAGGAGCCAGGGCGGCCGGCCATGCTGTGTAACTCGGAACCGCTAGTACTCACGTCGTGATGAATCAGTAGAACTCAGTGCTTTAATCACAATAAGAGGAGACAGCCCCGTGAACAGGGACGCCTGGGCAGACAGATGGAGCCCGCAGCAAAGGCGGACGAGGCCCAGGCCCGGGCTGACCGCCTCGCCTCAGGTGGGCCCGGAGGGAGAGATGGAAGGAGGGGCCGAGCCCCGCCCCCGCTGCTCCGGGCAGCATCACGCGGAAAGCTGTTCCTCTTACAGGGAGGGGCCACCCTCCCCACGTGTACAGGCTTACCCCGCTGACCCCCATGCAGCTGCCGGAGCGTGGCGCCCTCAGAGTGAATTAGCTGCTCATCTTTTCTCCTTGACCGTGGCCTGCATGACAGCAAACCACGTCGACCTGTCACCGCGGCATCCGGCATCCCAGCCCAGAGCCTGAGTGAGTGCGCGCCTCGCTAACATCTGATGAACGCTCCGATCTTCCCTGTACAACAACCCGCAGGGGTGGGGACGGCAGTTGGTTGTCGTTTTCCAGATGAAATGGGGGCTTAGAGAGTTACTGGCTCAGGTCTGGTGGCCAGATGGGGACAAAGCAGGTCACCAGCCCTGATAAATGACCCTGCCTCTCCTGAGACTCACGAGAAGTGCTTTAAACAGCCCCACGGCAGCATTTGCCCACGGTGGCTATAGTATTAGGGTAGGTGGCATTGGTCAAGGTAGCTGGGGAATGTTTGGGGGATTTTGAAGTGTGTGTGTGTGTGTGTGTGTGTGTATATGTGTAGTGTGTATGTGCATGTATATGTAGTATGCGTATGTAGTGTGTGCACATGTATGTGGTGGTACGTGTGTGTTTCCCAAGAAGGCTTTTCCTCCTTTTCCTTCCCCTTCACTACTCCACGGGCTCTGAGGATCGTGGCTGAGAGTTTGTTTCCCAAAACTTAAGGTGGTTGAAGAAATTCTCTCAGTGCCCTGAGGGAGCTTTTATTTTTTTTTAATTTATTTTTATTTTTTCATTAAAACATTTTATTAAACTATAGTTGATTTACAATATTGTGTTTCAGGTGTACAGCTTCAGATTCTTTTCCATTATAGGTTATTACAAGATATTGAATATAGTTCCCTGTACTATACACTAAATCCTTGTTGTTTATCTATTTTATTTATAGTAGTGTGTATCCCATACTTTTAATTTATCTCCCCCTCTTTCCCCTTTGGTAACCATAAGTTTGTTTTCTATGTCTGTGAGTCTATTTCTGTTTTGTAAATAAGTCTGTTTGTATCATTTTTTAAGATTCTACATATAAGTGATATCATAATATTTGTCTTTCTCTGCCTGACTGACCTCACTTAGCATGATAATATCTAGGTCCATCCATGTTGCTGCACATGGTATTGGTTCATTCTTTTTTATGGCTGAGTAATATTCCATTGTATATATATACCCCATCTTCTTTATCCATTCATCTGTCAATGGACATTTAGTTTGCTTCCATGTCTTGGCTATTGTAAATAGGGCTGCTATGAGCATTGGGGTGCATGTGTCTTTTTGAATTAGGGTTTTCTCTGGATATATGCCCAGGAGTGGGATTGCTGGATCATATGGTAGCTCTATTTTAGTTTTTTAAGGAACCTCCAGACTGCTTACCATAGTGGTTGCACCAACTTACATTCCCACCAACAGTGTAGGAGGGTTCCCTTTTCTCCACACCCTCTCCGAGGGAGCTTTTAGAAGCCAGTGCAAGGGTGAAGCACCAGGGAGAAGCAAAGAGGAAAGTGCGGCCCCCCAGTGCTCCTGGCTGGGAGAGCTGGGCCCTTGAGAGAGATGAGAGAGAAGCCTGTGTGTCTAAGAGCTTCAGGATCAAGGCCTGTATGTTGGTTAATTGTAGGTGTCAACTTGGCTGGGCCACAGTATGCCCAGATATGTGGTCAAACATTATTCTGGGTTTTTCTTTGAGGGCGTTTCTGGATGAGATTAACATTTAAATTGGTGGACTTTGAGTAAAGCAGATTTCCCTTCCTAATATGGGTGGGCCTCATTCAATCAGCTGAAGGCCTGAATAGAACAAAAGATTGGCCTCTCCTGAGCAAGACAGAATTCTCCCAGCAGACGGCCTTTGGACTTCATCTGCACCATCAGCTCTTTGTGTGTCTCTGGCCTGCTGGGCCACCCTGAAGATTTTGGACTTGCTAGCCCCCATAATCTCATGATCTTATGAGCCAATTCCTTATGATCAATCAATCTATATATATATGCATATGCACACACACATACACACACACACATATATATATATACCACACATCATATTGGCTCTGTTTCTCTGGAGGAAGCCTGACTAATACAGCCTGCTTCCTGCCAGAGCCTAGGTTGGCTCCAACATCCATGCCCCATGGCAGGAGGGAACTTAAAACCTTTCCCCAAGCCACAGTTTTTCTGTAGCCTTGGAATTGGAGCAGCCCTCACCAAACTGAGCCCTTATGCCCATATAGCAGGAGGGAACTTAAAACCTTTCCCCAAGCCACAGTTTTTCTGTAGCCTTGGAATTGGAGCAGCCCTCACCAAACTGAGCAGCTGGTCGTCCTCTCTGAGCCCTCCCTCTTACTACATCACCTGCCAGCTTGGCCCTGAGGCTTCAGAGCCTCCTGTTCTGCCCACCCTGCTGGACCCAGATGTTAGCACAAGGCACAGCTCTTCCCTGTGCCCTGGGAGCCCAGCCTCTTCCTTTTTGCCAGGGAGCCTTTGAAGACATGGAAGGGCATTCTCTCTGGACATCCAGGGCCCAGTCACCCTCGGTTTTAGTCTGCTTGGGGTGCTATAACAAAATACCATAGACTGGGTGCCTTAACAGAAATATATTTCTCACGGCTCTGGAGACTAGAAGTCTGAGATCAGGGTGCCAACATGGATGGGTTCCTAGTGAGGGCTCTCTTCCTGGCTTATGGATGGCTGCTTTCTCCCTGTGTCCTCACATGGTGGGGCAGGGAGCTAGAGGAAGCTCTCTGGTGTCTCTTCTTATAAGGGCACCAATCCTATTGAACCAGGGCACCACCCTCATCATCTCATTTAACCTTAATGACCTTATAGGCCCTTTCTTCAAATAGTTACACTGGGGGTTAGGGCTTCAACATGCGGGTTTGGAGGGGGACATGATTCAGTCCATAGCACCCTTGCAGATGAGTTCCTTCCCTTGAAAGCTCCTGTCTGGTCATCGACTAACAAGGATGAGCTCCCAGGGCTCTCACCTGGAGACACAGGAAATACCTTGAAAGGTGATCTGGGTACTTTATGCTAAAACCACTTGTAAAGCCCTAGTAAGCCCAGTCTGTCTCAGCTCCCACCCAGGGTTGCCCTCATCAGTCACACTTGTAGGACCCACCCTGGTGGCAGGTAAATCATTGGGTACCTGGTAGGTGCTGTGAAGGCCCAATGCAGGACTGGGGTTGGGGGTCAGGCTTAGGTCAGGGGTGGTTTTGTCAAGGGACTCAAGGTTCACACTAAGTCAAGGAGGAGTAAAACTGTGTGTGTGTGAGAGAGAGAGAGAGAGAGGGAGAGAGGGAGAGAGAGAGAGTGTATTTGTGGTAGAGGAGGGTGAGCTACCTGTACACAGACTCTTTAAAAGTGTTTTATGATGGATCTTTGTCCATGGGGCATTTTTCTTCCTAAGCTTTTCTGCTTGCTGGCTGAAACTTCTGGGTAGAGTTTCCAAAGGAAATACAGGATGCCCAGTTAAATGAGAATTTCAGATAAACAACAAATAATATTTTCAGTCTAAGTATGCCCCATGTAATATTTGGGGGTATGGTTCTACTAAAAAAATTCTTCATTCTTTCTTTGGAATTCCAGCATAACTGGGTGCCCTGTATTTTTATTTGCTAAATCTGGCAGCCCTACTGATGAAGGCTGGGTAGGCTACATGCAGAAATGCAAATTGGGGAGTATTAATAGATCACCGGGCCAGCACTGTGACTTCCGCATCTAGGCAAGCAAGCCCTGGATTGTGGGAGGGGCTATCTGCAGAGACCCGGGGAGGGAAGCCAGTGCAGCTCAGCTCACACCTCCACTGCTGGATGCACCCCCCACCCTCCCCGATCCCGTCTCACTCATTTCAGGGTCTTCACTGCACAGCTCACTTTCCCCAGATGGGCTAGCCTTATCTTGTCTCCAGGTGACCGACGGCTTAAGGCAGGCTGTTTGGACACCTCTTTCCAGCACGGGGGGTTGGTAGACACCCTGGGTCATGTAGTTTCAAAGACAGTGTCAAAGCTGAAGCTTTTGTGGGGATCTCAGCTCATGCTACCTTTTAGGTAGACCCATAATGAGGATAAGTCCAAGGTAAGTCCCCCTTGGACCAAAGGGCATAGGGTATGGCCTCCATGGGCTGGCAGATTGCAGGAGAAAGCACAGGCTCAGCCTTTTGCTGAGTTGGGATAGTCACTTTGCTTCCTCCTAATCTCAGCCTCCCCCTTTTGGGAAGAGATTATGCAAATATCTTCCTTGCACAGCAGTTGTAAGACTTCAGTGGAAATGATATATAAAAAGAGCTTGGCATAGTTTCTAGCTAATGGTGCCAAGAGAAGGTGAGCTGGGACCTCAGTGGTTCCAGGGGCTGATAAAGTGCTTGTCTAAGTCAGCTTGGGCTGACTTCCTTTAACCCTGCCTCCTCACACCAGATAGTGTCATTTCTCTCTTCTTCGAAGTCCCAGATTTCTTGAGAGAGGAGTCTACACCTCCTCACTTCCACTTATGGCACAGCTCACCACAACTGGCGTTGCCTCTTTCCCAACAGAAGGTTGCTAATGACCTTTTTATGACCATGGCCAATGGCTTCCACACAATCCTCTGTCTCCCAGAATAGATAGCTGTTGTAGACACTCATTGCTTACTCACCTAGCTTCCATTCACCCTTCATAATAGCACCTAGATTGTCCTTCCCAGACCCCTTTTCCTCCATTGTCTAGCAACCGTGAGATCTGGGAGGGAATGACCCCTCCAGGGGCGGGTCCAATTGGCCAAAGCCACTCAACCTGATCCTCTCTCTTTTATCACTGTGATTGGTTCAAGGGTGGGCATGGAAAGATGAAAAGAAACAAGGTCCTTGGTGATATCATTAAACTGCTGGATTAAACTTATCCTGAAGCCTATACCAATCATGCACTTTCCAGTTGTGTGAGCCAGTAAGTCTCTTCAAGGTTTACGTTAACATGAGTTGTCTTTTCTGTTACATAAAGGATCCTCACTGACACACGTCTCCAAAGCATTCAATACTGTTGACTATCTTCTGCTTGAGTGTTGGAAAACCCAAATGACCGTGGCTTAAGTGTTTGAAGTTTTGTGGTTTTATTCTGTTTTCTTTGGGTAATAAGAATTCTGAAGGGACTTGGTTGCTAGCATTTAGTCATTTCAGCAGCTCAAAGATGTCGGAGCAATTCTCTCTGCTTTCCCCTCATGATGCCAAGATGGCTTCTGCAGGTGCAGCCATCACATCCATAGTCAAGACGGAAAGAAGGAGGGAGGGCAGGAGAGGCACCTGCACCAGCTGGCTTCTACGAATGTCTCATTGGCCAGCGCTGCATCCCATGGTCGCCACTAGCTGCAAGGGAATCTGGGAAGGCATGGCTTTAGCTTTCTGGACCCTGGAGTAGAGGCAGGTTGGCTAGAGGAGAGTCAGGGTGGAGTTGGAGTGAGCCAACCTAGAGGGTCCTCCTCAAGGCCCCAGGGCTCCTTCACTGAGCCCTCTTCCTCCTCCCACAGCCTCACTGTCGGACTCCCAGGCACCTTCTCTGGACCTCTGCTGTCTTGGACAGGCTTATCAGCTGCTGGAGGACTCCAGATGCCTATCCCTGGGTCCACTCTTTCTCCTGTTTGCTCAGCCATCTGTGCATCCCCTCCACCTGATGTCCCACGGGCGTTTAGCCCTTTACACAACCTCCCTCACATCACAGTTAAGCCTGAAGTCAACATCAGACTTCCCCGATTCTATCAGACTTGCACGGAGTCGGCTGCCATACTCAGCATCCAGGACCCGAGAATTGTGCTGGCACTTGTAATTACGGAAGGAAGGACAGCTACCTTCTAGAGCCTCACCGTTGGAGGAGAGGCAAGTTGGGGGAGGGCTGGTGCATCTGGAGGGAGAGAGTTTTGGAAGAAAGTTTGCACTGTCGCCGTGGACTCCATTTCTAGTTTTGACTAAAATTCTTATGAACCCACAGTGTGATTTATTTTTTTTATCCACCTGCCCTCTAGGCTTCGGGGGCCTATAATGATCCCAGGAGCGGGCCTGTGATTTCCCAAGGCCTAGCCGGACCTTGTGGCCTCAGATGGTCCCCAGCCTCCAGGGGGTGTGAGGGTAGCTGGCAGTATATCCCTGACCTTCCCTGACCTTGCTCGGAAAGTAGCACAAAGTAAGCACACAGATGTGTTAAAAGAAAGGCAAGGGAAGGGAGGGGGGGTGGGCGGGGGGAGAGAGAGAGAGAGAGAGACACATGGCTGGGAGCGTGAGCAGCCCAGGGCTTGCGGGGCTGTCTTTCTCTGTCTGTAACCTCAGGTCACCTCCTTCTGTGGGCCTCAATTTCCTCTTCAGCAAAAGAAGGCCTGGATCAGATCACTCTCCAGGCCTCTTCTAGTCGTGACATTCTGTGATTTTCTAATTTCCTTCAGACTCCGGGGGCCTGCAGACCCCATGCTAATGTGGATGAATAAAACATAGGCATATCCTAAAGCTCTAAATATCGCAAGTATTTGCTTTGGATTTGTTCTCACTTAACTGCGTGGTAAGCAGTGTCCAGCTGGGGCTCCGCAGCCTCCCGTTTGGATTGTTCGATGGTGGCCGGGCTCCCTGAGGAGGCCGATGGCGAGTGGCAGCCTCAACCGCAAACCCACCTCATCAGTTCCCCTGCCCTGTGGCCCTCCAGGCCCTGGTCCCACCACCTGGGGGACATTTCCTTCAGATGTCTGCACTGGCACCTTCACGCGTTACCTGTCTACCGGGATCCACGCTGGGAGGCAGCCTGTCGCCCACTGCAGTGAGACCCTTCAGGCGGTCAACAGTGGCCCTCCGTAGGCCGCATATCCTATGTCTCGTCTGTGGGAACTCAACAGATATAATTGGGTTTCTTATTTTTAAGTTTGTTTTTAAATTACTTTTTAGAGCAGTTTTAGGTTTACAGAAAATACAGAGTTCCCATGTCTCCCTTTCCCCTCCCCCCCACTTTCCCCTCCCCCCCACTTTCCCCGGTCATTAACATCTTGCATTAGTTGTGGTACCTTTATTACAACTGATGAGCCAATATTGGCCCATTATTATTTACTGAAGTCCATGATTTACATTAGGGTTCACTCTCGGTGTTTCACATTCTATGGGTTTTGCCAAATGCATGATGTCATGTATCCACCATTACGGTATCATATGGAACAATTTCACTGCCCTAAACACCCCCTGTGCTCCATCCATTCATCCCTTCCTGCTTCCCTGCCCACAACCCCTGGCAACCACTGATTTTTTTTTTTTTGAGTTTTTTTTTTTTAATTGAACTATAGTTCATTTACAATGTTGTGTTAGTTTCAGGTGTACAGCAAAGTGATTCAGTTATACATATATGTATATATTCCTTTATATATGTATATATACACATATATATTCGTTTTCAGATTCTTTCCATTATAGGTTATTACAAGGTATCAAGTATAGTTCCCTGTGCTATACGGTAGATGCTTGTTGTTTGTCTCTTTTATGTATAGTAGCGTGTGTCTGTTAATCCCAAACTCCTAACTTATACCCCCTGTTTTGCCTTTGGTGACCATAAGTTTGTTTTCTATGTCTGTGAGTCTGTTTCTGTTCTATAAATAAGTTCATTTGCATCATTTTTTTTTGATTCCACATATAAGTGATATCATATGATATTTGTCTTTCTCTGTCTGACTTCACTTAGTATGATAATCTCTAGGTTCATCCATGTTGCTGTAAATGGCAATATTTCATTCTTTTTTATGGCTGAGTAATATTCCATATTACTCCATATGGTGTATATATATACCACATCTTCTTTATCCATTCATTTGTTGGTGGGCACTTGGGTTGTTTCCATGTCTTGGCTATTGTAAATAGTGCTGCTATGAATATTGGTGTGCATGTATCTTTTCAAATTAGAGTTTTTGTCTTTTCCGGACATATGCCCAGGAGTGGGACTGCAGGGTCATATGGTAGCTCTATTTTTAGTTTTTTAAGGAACCTCCATACTGTTCTCCATAATGGCTGCACCAATTTACATTCCCACCAACTCAACCACAGATCTTTTTACTCTATAGTTTTGTCTTTCCCAGAATGTCATGTAGTTGGAATCATACAGCATGTAGCCTTTTTAGACTGAGTTCTTTCACTCCTAGCAGTATGCATTTAAGGTTCCTCCATGTCTTTTTTGTGACTTGATAGCTCATTTCTTTTTATCACTGAATAATATTTCATTGTATGGATGAACCACTCAATAGATGTGATTTTTGATCAATTGGTAGAAAAGACCAAAAGTACAAGATGAACAGCAATCTTCCAAACACAAAGTCTGTAAGAAAGCTAGATTTCAGGATGGTTCTGGGTAATGTACACAGCGTGGCCAACAAAGAAAGTCCAACAACCTGAGAGTTGAATTTTTTTAAAAAATATTTATTTATTTTTTGGCTGCATCGGGTCTTAGTTTCAGTGCGTTTCAGCGCATGGGCTCTTCGTTGTGGTGTGCGGGCTTCTCTCTAGTTGTGGCACCCGGGGTCCAGAGCGCGTGGGCTCTGTAGTTGTCGTATGTGGGCTCTTTTGCCGCACGGCATGTGGGATGTTAGTTCCCCGACCAGGGATCGAACCGGCGTCCCCCGCATTGCAAGACCGATTCTTAACCCCTGGACCACCAGGGAAGTCCCCCTGAGAGTTGAATTTAGAGTATTAGCTACGAGGCAAATTACTTTTATTACAGAAAAGTTCTTTCTTAAATAATTGCATTTAAAACAGGATTCAATTAATTTTTCTACAACATTTTAGGCATGCATTCACACTAGAAATTATCTATACCATGTTAGATATTGTGCAAACAGGGACACTTTGGAGAGTAAAGGGGGATGCTATTAATAATTATGCCCAAACAACAGATGGAAGCCAGGACCATCCCAGATAATATATAGTCTTTCTATTTATGACTAGTATCTGTCTTCTTAAAATAGCTGAGGGGACATAGGATATTTTTGTGTTTCTCCAAAAGTATTTGACGGTGTATGAGTTAAGGTTACACTAGTGGTGGTGACACTTCAAGGAGCAAATCCCAGTTTATTTTTCACTCACATGAAGTCCAAAACACATATTGCTGATTGGTGGGAATGGGAGATTGGGTGGGGGGGTGCTCTGCTCCATGCAGTCATTCAGGGACCCAGGCTGATGGAGCCTTCTGCCATATTCCATATGTGTCTTTCAAGTAGGGTGACCAATCATTGTCTGGGAGTGAGGGGTTTCCTGGGGTGCAGATTTTCAGTGCTAAAACTGGGACAGTTTCTGGCAAACCAGGACTGTTGGCCCTATTTCCTATTTCCAAGGTTGCCCTGAAGATTGACATCCAGCTGATCGGGAGGGGAAGAGAGAGAGTGGAGAATGGCATGGCAGGCTTGTAGGAGCCAGACCACTCGTCACTTCTGCCTGCTTTCTGTTGGCCAGAACAGTCTCATGGCCATACCCAGCTGCAAGAGAGACTGGGAAATGTAGTCTAGCTGTGTGTCCAAAAGAAAAGAGAAATTGGTTTGGTGACGAGCTAGCTGTCTCTGCCATGGAGGGGAAATGAATAATGTCTTGTTTTACTACTAGGCCCTCAGATTGAGATTGAATTCTTTCTTAGCTGGCATATGTCTGGGAGGGGTTAGTGCCCTCCCCCCGCCATCTCCCTTTATAAATTTAAGTCTCATTTGCCTAGCAGTCAACAGAGTCAACTCTGAGTGTCCACATGGCCCAGGCCTCTGCTGATGGGCAGTCTGGAGCACTCTGGGGTTCTGGGGAGGTCAGGGGCATGGACTGTGGAGGTTACACCCGGCAGCCACAGAAACTCACTAGAAGGGAATCAGGTTGCAAAGCAGGGAGGTGCCACATCGGAGGGTCTGGTTGCACTGCAAACTGAAAACTTGTGGTCTGTGAAGCCGCTGTGATACCTTCCAGCACCCATGTTGAGTATACATCTAGCAATGTAATTAGTCTTCAACATGACTGCTTTTTTCCAGGCCAAAACCATCAGTAGATCATTTGGTGCAAGCCGAGCCTTTCCATGGCAGTTAGAACCCTTAACAACCCTTACCTCTCCTAGCATCCTTGAGAAGTGGGTTAAGACTATTAGCCCCAGGCTGGGGGAAGCTACTGTGTGCAGAGTGACACCACATGCTTGACTCGTGCAAGCTCTGTCCTCCCCTGGGTGCCCTTGATGCAGCCAGGGACTTGTCTGGAAGATCGTTTTCAGGTACCTGACTCCAGAGCCTCAGGCACAGGGGATCCCTGCCCTCCCTGGTGAGGGGGAGTTTGGGCCAGAAGCAGAGAAGGAAATGATGCTAATTTCACTCCTTTCCCCTCCTGTGGGAGGCAAGACTGGGAGCCAATGCGGGTGGTTGTCAACAAGACCCCCCAGGACAACCCCAGCTAGAGGGACCTTGGTTTCTGCAGCCCTCACCCAAGAGATCAAGGGCTGGCTCTTCAGAGCCTGGCCTTGTAACCCAGGCCTTTCCTTCCGTAACTCTCTCTTTGGGTCAAAGACTTGGTTGACCACTGTATTCGTTTCCTGTGGCTGATGTAACAAATGACCACAAATTTGGTGGCTTAAATCAATTACCACAAACTTGGTAGCTCACAGTTCTGGAGGCCAGAAGTCTCAAATCAGAATCACTGGGCTGAGATCAAGGCGTCAGCAGGACCGCTCTCCCTTTGGAGGCTCCATGGGAGAATCTGTTCCTTGCCTCTTCCAGCTGCTGGTGGCTGCCAGCTTTCCTTGGCTTGTGCCAGCATCACTCCAGTCTCTGCCTCTGTGATCATGTGGCCTTCTCCTGTCTTCTGTAATCTCTCTCCGCCTCCCTTTTGTAAGGACACTTGTGATAGCTTTTCAGATCCATCCAAGATAATCTCCCCACCTCAAGATCCTTTAATCACACCTGCAAAGTCCTTTTTTCCCATATAAGGTAACATTCCAGGGATTAGGACACTGACATCTTTTTTTTTCTGAAGAGGGCATTATTCCACTTCCCACCGCCGCTATAGCACAGAATACAGTTGACCCTTGAACAAGGCAGGGGTTAGGGACGCCAGCCCTCCCTGCAGTCGAAAAATCCATGTATAACTCTATAGCCGGCTTTCCATATACACGGGTTCCACATCTGTGGATTCAACCAACTGCGGATCGTTTAGTGCTGTTGTGTTTACTATTGAATAAAATCTGCGAATAAGTGGACCCGCGCAATTCAAACTTGTGTTGTTCAACGGTCAACTGTACTTCAAACAGTGTGAGACCCTCTCTGGGTATACATGCTGGTAGTGTTCCGAACGCAAGTTCATGTGCCTATCGCACAGTGAGGCCAAACAAACCAAAATGTCAGTTTGGAGCAGAAGAAGATTTATGGCAGGACCAAGCTAGGAGAATGGGTGGCTTGTGCTCAAGAAAGACATGAACTCCCCAGTGGTTTTCAGGGAAAAGCTTTTATAGGCAAAATTTGGGGGGGAAGGCTGCAGGGTGTGTGACTTTCTTCTGATTGGTTGGTGGTGAGATGACAGGGCGGTGCTCCAGGAATCTTGTGCAGTAGGAGGGGATGGGAAGAAACCACCTGCTCTGTGCCTGATGCTCCTGTTGCAGGAAGGGGGACCCCTTCCAGGGCCCGAGAGTGGGCTCTTGTCTAACACTCGGAAATGAGTCGTCCAAGGAGACACAAGTGCTGACAAAGTAAAAGACTTTGTTGGGAAGGGGCGCCTGGGAGGAGAGCAGTGGGGTAAAGGAACCCAGGAGAACTGCTCTGCCACGTGGCTTGCAGTCTCAGGTTTTATGGTGGTGATGTTAGCTTTCCGGGTTGTCTCTGGCCAATCATCTTGCTTGGTTTGACTCAGGGTCCTTCCTGGTGGTACTGGCATCTCTCAGCCAAGATGGATTCCACTGTGAGAGTTTCTGGGACGTTGGCAGGACATATGGGCTGGCGTCTCCTCCCTCCTTCTTGAGGCCCCTCCCTAATTCTTCTGGGTTAGTTTTACAAGACATACTATGGACTGGCATCTCCTCCCTCCTTTCAGCCCTTCCTGAATTCTCCCGGTTAGTTTTCAGCAGCAGCGCCCCGTTCTTTTTTTTTTTTAATAAATTTATTTATTTATTTTTGGCTGTGTTGGGTCTTTGTTGCTATGCGCGGGCTTTCTCTAGTTGCGGCGAGCGGGGGCTGCTTTTTGTTGCACTGCGCAGGCTTCTCATTGCGGTGGCTTCTCTCGTTGCGGAGCATGGGCTCTAGGCGCGCGGACTTCAGTAGTTGTGGCACGCGGGCTCTAGAGCGCAGGCTCAGTAGTTGTGGCGCACGGGCTTAGTTGCTCCGCGGCATGTGGGATCTTCCCGGACCAGGGCTCGAACCTGTGTCCCTTGCATTGGCAGGCGGATTCTTAACCACTGCGCCACCAGGGAAGTCCCAGCACCACGTTCTTTATCGGGACCTCCTGTTGTGAGACAACTCAGGCATGCGGTTATTGTCGTGCCTGGCCAAGGCGGGCAGTTTCAGTCAACAGCTCCCTAACACTCCTGATCTCATTTAATTCTTCCAGGGCCCTTTGAGTGGGTATTATTAGTTCCACTTGGCACTGTGAGACTCAGAGAGGTTAAGTAACTTACTTAATGTAACACAGTGGGTAGGAGATGAAGCTGGACTTAAACAGGACTGTCTGACTCAAGAGTCCAGGTTTTTCCATGGAAACACAGTTAAGTTCTGGACGGGCTGGACTCAGTTGGAATGCAGAGGACCAAGCACGTTGATCTTCTCGGCTGTGTTGGAGAGTCTAGCCTTTTTGCCTGTGTGATATTCTGATTTATAATAAGAAATGTGTATTTGGTCGTAGTCCCCTTTTCTGGCACAGAACTCCTAAAACCCTTGGAGTTCCCTCGATGCTGAGAGCCATAATGGTGTCTTTTGTTATGTTAATGAAGTGACTTTGAGAAAGCACCTAAGGATGAGGTCTGGTTGCCAGGAGAACCAAGGGAAGGATTAGAGGGTTGGAACTTGCAGTCCCATCCCCTGACCTCTGGGGATGGGAGAGGAGCTGGAGATTGAATCAATGCTCATTGGCCAGTGACTCAATCAATTATGCCTATGTCATGAAGCCTCTAAAAAAACCAAAAAAAAAAGGACAGGGTTTGAAGAGCTTCCAGGTTGGTGAACACGTGGAGGTGTGGGGAGAGCGGTGAGCCCAGAGGGGGCATGGAAGCTCCGCGTCCTTTCCCCACACCTTGCCCTATGCATCAATTCCATCTGGCTGTTCCTGAGTTGTAGCCTTTTAAAATAAACTGGTGATCTAGTTAAGTAAAATGTTTCTCTAAATTCTGTGAGGTGCTCTAGCAAATTAATCGAATCTGAGGAGGAGGTCATGGGAACCTCCAGTCGACAGCCAGTTGGTCAGAAGCACAGGTGAGAACCTGGACTTGTGACTGGTGTGTGAAGTTGGGGCCGGGGGGGCAGTTTTGTAGGACTGAGCCCTTAACCTGTGGGATCTGAAGTTCTCTCTGGGTACATAGTGTCAGAATTGGGTTGAATTATAGGACACCCAGCTGGTGTCCGGAGCACTGCTTCGTGGTGTGAGGAAGCCCCCAACCCCACAAACACGTTGGAAATTGGGTCCAGGAACCCAAAAGAGTTGGTGTCAGGGAAGTGGGATTTGCTAGAATGGCCCTCGCTCACTGAAACCTGTAGTTTGGGAAGAGAAGGGATGACAGGGTGGAGGTTGAGGAACCTTTGATTCTTAAGTGGCCACGTGGTCACCCATGCTTTGGGGCAGCAGCTCTGCTGCAATCAGTTACTAAAGATGGATCCAGCTCCGAGGAAGCTGGTTCACCGGATGCATAGGGAAGTGCAAACTAATAAGAAAAAGGCCAAACATCCTATTCCCTTGGTTGTTGTTATCTGTAGTTGCAAAAGTAAAAGTGAACGCTGGGTCTGACTTTGATGCTAGACCGAGCTCAGATTTCAGTGAGTCTGAGCTTGGCACTAGCCTCACAGCCGTCTCCCAAGGTAAGAATCAGAGTGGGGGAAGGACAAGCTCAAGAAACTATTGAGACCAGGGGGTACAGTGTGAAGGAACTGTGAACTAATTTAGGAGGAGCATCTTTGGTTTAGGTTGGTTTGGGTTGATGCAGGACCTGTGGCTCGCCATGGAGCTGTCACAGGTGGCTGGCTGCTACCCAGACACATGGGAGGTTATTCCCAAGGGAACAGCCAGCCTGGTGGACTGGGTAAAAGCCACTGCACGGTCTACTTTTGCTGGGGTGGGGGTTGTCCTTCACCCCTGTGAATGCCGAGTGGAACACACAGAGTGAAGCAGCTGATCTGCTTTGTAAGCGAGCCATCTGGACCGGCTTTATGATGACCGGGGTATTCACCGGCTGAATATGCCCATTACCCAGATCAAGGTCAGTGCTGTGGTTAAGGGGATATTTTTCACATGCGCACCCCCTCATTGTTAACAAAACCGAGAAACAGTTTAGGAAGTCTTGTCGAATTTGGTGTCCCAGCTCCCCCGCCCCCAAGTAGGTCTTACAGATGCCAATCGAAACATTGGTTAATTAACAACAGAATGGGGAGAGGCTGAGGGCAGAGTCAAGGGACTCTTCCCAACAAGGTGGAAATTTTAAACGGTTATTAAGAAATAAGGTGAATAAGCAAATAAGGTGAATAAGCAAATATTGACAGGGGCGAAACAAAGAGGAAAAGCCCCAGCACGGTGGAAATCTTTAGATGGAAATCTTTAGAATCTTTAGATGTGATGAATAAAACCAGACATTGGTGGGGTTAAAACAAAGATTTTAACACAGCACTACCTAAGGTTGAGTGGGCCAAAAGACCCCCTGCTGGTCCCCCAACATTAAACAAGTCTGCCCTATATGCCCCAGTCTGGAGAAATTTAAAAGCTGGAAGGCAGAGATTACGATGAGAAATCGGACCAGCAATCACTTGCAGCGGCACTTAGGCAGGTTAATCAAGATAAGGATTGACAAAAGGGCCAGGGTTCCTTATTTCGACTGCTCACTGGGTACCCAAAGCCTTTTGCACAAGAGTCAGTAAAATGGTCAGGGGTGGAGAAGAGGTTTCTAGGACCCTTAATACGGAAATCCCATGGACCCGTTGATGAAGACCTCACTCGAGCTACAACCAGATAGAGAGGATATAGAAATGTAAGGGTGGATAAGATGATGAAAGTTGGAATGTTTAAGCTGATGTTATGTAAAGAAGTTGAATGTTTTATGGGAATGGCTATTATGTCTGGCTGGGGAACACTTCCCCTCCCTAGTGCTGTAAAATCCAAACCTGTGGATGAAGTCTTAACAGAGGTTACATTTAGGAACGTAATTGATGGTGGAATTAAGGTAAATGTTTGTAGGAGAATTGGTATTTTGGAACAGGCTTTATGTGAAGTGGTGGTATCTCTTTTACCTGATTGTGTCATGGGGACGGACATTGTATCTGACTGGGGAATGTTCCCCCCACCGAGGATTGTAAAACAGAAGGCACGTAACTCCACTCCTCGAGCAATATTAATGGCACTTGCTAAATGGGAACCAGTAAGACTGCCTGAGCCCACACAGCGTGGAATAGAAGCTGGAGTGCCAGTAGGGACAAATCCTCTGTGCCATAGCCCTACGTGCAGCGTAGACTGGGACTTATGGCAAGAGCCCATGAGGACTCCCGGCAAAAACAGGGACTTGGAACTAGAGAGTTCCCATCTGAGGGCTATTTACTACCTTGCAATCAGGCATTAATTGAAGCTACCCCTATGACTGAAGGATATAAAATGATCTTGAAACCGGAAATACCCACAATGTCTCGGGTAATGTCAGAAACACTCTAATGGGGATGGAGTGCCCAGAAGAGTTCTAGAACAATATGGAAATGGGTTACACAGGATCTTGTTATTGGGAGAATGCAAGGAGGAGATAGGAGCAGGAAGCCTCTCTTCTCCTGGGATTGACTCTGGAACTGTGTGAGGAGCTGCTGGATTCTGTCATCACTTGGACAGTGCCCTGTAAACAGTTCTCAACAGACAAAGAGCTGCTTGGTTTGTGGACAGCAGTTCCACAGTAAATGGACAACGTCCTCGATCGAAGAAGGTAAAAACAAATCAGCTTGGTGGGCTGAATTGCATGCTGATTTCCTAGCAGTGATGGAAGAATTGAGCAGTGGTAAAGCCCCTGTGTTTGGGTTTTTACTGACTCATGGGCAGCGGCCAATGGCCTGGCCATACAGTCAGACAGAGGGCAATGGAAACCTGGCCTATTAAAGGGATGCCCATATGGAAATCACTATGGGAATTTGAGGGGTGCATTAAAGGAGGACATGTCGATGCTCGTCGGAAGAACCCCCTTCCAGGTTTGGGAGGTGACTGGAATCAACAAGCAGATATTCATCCCTGTGTGCTCGCTGGAGGTGGCCACCTGGGTCTATGAGATGAGTGGACGTGGGGACGCTGCAGCAACACAGCGATGGTCTGGATCTCCATGAAGTCCTCTTGTTCCCTCAGAGGCGCAAGATGCCAATAAGAGCTGTTCTGTCAGCAAGAGAGACAGAGAGTGCAGAGGGCTGCGTGGCAGATTCTGGTGGGAAGGCCTTGACCATAGTTGGCAAGTGAGGCTGAGGCTGGAAGTGCTGGGGGCTCCAAATGGGTCCTGACAGGCACGATGCTGACTCTGGCCTGGGCTGTGCATACCCGGCGGTAGATGCAAATGCTCAGGGTGTCAGGAAAGAACCCGAACACAAGAGAGCGCACCAGTTTGGACATCCGAGCATCGTTTCTTCAGACCAAGGAGCACACTTCACCAGCTCATAATGTCCAAGGATGGACAGCGAGGTATCCTCCTCAGAGTTTGATAGAGAGTCGAAAGGGGCAGTTAGAACAGTGGTGGTCTATAACGGGGGATAGAAGCCTGAAGGGCTGGCTTCCACGCCTTCACGAGTGTGTGTTCACACGCACCATGAACATGAGTGAGGCCAAAGGAGTCTCCCCACTGGGTAGATCTCTCTGTTTTTCTTTCTGGTGGATCTGGGAGGAATGACTTACATTATTTCCACTTATCTCATTGGCTAGAACCCCATCATATGACCTCAGTCTCACTTCAAGGGAGTCTGGGAAATGTAGTCTTTCTGTGACTCCAGAAAGAAGAAACTGCTACAGGATTTGGGGAACATATAGGATTATAGCTTTTCAGGACTCACCATTCTTGTTTATCTTTCCCTGCCAAGTGTCTAGTGCTCCCTCACTTGTCCCCTATGTCACCTGCCTCTCCAGATTTCATTTGCACTAAGGAATATAAATGCCCAACGATAGCTTAAAACATGACCCCTCTTAGAGATAGTTGCACGTTAAAGCAAATTTAAGCTTTTGGCTAGAGGGCTAATTCTTTGATGTGGGAATTTCAGGCATGAGTAGGCCAGTAGGGGAAATATTTGGGGTTTTCTGAAATGACAGACTGGGCTTGTCCTATGTGCCGTCTTTTATGCCATTTTGCCACTGTCCAGGGAACATTAGAGCGAGACATTTTGAAGTCATCAGGCTAACAGTATGAGTGGCTGTGATATTAGATGCAACCAGATCATTGAAGCATGATTTTCCTCTGGCTGTCTAAAGGTATTGATGTGAAGTGGGGAGAAATTATTGTCCACCCCAGCTGATTTGGAATCAGCTTTCAAATCATCCATCTGTCATTCCTCCCTCTCTCCTTCCCTCCTAGAGAATGAAAGAGGCTTAATCCAGAGTGGGTCTGTAATGAGCCTGGAGAGGGAATTGGGGAGGATTTCCCTGAGGTTCTGGGAAGACTGAGGTCTCTGTGTTTCTCACTGTCAGATTCTGGTTCACCCATGGCTGGCTTTGCGCCTCCTGCTCATTATGAGCACCCCTTTTGTTGGCTGCACCCATCCCCCAACACACATTCCAGCCCTGTGGTGCCTTTACACTGTGGCCACCTAGTTAGGCTGGAACTACATTTCCCAAAATCCCCTTCTCTGCACAGTTCCATGGTTCCACCTTAGGGTTTGCTGCAGGAGAAATTTGCATGAGATTTGGAGGGCTGAGGTGAAACAGCAGCCGCTTTTACACTCTGCAATTCGGTGTGAGCCAGGTGCATGGGAGCTCTCCCACATTGTTGCTGATCTGCTGGCTCACCTTTATGGCTCCAGGGCGCAGCCAGGCCCTTAGGTTCTTCAGCTCTGGCTGGATCTTTTCCTTTGGTTTCTCCAGATCCTGGGCCAAGTGCCTGTGCAGTCGTGGCTGACAGTGCCAGCTTTTCCTGCAGGTGACTCATACCATGGAGGTTAGAGGCTGCGAAATGTGGATTCTGGCTGCCATGGTGGGTTCCGGCTTATCTTTGCACTGCCTCACACCATCCTCCAAGATGGCCCCCAATGAGTCTCGCGTCCTGGTATTCATACCCTTGAGCCATCCCTTCCACATTGTCCTGGTTTGGTCTGTGTGACCAATATGAGTATGGCAGAAGTGATGGCATGTCACTTATGAATTAGGTTATAAAAGACACTGCACCTTCTGTTTTAGTCTCTCTCTTCCTCCCTCCCACCCTCTTCTCTTCTTCTCTGAGATCTCTTGATTTGGAGAAAGCCAGCTGCCATGTCAGGAGTAGCCCTATGGAGAGGCCCATGTGGTAAAAGACCTTTGACTAACAGCCAGCAAGGCACTTGAGGACTCCCATCAACAGATACGTGAGTGAGCCATCTTGGAAGCAGATGTTCCAGCCCCAGTCAAGCTTTCAGATGACCACAGACTCCGACTGACACCTTGACTGCAACCCCATGAAGAGACCCTGAGCCAGAACCATTCTGCTAAGCCACTCCCAGAGTCCTGACCCTCAGAAACTGAGATAATAAGTGTTTGTTGTTTCAAGTAACAAAATTTTGATGTAATTTGTTACACGGCAATAGATAACTACCACTATGTCCATCTTTTCATCCCCACTACTGGCCTTGCTGCATTCAGGCCCTCCACCAGACTAGTCAATGGTCTTACATGGGCAGCTTAATCAGCTCCCACAATAAATCCCTTATTCTGTATCACTCAGTGGTTCTGCTTCCTTGATCAAACCCTACATGATACCACAAGGAACTAATAGGAGAGACCCTCCAGTCTTTTCATCGTTGGTTTCCCCTGTAGCAGAGGTTCTCAACTTTTGATCAGAACCACCCAGAGAGCTTTAAAAAAAAAATCACTGCCTAGGTCCTATCTCCAGAAATCCTGATTTAATTGGTCTGAGGTATGGCTTGGGCATCAGAATCTCTTAAAACTCCTGAGTGCTTTTAATATGCAGACAGGGTTGAGAACCACTGGCCAGTCCTGCCAGGTCCCCACTTCTCCATCCTTCCTTGGACCGGGGCATGGGCACCCAATCTAGGCACCTATGATGACTTTTCTTTGGAGACTGACACCTAGAAGTAGGGGCCATAGGAATCTTTACACTGGTGGAGTTTTCACTGCAGCAAGACTGAGTTCCCAGGGCAGCAGGGCAACATGGCAGTGGCCTCTGGGGTCTGGTTCCGGTTCTTTAACTCCATCAGCATTGCTATCAGTGCTGTGAAAATTACTCCATAGCTTCTTGATTCCATTTTTCTGCCTTGATCAGGGGAGCTTTAAGTTCTGTTCCAATGCTGAGAGTCTGGATCTGGGAACTAAATTTTATATTAACTCCCCAAATGACCCTAAGAGTACCCAGCCCCTCCATGGGCCTCAGTTTCCTCGTCTGTCAAAGAGAGGACTATGTTAGGTGTGCTCCAGACCCTTTGTCTTGGGTTGGGTTGCCTGGAAACAGGCTCCGATGTGATGTGTGTGTAGGCTATTTCTCGGGGACTCCCTTTAGGGTCAACATCTAAGAGAGTGAGGGAAGCAGGATTGGGCAGAGGAGGGCCCGAACTGTGATATAGTCACGACAGAGGCTTCCCATGATCCCCTGGGAGCCTTGGAACTGGTGTGGTC
Source organism: Eubalaena glacialis (assembly GCF_028564815.1). NCBI lineage: Eukaryota > Metazoa > Chordata > Mammalia > Artiodactyla > Balaenidae > Eubalaena > Eubalaena glacialis. The sequence goes on from NC_083736.1 coordinate 37,230,123, forward strand.
CTTCAGAGTTGTCACGAATTGAGACGAGGGGGTTGAGACTTTGTACCCCCAATCAACCAGTCATTGAATGTGGTCTGCCCCCAGGGAAGGGAAGTGTGACTTTGAGTGAGGCAGTTCTCTTGGGCTGAGGGCAGTTCCTGGAGGGGGATTTAATTGAGAGCTGTCAGCTGGAGGAATGAGTCTCTCTGTCTTGCAGGGGGGCGGGAATCTGAGCAGGATACCCTACTGAGTGCTACAGCCTTCCAGTTGGACGATTCTGTGATCATAGCCCTAACTCCAGGGTGATCTGTGGAGAAAGGGGTGGACTTCTTACTCCCTTTGGCTAGGCATGACATCAGACACCCCGGGAGAGTAGCTGGAAGGTTCCAGAATACCAAAAGCTTGATTAAAGCACAACTGCCCCTAAAACCTCCCTCACCATTAGCAGAGGGAGAGCCAGAGGGAGGTGTAAAGTCAACTTGCTTCAAAGAAGCAAGGCCCTGGGGAAAAATTAAAAGCCACTCCTGAAGGAAGGAATGGCTTCCAGAAGGAAAGTCTAGCAGGTATAACACTCAACTCCCCGGAGTATGGAAGATAACAGAGCTGTGAGGGGCTGTGGTCGCCATGGTAATGGCATCTCAGATTCCAACTGAATGAAGCTACTGGCTGGCCTGTCAACCACCCAGCAGCTGCATTTTCAGTGGGAACCAGTCTCGGTGCTGGGCAGGGGCAGGGAGGAGAGACCACCTCATATGTGCACACAGTGGGCTCATGGGGGCCTTGATGCTCATATGTGTGCCTTCGCATATATGATTCTTTATAAGGGCATCTGTTCACATGCTTGTGGTCCTGAGTGTGGAAAACCAAAAGTCCAGTTGTATTTGTGTGTTGATGTGGAGGGTGAGGTCTGCATGTCACATCCGCGCCCATAAACCACAGGCAGAGCTGATGACTCCATTTAAGGGGCATGATTTTAGGGCCTCTTTGCCCTTCTTCAAAATATCAACAACTGCCATTGTCCACTCAGCATTGGAAAGCCATTTCTTTGAAGAAATTTTCTACCTTCCACAGTTCTTTTTAAAACACAGATAATTAGCAGCTACCAATCCGCCAAGAATGGCGGGCTTCCCCAAAATATAGGCGAAGAAACAGAAGAAGCTGGACCTAGCTTAGTGCCTCTCATACATATTTGTATACATTTATGAACGCGTGAATATTTGAATAAATGGAGGAGAGGGGCAACCAGGAAAGACAGTGGTCTGATGGGGGAGTGGAAGGGAATGGACTCGGTCGCAAGTCCATTGCCATTTCCAATTCAGTTCCGTTTCTTGAGCACCTGTGTTGTGCTAGACATTGAGCTGGGGGCCAATAGGGGAGTAGGGCCGATTGGGGCCCTACCTCGGCAGCTCAGAGTCTTTGGGGGATGGGGGCTCCTTCATGGGTTTCCCTGGTGCTGGCCCGAGACCGCAGTTCTTTATCCAGGCTGGAACCTCAGCCTCTTTCCGCAGCCTTCCTGGGCCTGGCTGCTGCCTTGTCCCCTGTCATGATCGCAGCCTGTGCCTGTCTGGAGATTTTCAGCCATACCCATCTACTAATCCTGTGTCCCAGTTGGCTGGCCCCAGAAGCAGACAGCAGGACAAGCACAATGACTTGGGCACTGGGCAATCAAGACACGGAGCGGAGGGAAGCCAGTACAGGGTGTATGTATTATGGGGCAGGTCTCACTGTGGGCACCTGGGCTTAAGTCCCCATGAGGACGTCTGGGACACAGTGGAGAGCACCCCTCTCAGAACTGTCCCAACTGAAGGGCAAGGAAACGGGGGTGATTCTCCACCCGCACCTGTTTGTCCTAGGCCGAGGGCTGCCCCGGGGAGACTGTACGCCCTGTGCTTGCAGCCTGCCCCACTCACCAGCCAGGGAAAGCCCTTTGAGGAGAGCAAGCGAATGGCAGGTGCCACTCCGTGGCGGTTGGCACGGACCGGAATGATCAACGCCAACGGGATAAGGGTGGGACACCACCAGCATCTGCTATACCCCGTGTGGCCCTTCCAGCGGTGTGACCAGGCCAGCTGGTCTTCCTGGCCACAGCTGAACAGGCCCCGTGGTGACAGACTTCAGACCTCAGACCTGAGCTGGGTCAGGGCCAGAGAGTCAGGGCTTCTGAAACGTTTGTGGACTTGAACTGCCTGGACAGCCTCTGCCAGCCGCAGGCTGCAGATCAGGCAATTCCGCTCAGCAGGGGGCTGAGGCCCCTCGCTCATCTTGATGCAAGCTCAGACTGTGGCCTGTCGGCCCAGGGCTTTAGTCCTCAAGAGACATCATCCCCGCCTCTCCCCTTCCATCTGCTCCTGATTCCAGGCCAGGAATCCGCCCTGGATGCTGGCAAGCACTCCTGGCTTCTGCTTGCTCAAGCCCCAGCCCCTTCTCTCCCAAGGACTATTTTGCACTTGGCCTTGTCACTTGGTTGAGGAAAAGTCCTCTGGATCCTGTGCCTGCCGCCTCCCTGCTCTGAATTGAGGGGAGACCTTCCCTTCCTAGGTTAGAATCAGCTCCACCCCCTGCAAGCCTCCAACTAATGGAGTAAGGATGGATGGAGGAGGGCGAATCAGAAGGTCGGGGCTCGGGCAGCACCCCCTCGGCTTCATCTCAGGTTGCTAACTAACTTTCCTATTCCGTTCTGCTCAGATTCCCACCCATTTCCAGACTCTCTGGACGTTGAATTCAATTCAACAGCTGCCAGAAGACTTTCTGTGAGTCTAGGACTGTTCCAGCCTGAGGGGATAAGAAGGAAGTCAAGATGAGCTACTGACACTCGCAGGTTGGAGGTGGGGGGCACATCCGAGCTCAGCATCGCCGTAAGTGATACGTCTGGTTTCTTTGGCTTTTGACCTGCCTGGGCCAGAGCTCAAAAAACCCTTATGACCTGGGAACATATTGGGCTTCTGAGCACCAGAAGATGGGCCCCAACCCAGATGAATGCTCAGCCTGCAGTGGCCTTGAACTATCCTGAGGTGGAGCCTCATGTCAATGGGGAATTTCTGTAGGAGGCCTTTGCGACATGTGCCCTGTTCACCAAGGCGGGGAGGCGAATGTACAGTCTCCAGCAAGGTTGACAGGGAATGCCGGGCTGTTTCACAATCTGCAGGCACTGATGTGTTGCCCCCTCTGGTCAGTGTGTGGCCTCTGTTTGGCAGTTTTGATGATGCAGCTGCTGCTGTATATCCCCCATGCTTTTGCAGATGCTCTAGCAAGATCTGCCTTTCCTCTCCCCAAGGTAAAGTAAGTGGGCTGCATTCTACCTCTACCATGTGGGCTCCTGCCACTGACCCCCAAGAGAACGGCTTTGCCCACAAGTAAACAGTTCATAAAGGAACCCCCAACTTTTGTTGGTTGTGAAATAAAAACTGCTCCGACTTCCTTGCCACAAAGGTCTGGCCAATATTGCATTAAGGGCAGATAATCATGGACTGTGAAGGCTCTCAGGGACTTGGAAATCTCTTCATGCACCCTCCTTCCTCTCCTACCAAAGATCAGACCCGCAAGATCAAGATCTATGGAGACAGGGAACGCAGAATCTTTAGGAAGCACTGTAGAAGGGGGAAAACATTTATATTTCTTTTGTACAACTTTCCTTCCCCAACCGAGCCCCGCCCCCCACCATGCCTTTCCTGGTGCCCATGCTGAATAGTTTTTATAGAGCTTTCACAAACATCATCTCATTCCCCTGCCCAAGCATATTGTGAGATCTGTGGAGTGAACGTTATGATTCCCTTTATACAGATGAGGTTACCCAGTGAGCCTCAGAGAGCCCAAAAGACTTTGCCCCAGAGTAGACACCTGTTTTAGTTAAGATTTGGTACAGAGACTCAAAACAGCTGTGGCTTAAACAAAATGAAAGTTTACTCTTCTTTCCCATTAGAGTCTGGGGGTAGGCAGCTCTGTTTCGCAAAATCATAGGGACTAAAGATCCATACTTTGCTCTGCCAAACCTAGCATGTGGTCCTCACCTACATGATCCAAGATGGCAGCTCCAGCTCCAGCCATCACATTTGCATTCCAGGCAGCAGAATGGAAGAATGGGTGAACAATAAAAAGGGGGAAAGAGAAGCATGCCCCTTCCCTTTAAGTACCTGTCCCAAAAGTGGCACTCACTACTTCTACTTTCACTCTATAACTTAGTAACATGGCCGTACCTAACTGCAAAGAAGGCTGGGAAATGTAGTCTTTGTTCCAGATGATCATGTGCCCAGGTGAAAATTGTGGCTTCTATGTCTATGAAAAGAGGGAGAACATGTATTGGGGGATAACTAGTTGTTTCTGCTACAGTGACTTTGCCATCAAGGGGAGAAATCAGCTTTTAAATTTGATTTTTCTGACTCTAAATTCTGCCTTCTTTTCTCTGCATGCCATGTGGTATCTCTTATGTGTAGTCTGATTCACAGAATCATAGAATTTCCTCACTGAGGAACACTTTGTGGGGTCCTTTTATTTCCTCTTGAGTGGATGCCTGAATTAACTCTAAAATTGCCTGGACAAATGGCCACTGCCTCTCTGGAACATCTCCTAGCCCAGCCCATTTGGAAGTGGCTCTGATTGTTAACAAAGATCTTTCTGTGATTGAACGCAAACCAGTTGCCCTGGTCCCTCTGCCCATTGGTCCTCATCCTGTCCTTTTGTACCTCTCAGAGCAGAAAGCATCTACTCCTTCCTTCCCTCTTCTGCAGAATAGCTCTTCAGAGGTGTGAAAACAGACCATCCTGATCCTCTTGAGTCTTCTCTTCTCCAGGTTAAATATTCCATGTTCCACTAGCCAGCCCTCAGTTGGCCTGGTGTCCACCATTCTAGACATCCTCCTGTTGATGGATGCTCCTTCCCCTGGACATCCTTCTCTAACATGATGACTTCCACACTAGGACACACTCCACAAGGGCAGAGGGATCTCCCTGAAGACCAGAGCTACAGGGTATTCAGCCCTCAACCACTCAACCACTTCAGCAAAAGGGACTTGTGTGGGGTAAATGCAGGGACTGTTAGAGGTCTCATTTAGTGTTCACACTCTAAATTCTCTGTGAAATGCATGGTGGGGATGGGGCCAGGATAGAGGACCCCACTACTCTGACATCTGGGATGCTCGTTCGGGGCTTCTTTAGTCTCTGAGATTCTAAGTGTTATGGACTGTGTGTCTGTTTCCCCCCAAATTCATCTGTTGAAACCCTAATCCCCAGTGTGATGACATTTGGAAATGGGGCCTTTGGGAGGTAGTCATGAAGATGAAGCCTTCATGGTAGGATTACTGCCCTTAGAAGGGACACAAGAGAGCCCCCTTCCTCCCTCCCTCTCTCCCTCCCTCCCTCTCTCTCTCCCTCTCTCCCTCTCTCCCTCTCTCCCTCTCTCCCTCTCTCCCTCTCTCCCTCTCTCCCTCTCTCCCTCTCTCCCTCTCTCCCTCTCTCCCTCTCTCCCTCTCTCCCTCTCTCCCTCTCTCCCTCTCTCCCTCTCTCCCTCTCTCCCTCTCTCCCTCTCTCCCTCTCTCCCTCTCTCCTTGCCATGTCAGGAAACCAGGAAGAAGGTTCTCACCAGAACCCACCATGGTGGTACCCTGATCTCAGACTTCCAGCTTCTAGAACTGTGAGAAATGTCTGCTTCAGCCACCCAGTCTATGGTATTTTGTTTAGCAGCTCGAGCTAAGAGACTAACAGCTGATTTCACATCAAAACCATAGAAACCAAAAGGCAGTGAGATGGCATATTCAAAGTGCTGAAAGAAAAAAACCATCAACCAAGAATTCTGTATCTGGCAAAACTGTCCTTGCAGGAGGAGCACAGGCCCAGGGATGACATCTGGATGCTTGTATCAGTTAGGATTGAATTTGCAGCAGGTAACAGAAAACCTGGCTATCAGTGGCACACATGATAAAGATTTTGTCTTTTTAAAAAAAATTAATTAATTAATTTTAATTTATTTATTTTGGGCTGCGTTGGGTCTTTGTTGCTGCGTGGGGGCTTTCTCTAGTTGTGGTGAGCAGGGGCTACTCTTCGCTGCGGTACACAGGCTTCTCACTGTGGTGGCTTCTCTTGTTGCGGAGCACAGGCTCTAGGCGCGTGGGCTTCAGTAGTTGTGGCACATGGGCTCAGTAATTGTGCCTCGGGAGCTCCAGAGCACAGGCTCAGTAGTCGTGGCGCATGGGCTTAGTTGCTCTGCGGCATGTGGGATCTTCCTGAACCAGGGCTCGAACCTGTGTCCCCTGTATTGGCAGGCAGATCCTTAACCACTGTGCCACCAGAGAAGTCCCAAGATTTTGTCTCTTGCAACAAAAAAATCCAGGTCGGCATGATGGCTCCACCATGTTGTCAAGGACCCAAGCTCCTATGTTCTTGACTTGCCATCCTTAACATGGGATCTTTATCCTCATGGCTGCAAGATGGCTGCTGCACTTCCAGGGATTGCAGCTGTATTTCAGGCAGGAAGAAAGGGGAATGCAAAAGCCAAAGATGTTTTTAAAGGGGAAATATTCTCTTTTCCCTGGAAGCTCCAACTTGTGAGTTTTGCTGATACCTCATAGGCCAGAACTGGGCCACCTGTCCTCTGCCCAGCTGCAAGGGCAGCTGGAAAGAGAAGCATTCTGGTTTTCCAGCTTCTGTGGTCGAAGATGATGGAAATCTTTTTGTGAATGGTTTGGGGTGGCCATTCCAGTGTGTGCCATAATGTTCTGCAAACTGTAGAGGAACTGGGCTCAATAGCTTCTTAAGTCCTTTCCAGCTGGGATTGTGTGGGGATGGGACTGGTAAGAGGCTGCATGAACTAATGGAAAAAACACTTTAAGGGCTTTGTCATTGTAGAGTCTGGAGTTTGAATCCTGGCTCTGCCATAACAAGCTGTGTGACCTTGGATAAGTCACTTAACATCCCTGAGTCCCACTTGTTTTGTGTGTAAAATGGGGATAATAATACTCACTTGTCAGGAGTGCTGTGAGAGAGTCATGTGTCAAGTTCCTAGCACAGAGATGGGCCTACAGTAGGTACTCATCAAAGTAGTAGTTGAGTCCAGCTGAGTCTGACTGGTGAGTTCCTCGGGGAGCCAGGTTCCTGCTTAAGCTTCACTCAGGACCAGGAACTGCCTGCTCTCTCCCTCCCCCCACCCCAATCACAGTCACTGATGGTGACCAGGAATGATCCAGATCATGCTGGAGCGCCCAAGGGAGCAAACTAATTGGTCCGGGCAGAGAGCATTTGGTTCACCCAGGGAGGCAGCTCAGCATGGATAGAGGCTGCCTCAGTGGATATTAAACATTCACCAGACAGTAGAGTGCAAATGCAGGCAAGGTTTTAATCAGAGCAGGGCTGGCGGGTGCTGAGACCATGCAGATAAAGTACAGCTCTGAGCCTGAGGGGCCGCCACTAAGGTGGCATGGCAGGGGGGGTGGGACCCTGAGCCAAGAAGCACCTCCTGGTGCCAGGCCAGGGTGTCCTCTCTGGGGAGGGAGCCCTTTGGGTAGTGCTTTACGTTTCTTAAAATAGAGCCGAAAGGGCTCCGGCTGCCAGCAGAGGAGCTGAGGGCTTCCCCCGCTCCCACTAAAGGTCCTGCCACGATTCTGGCTCCCTTTGCCAGGACTACTTACTTGGCTGATCTGAAGGAGGCCTGGGGCCTTTGATGACACTCGCGATGACTCAGAGCTGAACAAGGCTTGGAAGCACTCATTGAGCTGCTTGGGCAGGGCAAGCTGGGGCTCTCGTCTGCCGTCTGAGGACCTATGGCTTGGGCCTTGTTATGGGCTGCATCGTGTCCCTCCCCCAATCCATACATTGGAGCCCTAACCACCGTTATCTCAGAAGATGACTGTATTTGGAAATAGGGCCATTAAAGAGGTAATTTAGTTAAATGAGGTCACATGGATGGGCCCTAACCCAGTCTGACTGGTGTTGTCCCTATAAGAAGAGGAGATTAGGACACATATAGAGGGAAGCCCATTTGACAACACAGTGATAAAGTGGCCACGTACAAGCCACCAGGAGAGGCCTTGGAAGAAACGAACCCCGCCGACACCTTGATCTTGGACTTCCAGCCTCCAGAACCGTGAGAAAATACATTTCTGTTGTTTAAAGCACTTAATCTGTGTGGGAGTCCAAGCTCACCGATCCAGGCCCCTACAACCCTGTTCTGTGCTTTCATCCTGAAAAGAAGAAGGATGCCAATTTGAGTTGATTGACATTCATCATGCATCTTCTCACGTCTGTAAACTGCCACATGCACCATCTCTATTATTATCAGGAAATATTAATAATAATAGCCAACAGGAGCTGATTGTGGCTAATAGTGGGGTCTGGAGAGTAAATATTTTGGAGGACTCTCTTTAAGAAAAAGAACACAAAATTGCAAATGCAAAACCTAGTATGAAAGTAAATGTTTAAATGTGAAAAGAAATAACAGGTTACAAAATTTAAAGGCTCACAAAGACCTCAAACTTCATAAAATCCAGAAAAACTATATAATATTTTTAGTAATTAACAGTCTGAAATACTTTTATGATTCCTTTTTCTACTTTTTCGGGCTGCACAGCTTTGATCGTCTTTTCACATGGTAACGATTTTTTAGTATCTTTTTTATAGAGACAATAGAAAGATCATTCAGCCTTTCCTGTAGCCTGCTTGATCTCCTTTTAATAAAATTATTAACAGTGTTGTAAAGTTTCTTTTAGGTTCACAAGTTGTCATTGGTAATTAGTTTCCATTGTGGTGTAATCACAGAGTAGCATTTTGAAGCATCTGCAGATCTCCTTTCAGTTTGTTTTTGACTTCTACCAAGATGCTTCTGTCTTCCTGCCCTATTTGAATTTTGGTATGATCAGTATTCTAAAAAAAAATGCATACACAAAATTAATGTGAAATTAAGGTGTCCATATTGAGCTGCATAACTACATAATAAAATTACTCTTATGCTACATACACTGACGTGTTGATGATCACGTGAGTTTTGTCACTGGGGCACTTGTTTCTTCAGGCCATTTTGCTGTATCAGTAGCAATTTTGTGTGCCATTTTTTCTGGATCCACCAGGCTTCATCAGGACAAGATGTGTCAGATACGCTAAGATGCAACTTGAAATACTGGGATGCATAAAACTTACTGCTTTCCAAACAGACGTACTTATGTTTGTAGGGCTGCTACAGTTTTGTGCCCTACAAACACATGAATTCTGATAAATCCTATTTTGTGCAGTTCCCATCAGAAAAGAAATAAAACTATATGGTGCGTTATTAATTGCATACACTGCATTATTGACGGAAGCAAATTTTCATTTTGTCTAGGCATCAATGAGAATGGGATTTGTCACTTACAGTTTTCCATGTCTGATGACTGGAAGATTTTCCACAGACTAGCTTCTGGCACCATACATTTCAAGCTTTGTTTCTCTCCACTACCTCCATAATTTTGGAGGCTGGGAGCCATAGGATACTGTGACAGATCGTATTTTCCAAAATGGACGCAACAAGATCTCCCATCCCACATGCTCTTCTTGTAATGGGATATTGACATTCCTCTCATTGAGGCATGGGGTCTGTTCTCCTTCCCCTTGAACCTGAGTGGATCTGTGATTACGGCAGAAGTGACACAATGTGACTTCCAAGGTTAGGTCATGGAAAGTGATACAGCTTCTGCCTGGCCCTCTTGGGACACTTGCCCTTGGAACCTAGCCACCATGTTATGAGGAAGCCCAGGCCACATAGAAGGGCCACAGCCAGCTGAGGTCCCAGCCAACAGCCAGCATACACTACCAGATATGTGAGTGAGACACCTCCAGATGATTCCAACTCCCAAACTTCGAGCCACCCCGGCTGACACCATGTGAAGCTGTGACACCCAGGACACACACAATTATATTGTGAAACAACCCCTGGCATGTACCACCAAGTTACAATATGGGGCAAATCAGCCCAGAGGGAGTGTTCCCAAAGACCATTTCTACTCTGCCATGTGTGAGGGCTAGCACCCACTTTACGTGGAAGTGGCTGCAAATAGTATATACGTATATCCCTAAATAAAAACTAATTGTATCCTCACTTCAGCTTCCCTTCAGCCAGATCCCAAATATACCCATGGCTACTCTTACACCACCAGACCCAATGGGAGGTGTGATGAAAGGGAAGTCACATTGGAAACAGATGGTAGTCTGTACAGAACATACAAGTGCCGTACTCCGCCCGAGCCAAGCTTGGAAGGGGCCGGTGTAAGTGAGGGGCCCTGAAGGTCAAGCTTTTAGGTTCACAGGAAATCTACTTCTGTAGCCAATATTTCTTGAACGCTTATAAGTGCTACCTGGGCTAAGCTTTTTACATGAATAGTCATATTGGAGCATAAATCAAGACCCTATAGGTGGGTACTGTTCTTCCCATTTTATAGATAAGAAAACAGAAGCCCAATATAATTCAAATATGTCCAGCATGTACTTGTTGAGCACTTGGATTTTATAACTAATAACTGTGTATTACATTGTACAAAGGATCTGTACATCTATCCTGGGTGTTATACTTACAACAACCCTCCAGGCACAATTCTTACATCCATTTTATAGAGAAGCACACTGAGGTGAGGTACTGAACTGGTATTATGGGGAATATGAAGTATAAGATGCATTCTTTTTTTATAAAAATGTTTATTTATTTTATTTGGTTGCACCAGGTCTTAGTTGCGGCAGGGGTGCTCCTTAATTGTGGCTCGCAGTCTCCTTAGTTGCGACTCGCCGGCTCCTTAGTTGTGGCATGCGAACTCTTAGTTGTGGCATGCATGTGGGATCTAGTTCCCTGACCAGGGATTGAACCCAGGCCCCCTACACTGGGAATGCGGAGTCTTAACCACTGCACCACCAGGGAAGTCCCTAAGATGCGTTCTTTACCCTCAAAAGTCTGGGCTCCTCAAAAGGGATAAGAAATGCTTTTAAGGTGGAAAAAGTAACCAAAGATGCTAGGGATGATAGCATTATGTGAGGAAGGAGTTCTGAAACACTGGGTAGTGGGAAACAGGCCTAAGAAGTGGTATCCCACTCATGTGAAAGTTGAGGATTGCCTTAATGCTTCACCTACCAAGGATGAATTTCTCCTTCTGGTGGACTGATGTGCCCTCTTTGGGTGAAGCCATGGATAATTAACAAACATTTACTAAGGGCCCTTTGGGCATAAGACCCCTGAACTAGATTCTAGTCTTACGTTTAAAGAGCTTCGAGTCCTGCTGAGAAGAAAAGCCAAGTAATAATAATAAATTAGCTACCATTCCAATTCTTTGAGAATCAGTCACCCTGCTAGGCATTTCCCCCCCTCCATACAATCTTGTGGAGATGAGAATTACTATTCTCCTTTTTAAGAAGAGAGAGAACTGAGAGACTGTAATTTGCTCAAATCCACAGATATTAAGTAGCAGGATGGGGATTTGAAGCAAAGACTTCTTGTCTCCCTGCCCACTCGCTTTCCACTCTGGTTAATGCTACAGAGTTCTAATCTAGAAAGGGTCCAAAGAGGTGGCCTAGCAAGTCAGAGTGGAAAGGGCAGGAAGGCCCTTCTTCTGGTTCTACAGAGAAGATAGTGCCTTAAACACAGAGGGTGGGGTCCGTTTACCCTGGTAGAGAGACGTAGGGAGGACATTGGAGGAAAGGAGGCAGCATGAACAAAGGCAGAAATCGATAGGACGTTGGTAGTAGTGCACAAAAAGGGGCTTGAGCAGAGCATGTGTAGAGATGATGGGAGATAATTTATTCTTATGTATTTGATAGGGTTTTTTATTGCTACTGTAAAATGATGTATTTTTTTTCATTTTCCACTTTTTGTTGCTAATATACATAGAAATGCATCGATTTTTGCATATTCACCTTATATCTCATGACTTTGCTAAGTTCATTTATCAGTTCTAGTAGTTAGTTTGTAGATGTCCTTGAATTTTCTACAGACACAATTATATCAGCTGAGGATAAAGACAGTTTTACTTCTTTCCAATTTGTATGCTTTTTCGTGCTTTATTGCACTGGTTAGGACCTCTAGTACAGTGCTGAGTAGAAGTGGTGAGAGTGGACATCTTTGTCTTATTCCCAATCTTAGAGGGGAAAGCAATTGGTATTTCATGGATAAGTATGAAGTTAGCTGTAGGTTTTTTGTAAATGCCCTTTATCAGATTGGGAAAGTTTTCTTCTATTTCTAGTTTGCTGAGAGGCTCTACCATGAACTAGTCAAGCCTTCTTAAAATGTATAGCCTGGTCTCAGTTGTGCTATGAGGGATTAAGGAGGGTCATGACCTTTCATTCATTCATGGAGTATTTATTGACTTGGGTCAACGGTCTTAGTTGGGAGGTAAGGGAGACAGGCAGCAGCAGTCATTCTCAGAATATGGCCATGTCCAGCTGAGTGGTAATCTCTCAAGGTCATCAGCAAGCAGGGAGAGCTACATGGTGACTAGAAAGGGCAGAGCAGAGGTACCAGAGAGACTGGTTCCAGGGCACAAATAAGGCAGCACCATGGGAAAGTCTAGAAATAACTGGAGCGTATGGGAAATAGGAGTGCTAATTTCCAGCATTATCCCCATTTACAGATGAGGAAACCGATGTACAATGGGACTAAATAATTTGCCCCAGGTCACATAATAGTAAGTGGTAGAGCTGGCATTTGAACGCAGGCAGTCTGCCTCCAGAGCCTATACTTTTAACCACTGTACCATCCTATCCAAACCATGATCTGATTGCTCCATCCTTTACCTCTATTCCCCTTTGAATAGAACTGAAGAGCAACTCTGTCCTGATGGTGACAAATGTCACTGTCTTCACTCTGCTGGGTGCAACTCCATTTGTCCTGAGGACCCCAGGCTAGAAGGAAAGCCAGGATTGGCCTGGACCCAGCAGGGCCCCTCTGCCTATAGCAGTGCAGAGATTCTGCAAGTGTGGGTGGCACCTCAGTTTCTGGATTGGGTGTTTATCTTCAAGGTCAAAGTCAAGCTTGCTGAGGGGGCCAGGTCTCTGTGGAGGGTTAGGGGCAAGGCTGCGTGGAGCCAGTCTGTGGGGAAGGGTGGTTGACCTAGGTTTGCATTTTATTTTTAAACCTTTTCCTTCAACAGCCCTGTCAAGGGATGATTCAGCTTCGAGGCGAACGTGTTTGAAAACTTTCAGATCTAAAAGGCTCCTTTTCTTCTGTCCCAGCATCTCCTCCTCTGCCCAACCTCTTCGTTTCCCCTGATTGGTGTCTCTTATTTAGTAATGGGCAGTGGACTCCCTGTAACCCTCCTGACAAATGGCTATGCCTATTCCCATCTGTCCCAGGAATCCGAGATCGGAGACCTTGGAAATAGGGCTTGTCCGTCCCTTACCTTATATACAGATCTGCGCCCCTGAAAGGCAGTGTTTCTTGGACGTAAAATGTTAATTATGCCTTATTGTACCTCTTGTGAAGAGACTTGCTTATAAAACTTTGTTGTGATCTACTATCCCCCCATTGCTTTCTTGTAGATTATTTCTGCTAGACAATTCAGCCAACGGGCTAGAATTAATGCAAACTGGTTTTCTCCCTAAAGCGTCAGCGCAGCCTGCCCGATGGGACTGAGCTGTTGTGGACAGGCTCTCTCTGCCACTTCACCCAGGGCACGTGCGATTCCAGGGGCCCCGTGGTTTCCTGAAAGTGGAGGTTAAGAGCCGGCCCCTCTGGCTGAAGAGCCGACTAACCGCAGCACCACGGCCAGGGCTGAGCGGGGAACATTTGGAGCTGGTATAATTGCTTATGTAGTTTTAATTGCTCATTTATCATGCTAACAGGCCCAGAGTACTGATCGTTTGCAACGTGCTCAGTAATTAAAAGAGCAGGGGTGAGGTGGGGTGATGAGGAGTGGTGGGGTGAAATGAGGTAAAGAAAGGCCAAAATGCACAGCACAGGAGGCTAGTGGGGAGGCAGTGGCTTGTCCCTTTTCTGACACGGAGCGAAGGCTGTGTTCCACACCAGCATTTCACAGTTGTTGGTTTGAACCCAAGAGCAACTGTGCTCCCAGCTCCCTGCGAGGAAACCCAGTCCCTGGACAACACTCTTTGGTTTGCAAAGCACTTCCACCCACGTGAGCGGCATGATTTGGGCCCCCAGTTTTCAGGTGAAGAAAAAGAGGCTCCATAACATGCTTTGCCCAAGACCACGTGGCGGCCAGCAACTGGTGGAGTTAAAGCCCAGACCCGCATCTTGTCAGGCCAAATCTCTGGCCCTTTCTTCCTTCGGGACAGCAAAATATGGGGTTTTCTCTTGGCTGCATTGACATTGCTGCAGTTGTTAGATTCTGGAATGAATGTCCAATGGTCTAGGGAATTTATAATAAAATACAGATTCCTAGGTCCACCTTCAATAAGCACGGCAGGGTTTCCAGGGGTGGGAGTGGGGTCTGTGTTTAAGAAATTCCCCAGCCCAAACCCCACTCCCACCCCCGGCAGCTCTGACGATTGTCCAGGGCTAGGATCCTGTTCTCAAGGACACGCCATCGGCCCCAGTCCTCCTTCAAAGAAAAGCATCATGGCAGGTGTCTTGGTTTGGGTTCCCCCAGCAGCAGATTCCGAGTCAAGGATTTGAGTGCGGAACAGTTTATTTGGAAGGTGAAGGAAATGCTGGAAGGGTTGGGGGAAATGAGACAGGGGAGGGAAGGCAGAAAATGGAGGGTACGTCATCAAACAAGTTACCTCTGTGGGCCACATGGCCTTAATCCGATTGGGGACATCTAGAGACAACGCAGAACGTGCCTTGCAGTCATCACACCCGACTGTCCTAGGAGTGAGAGTGTAAATTCTCTGTCACTGTTGCTTTCAGCCAACCCTGCAGGACAGAGCAGACTCCGGCCCCAAGAGAAAGTCCTCAGGCAAAAGAGATGAAGCTTCTGGCATTTGTGGGTTTGGCTAGTGCGCACTACAGTGGAAGGCCCTCAGGGATACAGGCAGGATGGGGACAGTGTCCGTACAGCAGGCATCTGTCATACTGCCGTAGAGCAGGCTTCTGAGCGCCCCTGCCCCCAACCAACTGCGCTGTTCATTCAATTTGTGAATTGAAATCGTATTAGCGTTTCCCCTAGGAGTTATTGATGGATTTATTTTCTTCCTCGGTTTCTTCTTATCCTCCCACTAATGGGGACGATCCTCCAGCCCTAAAAGCCAAAGGAGATGCAGCCACCATTACTGGCAAGAAGGCAGTGAGAGGGAGCTACAGGGAACCCAAAATCTGTGATGTGGTCCATTCCTTCGAACCGCAATTCAAGAACACCATCCTTGTACCTAGCGGAAGACACAGAGGGATGATGTTGACATGTACAACCCCCTCCAGAAAGTGAACCTAGGGTTATGCCCTCAACCTGGCTTGGTAACTATAATTCGACAGTGTTCTTTCCCTCTCAAGAAAGCACACTGGAAAGCAAGTGAGTGAGAGTGGTGTTATTTTAGGGTTAACCTGGAATGTATTCTAATTTGTTTAAGCCAATAATTTGAGATTTATGTATTTTTATCATTAATGACAAATTTTGTGCATGGCAATGCACAGCGGACAGGGACCTATTCATTGAGAACCACTATTCTGCACCATCAAAAAGAAATGTGTTTGCTTTCTTTTTGCTTCAAGGGCTGCAAACTCGCTGGAAATGGTTTATTTGCACTCATGGCTAACTTCCCATCAGTTGATCAATAAATCAATCAACAAATATTGATGGAGTGTCTACATTGTGCAAGGCATTACGGGGATTTATTGTAAATATAAACATGGCCCCTGCCTCAAAGGAGCTCACGGTCTAATTGGGGGCAAGATCTGTAGATGTGAAAAGGGAACCTATAATGTAAAGCCGCATATAAATGTTGAATGAGTGGTGTACACTCATTGATTGGGCTTGGAAGAAACCAAGGAAGACTTCTTGGAGGAAGAGTGATTTGAGCTGGGCCTTGAAGGATAGGTAGGAATTTCACAAAAAGAGAACAATGGAAGGCATCGCAGGCAAAAGCAGCAGTGCCAAGTTAGGAAACTCCCAAGGCTTGTTCAGAGCCAGTGAGGGGGTCTGCCTGGCCACAGTGGGGCTCATAGATGGGACAGGCACTGTTCAAGCTTGTTGGACAGCCTGGAATACTGTTGTGTCTCTCTCATTGAAAGACACGCCCAGTCTTCAGTGTTGGAACTTGGTCACGGCTATGGACTGAATCGTGTCTCTCTAAAATTCATATGTTGAAGCCTTAACCCCCAATGTGACTGTATTTGGAGATAAGGCCTATAAGGAGGTAATTAAGGATAAGTGAGGTCATAAAAATGGATCCTAATCTGATAGGATTTGTGGCCTTATAAGAAGAGGACAAAATCCCTCTCTCTCTCTTTCCTCCTTTCCCTCCCTCTTTCTCCCTCCCTCCCCCTCTCTCCCTCTGTGCATGCACTGAAAAAAGGCCATGTGTGGACACAGCAAGAAGGCAGCCGTCTGCAGGCCTTCACCAGACACTGACCCTGCTGACACCTTGGTCTTGGACTTCCAGCCTCCAGAACTGTGAGGAATACATTTCTGTTGTTTAAGCCACCCAGCTTAATGAAAGACAGGTGCCCCCTCTCTCTACCTAATGAAAGACAGGTGCCCCCTGGTATGTTTATTCACGCTCCAGACAGGTTCCAGCCAGGGTCTGTGGAGTTGGCAAGGGTCCCAGGGCCTCCCTGACTCCGCCCACTCCACTCTGCCAGGGTGGCCTGGCCTCTGCTGCCCTCTCTGGCACCTACAGGCCTTATGCAACTGCAATTCTCTTCACATCAGGGATGTGCTGGAAGTTCAGGCTGGGTTGACCTGCTCCTCGCCCCACATCCCTCCCCAGGCCATGCTCAAGGAGGGCTGCCAGATCTAGCAAATAAAATTACAAGACAGCTAGTTGCATTTAAATTTCAGATAAATAACAAATAATTTTGTCACTATAAGTATATCCCACATAATGTTTGGAAATACTTATACTAAAAAATTATTCATTGTTTATCTGAAATTCGAATATAACTGAGCATCCTTAATTGATCTGGCAGCCCTCTGTGGGAGGGCTTATGACCATGCGTGGCCAATCAGGAGACTCCATGCTCTGGGTCACAGTGGTTGGCTTAGGGCTAGGCATGTGACCCAAGGTCGGACCCTTCTTTGCAAACACACACTGGGACTTCTGTTGGCGCCTTGACTGAAACCTCCCAAGCTGTCAGGATGAAGGAAGTCCTACGGCCATGGGAGGCCTCCCGCAGGGATCCGCCTGTCTGACAACCAAGTTCACGCAGAAGAAAATGGAGCTGAGGGAGAAAAAAAAGATGCCTAAAGACAGTGTTTGATTCAGTGTCACCCCCTTGAACTTCAACTAAAACAGGAAGTGGTTTGAGTTGGGAATTCTTCACTCAAAACTGACTCAGAGTTCTGGTGAAATCTCTGGGGCAAAGTCGTTGCGGGTCCACAGGACCCAAACCTGACTCAGTTCAGAGGGACAGCTGCTCCTGAGATATCCGCATTTAGTCCCTGAGAGAACAGGGATTCCCTGGCCCAGAGGGCAGTGAAAATGCCCAGCCTGCTCCAGGGTGTGGCCCTGAGGCGCCACCTCTGTGATATGATCGCCACCTCTGCCACGCTCCAGCCCCCTTGCTGTCAGCTGGCAGATGAGCCCTTTGCTTCCCACGCCCCTCACGTGGTCTTTTCTGCTTGTCCTCGCCTCACGTCTAGCTCTGATTTCTTTTTTTTTTAAATTAATTAATTTATTTATTTATGGCTGTGTTGTGTCTTCGTATCTGTGCGAGGGCTTTCTCTAGTTGTGGCAAGCGGGGGCCACTCTTCATCGCGGTGCGCGGGCCTCTCACTATCGCGGCCTCTCTTGTTGCGGAGCACAGGCTCCAGACGCGCAGGCTCAGTAGTTGTGGCTCACGGGCCCAGTTGCTCCGCAGCATGTGGGATCTTCCCGGACCAGGGCTCGAACCCGTGTCCCCTGCATTGGCAGGCGGATTCTTAACCACTGCGCCACCAGGGAAGCCCTAGCTCTGATTTCTTTAGACCTTCTTTGCTTTTTAAGTGAGCCTCACCAGCCATGTCTTTCTGTTCCCTCCCTCCTTGTTTTTCGCTCCACGCTCACTTCTAAGAATACAGACTCTCTAAACCACTGAGGGACTGCTGATTTATTCTGGACACCTCCTGGACTGGGCTAGAAATAATGGAGCTGGAAGGACATTAGGGCTGATCCAATCCAACCCCTTCACTGTCCCTATGTCATAGATGAAGAGACTGACGTTTAGAGTGGTTGAATCGCCAGAGGTTTCATCATAAGTTACAGGGAGTTCATAGAATAAGAGGAAAGCCATATCGCTTAGGGGAAAGGTCCCTGGGTTTGGCTTCAGAAAGCCTGTATGTTCATTTGGGCTCTGTCACAAATCGTTTAACCTCTTCATGTCCATTTCTCCAGCTTAAGAATGAGCTGAAAAACCAGTCCTGTTTACCTCATCGTGAATTCCGAGGCCGACAGAATTACAAAATGCCGAATGAATGTCCTAGACAAAGGCTGCACGGTATTAATGTTATCGGTGTTACTGTTATTTAACAAGGCTAATCCACCAGTGCAGGAAATAAGCACACATCACGAAATTAATTATAGATTTTTTTTTAAATGACTGTTTATACTGAAAGGAAGGCCTTGTATTTGCCGCACAATTTCAGGATAAGTCGTGTTTTGGAAAAATATTAATATTCAGAGCTGTGTTGATTAGCTTCACTCCTGTTGCTAAGCAACAGGGTCTTTGTAGCCTCGGCAGTGTTGAGATTTTTCTAGGGGTGGGGGCGGGGAAGGGGGTGGGGAGATTAGAGGGAGGAAACTACATTACAGTAAATTATTCCGCTGGTTCAGCCAATTCCGAAGTTGCTTCAAAAAAAAAAAAAAAATCGACTCCTTTAACAACCTACGTGATGATTATAGTTGTTGGATGAGGAAAACCAGAATGCGACCCAGAGCTCACCACTCACCCATGACTTGAGTTTCAGGTTTGGCAAGACTTGTGTTTATTAGATCAGGGCTGAACCACACACGGCCCAGGGCTTACCACCACTGACGTTCACCATGGTTCAGCAAGGGCAGCCTGCCAGCGCGGAGATTAGGGTGTCGTGAGGCTGTGTGGAGAGACTGCCCTGCGTCCAATGATCCAATCTCATTCAGTAGCTGCTGGGACCTTACAGTTAAATTCTGACACTTGGATGGGGACCATCCTGGTGCAAGCCAAAGAGTGCATTTCCTGGACCAAAGTAGAGACTCATGAATATTTGAAATGCACTGAAAACCCAGAACAGGCTACATGGAAGTACCCTACAGAGCACCTACTGTGTGCTCGTGCTTTATAGGGTTAGCTCATCAAATTCCGGCACCAATGCTAGGAAAGATGGAGTATCGTCCCCATTTGGGGGACTGAGGTGCAGAGAGATTAAGCAGCTTGCCTCAGGTCACAGCAGCTAGCACGGGGCAGAGCAAGGATTTAAACTCCAATCTTTCTGTGTCTGGGTGCCACGTACCCACTTGACTAGGCTGCCTGCTCCTTACCCAGCTACTTGGGGCTGGGAAGGGCCTGGAGAGAAAATCTTGGGCCTTTGCGTGAAGTTGGCTGGTGGCTTCTGTTAGGTCGAGGCTTGCCCAGTGAGTTTCCCATTTCATCACAGATCCTTTTATATGCGGTACTGTTCCAGTCACAATTGCTGCATTAATCACTCCCAACTTAGTGCCATAAAACAGCACCCATTTTATTATGTTCATGGATCTGTGGGTCAGAAATTCTGGCCAGGGCTAGCTGGGCGATTCCTCTGCTCCTCGTGGCATCTACTGAGACCACCCTGTGGTGGGTGGGCTGGATCTGGAGAGTTCTAGGTGGCTTCATTCACGTGTCTGCTGCTGTAGTGAGGACAGGCTGTCACCTGGAGCATCTCCCCAGCACGGCATTCTCAGGGTGGTCGGACCTCTTACGTGGCAATTGGTTCCCTACAGCTACTGTCCCAAGAGATCCAGGTGGAAGCTGCGCGGCCCTTTCTGACCTAGCTCAGAAGTCACACAGTGTCACACATGCCATACTCTATTGGTTGAAGCAGTCACAAGCCCACTCAGATCCCAAATCTTGATTGGAGGGGTATCAAAGAATTTGGGGACCCTGTTTTAAAATGGCCCCAGGTACCAAGTTCCTCATTCCAGTGAGAAATGGAGTCAAAAAAACTTTGGATGCTCCAAAAATTGTGGAAATGTACGAGCAATAGAAACTTTGATATTCAACACTGCAGTCTTGCTCGTACTGATGAATTTAGGGGGTGGCAAGTTTAATAAAAGGTAGGCTAATAAGAGCTTTTGTTTGTTTGTTTTGAATTTTATGTTCAGACGTAGTCATCAGCTGAAGAGCCTATCTGGCTGACCAGCAAAGTCTCATTTGTAATTAGTGAGCCATTTGCATACAACTTGTTTATGACTTTTAAAAACCTTCATTCCACTGTGATCACAGTTGAAATATCGGTTTGGTTAGGGAAGCCTTTTCTTGTAGAAATCAAATGAGATCATGATGTAGTTGAAAGATACTTTGGATATTTTATTGAGCTCCATAATCCTGTGCTATCCTATTTCTCATTCCTTGATGCTCTGTATGAGGTACTATGTAGGAGTCATTTTCTAAACTGAAATCTTGAGATGCACAAGACCATATATGGCATACTATTCTCCAGTATACTGCCTCTCCTTCTAACAGTGATCAAACCCTGATTTTAAGCTAGGCACATGGCCACCTAGAAGAAAAACTACATTTCCCAGCCTCCTTTGCAGGTAGGTGTGGCCATGTGATTAAAATCAGGCCACTGGAATATGAGTAGAAGTATCATGTGGCAGCTTCCAGGAAACTTCCTGAAGAGATAGTTGATATTTAACCATTTCTCCTTTTATTCTTCATCTCTTGCTGCCTGGAATGTAGGTGTAATGACTGGAGCTCTAGCTACCATAATGGACCATGAGGACAAGGGCTTCACCTTAGGAATGGTGTAATGGTAAGCTGGAAGGCACCTGGGTTCCTGAGGTCTTCTTAGAAGAGCAGCCATTCCCATGCTGAACTGCCTACCTCTGGACTTTTGCAAATGAGAAAGAAACCTCTATTACATTTAAGCCACTGCAAGTTTGAGTCTCCTTTGCTTTTAGCCAAACCTAATCCTAATTGATACAGTATCTATCCCTAGCAAGCTCGCAATCTAGTGAGGAGACATAATTATGATCAAAGCAGAATGAAATAAGTGGCTTAATCACAGGGACTTTTGGCCTAAATACAGGCTTATGGGGTCACTTCCAATTATGAGAAATGCACTTTTGATGTTGAAATACTGGAATTTCTAGGACATTTACATGGTTTAGGGAGACAGTGTGACAACATGTTTGAATTTAGGGCTAGCCAAGAAACTAGAGAACAATGGTAGCTATATAGCAAATGCCAGAGCTGCAAGGGAAATGCTGTGTGAGCCCTAAGAAAGGAGCCAGGGTTTCTGATGAGGAAATCCTACTCAGATCCATGGAAGAAGAAGTAGAAATTTGAACTTGGCCTTGAATTTGGGGTTGGCATTCTAAGCAGACAGACGAGCAAGAGTGAAGGCCAGGCGATGTGAAAAAGTATGGAGAGTTTGTAGAAGGGGCCACGAGGCTGGGTGGGAGACCAAGCTGGAGAGACCTCTTTGGTGAGGAGGACCAGGATTTTGCCCAGCTCCCTCTGCCAGGCCTCGGGCAGCTGTGTGGGCCTGGGACTCTTGGTGTACCATGCGTGTCAGGGGTTTTAGTAGCCATTCTCCTGTGAAGGTTCCTTTGGCCTCATGTAGCTTTTATCCTTTTGAGTTAATTTTTGTGTATGGTGTGAGATAGGGGTCCAACTTTATTCTTTTGCAGGTGGATATCCAATTGCCTTTGCCCCTTTTTCCCACTGCCTGGATCAAACATTGAGGCCCCTGATTCATGGGACAAGTGAGCACCACAGATTTCAAGCAAACAAATAGCAAACATGAGCAGAGGCCAGGCCACACTCTCAGTGCTGTTGTTCACTTATTTTGACCTGGGCAGATTAATTTTAAATGTTGATGATCTCACCCAGCTTATTCTGATAAAGGCCCTGCTGAGCGTTGAGCCATGGGAAGGAGTTCCTGGAAGCCCAAGTCTCCCTTTAAGTGCCTCTCCCCAGAAATCTTTTCTTTGGAGTTGGTGAGGTTTAGCAGGCATGTGGATTAGCAGTGAAGATTAGCACCATCCTGCTGAGAAGATGGCCAGTTGCCCAGAGCCTCGGTCCAGAAAGCCTGTGGTAATAATCTGATGTGGGATGAGGGCAGGGGACATCATAATGAGATTCTTAAAACCCAGTTTTCAAAGACCGAGGTTGGTTTTTTTTTTTCTTTTTTCAATTTTTATACAATAAAAATAAATAAAATGTTCTCGTGTATTAAGATGTTAGGGGAGTTGATGCACCAAAATCTGGCTTTCTGAACTCCCTCCTTCCAGGGAAATTTAAAGGGCAAATGGTAAGGATAAGGAGTGAGTAAAGACAAGCAGACCATGCCTTGAAATGTTGGTGTAGATCACTCTGGATTTATGTCTTTGATCCATTTTTAGTTAATTTTCATGTATGGTCTGAAGTAGGGACCTGACTTCATTCTTTTGCATGTGGATATCCAGTTATCCCAGCACCACTTGCTGAAGAGACTATTATTCCCCCATTTAGTGGTCTTGGCACCTTTGTCAAAAACCAACTGACCATAGATGCATGGGTGTATTTCTGGACTCCCAATTCTATTGATCTGTATGTCTATCCTTATGCCAGTACCATCCTGTTTTGATTGCTGTAGCTTTGTAGTAAGTTTTGAAATTGGGAAGTGTGAGTCTCCCAACTTTATTCTTTTTATTCAAGATTATTTGGGCTATTTGGAGTCCCTTGCAATTCCATACGAGTTTTAGGATCTGCTTTTTTATTTTTGAAGAAAAGGTCATTGGGATTTTGATAAAGATTGTATTAAGTCTGTACATTGCTTTGGAGAGTGTTGCTATTTTAACACAGTTCAGTCTTCCAATCCATGAACATGGGATGACTTTTCATTTATTTAGGTCTTCTTTAATTTCTTTCAGCAATGATTTATAGCTATCAGTATACAAGTCTTGTACTGCCTTGATTAAACATAGTTCTAAGAATTTTATTCTTTTTGATGCTATTGTAAATGGAATTGTTTTCTTAATTTCATTTGTGGATTGTTCATTGCTTGTATACAGGAATACAACTGATGTTTGTGTGTTGATCTTGTATCCTGCAAGTTTCCTGAATTCACATCAGTTAAAGGACTTTAAAATTATAGAAAAGCTCAGTTCAACCTGGCTTGAACCATAAGAGAGATTTATTGGCTCACATAATTAAGAAGTCTAGTGGGCTTCAGGCCAGGCTCTGGCTCCATTTCTCTGTACTTCTCTCAGTTTTATCCTTCTCTAGGAATTAGACCTGTGCTCAGATTGACCTCCCTCATGGTTGCAAGATGGTTGCTAACAGAAACTGGGTCTGCATGCTTCCTCAGTCACATCCAGGGAAAGGGAAAAAAAAAAGCATTTCCTTCCCTCAAAAGTCCTGAGTGTCTCTTTGATATGATCATCACTGTCCCTGTGACAAGAGAGATGGACTTGCTCTGATTGGCTTAGGCCATGGAGGCAGGGATGGTTTCAAACTCACCCAAACTGCATGGTTGCTACACAGTGGTGGGGGGGGAGGTGGTGGTGGTTACTAAAGAAAGGGAGATGGTTCTTAGAGGAAAATCTCAGGGCTGTTAGGAAGGGGAAAAGACAGTATCTGCCAAACCTATGAAATTTGTATAGTGCCAGGCAGCATTCAAGGAATATTTGCTGAATGAATGAATGAATGAATGAATGAGAAGCTCCACTAGTGTTTCCACTGATACACAGTTCCCTAGGGCTGTGGCAGCCTCCGTTCTGTTGATGGCCAACCTTTCAATGTCTGGAGACCCCCTACTGAGATCCCAGTCTCTTCTATGGGGAAGAGAGAGCTCTTTCTAGGGGCTCCATAACTTCTCTGATTTCCAAGCAGCAAGACCCTGGTAGAATAGACCTGGGAAACTGAGAACACCGGGAATCCACATATTCAAAATGAGCAGGGTGGGCCTTGTGGCTTCATGGTGTGACTCTGAAGCCCTTGTCCACAAATTGCTCCCCAGGCCTGGTGCCTGACATTCTGCCATTAGGAATTCACTCCTCCAGTTTAAGTTTAAGAGACTTATTTACCTTCAAATCCCCCCACTCCCCAAACGGGGGCTTTTGTTTGCAACAAAACATCTTAACTGATAGAGTAGGGAGCCTACCTTTGTATGATCTAAACCATAGCAACACTGATGTACTCTGAAGAGTATATTCGGCGATAGAACATAACCTACACCAGAGAAACAGAGTCAGGGATAGAGGTCCCAGGAACCTCAGGTCCTGAATTATGAGAACTTACTTTTCTTCCTAGATTTCCAGCTTGAGTTTAGTTTCATCAGCTACAGACTCAGCCTCTTCTCTACTTAATACCAAGCTCCATTGTAGCAGGAGATATTTTCCAAAGATAGGCACAACAATAGCTCCTGTCCCACGTGCATTTCTAGATCCTTGCCACTCTTGCATCAGTAGGTGGAGTTTATGACCCTTATTCTTGAACCTGAGTGGGCCTTTGTTACTGCTTCAACCAACAGAGTGTGGAAGAAGTGATGCTCTGTGACTTCAGAGGCTAGGTCATAAAAATGTGATGTACTCTTGCCTTACTCTCTTGGGACACTTACTCTGGGAACCCAGCTATCATGCTGTGAGGAAGTTCAAGCAGCCCATGGAGAAGAACCATGATTCCCAGCCCATAGCCCCAGCTCAGCTTCCAGCCAACACCCAGTACCAACTTGCCAGTCATGTGAGAGAGCCATCTTGAAAGTCAGTCCTTGTGGTAGGGAGCATCTAAGATGGAACCCAGTGATGGTATTCTTACCCTTGTGTCATCTCCTCCCCCTTAATGTAGACGAGACTGAGTACCTAGCTTCCATCCAGCAGAAGCGATAGGATGACACTCCCAAGATTAGATTATAAAAAGACTGTGGCTTCTGTCTTAGACACTCTCTCACACTCTCTCTTTCTTGCATTTCTTGCCCTGGGGGAAGCCAGCTGCCACGTTTTGAGGCAGTCCTGTAGAAAGACCCATGTGGTGAGAGACTAAGACCTGATGTCAGCCACGTGAGTGAGCTTGGAAGCAGATTCCTCACCAGCCAGGCCTTTGGAAGAGAACCCAAATGCAGCCAGCAGCTTGACTGCAATCTCATGAGGCACCTGGAGCCAGAGGCACCCAGCTAAAGGAGGCACCCGGCTAAACTTCACCCAGATTTTTGACCCACAGAAACTGTGTGAGGTTATACATGTCTTCTTCCTCTTCTTTTTTTTTTTTTAAATTTATTTTTAATTTATTTATTTTTGGCGGTGTTGGGTCTTCGTTTCTGCGCGCGGCTTTCTCTAGTTGCGTCCAGTGGGGGCTACTCTTCGTTGAGGTGCGCGGGCTTCTCATTGCAGTGGCTTCTCCTGTTGAGGAGCACGTGCTCTAGGTGCACAGGCTTCAGTAGTTGTGGCACGTGGGCTCAGTAGTTGTGGCTCGCGGGCTCTAGAGCACAGGCTTAGTTGCTCCGTGGCATGTGGGATCTTCCCGGACCAGGGCTCGAACCCGTGTCCCCTGCATTGGCAGGCAGATTCTTAACCACTGCGCCACCTGGGAAGCCCCTATACATGTCTTCTTAAGCTACTAAATGTTGGGGTAAATTGTTAGGCAGCAAGAAATAACTAATACAGTCCACTACTCCCTAATCAAGTCAGCCCAGCTGACGCTGCATGGAGGAGAGACAAGGTGTCCCCACCGAGCCCTGCCCAAATTACAGAATTGTGAGTAAAATAAGTGATTGCTGGGTTTTTAACCCACTAGGTTTTGGAGTCGTTCGTTATGAGACTATGGTTAACTTTTTCTCATTGAGATTTATATGACAGGTGTCGGGGAAACAAAGCAACAAACAAACCAGGCCTAAACATTCATCTACTGTAGCCTAGTGTATTCGTTTGCTGAGGCTGCCATAACAAGGGCCACAGACTGGGTGGCTTAAACAATCGAAATTTATTGTCTCACTGTTCTAAAAGCTAGAAGTCCAAGATCAAGGTGTCAGGGCAAGGTTAGTGTCTTCTGAGGCCTCTCTCTTTGGCTTACAGATGGCTGCCTTCTCCCTGTGTCCTCACATGGTCTTCCCTCTGTACCTGTGTGTCCAAATTTCCTCTTCTTATAAGGACACCAGTCATGGTGGATTAGGGCCCATTCTAATGGCTTCATTTTAACTTAATCACCTCTTTAAAGACCCTGTCTCCAAATACAGTCACATTCTGAGGTCATAGGGGTTAGGGCTTCAACAAAGGAATTTTTGGAGGGCACAATTCAGCCCATGAGACCCAGTCAACCCAGTTCTTTTAGAAGGTCCTCAAAGAACTGATTTTTCAAGAGATAAAATGTGTCCTTCTCTCTTCTTGCTGAAGCATTTCACAATGGGACAATTGTGATAGTCTTCCCAAAGTTTTTTTAAATTCCTTGGAAGATTCTTTTGCCTTTAGGAAAGCAATACCTACTAATACCGCTGCTAGTAATTCCTTCTGCCTCTCTCCCTACTGGTTTCTGGGCTTCACCATGGCAGGTCCAGAGCCCTCAGTGGACAGAGGCCCACGGCAGTCACAGAGCCTATAGCAAAGGCTCAGGCAGGCACAGGCCCCTGGTGGATGCAGGCCTGTGGCAGATGCAGGCCCACAGAGGTCACAAAACTTCGAGCAGACACAGGCCTTTGGCGGTCACTCGGCCCAGCGTCCGGGCAAACACCGACTCCAGGGGTAAAACACGGGGCCCACTGTCCTAGTTTCGTGGTGGGTCTAGTGAGGCCAGAGGAACTGATTCCTGGCCTCCACTTAAGCACTTGCCGAGGATTAATGACCACAAGAGGGCTGCTGGCCTGGGGCAAAGCAGAAAGCTGTGACCCTCAGCTCAGCATTAACTCCATCGTTATTAGGCCAGACACTTCTCCCCAGGCTGTTTTCTGTTTTCCTACAAAATGGAGGGTGGGAAAGAGGCAAGTTTTTCCACTATGGGGCATTATTCTGTTATAGCAGAACTCTGCTGCTCTGGGCGAGGGACGGTGTGATAAAAACCGTGAGGCTGCTAGCCAACAGAGACTTTTCCTGAACAGAAGCCTTCTCCGAGGCGCTTCTGGTGTGTCCTGTTTCCCTCTAGCCCACCTTTCTACACATTAGCACGACCATAGGGCAGGCACTGTGCTAGGTGCTTATTTTTCTCACGTGGCTTGGATTTACACTGCTTCCAGAAACCCAGCGAAGACCTTCCCCTCCACCCACAGGCCCCAGCCTTGTTCCCCCATGACTCAAAGGCCCCTCCAGGTAAACATGCTTTCCTGGAGGTTATGGTACTTTTTCGGTCCTGGCAGGTGAGGTGAAGGAAGGAAGGGCTCTTGGTGGCTTCTTCCCATCTGAGCTGCCTGTGTCCCGGGGTGAGAGGTGTGCGTTCAAGGCGCAGAAAGGCGGCCTCCTTCCGCTGGATTCTCGGGCCTGCTTTCCTGGCGAGGTTTGCCCGTCTGCTGTCCATGGACACGCCCTGCCAAGGAAAACAAAGCCGAGGGCCCAGCAGAGAAGCCACTGGGTACAGAGCACAAGCCTCTAAAGAGCTCTTCAGCTCCAGTCTAAACCTCAGAGATGTGACTCTGGGGTAGGACAAAGGCTGCTGTGGAGCAGGATTGGGACAAATATATAACAGTGCAGGGATTCTGTAATTCCACTTAATCGCAGGTTTAGAAGAAAAGTGGCCTTCATGGGAGACTCTCAGAGTGCCCCGTGGTGGCAAGGCTTCATTTTACAGAGGGGTCCCCCGAGTCCCCTCCTCACAGGGGGCAGGGCCCCAGCAGCGAGAAGGCCCCTGTCCCAGGAGGGCTGGGTGGCCGGCTGGCCTGCAGGCCTCAGCCCCATCCTGGCTGAGGCGGGAAGATCCTGATTAACATGAAAAGGGGACACCTCAGCTGCTGGCTTTCTGGGCGGCTGAGAGGGAAGGGGATCGTTCTATCACTGTCTTTCTTGACCAATTAGATGATTCAGCATATTCCCGGCCTCTCTCTCGGCTGAGGTGATTTATAGTGAGCTCTGCAGGACTGACTAGGGTGAGTGATGGGGAACAGGGGCCCATCCTCCGCGTGCATGCGCGTGCGCGCACGTGTGTGTGTGCGTGCGCGTGCACACTTTACACATCACGTACACAGCACCAGATGGGGGTTGTGTGAGAGCTGAAAACATTTGGAGGCCTCTCACAGCCACTCTGCTGGCTGACAGTTTCTACTGGAGAAATTCTCTCCGGAGAAAATATTTACCTACGGGTATCTCTTCAAGGAAGGAATGAGAAGGAAGGCAGGATTTTAGGGCGCTGTCCACTCAGCTGTTATGAGTTAAGAGCTTCAGGGAAACAGATGAGGAGGGCTTGCTCTGAGGGAGGTGGGAAGGGCTGAGCTGCTTGGCCTCTGGTGTCTAAGCTCGCCTCTGTGCTGGCTGCAGCGGCCGGTGGGCCTGATGCCGGGGCGGAGGCTGTGGGCAGACACGATGGGAATGTGTGTATACATTTGGGATGTGCCCAAGATGCACATCTGCAGCATCATTCCAGCGTTTCTTGTAGATGTTTTGATGGGCTGCTCTGGGTAATTGCTCTAATATGCGGCTCTGTCCATCCTGGGGTGCGGGTACATCTTGTATCTACTGAACCAAGATGGTGAGGGAAGTGGTGTTATGTCTTTTTTTTTTTTTTTAATAAATTATTTGTTTGTTTATTTATTTATTTTTGGCTCTGTTGGGTCTTCGTTGCTGCGCGCGGGCTGTCTCTAATTGTAGCGAGCGGGGGCTACTCTTTGTTGCAATGCGCGGGCTTCTCACTGCTGTGGCTTCTCTTGTTGTGGAGCACGGGCTCTAGGTGTGCAGACTTCAGTAGTTGTGGCTTGTGGGCTCTAGAGCGCAGGCTCAGTAGTTGTGACACGTGGGCTTCAGTAGTTGTGGCTTGTGGGCTCTAGAGCGCAGGCTCAGTAGTTGTGGCTCGTGGGCTCTAGAGCGCAGGCTCAGTAGTTGTGGCGCACAGGCTTAGTTGCTCCACGGCATGTGGGATCTTCTGACCAGGGCTCGAACCCGTGTCCCCTGCACTGGCAGGCGGATTCTTAACCAGTGAGCCACCAGGGAAGCCCCTGGTGTTATGTCTTGAGGGGCAAGGAAGCCCCAGCTTAATCTTCCTGGAGGAGTCAAAGATGACCAGGATGGGGTTTTGGCTGCTGTGAGGACGGGCTGTTTCCATCTATGTGTCTTCCCCAAAAACAGAGTCTCTAGCTTCTGTAATAAACTCTTCATATCACACATAGAACAGTGACCATTGCCAGCCACTCCCTAAGTCACCCATTGGAAATTTGAGGGTCCTGACCAGCTATCCCCTACCATCCTCATCAATGTCACCATCCGTCCTATCAACATCCTCTCCCTCCATGCTTATTAAGTACATAGGATATGCCAACAGTTATTCCAAATGCTTTAGAGACCTCATTTATCCCCCAAGACAGTCCTTTGGCAATACTATTAGCATCCTGCGATGGTTAATTGCAGGTGTCCCTGGGCCACAGGGGGCCCGACGTTTGCTCAAACATTATTCTGGGTGCGTCTGCAAAGGTGTGTCTGGCTGAGGTTAACGTTTGAATCTGGAGACTGAGTAAAGCAGATTGCTCTCCCCCATGTGGGTGGGCCTCACCCAATCAGTTGAAGGCCTGACTAGAAGGAGAAGGCTGAGTAAGAGGGAACTTCATCTGCCTGACTGATGAGCTGGGCCAGTGGTCTTCTCCTGCCCTCAGAGTGGAACTTATACCATCAGCTCTCCTGGGTCTCCAGCTGGCTGACTGCAGGTCTTGGGACTTCTCAGCCTCCATAATCATGTGAGTCAATTCCTCATAATAAATCTATCTCTCTATATATGATATGTCCAGATAGCTATATAGATATATATATATTCTATTGGTTCTACTTCTCTGGAGAACTGTACTACATATCCGCATTTAATGCATAAGGAAACTGAGGCATGGAGAAGCGAATTCGTTGCACGAGGTCTTACTTAGGAAGTTAGGATTTGCACCCAGGCAGCGTGACTCCAAGGCCCTCCCACCTAAACCACTAGTTCTCCTGCCCTCTGGCTCCTCAGCTTCTGCATATTCAAATAACTCCTCAGCGTGGGAGAATGAGCCAAGAAGCCTGGGTCCCTGGGCCTGGCCACTAACTTGTGCCCCTTGCCCCATCTAAACCCCCCGGGACCTCATCATGGAAGGATTAGTGAGAATTCCTGAGGTCTGTCTTGCCGCATCCTGGGTTCTCCAACCGCAGTCGCCCTGAGAAGCCAGGTGATGTGGTGAAGCAGGAGGTGAGAGGGGGCTTGTGTCCAGCTGGCCATTGACTTGTCATGGGGCCTTCCCTCTGTGCCTCTGTTTTGTCAGCTGGGAGAGGGGAGCTGTAGCCTCCCTGATCTCGGTGGCTCCTGAATCCTGAGATTCCGCAGGGCTGCGGCCTTCCAGATGAATCATTAGGCAGCCCGAAGTGACCACCTCGGCCATTTCTCAGCCCGAGGGCTTGACAGGAAACTGCAGAGCCAGGAACATGGAGGCTGACAGTTCAGAGTTTGCAGCCACCCTCTGCCCTTCACTGGGAGACTTTGGGCAAGTTCGTGAATCTCTCCCAGGCTGTTTCTGTAAAATGGGGCTGATGATACCGAGTCCGGGGATGGCGGCCGTGCTCACAGCAGGTGAGGCCGGCACCGCACTAAGATAAGTGGCTGCACTGTGGTCTGTGGTACGTCCTTCCTTTCCTGACTCGATTTACCTCAACATGGCTCATTTTCCCAGCCCGAGGCCTCCAGGCGTCACCCATTTCTCTCCCGTTCCCTTTCGGGAATCTGAGAAAGCCTTGAGAACACGATGGGAGCCTGTTCCTCCCTTGAAGAGTCAAGCTTGCTTCCTCTCTTGATTTGCTCCCCCTCTTCCTTGTTTCCTGGCTCTTTTCCCTGATTCCTTTCTTTTTCTCAACAAGCAGTTGCTAAGAAGCTCTCTACATGTGCATTTATGCTGTTTCTTTCAAGGTCACGTTCCCACCAGCTTTCCGCATGTGAAGCAAACAGCCTTCCTTCTTCTCAGCCTGGTGTCACGAGGCTGCTTAAAGCAGAGAGGAGGGTGGGGGCCGCCTCTGCAAGGCCATGTGTGTGTAGATGCAGAAACCCACATATGTATGCTTGTGTGCATATGTGTGCAGGTATACATGTGTGTATATCTAGGCACCCACATGTATATTTGTGCACACGTGGACATCCACACGTGCGTATGCGTGAGCACATGTGGACACTATGTACACATGTGTGTATGTGAGGGCACCCATGTATGCACCAACACCCCAACACGGTTCTCTAGCAGATGCACAAGTGAGTCTGATAAGTTTCTCTTCTCACCCTGCCCCCAAAGTATAAGATTGCCAGTGAAAATCAAGGTGTCTCTACTGGGCTTCAAGGAAGTGAGACGTGCCTGGGTCAAATGAAGTATCCATGACAGACCGTGCTCTCTTCAACTCAAAACCAAACATTTTGAGATGGCGCCTTCTCCCAGCTGGGGAAGAAAATTCTTAAATCAATCAAACAAACCGAACTAGGTGGGGAAGACATACTGGGTTCATGGATAGAGGACTCAACATGGCAAGGATGCCAGTTTCCTCTCAAATCAATCTATATATTTAATACAATTCCAATCAAAACCCCAGCAGGATTTCTTGCAGGTATAGACAAGCTGATTCTAAAATGGGTATGGAAAGGCAAAGGAAATAAAAGAGCCAAAAAATTTTGGGAAAAAAAAAGAAGAAAGTTGGAACAATCACGCTACCTGATTTTAAGACTTACTGTAAAGCTACAGTAAGACAGTGTAGTATTGGCAGGGGGATAGACACAGACCAATGGAAGAGAATAGAGAATCCAGACATAGACCCACCAAAATATGGCCAGTCGATTTTTGACAAAGGTACAAAGCTATTCAGTGGAAGGAGGATAGTCTTTTCAACAAATGGTGTAGGAGCAATTGGACATCCATAAGCAAAAAAAAAGTGAACCTCAACCTAAACCTTACACTTTATACAAAAATTTACTCAAAATGGATCACAGGTCTAAATGTAAAGTGTAAAACTTATAAAACTTTTGGATGAAAATATAGGAGGAAATCTTCATGATCTAAGGTTAGGCAGAGTTCTTACACATGAGACCAAGAGCATAATCTATAAAAGAATAATTGATGAATTGGACTTGATCAAAAGTGAACACTTTTGTTCTGTGAAAGACACTGTTAAGAGAATGAAAAAGCAACCTACAGACTGGAGAAAATATCTGCAAATCACATATCCAACAAAAGACTTGTATACCAAATGTTTAAAAGAATTTTCAAGGCTTAACACTAAGAAGACTAACAGCTTAATTAAAAATGGTCAAGAGACCTGAACACTTCATCAGAGGATAACAGACGGCAAATAAACAGAAAATGATGTTCAACATCATTAGCCATGAGGGAAATGACGAGATACATACTACCTACCTATCAGAATGGCTAAAATAAAAAACACTGACCATAGCAAGTGCTGATGAGGATGTGGAGCAACTGGAACTCTCATAGGTTGCTGGTAGGAATGTTAAATAGGACAGCCACTCTGGAAAACGGTTTGGCATTTTATTATAAAGTTAAACATACAATTTCCATATGACCCAGCAATCTCATGCCTCAGTTATTTACCCAAGGGAAGTGAAAATGTATGTTCACACAAAAATCTGTCCACGAATGTCCACAGCAGTTCTATTCATAATTACCCAAAACTGGTAACAACCCAAATATTCATCAGCAAGTGAATGGTTAAACAAATGGTGATATACCCACATGATGGAAAACTATTCAGCCACAAAAAGAAGTGGTCTATTGATATACTCAACTTAGATGAATCTTAAAGGCATTCTGTTGAGTGAAAGACGCCAGTCTTCAACTGCTTAGATGCTGCATGATTTCATTTGTATGAGGTTCTGGAAAAGATGACACTGTAGTGACAGGGAATGGATCAGTGGTTGCAAGACATTAACGGTGGGGGAGAGCTTGACTACAAAGGGGGGTAGCACAAAAAATTGTTTGGCATGATGGAAATGTTCTATATCCCGATCGCGGTAGTGGTTATGAGAAACTATACATGTGTTAAAATTCACAGAACTGTACACACACACACATACACAAGTTGAGGGGCGTCCCTTAATGAATTGAACACGCTGTACCATTTATCTACTTGAAGGAGTCATGATTTCATTCCTCTTTTTTTTTTTTTTTTAACTTAGTGGTTTATTTTTACTTTATTTTTTTTGGCTGAGCGGCATGCGGGATCTTAGTTCCCCGACCAGGGATTGAACCGGTGCTCCCTGCAGTGGAAGCGCAGAGTCCTAACCACTGGACTGCCAGAGAAGTCCCAAGGGGACCATATCTTTTAATCCTAAGTGGGCCATGTGGTCTCTGGAAGAACCAGTGTACTTATGGACACATCAGAACAGAATGTTTGAAATTGAGACTGACCACAGGACACCCAGGGCCCACGGTGGTCCTGCCCTGACAGTGTCTCTGGCTGGCCAGTGACCCCGCGTGGAAGCTGCATCTGTCCCCTTTGGAACCCTCTTTCTTGCCCGCCCCCCCTCAGAAAAGGGGATAGCCATGGTGGAAATGCGACTCCTGATAAACAGATAAGCAGATGAGGACTGGCAGAAATTAGGCTCCTCAAAGCAATCAGGCTAAAGATAAAACAGAAATTTAATGAAAATTGAAAATCCAATCCATATTACGTAGCCATTAAAAATGATGTTTACCAGGAGTTTGGAATAACATGAAAAATGCTTGTATCACTACGTTAACAAGAAAAGAGCAAATTACCAAATTGTGTGTACAGTTGATCACAATTATGTTTTAAGAGACGTATAAGTAAAAAGACTGGAGCTAAACATACCCTGATGCTGGCAATGACTGACTTTCGGTGGGAAGATGCACCTCCCCCCACCATTCTGTACTTTATAGATTCCACATATTTTCTAGAACGACTGCCTACATCTAATTTAAATTAATCTTTAAACTTAGAAAATAGGATGTTGGGACTTTATATTAAAAATACAATTTGGAGCACTAGTGCTATATGAGTAAGTGATCAGATATTTATTTGGTACCTATCAAGTCCTGAGTTCTTTGCACAATTAAACCGTCACTGCCAAGTCCCCAACCCCCTCCTTGGAAAGCCTCTCCAACACACACAATGTCATCGTCTGTGCACTGCATTTGTGACCAAGTGCCTTATCGAATAACTAAGGCAAGCTCAAGGATCTGGCACCAACATCATTGACAAGCCAGCTTCCTTTTGACAATTTCCCCAAGACAGACACCCTCTAATAGACCCACGCCTGGGCCGCAAAGGGCCCCAGTTAAAACTCTGGTCTCTGCCATCAAGTTGCAGGCTCCTTGTGACTCAGGCTCAGCCTCCCTCTATTCTAGCCCAGCCCCCAGAGCTCATCAAACATGTCCCCTTTTGTGTCTGGTGGCCCACTCTCTCATCGGCAGCTTCCCCTGATTGACAGAGCCCACCTGTCAATCACAGGCCCAGCTCAACGGCCTTTGAGGAGTTAATGTGCCTTCCCTGACATGGGCATTCTTCCCCTCAGGGCTAAGACCTCTCCCAGCCTCCCGGCCATGCCCCCGGAGTGTCCTGCAGGCCTCTCACAATGCCTGGCCGCCTTCATTAGCCCTGTGGGCCTTCTGGGCCCCTTCTCTGTGCGAGGCGTCATTCACACTGATCCCCGCCCTCCAAATTCAGTGTTAGGCCACCTGACCCCTGTCAGCAACAATTTCTGTGACACGACTCAGTGTGGGAAAGGCCAGTGACACTTTCTAGACAGATCAGGCCCCACTCGGCCTCCTTTCACCCTGCCCATCTCCTGCTGCCGCGCCCTCATGCGGCGGCCCAGATGGCGACTGGGGAGACTGCTGGGGCCCGCCTGGAGTGCACGTCCTCCTGAGGTCCGCTCTTGAGTCTCAGGTCCCTGGAGAGGAGTCTAGAAAGGGCTTTATCATCCCTTGTTAACCGCAAAAGTCGGCGCCAGCCAAAACAGGAGAAGCAGGCATGGGGCTGAATCCGCGGTAGTGGAGGGAAATTCAGCTGAGCCCCAGAAAGAGAGGGAGTGGGGCTCAGAGCCCCTGCTGGGCAACAAGAAAGAGGGGGTAGAGCAGAGCCCAGAGTGTCAGAGAGAAAGGGAAGGAGTGGGAGGAGGGGGAGGGGGAGGTGCAGAGGGGGAGGGGGAGGAGACCAGCTTTGCGGGCAGGCCACATTCTGAACTGGCAAGAGAGAGTTGCCAAACTCCAGAAACTCCCAATCTAACTGGGAAGACAGTTGAAATATACTGTGGTTGAGTGCCCTAAAGGGGGGAGATCTAGGCCGTCATGGATTCCAGAAAAGGGACTCGTCCTGAACCAAGTCTTGGGTGATAAGTAGCAGCTGGCCAGGCAAAAGAACAGGGAAGGGTATTCCAGGTGGAGGGAACAGAAGGTGTGAAACCACCCGCTCTAGGGTTCTTCCATTTTCTCCCAGAAGCGCCTTCGAGGAGCTAGCCTGGGAACTTGGTACCAGCTCCGCTTTCATTTTCTACCTAAGATCATTGGTGATGAGCCCACGTGCCCCGTGGGTTTCTGAGCCTGGGGGTCTCGGATATTTTGTAAAAACCTCCCCTACCCCGTTGGATGGTGTCACTATTGCCGAGTAGCAAACCACTCCGAAGCCTGGTGACTTAAAACAAGCATTTTATGCTGCTCACGGATTCGTGGGTCAGGAATTTGGACAGGGACAGCGTGTCTCTGCTTTACGATGACTGGGACCTCAGCTGGGAGATTAGAGGGCTGGGGTGACACAAACGGCTGGGGGCTGGAATCGTCTGGAAGCTCCTTTAGTCACAAGGCTAGCACCTGAGATGACTTGAAGGCTGGGCTCAGAGGGGGCTGTCAAACTGCGTGCAAAATCCAGGATGCCTCTCATGTGGCTTGGGGTCTCACAGCATTGCGGCTGGGGTCTGAGAGGAAGTGTCTCTGGAGGTGACACGTAGAGAGAGAGGGTCTTGAGGGGGAGACCCAGGTGGAAGCTTCATGGCCTCAGCTGACCTCGCCTGGGAGGTCATTCACTTCCGCTGCGTTCTGTTGGTTCCAAGTGAGTCACTGGGCCATGTCAGATTCAAGGGGAAAGGATGTCGATGCCACCTCTGGATGGGAGAGGGGTCAAAGAATTTGCAGACTTGTTTAAAACCTCCCTGAATGATGCCTATGGGCTAGTTCTGCCCTCTGTCAGACACTGGAGGCTTTTTGTGATGGCAACATTAAAAAAAGACACCCAAGATTTCCTAACAGTGCCATTGAGGGGTTTATTAGGGGCAAAGCCCGGATCGAAGAGTCACACATTATTTGAATGACAGCTTGAAGCATGACAGCCATCAGCAGCAAGTTCATTCCAGAGGGAGCTTAATGCACACATCAGCTCAAATAAATGTCTGTTCCATCTGTTGACGGGAACAGCAAATGCAGAGGATCGTGTACATAGGGAAGGGAGGAAGCGCTTAGAAAAAGGGAAGAAGTAAAGCAGCTATACTCCAATAAAAATTAATTAAAAAAAAAAAAGAAAGAAAAAGGGAAGGACAAGAGGGGCATTTTACTAATTAGCAAGATGGGAGAGGTGCGCCCCTTTCAAAGACGCATTCATAAAAGAGCCGTAGGAGGGGTCAGAAAGCGTTCAGGCTTTCAGGCTTGGGCAGCCACAGGGCTTTAGATGGGTCACTTTGGCTTTCTGGTCTCTGTTCCCTCATCTGGAAGGTGAGAAGACAAGATGAAGTTCTGCGAGGTTAGTCTAAGGTTACTCTTGATTTTAACAAAAAGGAACGGCATCCAGTAGGTCAAGGGTAGTGTGGCTAGTACAGGGGCCATCCTTCAGTTCAGGGGGCTTCGCCAAGCCTGCCAGCATGGTCCTGGGTAGGAAATCAGCCAAGCAGAAGCTGGGTCCGTGCCCTCGAAATGCTGCATGTTTGAGGCCCCAGCCAGAGTAGACAGAGGCCCCAGGAATCCAGCACCATGGTTTCAGGGTGTGTTTCCTTTGTGAAGAATCCCGTTACAGGGCACTGTTGAAATTGACATTAAAAAGAAGAAAAGAGAATTCCTCTGTACCTTCCATGCAGTTTAGGGAGCAAAAACTTGGCAATTATTCTAAGCTGGCAAAAGAGCCATGTGACAGATGATTTTTAAAAATCCTGAATGGAGTTCCTTGACACACCCCAGGTGGAATCCGGCCAGAGGTTTCCTCCATGTCTGGATCAGCTCCCTCTTGAGGCTCCCACACAGGATCCTGCAAAGCCAACAGGGACCGCAAGACCAATACACCACTGGCACCTTCTGGAGGCCTGAGGAGTAGATAGAGCCATATGCAAAAAGGCTGGCCCCATTCTCCTAGCCTCAGGCTCTGAGTTCCAGGTCAGGACCTGGGAGAAAGGCAGAATCTTGGCTGATGAAAAAGGTCATCACACAAAATGGGTAGGAGGAGGGGAGATTTGCTCCCAGCAGGGTGGGGACCAGAAGCCTGCCCACCTGGCATTTCCTAAGGTCCCTCTGCCTCTGCAGATGCCCAGGTTTCCTCCTTGTGGAAGATGATATTTTCCAACAAGAGCTCTCATTCATCCCAAATGCTCTTTTACAATGTAAGGTAGAGGGGGATCTATGTCCCCTCCTCCTTGAATCTGGTGACCTGTGACTACAGCTGAAGTGACACTGTCTGACTTCCGAGGCTAGGTCATTAAAGGCCATCGAGTTTCCTCCTGGTTCTCTTTTGGGACTCTGGCTCTTAGAATCCAGGGACCATGCTGTGAGGAAACCCAAGACACACGGACAGGCCCACGTGTAGGTGTTCCAGATGATAGCCCCTGCTGAGGTCCAGGCCAAAAGCCCCTGGATGTATGACTGGGGGAGCCTCCAGATGATTCCAGGCCCCAACCTTTGAGACAGGCTCAGCCTTCAGGTCTTCCCAATTGAGGCCCCAGCCATTACGAAGCAGAGACAAGCATTTTATGCTGTCTCCCTTTCCAATTTCCTGACCCACAGAATTTGTGAGCAAAATAATATGATGTTGTTTTAAGCCAGTAAGTTTAGGGCTGTTTGTTACACAGCAGTAGTAACTGATATATCTCTGAACTGGCTGTAAAGCAGTATTTCTCAAACTGTAGTCCTTGGACTGCCTACAACAGAATTGTGGCTGGGTGGCAGGGAGATTGCTAAAAATGCAGGTCTTGGCCCCCCAGACCCAAGGAACTGGAATTTCTGGTGAATGGGATCAGAAAATGGATGTTTAAAACAAACACCTCCACATGATTATTCTTAGGCATATTGGTGTAGACAACACCATTAGTGCCGGGTTAGGGAAACGACCTTGATAACGATTGTCTTGGTTGTTGTTTGGACTGCAAGTTACAAACCAACTCTAGCTAACTTCAGCTCCAAATGAGACTTTCCTAATGGAAGGAGATAAACCTCTCACTTCCTACTTCTCTGTGTGTCCCCTTTATGTTTCCCTCTCTTGCAGATTAACCATCTCTCCTCCATGCCTCCTTGCAGCCATGTGTGGTCACATGACCAAACTGAGATGTAATGAGAAAGGTCATGTGGCAAATTTCTGGGAGCTTTCCTTCAAAGACAGCTGATAGATGTAGAGAATGGACTTGAGGACATGGGGAGGGGGAAGGGTAAGCTGGCATGAAGTGAGAGAGTGGCATGGACATATATACACTACCAAATGTAAAATAGATAGCTAGTGGGAAGCAGCCGCATAGCACAGGGAGATCAGCTCGGTGCTTTGTGACCACCTAGAGGGGTGGGATAGGGAGGGTGGGACGGAGGAGCAAGAGGGAGGGGATATTGGGATATATGTATATGTATAGCTGATTCACTTTGTTATACAGCAGAAACTAACATACCATTGTAAAGCAATTGTACTCCAATAAAGATGTTTAAAAAAAAAGATGTGGCACATATATACAATGGACTATTACTCAGCCATAAAAAGAAAAGAAATTGAGTTATTTGTAGTGAGGTGGATGGACATAGAGACTGTCATACAGAGTGAAGTAAGTCAGAAAGAGAAAAACAAATACTGTATGCTAACACATATATATGGAATCTAAAAAAAAGAAAAATGGTTCTGAAGAACCTAGGAGCAGGACAGGAATAAAGACGCAGACATAGAGAATGGACTTGAGGACACGGGGAGGGGGAAGGGTAAGCTGGGATGAAGTGAGAGAGTGGCATGGACTTATATATACTACCAAATGTAAAATAGATAGCTAGTGGGAAGCAGCGGCACAGCACAGGGAGATCAGCTGGGTGCTTTGTGTCCACCTAGACGGGTGGGATAGGGAGGGTGGGAGGGAGATGCAAGAGGGAGGGGATATGGGGATATATGTATACGTATAGCTGATTCACTTTGTTATACAGCAGAAACTAACACACCATTGTAAAGCAATTATACTCCAATAAAGACGTTAAAAAAACCCCCCAAAAAACAGCTGATATGTGTCCTTTGCCCCTTTTCTACCTGTCCTCCATTCTGCTGGCTGGAACGTGGACATGGAAGCTGGAACTGGAGCAGCCATCTTGGACCAAGAGGTGACCTTGGGAATGGAGACCATGCACACTTGAGTGACAAGATAGTAGGAACCCAGATCTCTAAGGACTAGGTGGAATAGGGCCACCTTACCAGTCCTGGGCTTCATTCTTCTGTACTTCTGTGCATGAAAGAAAGAAACTATCTTGTTTAGGCCACTGTGACTGGTTATTGTTACTTACAATTGAAAGTCACCTTAATTGGTGCAAATAACAAATGCCACGAGAGGAAATCTCTAAATGATTTGGTACCTAGGGCCAAGGGCTGAATGAGGACTGCCAGGGTCCCCTAGAACATGGGTCTAGAACAAGCTGAAGTCAGATAACCCTCCTAGGCCTCGAAACATACCAGGAAAAGCCGGCTGGGCTTCAAGCTCTTTCCACAACCCATGGGGTTGTTTAAGACATTGGTGACAGGCTAGCTGCTGGTTCCAGGCTCCCCTGAGGAGCTAGATATCATCTATCAAAGCCAACTGGATTCTATGTGCCCAGGAGAGACTGAGGTCTCCTGGTGGCAGGTGCTAAAGGTCTAGCTTCAAATTTAGGTTTGTGCTGAAGACCCCATTAGGGCTTAACTTTCATCTAATGAGTCTAATATTTGTTTATAATAATAGATGCCATTTAATGAGCGCTCCCTATATGCTAGGCAAAGTGGTGAGCACTTAGCATATGTGATTTCATTTACTCTCACAGCAAGTCTATACAAAAAAGTTTCTCTTATCAGCAGCGTGAGAAAACAGTCTCAGAGGGGTTACAGGTAATGAGCCCAAGGTCACACAGATAGCAAGCAGAGGAGCTGGAACTTGGACCCAATCTCGGTGATTCCAAAGCTCAGGGGTTAACATTTCAGTGACCTTCTAGAAACCAACTCTCTTCCCTTCCATCTGACTGGAGCCAGCTCTCCAAGCTGGCATGCTTCCTCTCCCCAGGGGGCAGAAACCTAGGACACTCCCAAAGATCTGGTAACTTCTGCCTGGACGGGGTTCTTTAGCAAGGCCACAGATGAAAGAGAACATGCCAGAACAGGCTCGGGCAAGAGGGCAATGCCTCTGAAAGGGGTTTGTAAAGTTTCGTTGGTCCAGGGCTCAGAGAGGGTTCGAGAGAAAGGACTATTGACCCAAAGCCACCGCAGCCACCTGTGAAAGGAAGCTGGGTGTATGTTTGTGTCAAGCATAATAGGAAGCGAATCCAGCCAGAGGTAACTGCTCTGGGGAATTTATCAATCTTGGAAGCATCCCTGCTTTCATGTGAATGATTACTAATTGCTCATTCTAGAAAGCTAGAAGCCCCTCTCTCCTGTCACCTTTACCTTCACCCCACTCTCCACCTCAACTTCTTGGCTTGCAAACCACCAATTAGGAGGCAACAGAAACTACCAGCTGCTAATTAATACTATTTAACAGGGCTACTTAAAGCAAATGCTATTTAAAAAGCCAAGTGTTTAACTATTACCGAGTTAAATTGGAAAAGTCATGCCAAGTTTACGTGGCTGCCCTGATGTCCTTCCATCTATCACCTTTCTTTCCAGACCCTTCCTTCCCCTCTGGCCACTGCATGTGTCACTCTGATGTGTCTCCTGAAGACGGAGACCCTGCCTCTCTGGATGGCTGTCATCAGCTGCCTTCTCCACTGTGCTTGGAATAAATGCTTTTGTGGAAGCAGAGGACCTTGAGGTCAGTCTACTGAGGATGGTGGTGT
Organism: Eubalaena glacialis; assembly: GCF_028564815.1. NCBI lineage: Eukaryota > Metazoa > Chordata > Mammalia > Artiodactyla > Balaenidae > Eubalaena > Eubalaena glacialis. Next base: position 37,271,674 of record NC_083736.1, read on the forward strand.
TGTTGGAAAACCTCACGGGGTCTTCTGAAGGTAGTCTTGGGGGTCTGGGTCTTGCAGTCCAATCTGGACACCCTCATCCCCAAACCCTACTGTGTCTGTGAGTTTTTATAGATCCAAGTGAAGTCAAATCAGAGACATCCACGAAATGTTTCTGGCTGTCCAGGCACATGGAAGAATGGCACTTCCTGGCCTGCTGTGGTTGAGTGGAGCCATGTGACCAGTCGTGGCCAATGAGTTATGAGCAGGAAGTGACCCTGCTTTCCTTTGCCACAATGGATGGGAATATTCTAAATAGCAGCCCATCAACCAGTGTCCTGGAGTGAAGGCAAGATAAAGCAAAACCCTCAGCCAACCCCAAATGGGCATATTGTGTGTGTGTGTGTGTGTGTGTGTGTGTGTGTGTATGTATGTATATGAAAAATGAATCTTTGTTGTGTTAAGTCACTGAGAATTTAGGAGACCATTTACTACTGCACCGGAGCCTAGCACTTACCATAGTGGTCCTTAATCTCTTGGTGTTTTGGGTCCATTTTCCAATTTGGGAATTCTTATTAACATACTCGAAGGGATTAGGAATCTCACAGGACACTAAACAGGTCTACCGTGGACACGAGTAACTCCCTGCTTCAGTTTTTCAATGTCTTTACGGGCACCCACAGCTATGACTCTTCAGCTCTGCACCCTTGGCATTAGTCAGTGCTCACCCATTGCAGATAATCACCATTTCCTTAGAGCTGGCTTGCCACATGCCACACCTCCTTCCCACGCTTCCAACCGCAATGCCTGACCTGCTTAGAACTGTGTTCCGTCTGACATGGCGCCAGGAGAGTTTCATTCTCCATCGTTACTCACCTGTAACGTGGGAACACACCTCTTCCCCCAGGCAACAGCGGCTACCCAGAGATCACAGGAAAGAAAGGCTCCCGAACCAAGATAGAGAGCTCAAATCACACAGGATCGTGAAGCCACTGAAAATACACAGTGAGACACAAAGAGAGATGCGGCAGATTCAAACACTTAGGACAGGGTACCAGCATCCTGCATCCTGCATCCTGCATCCTGGGGTGGGCAATGCTTTGTCTTTCTCTGCTGCCTCCGCCTTCCCCGCTGATGGTGTGGGTATGAAACCACAGTTGAGGTTTGAGGTGCATAGAAGTCTGGAATGTGCCTGGGGCCAGTGTCGCACTCATGCTCAATTGGAGAGATGCAGAGACAGCATGCCCGGCCATGGCTGCCCGTCTCCAATTAGCCTGGGGAGCAGCCACGGTTATTTGCATTTCTTGGACACATGGGGCCAGAATGAGTGTTACCAATGGGTGGCTGAATATTGAGTGCCTCATATGCCTCATGTATATTTAGTTTATTATGAATATTTAGTGCCTCAGGTGCCTTAAATATATTTAGCGCCTCATGAATATTTCGTGTCTCTTGTATATTTAGTGCTTCATGAATATTAGGAATCTCTTGTTCCTTCCACCTCTTTTTATCTCTGTTCACCTATCTGCTCTACGTCATCTGCCTAACATCTATCCCTGGTTACGAACTTACTTATCAGTGGCATTTTATCCAGCCCGCTTGTTTACTTGTCTTCCATGGCAGACTTGAATATTCTCAAACAGTACAGCAAAAACACATTACGTCAGTTGTAGCTAAAGCTAAATTGTCTGTCTTGGTCAGAATTTTCTTCTATGACGTCTACGGGGTGCCTCAGCCCACTGCCCAGGCACTTTTGAGGCGTATCTACACAACCAGCCAGCAAGGTTGGCCTTCTTATGCTTACTTTCCATATGGGGACTTTGAAACACAGAGAGGTTTAGAAACTTGCCAGAGGCCACACAGCTGGTAAGAAGCACAGTCAGAACTTGAACTCAGATCCATTGAATGTTCTCTGACATCATATTTTGGGGCTTTCGTCTCCACAGGGAGCTGGGTGATGTTCTGCATCAGCTTGATGCTTCCCATCTTATCGCCTCCACAGCTTCCACTAGGGTCCAAGCTGCTAGCACCCCTTCACTGGGCTACTGCCATACCCAACTCGGCCTCCCCTCCCCCTCCCACTAATCCAATCTATACATGGTTTCCAGAAAACCGTTTAACAACACACATCTGATTACATCACATCCTCACTTAAACTCTCCAATGGCTTCCCTTTGTTTTCCAAATAAAGACCCATGACCTACAACTTACTACAAGGTCAGCATGGTCTGGCCCCTGCTGACCATCCCAGCCTCTCTCTCACACTGTCCCCCTCACTGTCTTCTGGCCACACACCGATCCCCTATCGGTTCTCAAATATGCCATGCTGTGCTTTCTGTCTGCAATGCTTTTCCCTTCCTTCTTCACCTAGTTAATGCCCACTTGTCCTCATATCTCAGCTTGCATGCCCCTTCCTCCAAGAAGTTCTCCTGACGCCTCTAGTCTAGGTCACTTTCCTAGTGTACAAATTCCTTCCCTGCAGAGGACTGGTGTCAGTTTATCATTATATTTGCATTGGTGTAATTATTTACTAGCCTCTTCCGTGACCTGCAAGTGCTCTGAGATCAGTGACATTAGGCCTTTGCTCCCCACTGTATCTCTAGGGCCCTCTCTATAGGTATTTGTTGTTGTCGTCAATACAGATTATTTTCCTGGGGAAGTTGCCAGAGCCCCTGCCTCAGCTCATCCTCAGCTAGTAGCCCCTCTCTCATGAGGGAGAGGACTACCTCTTTGCCTTACCTGGAATCAAAATTGATGGCCATCTGTGTAGTGTGACCTCAAGTGTTCTCAGAAGTACCCTCCCTCCCATTACTCTGCTGAAAAGTTCCATGACAAAATCATGCTTTTGGGATGGAGTCTTCTGTGAAAATACAAATCTCTCTGAGAGAAATTTCACATAAAGCCGTAGGACCTACTGACCTCCTGTATGCCAGAGACTATGCCAGGCACTTACCACCCATAATGCATGTTAGTTATCTCTTGCTGTGTAACAAATTACCCCCAAACTTAGAGGCTTAAAACAGCACACATTCATTATCTCACAGATTCTGTGGGTCAGGAACCCAGGTGTGGCCTAACCGGGTGCCTCTGGCCCAGGGTCTCTTGTGAGGTTGCAGTCAAGGTATCAGCCAGAACCAGAGGCTCTCCTGGGTGGTGGTTTTGGGGGGGGGGTGTCTACTTCCCAGCTCACCCACGTGGCTGGTGCCAGCCTCAGGTCTTCACTGGCTATTGGCTGGAGATATCAGTTCCACACCACCAAAGGCAGCTCACAACATGGCAGCTGGCTTCCCTCAGAGTGACTGAGCAAGAGAGGGTGGGCAAGATGGAAACCAAGTCTTTCTATAGCCTAATCCCAGAAGTGACATCTCATCATTTCTGCCATATTCTATTTCTATTTGTTAAAACTGAGTCAACAGGTCTAACGGACACTCAAGGGGAAGGGGTTACACAAGGGCATGAATACCAGGAGATGGAAGTCATGGGAGCCATTGTAGAGGCTGCCTACCATACATCAGTTCTCATTCTCCCAGCAGCCTTATAAGGGACTTTTGTCTTCATTTCAAAGGGGAAAAAGCTGGTTCAGAGAGGGTAAGTGTGATGATTAAATTTTATGTGTCAACTTGGCTAGGCTATGGTGCTCAGTTGTTTGGTCAAACCCCAGTGTAGATGTTGCTGTGAAGGTATTTTGTAGACATTATTAACATTTCCAATCAGTTGACTGTAAGTAAAGGAAGTTACCCTTGATAATGTGGGTGAGCCTCATCCAATCAGTTGAAGACATTAAGAGCAAAAACAGTTTTCCCAGAGAAGAAGGAATTCTGCCTCAAGACTGTAGCATAGAAATCCTGCCAGAGTCTCCAGCCTGCTGGCCTGCCCTGTAGATTTCAGAGTCAAGACTACAATGTCAATGTGGTATATATATATACACAATGGAATATTACTTAGCCATAAAAGAGAATGAAATAATGCTATTTGCAGCAACATGGATGGACCTAGAGATGATCATACTAAGTGAAGTAAGTCAGCTGGAGAAAGACAAATATCATATGATATCACTTATATGTGGAATCTAAAAAAAAATAAATGATACAAATGAACTTATTTACAAAACAGAAACAGACTCACAAACATAGAAAACAAACTTATGCTTACCAAAAGGAAAAGGGGGGGATAAATTGGGAATTTGGGATTAACAGATACACACTAGTACTGTATATAAAATAGATAAACTACAAGGACCTACTGTATAGCACAGGAAACTATATTCAATATCTTGTAATAACCTATAATGGAAAAGAATCTGAAAAAGAATATATTATGTATTCTTTGCTGTACACCTGAAACATTGTAAATCAACTATACTTCAACAAAACAAAACAAAACAAAAGACTACAATGTCAACTCCTGTCTGAGTTTCCAATCTGTTGGCCTCCCTGTTAATTTTAGACTCAAGACTGCAACATCAATTCTTGCCTGAGTTTCTAACCTGCTGGCCTGCCCTACAAATTTCAGACTTGCCAGTCCCCACAATCATGTGCTTCAATTCCTTAAAATAAATCTCTTTATAGATTTAAACATAAATTTAAATTTAAATATCTATATCTATCTATCCATTTATCTATCTATCTATATCTCCTATTGTTTCTATTTCTCTGGGCAACCTACTGATACGATAAGTTTTCCCAAGTCATATAGTTGGTAAGGGGCAAAGCAAGGAGGTGGAGAAAGAAGTTGAGAGCATAAAGCAGTCATTCAATCAACAAATGTTTACTGAGTAATGTGACAGATCATGTTTTCCAAAGATGGCCACCACAACATATCCCAACCCCCATGCTCTTCTTATAATGTGATGTTGAAACTTCTCCCATGAAGAGGTGGGCTCTATGTTCTCTTCCATTGAATCTGGGTGGGTGTGTAACTACACAGAAGTGACCCTATTTGATTTCTGAGCCTTCGTCTTAAAAGGTGACACCACTTTTGCCTACCCCTCTTGAGATGTTCACACTTGGAATTTGGCAGCCATGCTGTGAGGCAGCCCAAGCTACCCCATGTGGAGAGAGCCGCTGCCGAGGCCATGTGTAGGTAAGGTGTTCTGGCTGACAGTCCAGCTGGGGGTTCCAGCCAGCAGCCAGCATCAACCACCATATAGGTGAGTGTACAAGCCTTCAGACAATTTCAGCACCAGCCTTTGAGTCTTCCCAAGAGAGATCCCAGCCATTCTAGAGTGGAGACAAGCTGCCCCTGCTATGCATTGTCTGAATTCATGACACAAAGAAACCTTGAAGGGTTAAAAAAAAAAAAAAAAAAAAGATTGCCGTTGTTTTAAGTCGCTAAGTTTAAAGGTGATCTGTTACACAGCCATAGATAACTGGACCAGGCCCTGTTGGAGGCCCAAGGGATACACTGGTGAGTAAGATGGATCTGCTCCAATGGAGCTTTGTGTTAGGCAGCTCGGGCTGCTATAACAAAATACCACCGACTGGAAGCTTAAACAACAGATATTTAGTTCTCACAGTTCTGGAGCCTGAGAAGTCCAAGATCAAGGTTACAGCCAATTCAGTTCCTGGTGAGGGCTCTCTTCCTGGCTTGCAGATGGCTGTTTTCTTGCTGTGTCTTCACATGGCAAAGAGAAAGAGAGAGATCCCTCTGGTGTCCCTTATTATAAGGGTACTAATCCCATCATGAGGTCCCACTTTCATGACCTAATCACCTCCCAAAGGCCCCACCTCCAAATACAATCACATTGGATGTTAGGGCTTCAACATGTGAATTTTGGGGGGACACAAACATTCAGTCCACAGCAAGTTTACATGCCAAATGAGGGAGACAGTCCATAATCACATAAACAAACAGGTAAATAACCTATCAACGCCACTGAGAAAACAGGGCCATGTGTTCTGGAGGTACTGCTCAAGCTAGAGTGGTCAGAGAAGGCTTCTCGGAGGCGGTGCCATGTGGGTTGAGATGTGAATGATGGGGAGAGGCAGATGAGCAAAGAAGAGGGGAAAGACATTCCCAAGTGAAGGAACAGCAAGTTCAAGGCTCAAACCAAGGCCAAACTTGAATGGGGGCTCTTTGAAGGATGTCAGCAGCTGGGAGGTGGCAGAGGGCAAGGGGTCCGGTAGTGGTAGGTCCCACTGCCTGAGGCAGGGATAGAAGACTTCATTGGTAGAGAATAAAGTACCAAGACTGTTCCATGTGTCCCCTCACAGCCAACCTGTGGGTGGGCGGGTTGTGAGGTGTGCGGGGGGGTGAGGAGAGGGGAGTACAGGGCAAGTGGATCCTGGGAGGGGTCAGCGCAAGCTGCATCAGAGTTGGTCCAGCCCTGCCCAAAGCCTGCCCTGTGCCGGGCTGACCTCCACTCCGGGGTGGGAGCGGCAGAGGGATGCTTGTGAATATCAATGGACTCTTTCTCCTTTCAGTAAGCTCAGCAGAACCCTGGCCTTTGTCTGGGGCCCCTGCTCCCTGGGGAGATCTCATAAAGGGCCTCGAGCAGCAGGCCAGAGCTAAGGATGGGGCAGTCCGGGCTGTCCTCACAATGGCAGGGTGAGGAGGTTAAAGCCTGGTGTCAGCTGCTCAGAATCTTGTCCCCAGGGTTTTTCCTGCTTTTGTCGTTTCTGGTCATAGGCCTGATGTTTGATGGGGGCCTCTCTGCAGTTAACTACAGAACTCGGGTAGGGGCCGGCAAGGCTGGCCTTGGCCAAGGTTGCAATCGACTGGTGAGCTGCACTGGGGGTGGGACACAGGGGAGGGATCTGAAGTCCCTGACTGCACAGTCTCTGGGCTTTCAGACTCCCAGCTCCATGGGCTCCACGGGACTCATAAATTTGTATCTTGCATCCCCAATATCTTAGGCAGGGAACCCGCAACTGCCTCAAGTTGTGGACAATTCTTGCTCAGCAAGTGTGGTGGGGTTTTGGGGGAAGGAGCTTGCCATGGGAAGACACTGCTGGGAGACTGAGGCGGCTTCACACCTGGACTCTCCAGGAATGGTGAGTGAATGCACTAAAACTGCACATCCCCATCAACGGGAGAAGGATAGATAACCCGTGGTCTGGTCGCACAATGGAATACTACTCACCAACATAAAAGAAGACATAAAGCAATATAAAAGAATGTATATAAAATACATAAAACTAATATTTATTATATCATATGTTATATATATTATAAAATATATAAATAATATGCTTTATTCTTTATAAATTAAAATATAAATATTTAATATTTATATATTTATTTCTACATTTATATTCTATACAGTATAAATATATAATATACAATGTAAATATATTTCTATATTTTATATTAAATATAGAAATTTTAATATTTATATATTATATATAAAATTATAAATATATGATTATATAATCATCATATCTTTTTATATAGTCTTTATATACAAAAGAATATATAAAGACTTCAATAACACGAGTGAATCTTACAGACATCATTCTGCGTGAAAGAAGCCAGAGTGAAATGCTGTGGGATTCCATTTATAATAAGTTCACAGGCAGGCAAAACCGATCTATAATCAGAATAGCTAGAAGTCAGAATAGTGGTTCCTTATGGGGGCATTGATGGGGCGGGGCATGAGGGAACCTTCTGGGGCAGGTGCTGGAATCGTTCTAAATCTTGATCTAGGCGATGGTTATGTATGTCTCTACACACATATAAATTCATTGAGCCGATCATTTAGGATCTGTGCACTCTACCATATACATGTCACGCTTCAAGAAAAAAAAAAAATGAAAGTTAGAAATGACCTGCCCAATGGGAGCTCTGCTACCCACCCGCCCCCCCCACACACACCCTGCTGCTCAAGTGAGAGGAAAGTGCTGAGTGTTAATTAGCCCAGGGGCTATTGTAGGGACTATTCAGGGAGCCAGGTTCCAGCTGTACTGAGGATTTCAAGCCTCATTCTCCAAAGGAGCCTTTGGCTGGCACCTGGTCCCTCAATTCAGTTCTGTTCCTGTCCACAGCGCTTGGGCTGCAGCGGGTGGCGTGGGGAGGCTGCCCTTGAGCACAGCAGCCAGAAAGCCCTCGGACCAATTACTAAGCCTCCTCTCAGTACCTCAACTCACATAGGCAGGGGCCAGGGGCCTAGGCTGTCTTCATGGCGCCACCTTTGCTGGTGTTTTCTCCATCACTTCCTCCCCACAGCAAAAAGCTGGCTGTGGCTACATGACCACAGCCTTCCCCTAGGAACTCCTCACTTTGCTAGTTTGGCTTCCTGAATACCAGTACCAATACTTTGCTGTTTTGATTGAGTATCTGGAGTTTTTCCGGCCTTTCCGTCCCATCTTGAATTACCTTCCCCTCCATATAATCTGCCCACCGCAGACACAAGTCCACAAACAAATGCCTCTCCAGAAGGGACTCCGGGCTGACCTGTTCCTGAGTAGTTTGGGGGAGGTCCTGAGTGCTGCTTTGCATCTTGAAGCCAACAGGAAGTGAAGTACTGAAAACTGAAGGCATGGGTGAATGACTCACTCGGCAAATGACCCTCCCACTGGCCCTGCAAGCTAGGGCAGGATTAGGAAGCAGGGAACTTTGTCTAACCCGCCTGACATTTGCAAGGGCCACGGATACCAGCGCTCGAGCATCCTTGAGAGGGATGATGGAGATAGGTGGTCCTCCTCAAATGTCTCCTCAAAATTGACCATCTCACCCCTGTAAACTCACCAGTGTGGGATTCCGTGCAAATCTAGAAGTATTTATCATGAGGAGATACCTAAGAAATACAAGACACAGTTCCTATTGCTGGAGCACCTCAACATTTATTGAATGAGAAAAATGGATAGATGACTTCCAATGAGCCATGGAATGACTGAGCACACTCACGTACCTCCACTGTCTCTCCCAAAGCCCCCGCTAAAATGACAGTGACGAGATTTTTAAAGAAGGATCTAAATCCATGAGGACAAAAAAATGAGAAGAAAATCACGGCCCTCGAAAGATGTCATCACATTTGGGAAGCCAGAAGGCAAATGGACGAAAGGTAACTGACTCAGCAGACCAGAGAATGCTGGAAGCCAACGGCCTGTGGTGGGTAGAAGCTTCAGGAAGCAAGCTGATTCGGGCAGCAGAACCCGAGAAAGTCTGAGGAAATGGAGGTGCCAGGTACTGCAGAAGGTACAGATAGGCTGAAAACAGAGTTGTTCGCACGTCTGTTGAAGAAGCAGTGATGTCTCACTGCTAGGTCACCTCATGCCCATCCCCTACTCCACAAGAGCCTGGGGTTCCCTCTTTGGAGAGACTGAACAGGAAGGACTCTAGACTCAGGACACCATGCTCAGTTGACTGCAAGGGTGCTATACTGAAAGCAGGAGGTGCTGTACTGGAGACAGAGTTAATAAATGATTATTGTCATCTTAAGCCACTAGGTTTTGGGGTGATTTGTTACGCAGTTGTAGATAACTAATAAAGAAAATAGACGATGAATCTGCAAAGTAAACAATGAATCCGGGATTTAGAAAACTGGAGATCCTACATATTGGAGAGGGGCGAAGTGAATTCTCACTTGGATGCTGAGGGGAGATCCCAGGGGTGTCGCTGAGCAGCAGAGGTAGAGCGGAAGCCAAGCCAACCATCGTAGGAGCATGCAGGATCCTGGGACAGGGTCTCAAAGAAAAAACACCAAGAAGCTGAGGAGTTTATTTGAATGTATCCAGAAGCTAAACAAACAAAAAGGGGATAAGAGATAAATATTAACTCTAAAGAAAACAAAAGTTTGTACAGTGAAGGACATGTATTCCAAGCATACTACATGACATGGCAGGGAGTACATTTCCATACTTATAAACACTGAATATTGATTTAACAAAAAAAAGTGATATAATGTTATTAGGATAATAGGGGCAAGAGACAGTCTAGGGATGAGGAGAGGGGAGTTAAATTTGATTTTCAAGTAAAACACCAATGGTGGATTTGTTTTCTAGGACTGCCAATAAAGTACCACAAATTGAGTGGCTTAAACAACAGAAATGTATCGTCTCACGGTTCTGGAGGCTAGAAGTCCGAGATCGAGGTGCCGGCAGGGCCATGCTCCCTCTGAAGGCTCTAGGGAAGGCTCTGTTTCAGGTCTCTCTCAGCTTCCGATAGTTCCTTGGCTTGTGGCAGCATAACTCCAGTCTTCACACAGTGTTCTCCTTATGTGCATGTCTGCGTCCAAACTTCCCCTCTTTAGAAGGACGCCAGTCATATTGGATTAGGGTCCACCCTAATGACCTCATCTTAACTTGATCATCTGCAAAGACCCTATTTCCAAATAAGGTCACATTCACAGGTACTGGAGGTTAGTACTTCAGCATCTTTTGGAGGGGACACAATTCAACCCATAAGAGATGGTAATGTGTAAGATTAACGTATCAAGAAATAACGGTATAAGCATGATATTTAGAAATAGGAAGGTAAATATGAGGACAGATTAGAGAGTGGAAAGTGGTTCCTTGTGGGTGGCAGAAATTGAGGTCGAGCCAATGAGGGCTGCTGCTTTTTCTTTATAAGCCTGAAAGGACTGCCTGACTATTGAAAACATGCACATTTCTCACCCACCTCAATTATCACACTCAGCACGTGTCATTACAATATGATTACTCATCTGTGGTCCACACAGGACCATAAATTCCTGCAGGCTGATAACAATCATAGCCAACATTTATAGAATGCTTACTGTGTGCCCCCCCCCCCAATATTCTAAGCAGCTCACAGCAGCCCTGTGAAGAGGTACTGTTATTACCCACCATTTCAGATGGCAGAACTGAGGCACAGAGAACTTAAGTAATTTATCTAAGGTCACACAGTTAACTTGAAGAGCCTGGATTAGAAAGGCAACACTACTTCTATTTCGGATTCCTTTTGGCATTCCCTATATTGCTGAGTATGGAGTCACACCACAGTAGGTACACGATATCTGTTAGAGGTAGGAAGAAGGGGGTGAAGGGGCCTCTTTGTCTACTTATCTTTGATGAGTGTGTGGTTGTCCTCTCTCCCAGGCCAGCCAAGTCTCATTACGTCAGTACTCCATGCTCTCCTCTTAGGGAAGGTGTCTGCCCTCATGCCCTCCCATCTGGGTCTCCATATTCTTTTTCATCTAGTCCATCCCACTCCGTGACTGCAGCTGATTGGGCTAGAAAGGGCCCCTGACCCCGGACCAGCCAATCAGAGGCTGCTCTGGGAGCCAGAGTGTGGCGTGGTCTGGTGAGGAGACAACTTGGTCAGTCCAGTTCTTCCTCCTGGGAAATGTTTCACTTAGCTGCACAGAGAATCCAAGCCACTCAGCCATGGACAGAAGGCAGCATCAGTCTGTTCAGGGCTGGTTAAGTTGTGAGAAGCAGAGAATGACTGATGGAGGGAGAACAGAGAGAAGCAGGACCGAGTCACAACCCCAGGAGAGCCGTAGAGAAGATGCCTAGGGCTCCCTCAGTGCCCTCAGGCTGTCCAATTTTTGACCTCATGTTGCGTCACAAGCACCCCCCTTTTTTTGAGATGCTTGAGTCTCCTCCGATCTTGTAAACAACCCCCATTGTCTGTGATGGCCTGTGTCTTACATCTGGGCATTTCTCCCTCCCAGATGTTTTCCTCAACATATCTTCCTCTATTTCGCTCTTCTTACCTTTTTATTGCCCTCCCTCCCCCTCTAGTGCTCTGGCTAACCAGACATTACATTTTTACTGTGCATTGTTTTTCATGAAGTCATGGACTGTCAGCCCTGTGAGGCACCTTTTAGATTAGTGCTATCCAATAGAACTTTCTACGATGATGGAAACGTTCCATATCTGTGCTGTCCAAGACGGCAGCCACCAGACACATGTTGCTATTAAGCACTTGAAATGTGGCCGGTGTGACTGAGGAGCTAAATTTTTTATTTTATTTAATTTTAATCAGTTTAAATTTAAATAGCCCCACGTGACTAATGGCTACTGAGTTGGACAGTACAGTTGTTCCATCTTCCGATCCATTACCTCTTTTTACAGATGAGTCTCTTTTTGTGAGTGTAAGAGCCATATTCCAATGGCTGCCTCCTCAAGTCACCCCCCAGCTATAGGACACAGCAAAACAGGACTGGGGTGACGGGCCCCCGCTGAAAGTCAAGCGGTTGCCTCCTCAGAACAGCAGGCCCAGGTAGACCCTCCGAGGCTCTCCATGCAAGGGCCTGTGTGTAGCGGGGATTGAGAGACAAATCAGGTGATTGGGCTGAAGCAGGATATTGTAACCTCAAGTTTAGGGCCACCTCTTTGATTTGGGGGACTTCCTCAGAGGTGGTCGATGTGTTAGCCCCTGGGACAGAAATGAGCTAGGTGATTTCCGAAACGGCTTTAGCCGGACTACATGGCCCAGATGTGGCCACGTGACTTTGCTCTGGCCAATGGCAGGTGAGCGGAAAAGATGGACGCCACATCCAGATCTGGCCCAGAGAAATCACCCGTGTGCTCTTTCCCCTTCCACACCTTGGTACAGATGAGTCCAGCAGAGCTACAAGATGGAAGGAGCCTGGGTCCCTGAATCACTCCTGGAGAGGAGAGCCTCCTGTTCTTCGGGAGCACCCATTTTGGACTTTATTTCAGTGATAATCTTCCGTTGCGGTAAGCCATTGCACCTTGGGGATTTATCTGTTGCAGCAGCCAGCATTTCCCTGACTATTACACCCCCAGAAAACAGACTTCCTCCTGAACGGGTCCTTATGTTGTGGATGGTAGGGATTGGGGTCCCTTTGGCAGTGCAGTGAGGGTGATGTGGTCTTGTCAGTTGCCATCTGAGATCTCAGACCACAGTGATGCTCGGCGCCTGTGCTGAGCTCAGAACTGACTGAGTCTGGGTGGGGCCTTCCTGATCTGTGTAGCCGTGGGCTGACAGACTCATGCTCCCCTTGCTCTCCTAGGTCTCTGAATGGAGGGTCTCTAACTGATGCCCATAAGGGAATGGAACCCTTCTGGGAGAGCAGAGGCCTACAGAACAACCTCTCTGAGGAGCTGACAGCCCTCACCCTCCACGTGGGTAATACACGGGCCATGTGAGGCTTCCCTCCTCCAGGGTCCGCAGGCTGGACCAGTGGGTCTCAGTGTGCGGGACAGGGAGCCCCTTAGCGCCCAAGAGCTCATGTGACTCATTCTAATGTGAGCAGCAAGGAGAAAGTCAAAGGAATTGGAATCACGATTTAAGTGAGGTCTACGGTGGGTATTTCTTGGCACAGGACTGAGGAGCCTGGCCAAAATTCCCTGCCAAAATTTCCCAGCTCTGAGAGTCACGGATGAAGGGCACAGAGACTTTCTGCCTCGTTAACCAAACTAGGGAATACAAGAGGGGGATCAGGCTTGGGAGGGGAACTGTTGAGACCACTTTGGAGCACACGAAGTTTGAGGGGTCAGCGGGGTGCCCACATAGATGCTTCTAGCAGCTGCATGGGAATGGGGACCTGAGAGGGCCGGATCAAGGAGCAAACTTGTGTCTGGAGACAGGTGATGATGGAAACCACGGTGAGGAAGGGGACTGTCGAGAGAGCCAAATGAAGGGCAGGAGGAGAAGGAGGAAGAGACGTGGGAGAAAGGGGTGTCAGAGGAGCCACACTGGGAGAGTGTGAGGGAGGAAGGAGTGGACAGCCAGGTGGGGCAGCGAGAGGACAGGAGGGCAAGGGGCCTGGAAAGGCCATTGCATCTGGTGACACGAGCTCATTGGCGGCCCGCGAGAGCAAAAGTTAACCCAGAAGGACACTCACTGGTTGGCAAGGGGAAGCCAGGTGGAGATCTAAAATTTATGGCAGAGAGTCTGCAAAAAGGATAAATTGCCCCATCGGGACGGGGAGCTAATTGTATCACGTGGTGTGCCTGGGGCAGGGATGGTCTAGCGGCACAAAATACAAGCCCACTTGCACAAGCTTAAGTAAAAAGGGAGAATTTATGGGAAGAATATGAGGCTATCTCCAAGATCCAGGGACAGGAAGTGCAGCCGGTCTCTGGGGGCAGGAACCGGCAACTGGGGAGCCAGCAGGAACCTGGGCAGCTCCGTCCTCTCCTTTCTCTATCTCTGCTGCTCTGAGGTCTCTGACCTCTGCTTTCCTCCTGGACGGCTTCTTTCTTCTCTCTCAGCTTTTTCTGTTGCTCTGTGCACGCAGTGGAAAATGGCTGCCTCAGGTGGCCCTCCTGGTCTGTTCACTTCCTTCTCCTCTGGGCTCACACTGTGCCTGGCACAAGGCGTTCAAGCAGCCAACAAAAACTGCCTAGAACCGCCAAGGTGTCCCAAGGCCCTGGGAGAGCATCTGATTGGTCCAGTTGGGTCAGGTGTCCATCCCTTATCCAATCAGCTGTGGCCAAGGGAGGGTCTTGTGCCCTTGGGCCCCTCAGTGGGGGCTGGGCAGCAGCATCTTTGGGAAGGCGGCTCAGGCAGATTCTTGAAGAGGAGAATACGGTGGCTGTCATACTCTGATGTTCCAGACGGGCTGCAGGCCCCTGATCCACCTGGAACAGAGAGACACTCCTGAGGTCAGGCTCCACTTTAATGATGGTCAGTAAACACCACGGAGGCCATGAGGGATGGGGCATGTGCACCCACAGACAAGTAGCAAATGCGACTTTCCTGTGCTTCCTTTTTCTCCTCCACCCCCCACACACACCCAAGCCCAGGGATACAACCCAAAGAGCTCATCGGGGCCTCTCGCGACATCCAGATTTCCCCAGGCTCAACTCTCATCTTGGTTTCCTTCCACTACAGCCTGAGATGAGAAGAGCTAACTTGCAGGGGGCTGCAGGAGAGGGGGGCGCAGTACTTGCCCTGCTTGGAATGGCCCTGACTCCACAGTACTGGGTCAGGCAGAGTCTCAACGGGAAGCAGTTGGGATAGTTTTGACAAGTATTTACGTACAAAGGGACCGTCCACAAAGATGTGTGTGCTGGGGAACCACAGGGATAGCACAGGAAGCAGAAGCTGTTAGCAGTGGAGGGTTTTTTTTGTTTTTTTTTTACCACCCTGGGCCCAGAGGTGAGTAGAGAAGGCCACCTTAAAATAAGCAGGGACCTTCAGTGGAAGGGTCAGTCAGCCCAAGCAGATTTCACAGGGAGGAAGTTGGGGAATAAACCTTCACCTCATTCTCCTCCTGCCCTCTGTGTTCTTGACGGGGCCTCACTGTTGGCTGGAACTGGCCAACGGAAAGCCACTGGGTGGGGAGCCCTTTAGGATGGGTGCAAAGGGGTCAGCTTCCTGGGACATAGGGCAGGGAGGAGGAAGAAGGCGGATTGTGGACCTGAAGGGGCAAATGGAAGATGTTGTTTCCGCATGGCTCACGCGCTACACTGTGGGCTCCTCCAGGGCAAGCCACTCTGCTCCTTCGTTTTTGTCACCAGCACCCAACCCACTGCCCAGCTCATGATTCCAACCTGAGTTCGCTGATGCCCCGAATGAATTCCGTGGTGCCTCTTTGTTTCTCATGTTGGCAGTGAACTGGCAATGAATGGCATTCAGCTGAATGGGACCAGGAACTCTTCCCAAGGCAAAAGTTTACAAGGTGGAAGAAGAAAAAAAGAAAGAAATCAGAAATGCCCCAAAGATGAAGGCTGAATGGTGCTGCTGGAGCTATTTTTCACTTTCTCGTCAGGAAGGGCAACTAATGAGCCGTACTATCTTCTTCCTCTTTATTACGGCCTTTATGCTTGTAATATAAACAACCATATGGACTTCCCTGGTGGCGCAGTGGTTAAGAATTCACCTGCCAATGCAGGGGACACGGGTTCCATCCCTGGTCCGGGAGGGTCCCACATGCCGCGCAGCAACTAAGTCCGTGCGCCACAACTACTGAGCCTGCGCTCTAGAGCCCGCGAGCCACAACAACTGAGCCCAAGTGCCGCAACTACTGAAGCCCATGTGCTCTGGGGCCCGCATGCTGCAACTACTGAGCCCGCGTGCTGCAACTACTGAAGCCCACATGCCTAGAGCCCATGCTCCGCAACAAGGGAAGGCACCGCAGTGAGAAGCCCGCACGCTGCAACGAAGAGTAGCCCCCGCTCGCCGCAACTAGAGAAAGCCCGCATGCAGCAACAAAGACCCAACGCAGCCAAAAAAAAAAAAAAAAACCAGCCATGACTGGCACATGCAGTACTTTTTTTTTTGCATTGGCAGGCGGATTCTTAACCACTGCGCCACCAGGGAAGGCGGATTCTTAACCACTGCGCCACCAGGGAAGTCCTACATGCAGTACTTTAAAGTTGACAAGTGGTTTATGTGCATTATCTCATCAGATCCCCTCAACAATCCTGTGAGGTACACTGTATTATCTTTCCAGTTTTACAGACCAGGCTCAGAGAGGTTAGGTGACTTGCCCAAGGTCACCCAGAGGGTATTGGTGGAATCACAGCTAGGACTTCAAGTCCATTTCTACTGTCATTTGCACCCTGCCACCCATGGTCAGAAGGCCTCTCAGGCCTGTTCCTATCTGGGCACGCTGTCCAGAATTGGGAACTTTGACTTTCAAGAGGCTAAACAGCTGAGCGGGAACCAGAGCAAACAGGAGCCAGAAATGGCACCGAGGAACTCTGTGGAACATGGGGCCCCCTTGTTTTCTGCTGCCACCTCCTGGGTTATCAGTACCGTTTTCTTCTATCTTTCTCTGCTTCAAATCCAAGCAGAACGGGGGCAGGGGGGTGGGGGGAACGCCCTCCCTACTCATTGCAAAACTGCATGATAATTTTGAAGATTTTTAAACAGAATTCACTTAAAAAAGAAGGAAATTCTGACATATGCTACAACATGGATGAAGCTTGAAGACACGCTAAGTAAAATAAGCCAGTCACAGAAGGACAAATATTCTAGGATTCCATCGTTTGAGTAGTCAAATTCATAGACAGAAAGCAGAATGGTAGTCGCCAGGGGCTGGATGGGGAGGGAAGAATGGGGAGTTAGTGTTTAATGGGGATGGAGTTTCAGTTTTGCAAGATGAAAAAGTTCTGAAGAGGGATGGTGGTGATGGTTGTACAGCAACAAGTGGACTAAATGCCACTGAACATTCAAAATTGGTTAAAATGGTAGATTTTGGGTTATGCACACTTTACACAATTTTAAAAAATTGAATTTGATAAACATTTAATGAGCCTCTACTATGTGCTCTGCACTAGGAATTCAAAGCCAGAAAGCATCAGCCTTACCTTCAAGGTTGGCCCTGCCAGGCAAAGTGACGTAAATGAACTCAGTGCAGTGTGGAAAGTGCAGTAATACAGTGTGGGAGGGACGGGGTGGGGGTGGGGGGGCGGCGAGCCCAGAGCGGGGAGGGCCGGCTCCATTGCTGAGGGGCGGAGTGAAGCCTTCTCCAAGGAAGGAGTCTCCTCCGGGCTTGCCAGAGACTGAGACGGATTCAAGGTTGGGCAGGAAGTGGAGGAGCTGGGGACACACAGAACATTCCAAACAGAGAAACAGCACGAGGGAAAATATAGAGGTGTGAAATAGCATGCTATTAAGCCTCCTCTCCTTTCTTTGTTGGGATGTAACTAAACTCGCGTCCCCCTCCCCCCTTTTTGTTTTACTTTTTACTATTAAAAAAAATCTTTTTAAATCGAAGTATAGTTGATTTACAACGTTGTGTTAGTTTCAGGTGTACAGCACAGTGATTCAGTTATATATATATATAAAACTGCATCCCCTAATTCTACACCGATCGGTCTAGGAAAGTGCTTCTCAAACCGTCTCTGGTGAAAAACATATGTGTGTGTGTGTGTGTGTGTGTGTGTGTGTGTGTGTGTGTGTGTGTTTAATTTCCAGTCCCTCACAAACTGATATTTGCGGCCCTACTATGTATGACGATTATGGAGCTTATGCCACATGCCACTCACCGTGGAAGTTTGAACCCATCTATTTCCTGTTCAACAAGAGTCCACTGATCACCTGCTTGGATGTCACAGCAAGGTCAAGTTGCCTTCAGGCTTCCAGAATGGTTACTCTCAATTTCTGTGCTTTTCTTATTGTGGACCAGCACTGGTCCACGGACCACACTTTGAGTAGCACTGGTTTATAAGATGGTGAGTCCCTTAAAGGGAGGAACCATTTGTTTATATTTTATCCATTCTTTGGATTTGTAGCAGACCACCCAAAAGAAGTCCTCTCCTTTCCCAGAAAGGGATGCCTACCTATTAATTAGCTAGTGTTTTCCCTGTGTTTTGAATATGGAAAGTTCTGCCAGTATTAAATACTATTATTATTATTAGCTTTGTGTCCACTATAGTGGATGTCATTTAATTAGAATTGCATAATAGGCAAATCTGCCTTAATTGGCTGGGATGTGGCTAAGAAAACATTTCGCGTCTGTGTCTGCATTCTCTGTTCAGTGGCCATCACATCACATTCTCTGGCAATGGGTCATTTTGGAGACCTTGGGCAGGGTTCAGGGAAGGTTATTTGGCTACTGATTAACACTTAATTAGCACCTTTTTCATGTAGCACAGCAGTGACTTTGTAAATTTAAAAATTTCAGGGGACCACTTAATGTGGAATTAAAGTACAAGTGCAATATTTAAGACGCATGAAATTGTTTTACGCATTACGGCATTAACTAGCTCTTAATTTATGCAGTGCATGCCGGCGAAGGGCAATTAAAGTGTAGCAGGGAAAAAAATTATAGATCTCTGCGTTGTCCTGTCTTTTCCTCTAACGATGCTTTTGAAGGCTTTTGCTACGTTCGTATCTCAACTCCTATTCTAGAGTTAGGAGTAAATGGTAAGTTCTGAAACTTGTTTGCCCCTCAGGAATTGGCATTATCTTTAAGCTGAAGCTACCTCTAACCATGATGTTCCTCTAGGGCCCAGAAATCCACTGTGGCCTCAGTGATTGGTCCAGGGATAGGCACATAACCCCACTATAGCCTTTGAGATGTCAGGAGACGTGTGCTGGAATTTATGGGAAAGTGAGGCTAACAGTGTCTTCCTTCGTAGTTGCTGGAAAGAGTGGTTCTCCTTTCCCCGGTCAGTGTGGTGTGAGGATGTGAGGTTGGGAACAGTGGCAGCCATTTTGTAAGCAGTCTGGAGCTGCAGGGGGAGTCACTGTTTGGAATTGGCCATAAATCCAATACCATGGGAGGCCATATGGCAAGATGAAGAGAGACCCAATCCTGGAAGATATTGTGGGAGACAGTGGATTGGGACTAGTCTGAAGGCCATTGACTTCTGGACTTTTGAATTATATTGGAACCTATAAATATACTGCATATTCCCACCTCCCTGCCTTTATTCATGCTGCTCCCTTTGACTGGAATGCTCTTTCCTTCCTTCTCCATCCTTCAAGTCCAAGTCCTAATGCCACCCGTCTAAGAAGCTTTCCTCGAGCTGGACCATGCTCAGGATGGCCAGAACCACGCCCCCCTCCTCTAGGATGCTAATGCCCCTCACTTGAAATTCTCCTTCCGCAAGGAGCACACACTGCCCTGAAAAGCGTGAAGCTGCAAATGTGACTCTCCATCTCCCTTGAGAGGACCTAAGCTCTTTCTTCCGCCCCCAGCATTAGTGTTGCACCTGGCACACTGAGTCGGCAGAGTGCTGCAAACCCGTTCCTAGAAAGGAATGTTAGTGCGTAGTCGGAAGAGGAGAGAGCGCATACGAGCATATGCTCTTCTTAGCTAGAGCCAGTAGGAGAAGGAAAAAAACCTGGGTAAATGCTGCAGCTGGGTGGATTCCTGGGCCACTGCAGCTGCTGAGAGCCGGCAAGGACTTGCGATATGAAGGAGGAGGAGTCAGTTACGAGCCAGTCAGAATATTTGTCTGTCCCTCTGTTGGTAACTTACACAGACGGATACAGTCTCCAAGTACAAAGTCGAGGGCTAGGAAAGTAAAAGTTTCCCGGTCACCTCCTCCTTCCCATACTCTGTGTCCTCTTAGCAGACGTGGAGCTGAGCTGCTGTGATCCTCCTCCAGCCACTCGGAGTCTGGTCAGGTGACAGCCTCACCGTCCAGCTAGCGCTACAGCGTTGGTGGTGGCTCCAGCCAACGGCTGAGCAAGCTGGTGGCACTTGCGGCTGGCCATTAACACCAAATGGGGCTACTCTAATGGGCGCCCTTTGCTGGGAGCTGTTCAGATCTGCATTGCCGCCTGCCGGCTCCCCTGCCCAATCCTGCTTCCACCCTGCTCCTTTCAGGGGTGTTTCCCCAATAAACCCTTGACACTCCTGAGTCCATCTTACACCTGTTTCCCAAAGAACCCTCCCCAGAGGTAAAAACTGCTAACTCTTAGGGGTGTATTCTTCCAACCATTTTTTTTTTCTATTCATTTATGTACTTGTATGTACGTATACCACCTAAAGATTTGTTATAATTCATTTTGTTTTTACATAAATGGGATCATACTGTGTATGTGAACTATTCTACAATTAAAAAAAATTTAGCACATCTCCATGAACAGTAGACATCAGTGCACATAGGTATGTCTTTTTATTTGCTGTATACTATTCCACAGTATGGCGAGCCCATTGTTACTTAACCATTCTTATACTGATGGATATTTGGGTTTTCTACCTTCTCTTATTAATAATGCTGCTAGGAGTGTGCTAGGAGCGGATTTCAAATAATAATAGCAATAAACTGAACATTATTCCAGACAGTTTATAAACCTGTATTAACCAAGCCTTTTTTGTGTTCTGATGCTTTGACATTTGGGGCTTTTGCTGACCCTGGAGGGACTGCCCCTCCCAGGATTTGCCAGTTCCTAGAGATAGTAAACAAACAACTTGTCTGAGTGTACCTTTCAAATGCACACCAACCAATCCAGCACCCGTATCCCTCACCGTGGCCTCTATCTGACTCTCACACTCTAGGCCACTATCCCCCTGCCCTGATCAGACAGCTAGGGACAGCCCCAGTGCCCTGGAGCCCACTGAGATTATTCAAACTAGCCGATCCGAAACCTGCTTACCCTGCCTTGCCTGTTCCTTTTCACAGAAACCACGATAAAGGCTCTTGCCCACCAGCTCCCCTTCTCCCTCTGCTTCCTGACCAACCCCAGTGCTTCCCTGTGTGCCCCTCCCCCCGTGGCCTAGCCTGCCCCCTCCTCTTGGGATTTGTAAGTATAACCAATTATCTTCTCTATGGCCGTCATCTCCTGCTCTGTTGGCATCACCAGACCTAGAATAACAATAAAACCTATGTGGCCTCCAAAACAGGAGGACCTCTCATTGGCAAGGTGGAACTAACATTTTCTTTTTCTCCCGAAGGTTCCGGAATGCTTTCATTTGTGAACTCTTTCTGGGCGAATGGAAGTGCTAAATGTGCTGGGTTACTTAGGGCAGACACAAAAAAGAACTTCCTGCTGAAGGCCTCAGGAATTTACCACTCACCAGGGCACGGCTCCACCCCTCGCTAAAGGAGGCCACGAGGTTCCCCCCTCCCCCGCAGGTCCCTGCAGACAGCTGAGGTCATCCTCACCTGAGAAGGGAGGAGGGGTGGGATTACCGCCCTCTCCGTTGGCCTGGGGCTCTGGGCCCGGTGACGCGGGGCATCCTGGCGGAGGCTGGCCCATGTTCGCAGCTGCCTGCCGGGAGCCGGAGCCTGTCAGCTCGAGCGGCAGCGAGGGAAGAAGTTTCTGACACAAAAGCCCAGGGGAATCCGCGGAGGAGCTGTGCTGTCATTACTTATTAACAATGGGCCTGATCCCCAGCCAGGCAGGCCCGGGGAAATAGCATGTGGGGAGGCCAGCCTCCCCGCTACGAGGTGAATTAACACTTTCAGGGCAGGAGGGAGCTGTTCGGGGGGAGGGGGTCAGTTGTCACATTTTTGCATGTAAGAGGCGCCATTCTTTACATATTAGGGGCGCGCTCGTCCTCATCTTCCCCTCCCCCTCTCGGTGTCCGCATTCTTCTCTTCCGTTCTCTTGCCCTCTCTGGTTTTAAGCCGGAAAACCCACAGGATGTGGGAGACTGCGCTCCTAGGGAAAAGGAAGATTTGAGCCTGCACGCAGCCAGAAACCTGGCGTTAACGTCCTGAGAGAGGGCCCGCGGAGGCCGGGAGAGGCAGCTGGAGCTGGCAGCTCCTGGTTGCAGACCAGCAAACTAGCTGGTCGCTAAAGCTGGTTATTGCCTATTTTCTCCCCCCGAGGGGTCCTGGGCTCCGGTGCCAGCACGCTCTGTCCCGGCTCCGCGATCTCAGGTGGGCAGAGCCACCCACCCGTGATGTTGCAGGTCGGGTTTCCTGGGGAAGCAGATGCTGAGACGGAGATTAGCATGCAGGACGTTTTGTTAGCATTCTAGGATCGGCACCTGGAGAAGGGAGGGGCTGGAAGCCGAAGCCAGCAAAGGAGGAAACTGAACTACAACGGTAGCCCGACGGAAGCCTCGGCCGACCCCACAGGGGGCTCCGGAGCTGGGGTGACCCTTCGGAGTGGTTCGGAACTGGGCTGGAGGGGTGAGCCTCCGGAGGCTGGCGTGGATCAGCCCCGGGGCGTGGGCTGCTCCAGAAGCCGGCATGGCCCTGGGCAGGGCGGTTTCTTCAGCCTTGGGGAAGGGCTGACAGCTGAAGTCAGGCTGCAGGCAGCCCTCCAGCAGCCGAGGGTGTAAGTCCTTCCTTCCGGAAGGGGGAACACAGCCGCTACCATCACCCTGCTTCCCCCGGAGGACGGCTGAACTGAGGCTTCGCCAAATCGCAACGGGGGCATTCCTCAGGATTCCTGCCTCCGCACAGAGGCCAGCCTGGCCTCCTTTCCTGCTGCATCTCCTCCCACCCCTCCTCCCATCCTTCCTGCTACCCCTCCTCCCATCCCTCTTTTCTTCCCTCTTCCCTGCAGGGGCTATTACCAGAGGTTTTTCAAAATTTTAAAGGCCGTCCAATCCGGTGGGCCAGTGCAAGTTTACAAGGCAGCGGAACTGCCCTAATTGAGGCCGAAGGTCAGGGAGCCCCTCCCTCTGGCCACCGTTGTCTTGCTATAAAACACTCTGTAATCTGTAAAGAGCTGGCTGGCTGAACCCAGAGCATTTTTTTCCTTTCTAATTGGGCGGTTCCAAACTTCACCACAGGGGGTGCTAAATTGTCACGGGCTCTTTTATTTGTGTCAACAGGAGCAGGAAGCGTACAGTTGTTATGTGTCTGTAATGTAAATTCCGTGTCCGGATGTATGTATCTGTTCGGTTTCATCTACTTTAGGAGAAGGTAGTCGGCCTAATTGGGGACACGCATTTAGGAATAGTCAGCCATTTTATCACGAGTCCACGCTCCAGAGCCCCCCAAGACCTGAGCTTCAATCAGCACCAGAGCTCTTGTTCATTAGTATAAAGGGCCTTAGAAACGAGTTCCCACTGGCGGAAGCAGTTCGAGGCGGGTGGATTGGTCAGGAACAGGAGCGGTACTTCAGCTCTTGCAGGTGCAGACCGGGAAAATCTGGCGTGCTCCGTGGTTGGTTCTCGTAGGAACGGCACCATGGGCTTGATTCTTAAGTGGTCCTGCGTGCATCCAGCGGCTGATTTGGTGGATTGTGCGCCCCTGGAGTCGGACTAGAAGGTTGGAGAATCCCGCTGCAAGACTTTCCTTGCATTTGCCTCAGGCAAACTTTCCTGAGAGGCGGCTGCTGGAGCTTTTAAAGGATGGAGGGCTGGAATGTCACGGAATTTACAGGACCAGTTATATGGCTGCTTTGCGTAGCTTGTTCAGAACTTGGCCTGAAGACTTCCTTTCACAATATCCTGGTGGCACGGTATGGAGAGAGGCCCTACTCCCTCGCCCACCTCGAATTACTAAAAGGTACAGAGATTTACCAAAAAGAACCTAATGGGTTTTTTTGCAAGACCAAACTGGCTTGGGTCAATTAGCGCCAGCCTAAAACTCCACCCCAGATCCTCTATAAAACCTTAATCAGCTGTGAATTCCCACCTTCCCACATCAATAACCACTGTGTACCTCCATATTTTCTCACGGGTATATTAGGGGTCTAATCCTTGCGTCCTCTGTCATAAGAAGTTGTAAGGACTATATATATTGTGTTCTTAAACCCTGCCAAAAGAGGTTGGATCCACAAATTGGAGACTGATGTCTTGGGGTTGGGGGGAGGTTAAAAAAAAAATCAGCACTCAGAAGTGTCCGCAGCAGGGAGGCCCCTGGTGTTCCTTATCAGCAGAAGCGTTTATTAAGGGCCGGTGTGCACCAGGACCACGAACTGCACTGCCCGTGTCTCCACGTTTCTAGCTCAGATGAAGCTTGACTAGGCACAGTGTCCATCCACACATGGATCCTGCACACAGTCAGATAATCAATGCAAAACTCAGGTGAGGAGATTAGATTAGATCATTAGATCTGACGGCTCGGAATGCTGGTTGCCTGCTGAGGAAGGGAACCAGGGCTGTGATTTACATTCTCAACTTGGGTTAAATCTTCTCTCCCTACAGCCTCGTCCTGAGGGGTGGAGAGTCAAAGTCACCAGGAAACAAGAGGGTTCTCAGCCAGCGGTATTGTGCTCACCTGTATCAGGTAAGCCCCAATGCTCGAGACCTTAGAGCACAACTTTGGTTCTGAGTGTCTTTCCGTTCCTTTAGTGGACAAAGCATTTTCACTGTCAATATCTGGTTGGACCTTTACAGCTGCTGAAAATGTGAGGGTTGCAGGGCAGACAGCTGCATCTCCTTGAACTCACCAATAGCTACCTCCCTTGTTGCTTGCTGATGGAAGTCCAGATTTTTCCTGATATTGGATGGCAATGTGTTCATGGAAGGCAATCTTAACCCCAGATGATTCATAATTACCCTAAGCCAATCATGGTACAAACATTACTTCTTTTTTTTTCTATTTTAAGAAAATTCTAGTTGATTTACAATGTTGTATTCGTTTCAGGTGTCCAGCAAAGTGCTTCAGTTATACATATATATCTATTCTTTTTCAGATTCTTTTCCATTATATGTTATTACAAGCTATTGAATATAGTCCCCTGTGCTATACAGTAGGTCCTTGTTGTTTATCTATTGTATATATAGTAGTGTGTATATATTAATCCTAAGCTCTTAATTTATCCCTTCCCCCCTTCCCCTTTGGCAACCATAAATTTGTTTTCTATGTCTATGGGTCTATTTCTGTTTTGTAAATAAGTTCATTTGTGTCATTTTTTTAGATTCCACATATAAGTGATATAATGATATTTGTCGTTCTCTGTCTGGCTTACTTAGTATGATAATCTCTAGGTCCATCTATGTTGCTGCAAATGGCATTATTTCGTTCTTTTTTATGGCTGAATAATATTCCATTGTGTATATACACCACATCTTTATCCATTCATCTGTCGATGGACACTTAAGTTGCTTCCATGTCTCGGCTATTGTAAATAATGCTGCTATGCATATTGAGGTGCATGTATCTTTTTGAATTAGCATTTTCATCTTTCCCAGATATATGCCCAGGAGTGGGATTGCTGGATCATATATGGTAACTCTAGTTTTTTTGCAAACATTACTCCTTGATGATTTAGTTTAGGGACGTCCCTGTCCTGGCCAATAGAACTTAACAAGGATCCTGGTGTGGGTGTTTCTCAGAAGTATTCTTCTCCTCGAAAAAAGAGAAATGCTTATGGAGGTTGCTGCCACCATCACCCATCCACGTTCTACAGCTTTCGAATGCTGTTGTAAGGATATGAGATATTGGAGCAGCAGCAGTCATTTTGTGACTGTGAGGGGATGATGGAACAGAAAGGTAGAAAGAGCCTGGCTCCTTGATGACCTCTTTGGCCATCAAACCCAAGACCACCTACCTCTGAGCTTCCTGTCATATGCAAGATTAATATACCCTTATTGTTTAAAATGCTTTTTATTGGCTACACTGCTGAGAGCATCCTAATGGGTACAATCCCCATTTAATAGTTAAAAAAGTTAGGAGAGATTAGGTCATAGAGTTAATTAGTGGCAGAGAGGGGCCTAGAATCCAAGGGTTCCAATTTCATCCAGGGTACTCTTCTCTACCTCTGAACTCTACAGAGTCTTAGGGAACCCCGGGGTCCTCCTCAAGGCCAAGGGTGCCGATGATTAGGCTCTGTGCCCCTGTCTCCCTTCCTACACCCAAATCAGAGCAGCATGGCTTTTATCTGATTTATCTTATTGGCCTCTCACTAACATTCTGTTTGAAACAAAAGACTATGAGGCTTAAACTTATTTCAAAACCACTGTCTCCCCCCTTACCCTTTACCACAGCGGCCAGCTCTTTATACCACCAGAGTGGAAATTGTAAAGAAAGTGTCTTTTCTAAGAGGAAATGTGGGGAAGGGGGAATATCTTAGTTCCCAGGTTTAAGCCCAGAGATCCTAGCGAACCGCTCACTCACACGCTTACACATACAAGCCACAGACACACACACAAATGCACTTCTGAAGCATGTGCGTGCAGACGCACTGTTCACTTGATTTTTCATCCTCTTAGGCGCTCTGGAGTTGTAAGGCAGAAGGAGACGCAGTGAGGCTAGCACAGGTGCTGGGGTTTACGGAAGCCCCCGGAAGGCCGAGCGTGAGCAAGAGCTCCTGCCTTGGTTCTGGAAACTGCAGCAGGCGAGGCTACACTTGTCATCTGGTCTTGTCCTTGGCTGTTCCAGACTCCAGGGCCACCTCCATTCTCGAGACCCAGCTTGTCTTGACTTCTACCACTTGCTCTCAAGGTGCCCAGAATTGGATCTGGGCACTTCGATCTGATTGGGTGGGCTCCGCGCCACACCACATGGGCCCACCAGCCCCGCTCGGGCTGGACAGAGTTCTCAGGCAGGATGCTTCATGTTTTTCTGGGGTGCCGATTCCTGATCCAATCAATGGTAACAGGGTAACAGAGTTAAATGACACAAAACACAGGTGGCAGCTTATGCAAAAGGAACCTGGCTCTCCTTAAAATGTGGTTATGAGCATTGCAAGTCCCTGACACTTGATCAGCCCCAGTGCAGCCTCCCGAGAACAACTGGGAACTGCCTTCCTCCCCTCTCTCAACTCCTCTATGTGCCCCCTCCTTCTCTTCCCTTCCTTCGTTCCTTCATTCTGGAAACAATTCTTCATTGCCTACTGTTCCCGTTATCTATTGCTGTGTAATAGACAATCCCCAAACCTAGTGGCTTCCAAAGAAAACCATTTTATTATATCTCACAACTCAGAATTCAGGCAGGGCTCGGCTGGGCAATTCTTTTTTAAATAAATAAATTTATTTATTTATTTATTGGCTGCATTGGGTCTTCGTTGCTGCGCGCGGGCTTTCTCTAGTTGCGGCGAGCGGGGGCTACTCTTCCTTGTGGTGCGTGGACTTCTCGTTGCGGTGGCTTCGGAGCACGGGCTCTAGGCACGCGGGCTGCGGTAGTTGTGGCACGCGGGCTCTAGAGCGCAGGCTCAGTAGTTGTGGCACACGGGCTTAGTTGCTCCGCGGCATGTGGAATCTTTCTGGACCAGGGCTCGGACCCGTGTCCCCTGCATTGGCAGGCGGATTCTTAACCACTGCGCCACCAGGGAAGTCCCTGGGCAATTCTTTGCTCCTCCTGGCATCGCTGTGATCACTCAGTAGTATTCGCTGGCTGCCTGGCTGGTCAGGAAGGTCAAAGTGGACCATGACGAGTGCCTGGGCAGGAAAAGCTAGAACGTTTGGGTCACTGGGCTGCGCTCCTTCTTTATGCCACTCCGGGCTCCTCCAGTAGGTGAGTGTGACTTTGTACATGGTGACTGTAAGAGTGAGTGTTCCAAGAGACAGGAATTGGAAGCTGCCAATCTCTTGAGACCTGGGCACCAAAATGGGCACAGCATCCCTTCTGCCGTACTCTATTCGTCAAAGAAGTCACAAAGGCCACCCAGGTTGAAAGGAGGTGGGACGAGAGCCTACTCTGTCCTCTCTATGGGAGGAGTGTGAAAGCATGGGTGGCCAGCTTGAATCTGTCACCTCTCCTATCTGCTGGGAATCGTGAGAGATGCTGTTAAGTAAAAGAGCGAATAACATGAGTACTGCTATTTCGTTCTCTTTTTCCTTCCTCTGGGTTAAGTCCAGATCTGGGGGTAGACTTTCCCATTTCCCCAAGTTACTAGAGAAATTCTGCTTGACATTGTAGTGGGGGTGAGTGGAGCGGGGAGATGAGAGACAGAATCTGGGCAGCGCAGGGCTACTCTTAGGAGGTCATGTGGGCTGGGGGTGAGATCCAGGAGAGAAGACACTGCAGCTGCGATGACCGTGGCGAGGAAGGGCGTGTGGGGGTAGGGTGGCAGAGAGGAACGCGCTGTGGCGATCGGCGGGAAGGGAGGACCTTGACGTTGTCTGAATCGGAGTTCCTTCTAAAAGCAGAGCCTGAAAATGAAGACTTGGGTGCAGGGAGTTCCTTTGGGAAGTGACCCCCAGGAAGCACGGTGAGGGGGAGGGGAAGGAAACCAGTGAAGGGTGAGCGGAGGAGCAGGTGGGCTTCTGGGGCTCAGTCGTGCTGGAGCCCCCGGGAGACTGTGCAGGAGCCACTCCAGAGTTGTCAACTTAAGAGCAGCAAAGCTGCGCTATTTATACACCACATTCCTTCCGTCGTTGATCAGGGGTTGATCCTAGGGTCTTAAGCTTCAAGTACTTTTGCCCCACTCCGCACTGGTGACCATGCCAGGCTAGTCACTGTATCCAGGAGCTGCCTGTTGGTGGCCTCCAGGGTGGCTATGAAGGTCTGCTGAGACGGTTTATGATGAGAATTTCTAGTCCCTTTGCGTGGGACACAGACAGGGCCTCTGCCTCACGCGCCTCCAGGGGGCGCCCGTCACACTGTCTTCCATGTGAAAGGTGCCCCCCTGGATGTGCCCCGTAACCCCGCCCCCCCACCTTCTCACGAATTCATCATTACAACCCGCAAGGCCCACGAATGCTTTGGGAGCCAGCAGATTCTCTCTGAGGTACGTAACGAATGCCAAGTCCTAAGTCAAGGTCGGCTCTGGGCCAAAACAAAGACGCTGATGGGGACAAGGGGTGCATGCGGTTACCCCGTACTGGTCTCCGTGCAGCACAGAGTCCAGGAAGAAGGGGAAAGAAGCAGCTTCATAAACACCAGGCCAACCTCTGGGACCCCTTTTCGTGTTTTCCAGTGCTTAAGAAACACATGGAGTACTTAGTCCACTGAGGGCAGACCAAGTTAGCAGGTTCGTTCACCCTTTGTGGAGAAAGTGACTTGACCCCTCTGAGTTTCTGTCTCCCCATCTACAGTCATCTCTGAGGCCTCTTACTACCCTAGCAGGCTGTGATCTGTGATTCTACGAGGAAGGAGTGAGACGATGCGTCTCAGTGAACACTGGGAAGTTAAAAGTACTGTACAAACTGAAAGCTTTCATGCGATTGTAACTGTTATGGCAACACAGAGCGCTCTGTGGAAATAGCCTCCACCTCGGTTTATGCTCCTCCTGTAGGAGCCCTGACCCCACGCTCCATCACCCTGCCTCCCAGACTCCTAGCAGGATCTCTGTGTCCTTGGTTACTCCGTGAAACCTATGTTGAGAGACTCTGCCTTTCTAGTGGTCTCTTCTTGACAGGGGAAGAGGGCACCCCAGACCCCTAGTTCATCCATATGCCCTAAGATGCCTCGGGCCACACCACAAGGGCCCCATTCACCAGTTCATGTCCATACCGCATTCTGCGTGGACCCTGATGGGTGTGTTGAGACAGGCAGGCCTTTTTGTTCCAACTGCCCTCGGTTAGGGGGCCTTTTCAATGGTCCTGGTTCTAAAATTATCTCTAGACTGCCTCCTTAGGATGCTCTTGGCTGCAGGTGACAGAAACCCCCAAGACAGGAAGAGCTCCAAGATGATACTTCAAGGCTCCTCTCCTCTCTAATCCTCTCAGCTCTGCCTTTCTGGGTATGTGTGTTCAGTTTCAGCCTCCAACTCGTCCCAAAAAGGCTGCTGAAGTTCCAGGCATCACATGCAGGTACACAATCTCTAATAGCAAAGAACAGGCCCTTCCAGCCAGAGATGATATTCAAAATATTCAGCAACCAGTACAGCAGGCTATGGACCAGTGAGAAGAAACTCTAGCTATACTGGCATGGGCCTGCTGAATGTCAGGAGTGTTTCCAGGATTGCTTCTGTAAGAGGAAGGAGGGCGCCCACCAGAATTAGCTCATAGCTCATTGGCCGGCAGTGGATCACATGACCCCACCAGTTTCTGGGGGTTAGAATGGTAAAGATTTTGCCATGAATTGGGGATGGAATCCCCTTTCTTGAGGGTGGACACGTGAATTAGATTCGGGTTCCTTTAGCAGGTTGGAGGCTGGGGGAACCTGTCAATCTCACCTGCTTCCCAGGCTCTCACCTCCCCACCATCACCCCTCCGAAATCAGACTCCATATGCCGGCCTCAGATCCACTGTTAAATCCGACCTGAATATCTTGTGTGTGTGTTTTTTAAAACTTTTAATTTTAAAAACACTGCAAACCTACAGATTTGAAATTGCAAGAATAGGGCCACAAACTCCCATATACACTTCACCCAGATTCACCCATTATTGACATTTTACCATATTTACTCTGTCTCTCTCTCCACACACACACACACACACACACACACACACTCAGTTGTTGTTACTTTAGTGGAATAATTTAGTCAGTGGCAGACATCTTTTTTTTTTTTGCTTTTTTTAAAAAACTTTTTATTTTATATTGGAGTATAGTTGATTAACAATGTTGTGACAGTTTCAAGTGTACAGCAAAGTGCTTCAGTTATACATATACACGTATCCTTTTTTTTTTTTTGGCTGTGCTGGGTCTTTGTTGCGGCATGCGGGCTTCTCTCTAGTTGTGGCACACAGGCTTCTCTAGTTGCAGCGCACAGGCTCCAGAGTGCGCGGACTCAGTAGTTGTGGCACGCAGGCTTAGTTTCCCTGCGGCATGTGGGATCTTAGTTCCCTGACCAGGGATCGAACCCGCGTCCCCTGCATTGGAAGATGGATTCTTAACCACTGCACCACCAGGGAAGTCCCCCATGTATCTATACTTTTTCAAATTCTTTTCCCATTTAGGTTGTTACATAACATTGAGCAGAGTTCCCTATGCTATACAGTAGGTCCTTGTTGGTTATCCATTTTAAATATAGCAGTGTGGGGCTTCCCTGGTGGCGCAGTGGTTAAGAATCCGCTTGCCAATGCAGGGGACACGGGTTCAAGCCCTGGTCCGGGGAGATCCCACATGCCGCGGAGCAACTAAGCCCGTGCGCCACAACTACTGAGCCTGCGCTCTAGAGCCTGTGAGCCACAACTACTGAAGCCCGCACTCCTAGAGCCTGTGCTCCGCAACAAGAGAAGCCACCGCAATGGAAAGCCCGCCACGGCAACGAAGAGTAGCCCCTGCTCGCCACAACTAGGGAAAGCCTGCCGCAGCAACGAAGACCCAACGCAGCCATAAATCAATCAATCAATCTAAAATATATATATATATATATATATATATATATATAGCAGTGTGTACCTGTCAATCCCAAACTCCCTATCTTCACTCCTAAATCTTGAGTGTGATTCTCCAAAGAACAAAGATATTTGCTTACATAATCACAGTACAATGATCACATTCAGGAAATTGAACATTAATCCAATACTATTATCTAACACAGAGCACATATTCACATTTCACCAGTTGTCCTGAAATTGTGCCCTTTAGTGATTGCTCTGCTCCAGGGTTTTATCCAGGATCACATATTATTTCTGGCCACCTGGTCACTTCACTCCCCTTCAGCCTGGACCAGCTCCTCAGCCTGACCTCTGTTGTTCCTGATACTGACAGTTTTGAAAAGTACAGCCCCTTTTTGCAAAATGTCACTCAGTTTGGGTTTGTTTGATGTTTTCTTATGGTTAGATTCAACTGAGCATCTTTTTTGCCCCTTTGCTTCTTTCTGCAACTGAAAGTGCTTTAAGCTTTTATGAAAGTTATCTTTATGATGTCTGCAAAGTATAAATACTATTCGGTTCAGTTAGGCCCATTTCATGGATGGACAGACTGAACACTTCTAAATGAGTCAATTTGGGAGAGCCTAGGATAAGGTTAATCGAAGAGGGCTTGTGACCAACCAGCAATTTCTGCTCAGCTGCCTGCCTTTCTACCTCTCCCTTGCTCACACCACATCTCCTCTTCTCCTTGGGCTTAATTGATAGGCGAATTAATGAATGTTTGGCCAGGCGGGGGGGGGGGGCCAGGAAGCTGTTTAGAGCCTGCAGAGCTTGCTTTTTAGGTAAGGTGGGGATGAGTCTGCCAGCAGCCTTCCAGTGACAAGGGCGTGATGGATTTCCCCCCTTTCTTTGATATCAGTGCTTTTGTTAGTTTGCATTTTACTCAGTGCCTTTTCTTTCGGCAACTCAAGGCCTTTTGCAGAGTCTTACGTAACGAAAAATAATTCTGCAAGGTAGGCAGACCGGGCAAGGCCACAATACGTAAACCACATTCCTTATACACACACGCAGCAGCCTTGCTGGGGCCCATCTGTGTTGGGGCAGCGACATTTGACATTTGTGGCACTTAGAGACCATAAGGGAGCAAAGACATAGGCAAAGGGGGATGCAGTTGCCTTTGCTAAGCTCCAAGGAGGCCCCTCTCCCTGTGCTTGGGTGACTGACTCTTAAATAAGAAAAGGAGGGACTTTAAGAGAGAGAGGTAAGGGAGGGAGGAATGATCAAAAGGAAGGAGTCAGTACGTACAGGAAAAGGTGCTCAACAACCTTGGTCATCGGGAAATGTAAATTCAAACCACTCTGAGATCATAGTATACCCATCAGAATGACTAATACGTCAAAACTAATACTAAGTACTGGTAAGGATGGGGAACGACTGGAACTTCATAGGCTGCTGATTGGCTAGAACTTGACACAACCATTATGGAAAACTGAACGGTAACCACTAAACTGAACAGATTCTCACCCTATGACCCAGCAGTTCCCCTCCTGGGGAAATACCCACAGATGAGTACATACGTTCACTAAAAGACCTGCAAAATAATGTTCATCACACTATTCCATTAGCCCAAAACTAGGGACTACCCAAATGTTCATCAGAAGTACAAAGGATAAATAAAGTGTGGTGCATTATGTTGTGGGATATTATGCAGCAATGAAAAAGGACAAGCTACTTCTTTGTATAATATATAGACACTCTCATGTACAGAATGTGGAGTGAAAGAAGACAGACAATAAAGACTGAATTCTACATAATTTTATCTACATAAAGTTTAAAACCAGGCTCAAGTAATCTGTGGGGACAGAAATGAGAAGAGTGGTTACCTACTGACTGGGAGGCATGAAGGGGCCATCTGGGGCGCTGGTAATGGTCTGTATCTTGACCTTGGTGCTGAAGAACACATGAGTTTACTTTGTAAAAATTGAGCTGTACATTGATGACGTGATACTTCAAAAAAGGTTTACAATAAGGCAGGGAGGAGGAAGAGTAAGGGAAACACAGACGTGCCTCTATTGGTGAGCAGGTTGGATTCCACTGACTATCCTTGAATCCATTTGTTCCTTAATCCAAAGGGACCACCACTCACTCCACCTGTTCGTGGCAGCAGAGTTAGTATACTTTTTTATTTTCTGGCACTTAGCTTTCCATCAAAGTTTGTGGGCCAAAATTTCATAAGCAGAGAAGCTTCTATTTAGAGCAAGGCTAAGGGCATTAGTGATTTATGACTTCATGCATTGATTCATTCATTCAACCATCAAAGACAGGATAAGTTATGTGATTCTGGAAGCCTTTGGCTAGAACTATTCATTTCTAGATGTCCTCTCATCAGCAACAAGACATTTCAACCCATCTGGGGAAAAAGTCAGAGGTGGGATGGGGACTGTGAAAACTGCCTTCTATCCCATTTTCCCTAGATTTCTGAACTGGGAGGCTAATTCCTGCCAGAGTAGAAGATGACAAGGTAGTGACAGCTTTGAAAGAGGGTGTACTGGTTTCCCAAGGCCACCATAACAAAGTACTGCAAACTGGGTGGTGTCAACAACAGAAATGTCTTGACCCATCGTTCTGGGGGCTAGAAGTCCAAGGTCAAGGTGTGGGCAGGGTTGGTTCCTTCTCAGGGTGTGAGGGAGAATCTGTCGCAGGCCTCTCGCCTAGATTCTAGTGGTTTACTGGCAATCTTTGGCATTCCTTGGTGTGTGTCTGTCTCCAAATTTCCCCTTTTTATAAGGACACAAGTCATACTGGACTAGGGCCCACTCTAATGACTTCATTTTAACGTGATTACCTCTGCAAACCTTATATCCTAATAAGGTCACATTGTGAAGTACTGGGGGGTTAGGACTTCAACATACAAGCATACCTCCTTTATTGCACTTCGCTTTATTGCACCTCACAGATACTGTGTTTTTTACAAATTGAAGGTTTGTAGCAACCCTTGGTTGAACAGTCTATTGGTGCCATTTTTCCAATAGCGTTTGCTCACTTTGTTCCTCTGAGTCGCATTTTGGTAATTCTTGCAATATTTCAAACTTTTTTACTGTTATTATATTTGTTATGGTGATCTGTGATCAGTGATCTTTGGTGTTACTATTGTCATTGTTTTGGGGTGCCACGAACCGCACCCATGTAAGATGGCGAACTTAATCGATAAATGTTGTGTGTGCGTTCTGACTGCTCCACTGCCTGGCCATTCCCCCATCTCTCCCCTTCTCCTTGGGCCTCCCTATTCCCGAGACACAACGATATCAAAATTAGGCCAATGAATAACCCTACAGTGGCTTCTAAATGTTCAAATGAAAGGAAGGGTCGCATGTCTCTGACTTTAAATCAAAGGCTAGAAATGATGAACTTAGTGAGGAAGGCACGTCGAAAGCCAAGATAGGCCGGAAGCTAGGCCTCTTGCATGAAACAGTTAGCCAAGTTGTGAATACAAAGGAAAAGTTCTTGAAGGAAATCAAAAGTGCTACTCCAGGGAACACACAAATGATAAGAAAGCAAACAACCTTATTGCTGATATGGAGAAAGTTCTAGTGGTCTGGATAGAAGATCAAACCAACCACAGCATTCCCTTAAGCCAAAGCCTAATCCAGAGCAAGGCCCTAACTTTCTTTAATTCTATGAAGGCTGAGAGGGGTGAGTAAGCTGCAGAAGAAAAGTGTGAAGCTAGCAGAGGTTGGTTCATGAGGTTGAAGGAAAGAAGCTGTCTCCAGAACATCAAAGTGCAAGGTGCAGCAGCAAGGGCTGATATAGAAGCTACAGCAAGTTACCCAGAAGATCCAGCTAAGATCATTAATGAAAGTGGTTACACTAAACAACAGATCTTCAATGTAGGCGAAACAGCCTTCTATTGGAAGAAGCTGCCATGTAGGACTCTCATAGCTAGAGAGGAGAAGTCAGTGCCTGGCTTTAGAGGACAGGGTGACTCTCTTGTTAGGAGCTAATGATGCAGCTGGCACCTTTAAGTTGAAGCCAATGCTCATTTACCATTCCGAAAATCCTAGGAGCCTTAAGAATCATGCTAAATCTACTCAGCCTCTGCTCTATAAATAGAACAACAAAGCCTGGATAATAGCACATCTGTTTACAACATGGTTTACTGAATATATGGAGCCCACTGTTGAGACCTACTGCTCAGGAAAAAAAGATTTGTTTCAAAATATTACTGCTCATTGACAGTGTACCCAAATGCTCTGATGGAGATGTGCAGTGAGATTCATGTTGTTTTCATGCCTGCTAACGTAACATCCATTCTGCGGCCCATGGATCAAGGAGTCATTTCGACTTTCAAGTCTTATTATATGGGAAATACATTTCATAAGGCTATAGCTGCCACAGACAGTGATTCCTCTGATGGATCTGGGCAAAGCCAATTGAAGACCTTCTGGAAAGGATTCACCGTTCTTGATGCCATTAAGAACTTTCGTGATTCATGGGAAGAGGTCAAAATATCACATTAACAGGGATTTGGGAGAAGTTGAATCCAACCCTCTTGGATGACTCTGGGGCGTTCAAGACTTCAGTGGAGGAAGGAACTGCAGATGTGGTGGAAATAACAAGAGAACTAGCATTACACGTGGAGCCTGAAGATGTGTCTGAATTGCTGCAATCTCATGATAAAACTGTAACGGATGAGGAGTTGCTTCTTATGGATGAGCAAAGAAAGTGGTTTCTTGAAATGGAATCTACTCCTGGTGACGATGCTGTGAAGATTGTTGAAATGACGACAAAGGATTTCGAATATGACAGAAACTAAACTTAGTTGATAAAACAGCGGCAGGGTTTGAGAGGATTGACTCCAGTTTTTGAAAGAAGTTCTACTGTGGGTAAAATGCTATCAAACAGCATTATATGCTACAGAGAAATCGTTTGTGAAAGGAAGAGTCGATCGACGTGGCAGACTTCATTGTCTTATTTTAAGAAATTGCCACGGACACCCCAACCTTCGGCTACCGCCACCCTGCTCAGTCAGCAGCCATCAACATCGAGGCAAGACCCTCCACCAGCAAAATGGTTACGACTCACAGGAGACTCAGATGATGGTTTGCGTTTTTTGAGCAATGAAGTATTTTTACATTAAGATATGTACATTTTTAAAGACATAGTGCTATTGCACCACTTAACACATTATTGACCGGGGGATTTTTGCAGAAACTAACGCCTGTGGCCGGCGATTTGTTCTGTAGGTGAATACTGAAACACCCGCGTTTGAGTAAATATCAACAACTTTTTTTGCACTTAATGTATTTACCTGAAACTTTGTTCACGTCTTACTAAAGCATTCTAATATTTCGTTAGAGCGTGATAGGCGGTATAGCAGGCACCTCTGTGCAGGGGAACAGAACATCTACTACAAATATACCGTGTTTCACTGTGCTTTCCCCTGGAAGAGCAGACTCTAAACTTTCTGGCGGCTTTTTTTTTCAGTACTGTGGGTATTATTTGGTGGCTTTTTTTTTTAGTCCTGTGGGTATTATTTGGTGGCTTTTTTTTTTTTAGTCCTGTGGGTATTATTTCCTCTAGAAGATGTTCGTTTATTTTACCTGATGGTCGACAAGGTGTGTCTTTGCAGGGGGCTCTTTCAGAAATTCCACAAGAAGGACCAGGTGCGGTACTACCACTACATTCACCAGAATGGTCAGTTACCCATTCTCTAGCTACTGCAAACAAAAATTGCTTGTAAGACATTTTATTCTGTGCACTAAGGCTGCGATAAATTTTAAACGCATTGAATAAACCGCAATTAATCAAATAGAAACCCACTTTCTTATACCATTTTCGAGTTTTCTGGAACATATTGAAGTTTGCCAGATATTGATCAGATCGATCAACTCCTTTCATATATTTGTTATACTCTAATATACAAGTGGGCTGAGTTATCTGATGGCCAGTCCTCCTGTCTTCCTTTCCTGTAGATGCTGTGGAGGTGTCATGAATAGTGTCACCATGCAGACTAACCACTTGTCTTTCCATATAAGAAGAATCACTTCTCCCTTCTGTAAGAATGTCATTTCTCCCCTCTGTAGATTTTTAGCTTTCTCCTTTAATTGGTTTGGTAGACCACGACTCTCTCTTATAGTCCCACAAACTCTGGTTTTATTTTTCAACAATATTTCAGATGTGGACACACTGTTGTAATAATTGTCTTGGTAAATATGGCGCCATGAACCAAGATAAGGTTGTAGGACCGATAATATTGTTTCTTGCAGTTTCTTTCCTTCACTCGTGTAAATCTCAAGGTTGCATATATATCCAGTTTCACTTTCGCTAAGCACCCTGACTGAAATTCCATATTTTGTAAGTTTTCCGGGACTATAGGTTTTGAATCTGAGTCGTCCTCTCCACTTTATCATTGCCTCCTCAAGTGATAGCTCTTGTTTGGGTATATAGATCGATTGAAATTTTGGTAGAAAATAATACAAAAGAGGTTTAACTTTTGAAATTCTGTCTGCAGGAAGTGGAGCTTCTGAGTTATTGTTAAAGTGAAGAAATGTCATTATTTGTTTGAAGCTTCTTCTCGTCATACTCTTTGGAAAGATAGGTGTTTCAAGTAAGGGATCAGTCGACCAATATTCTTTCCAGTGTGACTTTCTTATTTGTCCCATCAAAATTACTAATCCAAGAAACTTCTCCGTGTCACTATTGGTTACATCAGTCCATTTTAAAGCCTTATCATATTTTTTTTTATGATTTTTCATTCTGTCGGTGATACAAGTTTGTCTGAGAAGCGACCAACTTGAAAAAGGTGTTCCAAAAATTAATTCTGTTGTTTCACTAACACTTTGCAGGTTATTACATTCAATAGTTACACCTGACACACCTGTAAAGTCGTCTAATTTTCGTGAAATGTGAAGTCTTCTAATTTTCAATCCACTCTTCTGTAGAAGCAAAGGACCATTCTCCAGCACCGTGAGTTTCATTTTCACTTTCCATATCAGAATCAATCACTAAGGTTTTTTGTCTTTTGTTTGGTCTAATATTCACATTGTCTGAATCAGAACTATATTCTGAAGAACTGTCATCTTCTGAGATGCTAGTATATATGTTGCTCGGACAATCAGAGAAAGTATTGGTATCTGCATAAAATTCACCAGAAAATTCTTCTTCACTCAAAACTTCGCGATGCGTCATTTTTGAAAATTTTACGGTAGTAAACTTGCATTTATAATATACACAAGGTTGGAACAAAAACCTAACGGAGCAAAATGTGAATGATAGCGAGAATCATAAGTTGTATAATGGACCCTTGATCAATTTTAAGCTCTAACAGCTTCGCATGGTGATGTTAATTGTATCACTCTCTAAAAACGTATTGATATGTCTCCGGTCAATAATGTTTGGGTAGCAAAAGACGTATTAATACGTCTCCGGTCAATAAATTGTTAATTGACTATAGTATAGTGTAAACATAACTTTCATATGCAATGGCAAACCAAAAATGGGTATGACTTGCTTTATTGTAATATTCACTTTATTGCGGTGGTCTAGAGCGAAACCCACAGTATCTCCGAAGTCTGCTTGTATATTTTGGTGGGGGATACAATTTAGCCCATACCAGAGGGGAATGACTCCATTCAACACTGTCCCTCCCTGTCCCTACACCGTGTCTGGCTGATGAGGGACTGGTAGCTTGTTTTTCTTTTTTAATTTAATTTTCATCTTATATTGGAGTATAGTTGATTTACAATGTTGTGTTAGTTTCAGGTGTACAGCAAAGTGATTCAGTTATTCATATACATATATCCATTCTTTTTCAGATTCTTTTCCCATATAGGTTATTACAGATTATTGCGTAGAGTTCCCTGTGCTATACAGTAGGTCCTTGTTGGTTATCTATATATAGTAGTGTGTATCTGATAATCCCAATTCCTAATTTGCCCCTCCCCCCACCTTTCCCCTTTGGTAACCATAAGTTTGTTTTCGAAGTCTGTGAGTCTGTTTCTGTTTTGTAAATAAGTTCGTTTGTATCATTTTTTCAGATTCCACATATAAATGATATCATATGATATTTGTCTTTCTCTATCTGACTTGCTTCACTTAGTATGGTAACCCCTAGGTCCATCCATGTTGCTGCAAATGGCATTATTTCATTCCTTTTTATGGCCGAGTAATATTCCATTGTATTTATGTACCACATCTTCTTTATCCATTCCTCTGTCAATGGACATTTAGGTTGCTTCCATGTCTTGGCTCTTGTAAATAGTGCTGCAATGAACATTGGGTGCATGTATCTTTTCGAATTATGGTTTTCCCTGGATATATGCCCAGGAGTGGGATTGCTGGATCATATTGTAGTTCTATTTTTAGTTTTTTTAAAGAACCTCCATACTGTTCTCCATAATAATTGTACCAATTTACATTCCCACCAACAGTGTAGGAAGGTTCCCTTTTCTCCATGCCCTTCCGC
Source organism: Eubalaena glacialis (assembly GCF_028564815.1). Lineage (NCBI taxonomy): Eukaryota > Metazoa > Chordata > Mammalia > Artiodactyla > Balaenidae > Eubalaena > Eubalaena glacialis. Next base: position 37,311,387 of record NC_083736.1, read on the forward strand.
ATTTATTGTTTGTAGACTTTTTGATGATGGCCATTCTGACCAGTGTGAAATGATACCTCATTGTAGTTTTGATTTGCATTTCTCTAATAATTAGTGATGTTGTGCAGCTTTTCATGTGCTTTTTGGCCATCTGTATGTCTTCTTTGGAGAAATGTCTATTTAGGTTTTCTGCCCATTTTTTATTGGGTTGTTTGTTTTTTTGATATTGAGCTGCATGAGCTGTTTGTATATTTTGGAGTTTAATCCCTTGTTGGTTGCTTCATCTGCAAATATTTTCTCCCATTCTGTGGGTCGTCTTTTTGTTTTGTTTACAGTTTCCTTTGCTGTGCAAGATGTATGTTTTCCTCTAAGAGTTTTATAGTATCCGGTCTTACATTTAGGTCTTTAATCCATTTTGAGTTTATTTTTGTGTATAGTGTTAGAGAATGTTCTAGTTTCATTCTTTTAATGTAGCTGTCCAGTTTTCCCAGCACCACTTATTGAAGAGACTGTCTTTTCTCCGTTGTATTGTCTTGCCTCCTTTGTCATTGATTAATTGACCATAGGTGTGTGGATTTATTTCTGGGCTTTCTATTCTGTTCCATTGATCTATATTTCTGTTTTTGTGCCAGTACCATAGTGTTTTGATGACTGTAGCTTTGTAGTATAGTCTGAAGTCAGGGAGCCTGATTCCTCCAGCTTCATTTTTCTTTCTCAGGATTGCTTTGGCTATTCGGGGTCTTTTGTCGGTAACTTGTTAAGCATGTGGGGAGGGGAAAATGGTTGGCCTGAAGAAGAATTAAAGTGTCCCCCAGAGAGAAGGAGGGAAAGCTATGGAAACATCATCATGGCTGCAGGCACAGGCTCAGGAGCCAGGCAGGTTTGGTTCAAATTCTGGTTCCACGCATGGACCCCCACTCTTATTGTATGACTTTGAACAAGTTAAAGTTAGGTTCTTTAAGCCTCCATGTCCCCATCTCTAAAGTTGGGACTCGACTTCCCACCTCCCAGGGTAGTCCTAGGGCTCAGCTTCGATCGTACATGTAAGGTGGATTATGCTGTGCTTCATGCCGGACAGCACATAAGACAAGCGAGGAATTATTGTTTGGTCCTGGAAGAGACTCAAGGAGGGCAGAAACATTCAGTCGGGGCTTTAGTAGCTGTGGAGAGAGCAGTTTTAAAATGATTAACCATTTTTTCAGTGATTTAAGGCATATGGGGGTCTGTTTTTTTAAATGCAAACCCCGTAGAAGGGTTCAAGGTGAAAAGGGCCTCTCCGCAGTATATGCCCTAGGCCTTCAGGCCCACATCCCTAGAAATTTTTTTTGCTACACAAATGGGACCACAGCAGATGCTATCTGTCATACCCACTCACCTCCCCGGATCACCCCCACCCACTCCCAGAGGCACCTGCAGACATTTCTATCAAAGTTTACCTCTCCCTGTATCTCTCTGCGTCAGGATGATCGCTGGCCAAGGAGATATCTGCTGGGACTCGGGGTTGGCTGGAAGTAAGTGTCCAGGAATGAATGCCCCTCGACCAATGAAGGGCTGGAGTTGGTGGATAAATACCCCAGCTTCCTAGCCCCTTGGTGGCATGATTCTGAGGCACGTTCCACACAGACCCTTAGCGGGTCCCCACGGGACTGAGCCCCAGATGCCTACAGCAGGAACCCACTCACTGGCACAGCCTTTGTCAGCATCCCCCCTGCCCTGTCTCGCTTCCCTCTTCCTCACTGTGCCTCCTGATCACCTCCCAAATAATGACATGCACCCAGATTCTGTCTCAAGGTCTGCTTTGGGGGAAATCCAACGAAGACTGGGACAATACTGTCGCACACTGGTCTGCACGGAACTTTCTTCAGCCAGCAGTATGGCTCCCAGACCTTTTCCCATCAGCACGTACTGAAGGTCTGTTTATCATTCGACAGTCTGGGTGCGCCATATTTAATTTAGCCAGTCCTCTTCCGATGGACATTTAGGTTGCTTCCATGTTTGGGCTGTTATGAACAATGCAGCAATGAGCGGCTCCGTGCACGTATTTTTCTGCAAATGGGCAAATCGATCTGAAGGATTACTTTCTAGAAGTCCAATTGCTAGGTCAAAAGCTAAGGGAACAGTTTAGCTCAGGACCCAAGGGTGGAGCTGGAGTTCAAGATTGGAGGTGACAGCAGTAGAGTGGCTCAAGCCTGGGGACACTGCACTAAGGAGCCAGCATGCCTGAAGAGGGCCTGCCCACCCGGAGATTCTACCCAAGGGTCTCTGTGCATTTGCAGGGGGCTTCTGTGTGCTCTTTGTGCTGGGTGCTGGGCCCACTGCAGCAGAAGGGGCTTCTCTTCTGCTTCCCCTGGAGTCAGTGTTTCCAAGAAGAATCCCACCATCCGTTTCACCTGCCCACACCCCGCTGCCACGTTCATGCCATATAGTTGTTTTTCGAGCCAAAGTCTCCATTATTCAGATGAAGAACCACTTGTTTTGAGAGAACGCACTTCTGAGATCTTCAGGCTCTTCCTTCCGGCTGATGAAATTAATTTTGAAGGTAGGAGGAATCGGGGAGGAGGCCAGGAACGAGTCCATAGCACACGCAGGGAGTGTTTTCTATAATGTGGCTGCTCTTCCCACTCGTGAACACTTACAGTGTTTGCCTGATCATCAGCCTGTGCAGAAAACAAATTTTTAAAGCATCAAAATACTTCTTTGTTCTCCTCTCGAGTTATTTTCTGGCTGCTGGCTGCCTACTTGATCTCACCTTAAGATGCAGAGAAAGGTGCCCCAGACCTTGCTCTGGGGACTTGAACTATCAGAGAGATGAGACGACCAAGGCTGGAAGCAGCAATGGCAACCACTGCTCAGAAGGTCAAGGTTAAGGACAGAGAGGAGGGAAAGGACTACTCTTTCCCTGCCTTTTCCTTTTTCTTCTTTCTCTGGTTTTTCCTTTTCATCCTCTTTGTTTTCCTTTGTCATTGGAGGTGGGGAGCAGGGGCAGAGACGACACACACCACACACCCAGGACTCATGGGGCCTTAGGGGATGTTCTCTCAGCTGCATGGGGACCATCCTACTCCTGGAGCTGTGAGTCATGGGGTCTGGAGAGAGATGTGGCAAAGGGAGCTGGTCCTCCCTGGCACCCCAGCAGAAGTGGGAAGTTGAATTCTGACCTTGTTGCCAAAGGTGTGCAATTCAAAGGAGGGATGTAGTCAGAAGTGATTGGGAGGGGTGGTGATGCTGAGCAGCGACCTTATTTATTGAGCACTGACCCCATGCCAGGCCCGTGTCATCAGACAGCCCCAAGTTCTCTTCCTTCATATCCAAGGGAAGCCACTGTGGCTGAAGCGTGTCTGAGGAATCTCAGACGTGCATAGTCTCCAGGTGGCTGCAAATCACGTCCCTCCCCCCCTCCTGCTGCCCTTCTTTCGCACTCCTGACTCCCCCATTGAGAAGCGGTACAGTAGAGTAGCTGGGATCGGGGACTCTGGAGCCGCACGGTCTAGGCTAGAATCCCAGGACTACCACTGACCAGCTCTGAGACCTTGGACGAGTCACTTAACTGCCTATGCCTGTTTCCTCCTCTGGTTGCTATGAGGGTCAGTGTTTGAGAACTGATTCTAACAGTGCCTGACGCATGGTCAGCACTGAGTATAAGAAGTGTTTGTTAAATTAAAATGGTGGCGTGTCCCCCTGGCCTGTGAAATGTAGCAGCCTTCTACTGAAGGTTTGGAGGTGATGGTGGGCAGTCACAGGACAGTGAAGGCCGAGAAGCCACCTCAGGACGGACACACCAAATCTACAGCTACACATGGAACCATTTCCTCAGAAAACTAGCTGAGCAGCTCCTTCACATCAGCAAACCAGAAAAGAGCCACATCAAGGAGGGAAGGATGGGACTTCCCCGGCAGTCCAGTGGTTAGGACTCTGTGCTTCCAGTGCCAGAGGCCTGGGTTTAATCCCTGGTTCGGGAACTAGGATCCTGCAAGCCGTGCTGCACGGCCAAAAAAAAAAGGAGGGAAGGAAAGGCTGAGACACACTGTCACCATAAACCCCACCCTGGCATGGCGACCCACCATCAGGAGGGAACTCACAAGCCCGGAGCTTCTCCCTGAAGAGTGAAGAGTTTAAACCCCACATCGGGAACCCCAACTTTTAAGACCTGCACCGGAGGTATGAGTCCGCAAAACGCCTGGCTTTGAACGCCTATGGGGCGCGCATCCACGAGACCCAAAGGTCCATAGCAAACCGAGAAAGAGCTCTCAAAGGGCCCACGTGCAGAAGGAACTTCAAAGTGAATGTCCCACAATTTCCTGGCTGACTGCCCTCATGAGGCATCCATCTCTGGCCTCTCTCACCTAAGCCTCCGAGGGCTGCAGTTTTGCAGTTTCCTTCCTCTCCCTCTTGAGACCTTTCTCCCTCCAATTCTCTTGCCCAAGCCTGGAGGAGTCTCCGCCTGCCTGTGGAAAACTCAAGTTTCTCATTTCTCTGGTCCCAGAGCAAGTTATCCCCCTGTGTTCCAACTTCTCCATTCTGGATGCTGGCCTGCTCTGGTCCTTCTTCATGAAAACGTTGATGTGTTTTCCTGAGCGGAAGCACCGTCCACCCTGGGTCTCCATCCTTAGTGACCTATACGTGATCTTAGTTAATCCCTATGATGCTGAGTTCTGCTGTTACCCATTTTATAGCTGAGTAGATAATGACCTAAAGAGATTGTCACAAAACCACTTGGTCATGGAGCTAAGGTTCAAACCCAGCTCTGTCTACCTGCTCCTAACCATATAAGGACCCCGTATTGCCTTCCCATCCCCCAAGAAAACGATCTTAAAGGAGACCAGAATTTCTGTGCCTTACTCTCTGAGTGACCCTAGGTTCCGCTAAAAACGCTGTTGCTTCTACCACTGTGGAAAACAGTATGGCGGTTTCTCCAAAATTAAAAATAGAACTACCGGATGATCCAGCAATTCCACTTCTGGGTATTTATGCAAAAGAGTTGAAAGCAGAGAAGAGAGATTTTTCACACCCATGTTCACAGCAGCATTATTCACGGTAGCCAAGAGGTGGATGCAACCCAAGTGTCCAACAAAGGATGAGTGGATAAACAAAATGTGGTCTATCCACACAATGGAATATTATTCAGCCTTAGAAAGGAAGGAAATTCTGACATTTGCCACTACGTAGATAAACCCTGAGGACGGTATGCTAAGTAAAATAAGCCAGTCACAAAAAGACAGACTGTGTGATTCCATTTGTATGAGGTAACTTGAATGGTCAAATCCGTAGAGACAGAAAATAGAAGGGTGGTTGCCAGGCACTGGGGAGGAGGAGAAGAGGAGTTATTGTTCAGTGAGGACAGTTTCAGTTTTGCAAGATGCAAAAGTTCCGGAGATCTGTTGCACAACAATTTGAATCTGCACCGTCCCCTTAAAAAATGCTTGGTCAATTTTATAAGATGTGGTTTTTACTACAATTGAAAACTCTGAAAAATTAAAAAGAAAAAGAAAAGTTTAAACTTGGTTGCTTCTCAAATGCTCGACGTTTAACCCACTCTCTGACCCTGCGTGATTCTTTTGAAATCTCCTTTGCAGAACACAAGTCCTGGACCGATAGATCTGACTCTACTGGGAAATTGCTAAAGCTTGCCCAGGCCATCTCCAGGCAAGGTGTTTCTTTACACCTGCTCTGCCCAACTCTGCCGAGTTCGGAGAATCTTAACACTTTGGGGATGTCAAGACCCTCTTAGAATCTGATAGAAGTTGCCACCCTCTCCCCACCTCCACACCCCGAATGCACACATGCATTGACACAAATCATTTTCCTCATGATTCAGAGGATTCCTTGATACCCTGGGGCCTCTCCATGGTCTTTGAAGGACCCCAGAATGAGATTCCCTATGTCCCTCACATCACAGCGCCTCCCCTGATGGGTTCAAAGATTTCATTGTTAATCATCTGCCTTCCCTCTCGGTGAAATCAGGGAAAGGGAGAGCTTCTTATAAAAAGGTTGCATGTGGCATCTCATCCTACCAGAACGGTGTTATATTATCTGTGTGACAAGTCACTGTAAGACATCTCTATGTGTACAGAGTAATGTGTGTGTGTGTGTGTGTGTGTGTGTGTGTGTGTGTGTGTGTGTGTAAGTATAGCTACTCTAGGGGCAGTTAATTAGCATTTGGAAGAAACTAATCAGGAACCCAGACTCCAGAAGTGGCTACTGAAGTACTTCACATATCCAGATCTAAATCTACACCAAAAAAAAAAGAAAAAAAAAAGAAAAAGAAATAAATCGACACCAGAAAGACCTTTAATTAGCACAGGTATCTTAGAAATATTAAGAAACATGGTTTAAGAACAGGGTCCTACTGTATAACACAGGAAACTATATTCAGTATCTTATAATCAACTATAATCGATCTATGTATATGTATAACTGAGTCACCTAGCTGGACATCTGAAACTAACACAACATTGTAAATCAACTATACTTCAATAATAAAAAAAGATTATGGGGGGACTTCCCTGGTGGCGCAGTGGTTGAGAATCTGCCTGCCAATGCAGGGGACACGGGTTCAAGCCCTGGTCCGGAAAGATCCCACATGCCACGGAGCAACTAAGCCTGTGCACCACAACTACTGAGCCTGTGCTCTAGAGCCCGTGAGCCACGACTACTGAAGCCCGCGTGCCTAGAGCCTGTGCTCCGCAACAAGAGTAGCCACCGCAATGAGAAGCCCGCGCACCGCAACGAAGAGTAGCCCTCGCTCGCCGCAACTAGAGAAAGCCCGCGTGCAGCAACGAAGACCCAACGCAGCCAAAAATAAATAAATAAATAAATTAATTAATTAAAAAAAGATTACGGGCTCCTGACACCCTCAGCACAGTGCTCTAATCTGGAGTTCCATTTGGCCCCCTACCGTCTTCCCATGTCCAGAGGACTGTGGTGCCTGATCCCCCCAGGAGTTTGGCTGACCCCACCAAGAGAGTATCACTGCATCTCCGTCAGAAGGACCCTGTGTGCAGAGTGCATATTGGAGTCCCTGCAGACGGAGTGGGTGTTAGCAAGCCTGCAGGAACAGGTTATAGCACTGTCCTTGTACCTGCTTCCTAATAATGATCATCCAGCTGGTCAAATTCCACCTGAGGTTTGCTTTCATTCTAACATGCCACCTGGCAGTGGGTGGTGAGGAAGGACAGGTAGAGCCCCAACTGATTTCCCTGGCACATTTCCTGGCAGGAGGATCAGCTCGGAGATGCCCACCAGCTGTCCAAGTTGGATGAGACTTTGCTGTATTCAGGAATTAAACCGTGTCATTGGGACTCAGTTTCTCCCTCTCTCTCTCGTCCTGGCCTGGCTTCATTCTTAGATTCCCTACTGATGGCAAGATGGTGGCAGCATCTCCTCATATTTACTCTGGTTCAAGTTTGGCATGGAAAGTAAAGAGGATATTTTCCTGAGAGCTCTAATGAAAGTCCCCAAAGTGAGTCTGATTACCATTTTGACCTGACTTGCATCAGGTAACCATCCCTGCCTGATGCAGTCACTGATGCTGGAGAAAAGATGTTCTGATAGGCTGGGCATGAGTCACGTGCCACTCCAGGCAGGGGTGTCAGCTCCACCAGAACCCCATGGCTTGAGAGTAGTTAGGGGTGAGTGGTGGATGAAAAGCTGCCCACAACTTCTTTACCACTCCTCTCATTGAGAGGTAGAGTCCATTTCCCCTCCCCTTGAATCTAGACCAGCCTTATGCCTTGTTTTGACCCCAAAAATATGGTAGACGTGACACTGTGTAAATTTCAAGGCTGGGCCTTAAGAGATCTGTGGATTCTGCTTTTGCTTGCTTGGAACACACCCTCACAGAATGCTGTGAGGAAGCCCAAGCAGCCATGTGGAGAGGCCCACGTGGGGGAGAATCTTGGAGCCCTGGCTAGTATCCCCAGCTGATCTCCCTGCCAGCACCCAGCACTACCTGCCAGCTGTGTGGGTGGAGCCATCTTGGATGGTCCAGACCAGCTGGGCCTCCAGACACCACAAGGAACAGAAGAACCACCCAGCTGAGCCTAGTCCACTCACAGAACCATGAGAAATAATGGTTATTGTTTGAAGTCATGAAGTTTGGGAAGAGTTTGTTACACAGCCATTGACAGCTGATACAGAGTGGCCCCCCAATTGAAAATCAGAAGGTTTTCCTGGAAATTGAGTGAGTGAATACTAGTGTCCTGATTGCAAGCTCACAGCTCCAGCAATGGATTTTTAAATACAGCTGCTCCGTTGGTGGCTCCTGGCCTTCCCACACGTGGCAAAGATGGTGGCTCCCCTGGCAGGTCAGGATTGCAGGATTCTGGGAGTCATTTCTGGAGACCCAGCCTAGAGTTTTCACAACAGCCCTTCTGTAATGGGTTGGATGGTGGCCTCCCAAAAGCTATGTCCACGTCCTAATGCCTAGAACTTGTACATGGGACCTGATTTGGCAAAAGAGGCTTTATAGATGTAATTAAGTTAAAGATCTTGAGATGAAATCATCCTGGATTACCTAGGTGGTTCCTAAATCCAATGATACACGTCCTTATAACAGATAGAGGAGGAGAAAACACAGAGGAGAAGAGGGCCATGCGAAGACAGAGGCGGGAGTGATACAGCTACAAAGAATGCCGACAGCCACCAGAAGCTGAAAGAGGCAAAGGATTCTTCCCTAGAACCTCCAGAGGGAGCATGACCTGACCTTGATTTCAGACTTCCGGCTTCCAGAACAGTGAGAGGATCCACTTCTGTTGTTTTAAGCTACCCAGGTTGTGGCCATTTGTTATGATGGCTTCAGGGAACGAATACACCTTCCAATGATTCTGTAAGCACCGCTTCCTTGTATTAAATCCCTTTCTGCATAAAATACCTGGAGCAGTTTCTGTTCCTTGCACTGAACCCTGAGTGGTACAACTCCTTTCCCAGCCTGTCAATGGAAGACCAAGCAAGCCAGAACGCATATGGTGAATAGGACCCAGGGACATACTTAGATTTGAGGCTTATAACATTGTACCATCCGTGGTTCTGCCGGCAGCCTCACAGGCAGGTATATTTTTTTGGCAGAAGCGTTGATCCTGATGGTCTTCTTATTGCCACTGTGGCAGCAAGAGTTTATTTTTACTTTAAATTATTCTGCAGCCAGCACCCCAGCTCACCTCTGCCAAGAGCCCAGAACCTTCGCAGTCTGGGAATACAGAGCCAGGCGGGGCCCAGTGATGCCCGCCTCTCTTTCCTTTATCCCACGGAGTCCAAAAGGAGCTGGAAGCCACCACAACAGGATGGAGAGTCTCTACCTGAATGTCAATAAGAGGCTCCATCCACAGTCACTTCCTAAAGAACAGGCGGTCTTGGTCTGCTTTCTTTCTCCATACCGGAACTCTACGTTTCAGCAAGATGAAGATGTGGGTGACTCTGAATCTGTGTGTCTGTGTTTCTGTGTGTACACGTGTATGCATTTCTGTGAGTTTTTTTGTGTTTGGTGTTTGGATGTGTGCATGTATTTGTGTGTGCACATATATGTATGTGTGTGTATTTATATGTGTGTGGAGAGGGGGAGTCGGGAGAAGTAGTGCCCGTGGTAACTGTTAGCACCGTACACTTGGGAGGCTGGAGGTGGTCTCTTGCTGCTTCTTACCACCGTGCTGTTAAAATGACATTGCTATGGAAAAATCCTTTCGTTCTGCAAGCGTAACCACGAAAACCAGGATGGGCGAATTCTGCTCCATGGGAACTCAGGGGATCTGCTTCATCCATGGAGCTCCTAAGCCAGAGCACTGCAGCCCCTCGTGGCCATTGTGTTGGGGATCAAAATAAAAACCGTGGAATTCTCTGCTGGTAAAAGTGACATCACCACAATGCTTCTCGGTACATTCTCTGTGGCGCCTGTGTTGCTGGTTATTAAGCTCACATTTTGCACCTGGAGCTGTTCTAGCCGCTGGCTGGACTGAGAGAAGTCCAGCCCCATCCGGGCCTTTAGGAAGCTCTTGACCTGATGTGGTGCCATCAACACTGGGCAAGGCAGGGGACAGGGAAGATGCTGGTGGCTCAAGCAGCTCTGTCCCTCCTACCCTGAGCCCAGGTCTTTGGAAATGGGGCTTCCCGACCAAGCCCCCACCTTGGACATGGGCTCCCGAAGGGAATTCCGCTTCCATGCTGCCTGCTTCATCCTCTGGCTGCTATCGGAGGGGCCCTGTGATTTCCGCATGACTTCAGAATCCTGACTCTGAACGCCCCTCATGGGGTCTGGGGCCCGGCTGCCACCCACCCTTCTACATCCCCGGTGGCACCATCCGTCGGCCAGGCCACGCCGGGCCCCTGCCCAGCTGGCTATCCCAGTATTTGTCACTGCCGCTGCTGCCGAGGCTGAAGCGTCTAGAGCTTGGGGCCTGGCCACACTCACCATCCCATCTGGATAGTCCCCAGCCCTGGTTCTGACAGCTGCTTTGGTAAAAGACCCATATCAAACTTCAGCCTTCAGACCCCTTCAAATCCCCGCCCACTAGCCGGGGTGCTCCCGAGAGGGCAGTGTTACCCGGAAACCATCGCCACCATGCCAAGCGTCACCCAGGGCTAAGTGAGCGCCGTGACCCGGGGGCTCAGCCAGGCGATGCAGCAAAGCCAGCCTTTCCAAGTGGGTTCAGAGGAACAAAAGGCAAGGAACGGAAGCCGAGGGGAGGGCCGGGGGCTGAGGAAGGTGGGAGGGGGACAGCTGGGGCACCCATGGCACCCAGTCCTCAAGAACCTCACTCTTGCAGGAGAGGATAATTAGTGGCAGTGCTATTAGTTTTTGAGTGCTCACCGTGTACTAAGTGCTGGATGTGCATCTTCGCACCAAGCCTCACAACAACATGAATTATTCCTGCCTGTTAAGGCCACCACGACTGATGCTCTGCTATGGATTTCTCAGACCTGTTGCTGGCCAAGGTCCCCTGCCCAAGTCTGGATGAGTCTGGAGCTTGGGGACAGACACGAGTGGTTCTGTCCCTCCTCCCCCCAGGCTCTGCCTCCGCTCAGGGGCGCCTGGGCTCCGGCCCCTGTTTCCCTCCCTCCTTGAGGCTCAGAGCATGATGGTTGCCATCAGGGCCAGGGCTCCAGCAACCTCTGGGCTGATTCCTCTGTCATTCATCACACAGGGCTCTCTTGGATGTCTGCGTTGAGAAACAAATGTTTTTCCCCTTTAGTAAATCATGTGAAACATCACACATGGGGACAGCTGGTTAGCACACAAGCTACTACTTTCCTACAAGGTGAGGACACTGAAGGCACACAATGTACACAGGGCCGTGCACAGGCAGTGCCCAGCCTGCCAGCTCAGCACATCCTGGCTTCCCTCCCCACGCCCCTCTACCTTGGGCTCCAAGCCAGCTGGGCACCGCGTCTCCCTCCTCAGCCCTTGAGGAAACAAGGTCATCTTTCTGGTTGGTTACCCAGCTCCTCCAGGTGCCTCCCCAGTATCTCAGCTTGATTGGCTTCTCCTCTCTGGTTCTTGAAACCAGAAATCTCCCCAACGTGGCTCCTGCATCAGAGCTGGGAAGTAGGGGGACAGTGGTGTATAAAGCAGTGTTGGGCTGTAGACTAATCGAGCTCTTGGACTCTTTTATAGCCTCTGCTCTTTGAGTTGCTATTTCTCCTCTCTGTCTTCAAGCTCCTAGACCCAGGCTCCCAACTTTCAAAAGCTTCTCTTAGGAATACATTTTGTGTCAGTCATTTACACCTTAGTATGAAATTAACAGTGAAGTAATTCTCTCTCAGGAGGATTTGCATTTGAATCTTTCTGGATGGAAATCATTCTGCAATGAGAGATTTGTCCCCATTAAAGGGATTTTGATTCATAATCTCATAAGGCAGAGAGAGAGGCGTGGGTGAGGGGGCGGGGTACGATGCTTCTGCAGACTGAGAATCCTACAACTTCGCGCACCAGTCCTGTTTCCAAACTGTCTAGCTTACATCGACTTCTTCCCTCCATGCTCTCTTACTCTCTCCCAGCTTAAATTGATCCTGGGGTTTGAGAGGTTTTGTTGACTCACCTTTGTGATTCGTGTAAGAATCATAAGATTTCAGGTCTGGTGGGAACTTGGAGGTCAAATAATGCAAGTCTGTAGATGAAGAAAGAGAAACTCAGACTGAGGGAGAAGTGAGATGCCCGAGATCCCGCAGCAAGTTATAGCAAAGCTGGGACCAGACCCTGGATTTCCTGGCTCCTAGCGATGTCCTTTGTACCAAGACCCAGAAATAACTCTCAACCAAACACTGGTGCTGTTTGCGAAGTGAAGTCCAGGCAGAAGCTGTCTGCTTTGCTGAACCACAGAGCATGTGCCAGGGGTCTGGCCGTTCCAGGGTTAATGACACAGGCAGCCTTGGTGTGGCTTGGGAGGAATGTTCCTAGAGGAATTCGGTCTAGAAGAGGAGGCCCAGGGAGCTCTCCTTATGGCTGTAGGGTCGAGCAGAGCTCACTGTTTCCACCGTCCAGACAAACACTTCTCCTCAATTTTACAACAGGGGCCTTTAGTTTTGTTTTCTAAGCAGCCCAGAGCCCTTCATGCTTCCAAAACAGAGCCACCCTTGGCTGTACCCACCAGGCCGGCCTTCTTAGTTACTTCCTCCTCACCAGCTAGCACAAGGCCCCCTCATCTATTTGAGATCAGCCTTGGCCTAAATTTGCTTGGAATTGATCCCAGAAGTACAGGCTAAAGGCAGAGGACCAGAATCAGTATGTGGTCTAGTGGATTAGCAGACACTGGCAACAGGCAACCTGAGTTCAGATCTCCCCTCTGCCACCTCCCAGCTCTGTGCCTTTGGGCTGTTTGCTTAGCCTCAGCCATGCCTCAGAATCCTCCTTTGTCATTTACATTCTGGCACCTGTCTCCCGGGTTGTCGTGACAGTTAAATGGAGTCATGGAAAACACTTAGAATTTAAACGCTTAGAACGGTGCCTGCACATAGTAAGTGCTCATTTAAAGTGACCCATAATGTCTTTGGTGCCTCCTCTCAGAACCTCCCAGATGTCTCTCCCCCTGAAACTAAGCACTCCGAGCTTTGGTTTAAAGGGGTGGGGGTGGGGGTACGTTAAAAGGAACCTGTGTGGAAATTTCTGAGATTTATCTGAAAAATTGAAATGTACTGGCCATACTCATTTCATCTTGACATCGGGCTAAACCAAACCAAGAAAACTAATAAGATAAACAAGTCCTGCTGTGATATGGAGAGAGAGAGAGAGAGAGAGAGAGAGAGGGAGGGAGGGAGAGGGAGAGCAGAAGCAGGTAGAGTGCAGGGTCCCCCCCTGCCCTGCCCCCCTTGAAATTAGCATTATTCTACATCAGGTCACTGTTCCATAATCATTTGTTTTGTTTTGTTTGACATGGTCTTTGTTTCTAATGCACAGGTTAGTGCTGAGAAACCAAATAATGAGGAAAAGGAGGTGGAATGCTCTGGGGGAGCCAATGCTACATAAATGTTTTAACTTTTGAACAAACTTGAATTCTGTGCACACACTGCCTTCATTCTCGCCCCTTAGACTGTGCGGCACTACATCTGGGTAGCTCTGAGCTGGCCACCAGCGTGGCCCAGAAACGTCACCTCTTCCCCTTCTGCAGGCTGGGTATTGATTCTCAGGGATGGCTGGGGAACCGCTGTGCAGAAGCTGCTGTCCAGGCTGCTCTGAGAGCCCCAGTGGCCACAGTTTGGTGTTTATGGGCTCAGGGCAGATTGAGCAGCCAGCTGTCTGCAGCAGGAAAGTCCCTTGGCCGAAAAATATATCCCCTACTGTCCTGCGGTAAATGCCTGAAATTCCACCATTAGCAATGCATTCCTTTGGGTATGCCACACCATTCTTGGGCCACAATTTTTACGTAAAAATGCCCCTCAGGGGAGTAACACGTGAAGATCCTGACACTTACGGATGAAAGAGTGTTTCAGATTGTTCCTGAGAGAGGAGGTGAACATTGGCTATCTTGCTGGTGGGAGAGTGGCTGGGGGCAGGGGAGAGAAGGAGTATGGAAGAAGGGGTGGGTCATGGAGCACTGAGAGCAAACTTGGACAGCTGGGCCATTATAACACTTTTAAAACATGACCTTCAAGTCTTTGACACTCCTTCCAATGAGAGGTGGGGTTTATGGCCTCTCCCCTTGAACCTGGGTGGACTTGTGACTGCTGAAGCACCCGATGTCACCTCTGAGGCTTTTGGTCATAAGAGGCCACGCAGCTTCCTCCTGGTTCTCTGGAACATTCGCTTTTGGAGCCCGGGATCCTCAGGTGAGAAGTCCGACTACTCTGAGACTTTATGCTGGAAATCTCACTCTGAGACCAGCCTGCCAACCAGCCCTGCCAAGGTTCTAGATATGTGAGGGAATCCTCTAGAACAATCCATCTTGCCAGCTGAACAGCACTGGGAGACCTCCCTCAGGGCCTCCAGAAGCAGAAGAGTTGTGCAATCAAACCCCACCCAAATTCCTGACCTATGAAATTGTACAATATAAGGAATCAGTTGTTTTTAGCCCCCTCAGGACTACGGTAGTTTCTCCTGCAGAAAGAGCTAACAGAACAGCCATGCTCCAGGAACCGGCCTGGCAGAGTCAGTCTCACAGACGGCTGATATAGATGCTTCTGGGAATTGGCGCCGGTAGGGGTGGGGCTGGACTCACCCATAGAACAGCCTGATCCATCAGAAATCAACGACCTCAAGTCCCTGGAAATAATGCCGAGCCCACACTTGGGGCCTGAACCTTCTAGCCCACGACAGGCCCTTATCTGCTAGAGCACAGAACCCTCTGCAGATCCAGGGCAGGAGAAGACTTTGGGGAGTCCTGCTCGCCCTCCTTTACAGACAAGGACATTGACCTTCCAAGATAAGAGGCAACCTGCAGCTCCCCTGGGGTCCGTGACAGGACCTGGTGTCTGGCTCTTTAGACCCCTAGAGGGACAGTGTGAGGTTTGGTGGGAAAAGCATAGGCGTGGGCTCAGAAGCCAGAAAGGCCTGGGTTCGAGACCTGGCTTCTTCACCTCTTGGCACACACAGGAGTCAGGCCTCTTATTTGCAAAATCAGCAGGTTGGGTTTCCAGCCCCAAGGTTTTCCATTTCTGACCTGGGCGACCTCTGGAACCGAGCTGTGGGGCTAGGGCTAGGACAGGAACTAAAGTAAAGCCATCAAAAGTCCTCCAAACCAACTACAGCCAATCCTGATGGCGGCCCCTTAGAATCTGTCCTCCAGATGGCCAAGGACCATGCATCCGGGGCGGGCCTCTTGTATAAGGCATCCAGGGATTCCAGATCCCTGACTTCATCTAGAAGAGGGTGAAGGGATGGAGGGAGCAAGGAGCCTGAGCCATAGAGAAGGCTCTGTGTCCCCAGCCCGCTGGGTGCCCACCCCACGCCGGGCCAGCCCAGGGCGGTCAGCAGCACGTGGCAGCCAGAGTCATTTTCCAGGCTGGGCAAGGCCGGGCTCCTGTCACCAGGAAATCGTTCCACTCACAGACGGGCCAGTTCCGTTAGCACCTTGTTGCTGTTCTGGAAAAACAGAGACTGTTCATAAGGGAGAGAGGGTGGATTGGGGAATTGAAAAAAAAAAAAAAAAAAAGGCGACTTTGATGGGCGTGGACATAACACCTTTTTTCTCCTGTCTAAGTGGCAACCACTAGGTTTGTTTATGCTCTTCCTGCGGTGTTTTCCAGACTCTCGCTTCCTCAGATCCCTCCTTTCCATTCTGACCTAGTTCGGGCTCCCTGAGAAGCAGACTTTGAGAGCTAGACTTGAGCATAACTGGTTTGTTTGCGGGGAAACGCAGCGGCATAGGGGAGGCCAGCCGGGGAAGGGAAGGTTGCATTATCAAGGGACTAACCGCCACGGGCCACGGGGTTCAACACGCTTGCCTCGGAGTCCCCCATCTCAGGGCCAGGAGCTGAGTAATTATCTCCTAACTCCTGCGGGCGCCTGCTGAGAGCTTGGCCTGCACGAGGCCGGGAGCAAGCCCTCCGGCGGAGGTCCCCGTGTGCACAGAGGACCCTGCTGGTGCGCACAGAAACTGGGAGCGCCAGGGCCATCGGGGCCGCCGCTGCGCCTGCTGCAGGCTGTGTCCCACCAGACCTGTCCTCGGCCTTCCCTGTGGGCTCTTTATTCACACGTGATCAGCTGAGGGTTTACTTGGCGCAATCGCAACATGCATCTCTCAAGAACCTCAAATGGAGCAAAAGTCGCCATAATCCCCAGATTCTCCCTCTGAGTTCCTGAGAAGAAAGGAATCAGCCTCCCTGCCTTGGAGACTACAGAAACAGCTTCGGAGAGGGGCAGACTGACCCACCCTCCAGTGTTGGGGGCAGGACTCCCCTTCCCCCCCCAACTCCCCATTCTGTTCTGGCCCTGGCCGTACCCGTGCTCTCCCTCAGCTCCTGGGCGCCCCAGCGCCCGAGGGTGGGCCTGGCATGGCCTGTGCCTTCGTGCTGGCGCGCCCCGGGCCTCACCTCGCTTTGCTAAGCCTCCACGCTCTGTCGAGTCGGGCCCAGCTGTCGTTGCTGTGGCCAAGCCTTGACACGGAGCGGAGCGCTGAGGTTTGTTTTTATTTTCCGTTTCCAAGGCTCCTTCTCTCCCAGGAGCAGGAGGTGCTGGGGAAGCTGTAATTTGCTAAACAGGCATTAATCTTCACATCAATCCCGAGAGGCAGGTAGAGCTTCTCAGTCAAAACACACAGGGTTGTGATTAGACGTGGCTGGCAGGATAATGCGCAGAGATTTGCACCTCCCCGGCCCAGCCCCGGCTTCCCCCACCTGGCAGCTGGCGACCTCGCCCCTGGGCTGTGGCCCACAGAGAATGTGGTCTTCGCAGAAGGGCAGGAGAGCCAGGCGTCAAGACCATTTCACTGGGGCCCGGCCCCTCAGTCTTTCTCCAACCCTCCCCTCTTGGACAGGGTCTAGAAAAAGCGGCATGGCCTTGGAGGAAGGCAGACCTGGGTGTGAATCTTGCTCTGTCACTTTTTTCCATTCAACAAATATTAATGAGCCCCTGTTATGTTCCTGGCACTTTCGGGTTCTGGGAATACATTGATAAATGTTGGGGTTTCAGGAGGGTCAATTAATAACACTCCTTTCTTCTCCTCCCGGCCAATTGAGAAATAGCCATAGAAGTCCAAAAGGCAGAGTTCAAAATGCTCTTTATTACAGAGAAGGCTGTATTGGCAGATGGGGCTTGAGATCTGTCACAGTTGTCTTGCTGACACTGGCCCCAGCATTGATCTGACCCGCTCAACCACGGGAAGGGCTGAGGCCCACGGGGAACAGAGATGATGTGCTTTTCTGGGTGGGCTGTGGTCCAAAGGGGACCCACAAGGTGCTGAGACCCCCGGGGCCTGGATTCTTTGCTCCAACTCATCAAGTAAGTCACTCGCTTTGTTGGGGTCCCCCGAAGGTAGCCCCTGAGATGAGGATGTGAGTGCATGGGGGGTATTTGGAAGGGGCCGCCAGGGAACATGGGGAGGGCATGTGGCCACGGGCCAAGAGTCACAGAGCCTGGCATGTGCTACGTTCTCAGGAAATGATCATTCTGTACATTACTCATGCTGCAGGCAGGAATGGGTGACCCTGGGATGTGGCAGTCTGGCTGCCTCACCATCCTGCTGCTTGGGGAGGTGGGGCGGGGACAGGGGATGTTAATGGCCATGGAGATGGGGGCACCTGGACTCCCCTGCCCCTGACCAACAGTGACAGGGCAAAGATGAGGGTGGAAAGGACAAAGGTGGGGTCATCGGCAGGGAGCCGCAGCCCCTGCCTGTGACTCGAGGGGGAAATACGATTACTAAATGATTCTCGAGGACTCCATGCTCCAGATCTTCCCTCTAGTTCCTAGGCCTGGAGTTCTGTGACCCCAGACTGCTCTTCCCTTAGTGCCGGAGACGCCACAGCGAAGATGGGCACACACGTGCACACACAAGTATACATGAATACAGACACGCACAAACATATACGCGCACACACAAGTATACATGAATACAGACACGCACAAACATATACGCGCACACACATGCGTGCACACTCAACACACGCACAGATTATCCACATTCGCAAATACACACGTTCTCACACACATATACAAAGGCAACACACACACACACGCACGCACGCACGCACGCATATTCATTCACCCGCACACACTTTTTCTGCTGGTTTCTGTGATCCCATCGGGCAGGAAAGGTCTTAAAGGGCAGCCCTGGGGACGTGACCTCTTCAACAGGAATCGGCCTCGGTCGTTGTGACCGTCTGTACCCTCACCTCCTACCCTCCCAGCCCCCAAGAACTAGTCGGGAGATAGGCCCGGCGCTGGCTTCAGCCATTTCTCCCACAAACTCGCAGATCCGGAGGTGTCCAAAGTGAGGGCCTCTTCCCTGGAGCGTGACCTGGAGGCCCAGCCACTGTGTTGGGCCCCCTCTCGCAGGTCAGGGGCTCCCCCATTTGAGGGAAAAGTGAGAGCAAGGCTCAGGGCCAGGCCATTGCTGGGCAGGACTGGTGTTCTGGGCTCCAGGCCAGTGCTCACCCACCAGCCCTGCATGTCTTCAGAGCACACTCGGAGGCCAACGTGTCTGTCCACCAGACCAGGGCCACTGCCTGTCCCTGCTACTGGACAGAGGCTGTGGCTTCAGCACAGGCAAACTGTGCCAGGCACACTCCCACCTTATCCAATGGGTAGGTCAGCCTGGCACAGAAAGGCCCTCTGGCCCTCATGGCCAGTTTGGCTTTAGCCAAGAAAAGGGCATTTCTGGGGGCTGGCGGTTCTGTGGACGGCCGAAGG
This sequence comes from Eubalaena glacialis, assembly GCF_028564815.1. Taxonomy (NCBI): domain Eukaryota; kingdom Metazoa; phylum Chordata; class Mammalia; order Artiodactyla; family Balaenidae; genus Eubalaena; species Eubalaena glacialis. The sequence goes on from NC_083736.1 coordinate 37,330,135, forward strand.
TCAAAGGGAGAGAGATTGTGGTCATTGAGAGAAAGGGCGTGGGGCAAAAGAGCTGTTGCTTTTCGAACCACGGACACTGGTGTCTCATCCGAAGTGAGCAGGGAGGGGGCCACCTTTTTCTAGATCCGACTATTTTAGGTTTCCTCTCCTTGAATGGCTGCAGTGGGAGCTCCCTGTGTTTTTCAGGCTGGCAGCGGGTGAAGCAGAGATGGAGTCTAGAACATGCCAGATTGGTCCACGTCGGGGGTCATGTTCATCAGCCCGGCAGGAGGGGAAGCCACCCAGCCTGGGCTCTGGCCCAATAACCAGCTACCTCCCAGGGCAGGGGGTCTGCTCTATTTGCTTGCATTAAACTCAACCCCCAGAGAAGCCTCCCCATCCATTAAAACGAACTTACAATCTGGGGACTAACCTCTAGTTAGAAACAAGCTCAAAGCTTTCTCAGTTCTGCTTGTAACTCCCATCATCAAAAATCCCCCCAAAGGGAATGGAAAAAAAACTTAGTTTTGCTGGCGAGGCATTTTTCTAGGCTGGGAATCAGCCTGACAGTAAACCACGAGTGGCTAGCTGAGACGTGAGGTCCCCACGGTCCCCCAGTGGTCCCTGGTAGAATTGCACCCCAACTGCCCCAGCGGGGACCTGCCCAATGGCGTTTCCTTTATTGGCTGTGCCCCATCCCTGGCCCATGGCCCGTGGTCAGCCAGGAAGCTCTGCTTCTGGGGACTGGCTGTTGGCTGGAGCAAAGGGCTACCTGCACCATGGCTCTGGTCCTCCAGCAGGCTGGCTTGGGCTCGATCACGTGGCGGCCGAAGATTCCAAGAGCAGCAAGTGGACAAGCACCACCGTGCAAGTGCTTTCTAAGCCTTGGCTTACCGTACTGTTTGTGACTTGCCAAACCAAGTCAATATCCAAGTTCAAGGTCGGTGTGGGAGGGCGCTACCAAAGGGCAGGGAAGAATTTGGGGCCGATTTTGCAATCTGCCCATCACAGGCAGGGGGCGCCACCCAGCCTAGCGGGGAGGGTCTACTGGCACAGTCTTCCCCGGGCCACGCCTCTGAGCGTGCTGTGCGTTTATGCAGGATGGAGCTGTGTCGGACTTATATCCCCAGCCCCAGATCAGAGCACCGGGCCGGAGTGTAGAAGAGGCTTGTCGAGTACGTGGTCGGATATTGAATGCACATCGCTTCTGGCGGCCAGGGGGCCAGCGAGAAGACTTCAGCCTCATCCCAACTCTCCAAAGCCCTCTATGGCCTAGGGTCCTCATTGGGTGTCCTTGTTCCAGACCGGGGACAGCTAGGGCTTGTGCCAACAGATGATTACTTTCACCTCTCTCTTTTGAAAAATGGCCCATGTTTAAGGATTCATAAAACTTAGAGAATGCATCACTGAGCCTATAATGCCGTGAGAGCTCCATGTAGGGAACGACTTAAAAAGAAGATTCATCAAACTAATTACCTCTCCCCCCGCCCCCACCCCCACCCCGCCCCTGTTTCTGCTTGGCCTGCTCAGAAAGATGTACAGCCTCATCGGCTGGGCTGCTTCGAAGCCAAACTCCCGGGCCTGCTTGTGTGGGAGGGACAGTGAAAAACCCTAGCCTCAATCTTTCTCCGGCTTTCTGGGCAGACAAGAGTTTTTCCTGCTGATTCATCTATTCCAGAAGCTGAGCAAGGCCAGGACGCCTAAGGAGTGAGGGGAGGGATGGAAGGGGGGCGATACTGAGAGCAGAGCAGAAAGGCTCTCTGTCATCCGTCTCTCTGAGGCAGATTCTACACATCCCTGTATGATGCCTCCTGCTGTGTCCCCTGGGCCACCTCTGGGTTCGTCCGCCACCATGGTGGACAGTGCCTGAGCCTGCCGACCACTTCCCACCTCAAGTACCTACCTCTCCCTCTCTGCCTCCCCCTGACTGGGGCTTCCTGTGGAGGCTCGGGAGCTTTCTTGGTAGAGGGCAAGGCTCAGTGTTGGGGTTTGACACTACCAGAGGCGACCGCAGCCAGTGGGGAAGGAGAGTCTGTGGATAAGTACTCCAGCTTCACAGCTGTAGTGGGCTGAATGGTGGCTCCCAAAAGATATGTCCACCCGGAACCTCTGAACATGAGCTTCTTTGGGAAAAGGGTCTTGTAGACATAATCGTGTTAAGGATCCCGAGATGAGATTATCCTGGATTATCCAAGTGGACCCTAAATTCAATGACAAATGTCCTTAGAAGAGAAGTGACAGGGAGAAGACACACAGAGGAGAAGGTGACGTGAAAACAGAGGCAGAGATTGAAGTGATGCGTCCACAAGCCAAGGAAAACCAAGGAGTGTCAATAGTCACCAGAAGCTTGAAAAGAGGCCTGGGATGGATTCTCCCTCAAAGTCTCCAGGAGGAAGCGACCCTGCCGACACCTTTATTTCAGACTTCCAGGCTTCATATGTGTGAGGCAATAAATTTCTGTTGTTGTAAGCCACCCAGTTTGTGGTACTTTGTTACAGCAGCCCTAGGACACTAATACAGATGCCCTCAGTGGGATGGTTCTGAGATGTGTTCAAAACAGTCCCTAAGAGGGTCCCCAATGGGATAGCACTTCAGTTGCCCACAGGGGCAACCAGCTCATTGATACACCCTTATCAGCTTTTTAATCCGTCCCTGTCTCACTTCCCCATTGCCCTATTGGGGTTTCCTGGGATCGTTTCCTGCACCCAAGTCCTTGTCTGCTTTGGGGAGAACCCAAACTCAGGGCACACAGTCCCATACCACTTGTTCCTTCCTTAATGCATCCCATCACCATTTATAAAGGAGACAGCACAGAGAGTGGCTGTAATAGACCAAATAATGGGTCCCCAAAGAAATCCACATCCTAATTCCCAGAACTTGCAAGTGGTACCTTATATGGCAAAAGGGACTTTACAGATGTGATGAAGTTAAGAATCTTGAGATGTGAAGATCATCCAGACTTACCCAAATAGGCCCCATATAATCATAAGAGTCCTTCTAAGAGGGAGGCAGGAGGCCAGAATAGTAGGAGGAGAAAGTCATGTGACCATGAAAGCAGAAGTTGGAGTGACACAGCCACAAGAAGCCAGAAGGAGCAAAGAATAGATTCTCCCTCCGAGCCTCCAGAAGGGACCAGCTCTGTCACCACCTTGATTATAGCCCCATAACACTCATTTCAGACTTTTGACCTCCAGAACTGTAAGGTGATAAATTTGTGTTGTTTTAAGCCACTAAATGTGTGGTCATTTGTTACATCAGCAGTAGAAAACTCATACAGTGGTTAAGAATACAAGTATTGGGATCGGGCATAACCAGGTTGAAGTCTTGCCACTCATTGCTGTGGACCTTGGGCAAGTTACTCACCCTCTCCAAGCCTCAGTTTCCTTAGAGGTCAAATGAGGATAGTCATTCCTGATGCTGCTGTTGTGTGGACCACAGAGGGTGAGTGGTCAAGTCACGGCAGTGCTGATAATTCACTGAACGTTTACTATTAGTCACTCACTGTGCTCCACCTGTTGGAATACAAGGTCAAATAGGACACAATCCTTGCCTTTGGTAAACAAAATGCAATTCTGGTCGTTAAAGGGATCACAGCCTAGAAGCATGGATGAGACAATGAATGTCTGTGAAAAGGGGATTTCTTAGCCGTAGCCCAAAATGGAGCAAAGGTGTTCCTTGGCACCTTGGGCCACAGCAGATAGGGCCTCGGAGCTGCAGCTCCTCCACATCCCCCCCCTTGGTTCAAAGGCTCAGTGGTACTAGAAGTCATAGTCGTAAGAGCAGTGGTAATGGTAGTAATAATTACTATTGTTACCGGAAGGGGGACGCCTTCTAGGGCCCAAGAGTGGGCTCTTGTCTAACACTCGGAAATGAATTATCCGAGGAGACAAATGTACTGACAAAGCAAAAGGCTTTATTGGAAAGGGGCGCTTTAGGGGAGAGCAGGAGGGTAAGGGAACCCAGGAGAACTGCTCTGCCACGTGGCTCACAGTCTCAGGTTTTATGGTGATGATGTTAGCTTTCTGGGTTGTCTCTGGCCAATCATCTTGCTCGTGCCCATATTTGGTCTGACTCAGGGTCCTTCCTGGTGGTATGCGCATCTCTCAGCCAAGATGGATTCTAGAGTGAGGGTTTCTGGGAGGTTGGCAGGACATATTATGGGCTGGCATCTCCTCCCTCCTTTTGGCCTCTCCCGAATTCTCCTGTTTAGTTTTTGGTGGCAGCACCATGTTCCTTATTGGGACCTCCTGTTGTGAGACAGCACATGCAAGCGGTTATTATCGTGCCTGGCCAAGGTGGGCGGTTTCGGTCGGTTCCCTAACACTATCGCCACAGCTCTGATGGCACCAATGCCAGCCCTTAGGCTCCAATGTGCTGGTGGATGCTTGGCCTCCCATTTCAGAAACCCTCCTCATCGTCCCAGAGTCGCTCAGAATGGCAGCTATTTTGGGTTCCTGAACCCAATTCCAATGTGTGTGTGGGGGGAGGGGTTCCCCCACACCAACAACAAGCAATTCTCTGCGACACCAGCTGGGTGTCCTATAATTCAGCTAAATTCTGACACCATCTACCCAGAAATAGCGTCAGATCCCACAGGTTAAGGGCTCAGTCCTATAAGACTGCCCTCCCCCAACTTCAGACACCTGTCACAAGCTCAGGTTATCACCTGTGCTTCTGAATAACTGGCTACAAATTGGAGGTTCCAATGTCCCCCCTCCTTGGAATTCAGGTGCCAGTCACAAGTCCAGGTTGTCACCTGTATTTCTGATCAACTGGCTACAGAATGGAGGTTCCCATGACCCTCTCCTTCCTTTGGTTGGATTAATTTGCTAGTGTGGCTCACAGAACTCAGAGAAACATTTTATTTACTAGATCACCAGTTTACTATAAAAGGCTACAACTCAAGAAGAGCCAGATGGTAGAGATGCATAAGGCAAGGTGTGGGGAAAGGACATGGAGCTTCCATGCCCTCTCTGGGCTCACCACTCTCCCCACAACTCCACATGTTCACCAACCTGGAAGCTCTCCGAACCCCGTCCTTTTGGGTGTTTATGGAGGCTTCATTACATAGGCACGATTGATTAAATCATGGGCCATTGGTGATTGATCCAAACTCCAGTCCCCTCCCTTCCCCTGGGGTTGAGGGGGATGAAACTGAAAGTTCCTACCCCTCTAATCGCACGGTTAGTTCCTTTGGCAACCAGTCCCCATCCTTGGGTTACCTAAGCGTTTTCCAAAAGTCACCTCAGGAACATCACAAAAGACAGCTTTATTGCCCTTATCACAGGAAATTACAAGGGTTTTAGGAACTCTGTGCCAGGAACCCTTCGGAGACCGAATATCTATTTCTTATTATAAATCACAGTATCATAGCAGCCATGCTCACTGCAAAGTCTGGGCTCGCTAGTGCCCTAAAACTCTGCCTCAGCTGAGGCATGCCTTGTGTGTGGTGTGGGGGGAACATAGAAAGTTCCAGATGGAATTTAGAACTGCTTCTTCTCTCTCCTCTTTTTTTCTCTGGTCAGACACCCACCTCTTCCCTGCCCAGTGAGTCTTCGATGTGGCCCCTTGGAGAGCTGGGGCTTGGAAACTACCTGGTACACAGTGACGCTTGCCCTTGGTAAATGAAATGAAGTTGTCACCTTAAGAGACAGCGCAGCCTTGAAGCAGGGATAATGAAACCGAGCAGAACCCTGTGGGGCCTTCCTGGGTACAAAAGCCCCTCTGTGTCCCCTGTTTCTTGTTTGTAGAAAAAAGAGTTTAGTCTCCTAGGCCTTCCCTGAGTTCCAAAGGGCAGACTCAAGCAGTTACTAATTAGGGAAGTGAGAGAACTCAGAAACAAAGGAAAAGCAGTTAAGCAAGAAAAGTAATGACAATAGTTCAGCAGTAAAACAGAGTCCTAGTTCCTCCTCTAGGGATATCCATAACAATCTGACACATATCTTTGAGTTGTTCTGCAGAAACTAAGACCCCACCCAGGTGGAGGAGGGTGACTGCATGCTGACCACAAGCACGTAGATCCCAGACTGGTTGGAACCAGAAGGTTGATGATTAAGATTCCTGTAACACCACCCTGTTACCTCACCACCAACCAATCAGAAGAAAGTCCACAAGCTGCAGCCCTCACCCCAAATGTTACCTTTAAAAACCCTTCCCTGGAAGCCATCGGGGAGCTCTGGTCTTTTGAGCATGAGCTGCCCATTCTCCTTGCTTGGTGCCCTGCAATAAATGCTGCACTTTCCTTCACCACAACCCAGTACCAGTAGATGGGTTTTGCTGTGAGGTAGGCGAGTGGACCCAAGTTTGGTTCAGTAACAACAAAACAATGGCACCAGTATCTGTGAAAAAGGGTCCCCAAAGCATGGGCCAGAGGGATCCCTTCTGTCTGGAATCAGGGACAGCAACGTGGAGGAAGTAGCATTCGCACTGAAGACACACAGGGACAGGGGCAGGGGGTTCTGGGAGCTAATAGCGGGAACAGAGGTGGAGGGGGGAAGGGATTTGCAGAGCCCCAGGAAGGAGCTGTCCCAGGTGACCTCCTCTGTGTCTGGTCACAGAGGGAGCCCCCTGAGCCCATCTCCAATCCTGGCCTTGCACACTCAAAGCCCTGGCCACGCTCCACCATGGCAGCAGGAACCGTTTGAAAGCCAGCTGCCCAGACAGGCGAGTGGCAGGGCTGGGGGCCAGGAGGAGGGGAGCACCCCAGGCAGCCATCCCCATTTTGCCTGGGGCTGGTCTTTCTTTTGGGGCAGGGGGGGAAGGGGGATGCCATGGAGGTCTGCAGGAAGGAGATACTCAATACAGTGACTATAGGACTGGAAGCGTGCTTGCTGTCCGTACTTGCTTCCTTTCCCCTCCCCTTCCCCGGTGGGAGGGAAAGTCAGCCATGAGTCAAAAGCTTTCCAATTGACCCAGCAATTGTTGCAAGTTGTCACCATGGAATACCTGACACAGGTGAGCTCATTACAGTGTAGTTTATAATAGTGAAAAATTGCAAAAAATGAGCTAAATGAACCTTAGGAGGTACATTTAATAAATGATAGTGTTTTCATACAACAGAACACTGGGTGGCCATTTAAAAACTCAATGTTGATCTATTTTTATTTTGGAAAATACTCACGATCCGTTGTTAAGTGAATAAAGCAGTTTTTGAATAAATTTATATGGCACATCCTAATTTTGTTTAAAGATATCTGTTTATATGTAGACATTTGCAGAGGTGAAATTTGATGAGATGTACACTACCCTGTGTTAACGATGGCAATCTCTGGGTGGGTAGAACTTTGGATGATTTTAGTTTTCATTATGTTGCTCATCTATGTTGTTGGTTTGTGGAGTTTTTTTAAATATAGTTAGCACATGCCACTTACGTCATTTTATTTATTTTTTAAAGTTTTAAACACTTTTTATTGAAATATAGTTGATTTACAGTGTCGTGGATTTTTTTGGTTTTTTTTTGGCTGCATTGGGTCTTCGTTGCCGCGCGCGGGCTTTCTCTAGTTGCAGCGAGCAGGGGCTACTCTTCATTGCGGTGCACGGGCTTCTCATTGCGGTGGCTCCTCTTGTTGCGGAGCACGGGCTCTAGGCACGCAGGCTTCAGTAGTTGCAGCACGCGGGCTCAGTAGTTGTGGTTTGTGGGCTTCCGTAGTTGTGGCATGTGGCTCGCAGGCTCTAGAGTGCAGGCTCAGTAGTTGTGGCACACAGGCTTAGTTGCTCCGTGGCATGTGGGATCTTCCCAGACCAGGGCTCGAACCCGTGTCCCCCGCATTGGCAGGTGGATTCTTAACCACTGCGCCACCAGGGAAGTCCTACAATGTTGTGTTTGATTCAGGTGTACAGCTAAGTGATTCCGTTATATCTATATATCTATATATATTCATTTTTAGATTCTTTTCCATTATACGTTATTACAAGATATGGACTATAGTTCCCTGTGCTATATAGTAGGTCCTTGTTAGTTATCTATTTTATATATACTAGTGTGTATATTTTAATCCCAACCTCCTAATTTATCCCTCCCCCCCCTTTCCCCTTTGGTAACCATAAATTTATTTTCTATGTCTGTGAGTCTGTTTCTGCTTTGTAAATAAGTTCATTTGTATTATTTTTTAGATTCCACATATCAGCAATATCATGATATTTGTCTTTCTCTGTATGACTTCCTTCACTCAGTATGATAATCTCTAGGTCCATCCACGTTGCTGCAAATGGCATTATTTCATTCTTTTTTATGGCTGAGTAGTATTCCATTGTGTATGTATACCACATCTTCTTTATCCATTCATATGTTGATGGACATTTAGGTTACTTCCACGTCTTGGCTATTGTGAATAACGCTGCAATGAATGTTGGGGTGCATGTATCTTTTACAACTTCTGTGATTTTAAAGGGCAAGGGTTTCTTTACCTGTACTTCCTCACTTGTAGCAGTATTTTGCACCTCCTATCTAGGCCACGTGAGCTCCCCAGGGAGAAATGTCCACAACGGGGGACACTGAGAGTCCTGGATTGATGGGGTGTGTGGTCAGGACAGCCCACAGAGCTGTGAGACAGAATCCCAGCTCTCGTGAAGGAGGGTCATGGTGGTCACTATTGTCTGAGAGGCAGGACCAGGCCATAAACTCAGAGGGAGGCCCAAGGGCAGAAGGCAGAGTCTGGAAGGAAGGGCAGGGCAGGGGGCCCAGGGCAGGGGGCCCAGGGCAAGGGGCTCAGGGCTGTGGCCAGTCGTGAGGGCCAGAGAACTCCATCGTGCCCAGGTCACGCTGGGGCGCTGGGGCCTTAAAGCAGCCATACAGGCCCTGAACAAAGAGCTGCTCGGTACTCTTTGAGCTTGGCACCGTCCTTCGCTCCACGGTGAGAAAGAAGGAGTTAACATCTGGAATCTTCCGATGGAAGCCGCACTCAGAGCGCACGAAGCCACATTTGTGAAAAATGGGCTCAATTTCATATTTGGAGAGCAATGAAATTGAAATCATTTCAAATTTTAAATGCCCAACATATTGAGACCCACCCTCTGATAGATCTTCCAAATGAGTTTGCAAGCTCTCCATGCCCAGTTCCAGGAGGGGATTCACTTCCTTGCCAAAAATGTTCCTCTCCTTGAGTTGGAAGACAAGAGGCTCCGGGCTGGCAGGTCTCCCTGAGCCTGTGAGCCCTCGGTGAGCTGCCGAGCGAGCGCCTTCTGCACGGGGCTGGAGGAAGAGTTTTCCTTCCTCTCGGATAATGAATTTGATCGAATGGGACTGTCTGAATGTCCAGATAGCGTGGTGATAGGCACCCCATAAACACAGAGATAAACAGGTAGAGAGAGTTGGAGGCAAGCATAATTTGCTTCTAAGTGCCTTCTCACTGGTATAAATAAAGCACGAAAATAAAGTGGCTGGAGGCACTTGCAATACTAATGTAAGGAGGAAATTAAGCGCTAATTACAGCATTAAGGATAAATGAAAAGGATGTACGTGGAGGGGGCAGGGGTGGCAGAGGTTGCGGCTACCCAACCATGGCCCCGAGCTGCACCCCAAGGTCATCTACAGTCAGTTCCCACATCACCTCCACTTCCTGTGACTCTACCAAAAGGCATTCTCTGGCTCAGCGGGCATGCATGGCTTGGGCTGGGAAGTGGCAGCAGCCTGGGTGAATGGCCCGGGGGTACAGGAGTGACCCTCAACCAATGAGAAATGGGAATTGAAGAACAAATACCCCAGCTTCCTGGCCTCTCAGTGGAAGGCTGATTCTGGGCGTCTTCCGTGTAGTTACCACTGCCCCCCGCCCCCCGGCAAGGGGCACCCCGGCAGCATTGCATCCCAGTTGCCCACGGGACAATCCACCCATTAACAGACCTCAATTGGCTTTCCCCACTTCCTTTCTCACTTTCTCACCCAGTCACTGTGCTTCCCGTGATCACCTCCCAACTCACAACTCGCACCTTGTCTCAGGGCCCATCTGCTTTGAGGACAACTCAAATCAAGACAGGAGGTTTGGCACCAGCTGACCAGTGAACTGGTCAGAAGTCCAACCTGACGCTCGCACACAGCGTCAGCAATGGCGCGGGGCCCGCTCTCAGAAAGACCCCATGCTCAGCTGACGCCGTCTTGAAATTCTTAATCATTTAATCTTTAAACCTGTGTTTCGGGCTTCCCTGGTGGCGCAATGGTTGAGAGTCCACCTGCCAATGCAGGGGACACGGGTTCGAGCCCTGGTCCGGGAAGATCCCACATGCAACAGAGCAACTAAGGCCGTGCACCACAACTACTGAAGCCCGGGCGCCTGGAGCCCGTGCTCCGCAACAAGAGAAGCCCACGCACCACAAGGAAGAGTAGCCCCTGCTCGCCGCAACTAGAGAAAGCCTGCGCGCAGCAACGGAGACCCAACGCAGCCAAAAATAAATAAATTTATTAAAAAAAAAACAACAACCTGTGTTTCATAAGTGACATCTGATGGGACACTGGAGCATGCACGCGAGCAGCACAGATAACACTGGCTGGCAGCTCTGGGTCTGCAGACAGCCCAACCCAAGCGATTCCCTCGTGACCTGGGGTGCTCATGCACACCTCCGGGCAGTCCAGGTCACCGCAGAGCCCCAGGGTCCAGATTGATGGTGCTGATGGTGGCGGCTGCAGCAAAAGCAGCAGCTGTGGCAGAGCAGAGAGGAGGGGCTCCGTGTGGGGTTAGCCCTGGGACCTGCGGTGGGAGGGCAGCTTGCCTGTCAATGCCTGTACCCCATCCCTGCGGCATCTGTACAAACATTAACTCTCCAGCCTGAGCCCCTGGACAGGAGCTGCCCAAGCTCAGACAGTACACTTTGTCAGTAAATTTTTTTTTAATAAATTTTAAAAAATAAATGTATTTATTTATTTATTTTTGACTGTGTTGGGTCTTTGTTGCTGCGCGTGGGTTTCTCTAGTTGCTGTGAGTGGGGGCTGCTCTTCGTTGCAGTGCGCGGGCTTCTCATTGTGGTGGCTTCTCTTGTTGCGGAGCACGGGCTCTAGGCATATGGGCTTCAGTAGTTGCGGCACGTGAGCTCAGTAGTTGTGGCTTGCAGGCTCTAGAGCGCAGGCTCAGTAGTTGTGGCGCACGGGCTCAGTTGCTCCACAGCATGTGGGATCTCCCCGGACCAGGGATCAAACCCGTGACCCCTGCATTGGCAGACGGACTCTTAACCACTGCACCACCAGGGAAGTCCTGTCAGTAAATTATTAAAAAATAAAAGTATACACATGGATGTTGCAATAAAGCATATCAGGGAGCTGTTAGAGTTTTTCAAAGAGTTTAGAATCCCAAGGTTTGAAAACCACTGCAACATTGCATGACAAATACCCACAGGCTCAGAAATAGAAATTAAATTTAAAGATCGTCAAATTCAACACAAAAGAACACGATTTTCGTAGGAAACTTTGGATGAACGAATTATTAACAAAAAGGACAATTTTTAAATTGTTTTCCTTGTAATTGAAGATACAGTAATAGAATACATAAACAGGCATTTTGAATTATATATAAATCACGAAGCCACTTTCAATTTCTTCTGTGACCTGTACAAGTTACAGGAAATGTCAGACAAAATATTAAAGTGCCTTGTATAAATTTACATTTAAAATTAAATTCAGACTTACGTGGAACTGATTTGTATAGAAATTTTTTTAGAAACTTTTTTAGTAAAAAAAGTTCCATCAGAATCATCAGCTCCAAATATACTGAAATTTTTGAATTTCAAAATATATTTTGAAATAATTGATTAGATATGTATCCCAATATTGTCACAGCCTATGAAAATACTCTTAACGGTTCTTGTTAACAGTTGCATCAGCAGAAAGATCCTTTTCAAAATTAAAAATTATCAAAGTTACCTGCAATTTCCCATTTGCCAAGAGTGACTGATGCTGCTTTCAATTTGTATTGACTGAAAATGAAGTTGCTAAAAGTATAAATTTTGATGACCTAATAAATGAATTTTCAGAAAAGTGAGCCAGAAAAATATGATCAGTCAAGATATCACATTAGTAAAGTATTATTTATTGTACTACATAATGTTATGACACCGAAAATGTTACTGTTTGCAGTTTGTACGTTTATATTGTTATTCGTTTATCACTGTTACTCCTATTGTGTTTTATAAGTCATAAAACATTTTTAAAGGAAAAAGCTTTATATTTTTGTAACTTTAACAGCACTTTTTCCCTGCCTTTGGAACGAGGGCCCTGCATTTTCGTTTTGCGTGGAGCCTCACGGGTTACGTAGGCAGCCCTGCCTGCTTAGCTTGTTTAGGCCTCCAGGCCTGACACTTTTTTGTTTTTTTGGTTGCGCCGGGTCTTAGTTGCGGCAGGCGGGCTCCTTAGTTGTGGCTCGCGGGCTCCTTAGTTGCGGCTCGCAGGCTCCTTAGTTGCAGTACACAGGCTCCTTAGTTGTGGCATGCGAACTCTTAGTTGTGGCATGCATGTGGGATCTAGTTCCCTGACCAGGGATCGAACCTGGGCCCCCTGCATTGGGAGTGTGGAGTCTTAACCACTGTGCCACCAGGGAAATCCCTGACACTGACCTTCTCTCTTTTTTTTTTTCCTGTTCTGAAATTAAAAAAAAAATTCTTTTAAATTGAAGTATAGTTTACGTACAATATTATATAAGCTACAGTTGTACAATATAGTGATTCGCAATTTTTAAAGGTTCTATTCCATTTATAGCTATTATAAAATATTGGCTCTATTCCCTGTGTTGTATAATATATCCTTATAGCTTATTTTATACATAATAGTTTGTTCCTCTTAATCCCCTACCCCCTATCTTGCCCCTCCCCACTTCTGTCTCCCCATTGGTAACCAGTAGTTTGTTCTCTATATCGGTGAGTCTGCTTCTTTTTTGTTATATTCACTAGTTTGTTGTATTTTTTAGATTCCACATATAAGTGATATCGTACAGCATTTGTCTTTCTCTGTCTGACTTATTTCACTTTGTATAATGCCCTCCAAGTCCACCCATGTTGCCGCAAATGGCAGTATTTCATTCTTTTTTACAGATGAGTAGTATTCCATTGTATATATGTACCATTCATCTGTTGATGGACATTTAGGTTGCTTCCATATCTTGGCTATTGTAAATAGTGCTACAGTGAACATTGGGGTGCATGTATCTTTTTGAATTATGGTTTTCTCCAGATATATGCCCAGGAGTGGGATTGCTGGATCATATGGTAACTCTGTTTTTAGTTTTTTGAGGATCCTCCATACTGTTTTCCACAGTGGCTGCACCAATTTACATTCCCACCAACAGTGTATGAGGGCTGCCTTTTCTCCACATCCTGACTTTCTCTCTTCTTAATCCAGCTGCATCATGACGTTGGCATTAGTCATAACAAGAGGTAAACTGTAAGGACTGCAGAGAAAAGAGTTCTTGGACCTGAGACCTTCCTGAACCTCTGTTTCACAAACTAGGTCTTTGTCATTCAGTCTTTGGCTGCAGGCTTCCCTTGGAAAGGAGCATAGCCTTGGGCAAGGAAGTTCACTGTACCTGAGGACAGTGCCCACTAAAGGACACGGCTGTGAGCCATCAGTCATGGGGGCTGGGTAGGTTGGTCCTAAAGGGGGATCTGGGTAGAACAAGACAGTATTCCCCTCAGTCCGCCCCTTGCACTTCATTCACTTGCTTCTTATAATGAGTTGACTCCCCTTGAGAAGAGCTTATCCAGCATTCTGGGGTCTTATTTTCTGGGAAACTTAAAAGAAAAGGGTTAGTAGGAGAACTATAGCCCCTGCTGCTGCTGCAGTTGATTTTGAAGCCATAGTAGATACTCCTCCTCCACCACCAGCTTTTAGAGATTCCCCTCAGCTAACACCCCTGTTGTCTAGTTGCCTTTCCTCGTCAGGTGATAAAGACCCTCATCACTAAAAGGTCTGAACCCTGGGTTACCATGGCCTTCTTAGGCTGTGACTGCTGTACTTGTCCATTTACCATTAACCCTGGACATTAAGGGCACCAAGAGATCCCTCAGTGGATGATTTGGGAGCCAGATTCCTCACCGTCCCGGTTGTGTAGCAGCAGCTCTATCTCCTCCTAATGATCAGGGGTCCATTACCACTGCCAGGATGGTGATGCCTTTCTTTGCCTGCTAGTCACTTGGCATAAGGAGCCCAGAGATTGGGAGACCATTGAATCTTAAAGTATAATGAAAACCATACTGTGCCCCTGAGGTAAGCATTTCTCTTCTGAGAACCAGGACCTGTAGATCCATTTAGATTCATTGTTGATTTAGAGTATGGACAATGTCCTGAAGGATGGCATCCCACCCTTACAGAATATTTTCTCCAAACTGGGGCATCAGCTGCACCATCCACAGGCCATTCCTCTGCTTTATTGTGCCAACAGCTCCTGAGTGGCGCAGGATATGATAGAACCAGAGCATCCTGTGGTTACGTGGGTTATGTGCCCACTGTCATGGCTCATTTGCTGTAAAGAGAGTCCCTCTGTCTGAGGTGATGGTGTGTGAGATCGCATGTTAGTGAATCCAGTGCTCTGTAAGCCCACAGGTGGGGTGCTTGCTGAGCCCCTGTAGTCAGGAAAGGTAAACTCATACCACAAATACCTGTTGGTCCCAGTCAAGTTGAATCATTGCCCTTTCCAGGGTGGAAATCAACTTGCTACCAAGTGGTCAACAGGCCTCTTTGAGGAGTGGCGCCATATTGGGAGTTTAGCATTGCTCTCTGTTAATGACAGGTTGGACATTCAACAGTGCCAGCAGCTAAATCAGCCTTAATGAGAGAGAGCGATTGGGTCCATAAATAACCTCCGTCCCTCCTGCCATAACTACTTCATTCACACACCTATTATGCCATCGTGCCAGCATTGGGTTGGCCAATGACAGAGGATGGCTGATGTCAACTGGCAGAATCATTCTTTCTACCTGGTCATTTAGTGCCTCTTCTGTGGTTGGTGCTCTCTGGTGCATATTTATGTGTGATACAAATATCTTCATATTTTGTGCATACCCCCATAGGTCCCTCCCTCCGCATGCCTCTTCCCCAGATTTGTTTGTCCCTGATCTTCTAATCTTTCTCCTTTCTGGACCCTGACCAACCAGCCCAGCCATTTGCCACTGCCTATGAGTCTATATATTTTCTTACTTCAGGCTACGTCTCTTTCTGCCCAAGGTAAATTATCAGGTGCCTCAGCTAGATCTCTGCCCATTGAGAGGATTTCTCCTCACTTCTGTCTTCAGGGCCACCCCTGACTGAGGCTATAACGTGGCAGCCCCCCATTTGGGGCTTACAACAACCTACCAAGTTGATCCATCTGTGACCCAAACTCAGCCTTGTCCATTATCCATCAGCTGGTCATAAGGGACCCCTACATGTCGCCCTGTGAGGTCAGCTGAAGGGAAGATGCTGGTGCAACAGTGGTGGATGACATGGCATCTAGATCACCTGTTCGTGCACCTTACTTGTGCTCTCTGCTCCTATTTGTATCCAACCCAGGAGTACCATTCTTATCACACAGTGGATTATGCTGGGCCTGCCCAAACTTGTGATTTGGTAGATCTTACAGCCTCGGCTCATAATGGGTAGTTATGGTCACATGTTCACTTGATATCCCATATTTAGATGCGCCAACTCCATCAGGGCCCAGTAGCATGCAGGGAGCTGCTTTCTGAATGGCATGGCATGGCCTTGCTCCAGAGCTGGCTCTAGGCATCTGCATTGTGATCTTCTGTCGGGGCTGGCCATAAACTCTATCCAGCATCTTTTCCCACTATATTTATCTCAAGTATCAGGCCTTATAGTCTAAGAAAGAGGGCTGCTGGCACCTCAGCCTGAACTTATTGCAGAGTTCCTTCCTGCTGTGGGTCCCACACAAAGCTGGCAGCCTTCTCTATCACTCAGTTGATGGATATCCCCTGAGGAGGCTTAACAAACATGGCACTCCTTTCTTAGTGGTGGGACATGTGAAATGCCATAAGTTGTCTTTTACTTTGCAGGGGATGTCCCAGCATGCCCCAGCTCACTGGGTCCCTCAAACCTTCACTGGTGTGGTAGGGCCCTAATTTTCATAGAGTTTATCTTTCACTTTCTGGAGCTCATGTGTCTTATCAAGACCTCCAACATACCACTTCTTGCCCATCTGGTAAGATTAACATGACGCCAGCAGCATGGTGCATCCATGCGATGTTTTGCAGAATGTCCAGATGGTCCAGAGCCCTTCAAGTTATGAGAGATGCTGGGAAAGTTAACATAGCCCTGAAGCAAGACCATCCATGTCTACTGTTGTCCATTGCACACAAATGCAAGCTATTAGAGATGGAAAAGAATATATTTGCCAGATCCATGGCCACATACATGTGCCAGAAGTAAAGACTGAGCAAAGCAGCTGCAATTGGGGCTGCGGCTTGATTGCGTAATCGACTCTCGTTCACCACGATGCATCCAGTTCTTTTAGGGGCCAGACTGGTGAATTAAATGGGGATATTTGGGGACTACCCACCCTGCATTCTTTAAATCATTGATGGTGGCCCTAATCTCTGCCATCCCCCTAGGATGTGCTATTGCTTGTGATTTACTATTTGGCTTGGTGTGTGAGGGGGCATTTCAGAGTCTTCCATCTTTTCTTCTTACTGTGGTAGCCCTTACTCCATAGGCCAAGAAACCAATATGGATGGGGGTTCCTGCTAACCACTGAGTATATCCATTCCAATTAGACACTCAGCGACCAGAGAAATGACCACTGGGTAGGTTCATGGACCCAGTGGAACCACCATCAGGCAGACCTGGGCCAGAGCCCCATTTATTACCTGGCCCCCATGTTCTTCCCATTCTAACAGGGGGCCCATGGTGGTGTCTTATGTCCCTGGTCTCAAAGTTTATACCCCAAATCCTTGAAAAGTCTGTGTAGTCTCATTTTTCTAAGGCTCTGTTACCCAAGTGAACGGCCACAGGGCTCTTCAGAAAAGGAATGCGCCTCAACCAGCGAGAGGTGGAAATTGCTGGATAAGTCCCCCCGCTTCTTGGCTCGTGGGGGACAGCAATTCTGTTCCACCTCATCTCACAAAGAGTCCCCAGTGCGATTGCATCCAGTTGCTCACGACGTCACCCACTGTTGAGCTCACCCTTGATCGGCCTTCCTTCCTGCCCTGTCTCACTTCTCCAGGCCATCACTGTGCTTCTTGGGACCTCTTCCCAAGTGAACTACTTGCACCCGCATCCTTGTCTCAGGGTCTGCTTGTCAGGGACCCACACTAAGACAACAGTGCAGAAATAAAGCAACCTGAGAGGTCACCCGTCTCCTCTTGACCTTTAGGTGCTTCCGGTCTGTTTGCTCAGTTCTGCAGAAAAGGTTCCATCAGCCTCCACAGTAAGCCAGTTTCATTTTCCGTTCTCATTGTCAGACCTTGCTTTTTATTCTCAACCCTCAATCCCTCCCGCTGGAATTTAAAACCACTTCATCATCTTATGATTTTTTTTTTTTTTTCCTTTTTCTGAGAGATGGAGAATAGCTGACCGCCGACTTTGGTGTAAAAGCCCCTTATATACTTGAGTGTGGGTATTCGTCTTTACTTCTCCGGGCTTAATAATCCAAGTTCTTTGAAAGAGTGCCCATCAGTCCCGTTTGCCAGGCTTTTAATCATCTTTGCAGCTGTAAGCTGTCACCCCCGGCTGCTCACCGTAGACCAGCCTGCAGGCTTCTGGAGACCACCAGATGCGTGTTTTAACCTGGAGAAGTTCACTGGAGGGGAGGTACCCCAGCTGCTGTAAATCACCTTCTCCCTCACCTCCTCCCCAAAGCCAGAGAACAAGCCCCAGCTTGCTGTTGAAGGCCGTAAAACTTTTCTTTAAAGGGCCCCTTTGTTGGGCATGTTCATTGTAGCTGGCGTGCAAGTCCACTGAGGGCCCATAAAACTTCCCCAGGCTTTGTGCAGGTGACCCCACGTGCCTGCGCCTTAGCAATCCCACCCTTAAGCCCACAATGAAACTGCTGCTGGGTTCACCCAGAGACACACGGGACTCAATTTACCTTGTGATTTGTTTGTTAGCTTTACAAATGGCTTTTGAGGCCAGACAACCCCTCCTAACCCTGATGACTTGAGAGATGGAAGCCCAGGGACGTCCCAGGGAACTGTTGGGGCTCTCGAGTCTCCATGGAGATTTCAAAACAATTACCCTCAGGGAGAAACTGTGGCTGCCCTTGAAGGGTGAGGCAGCCTTCGGATGCAGCTGGGCTCTCCTGTCTCCGGTGGGCAAAGGTATTTCGCCTCTTACCCTCACCAGCATGGTCCAAGGCCCGCTTCCTGAGAAGCCCCAAGGCCGTCACCTGCTCCCTGACAATGAATCCACTCCAGCAATCCCACCAGCCTTGGGAAGTGAAGTCCAAGAAAAGCCAATCAGCTGGGGGATGACATTGACCTCATGCATAGCTTAGCGGTTAAGAGCACAGGGCTTCAAACAACCCAAATGTCCATTCGCAGTAGAATGGATATTCGTACAGTGGGATATAAAAGAATAAAGCATGAGAGTACTTCTTAAAAGTTCTCATCACGAGAAAACAAATTTTTGTAACTGTGTAGTGACAGATGTTGTCTAGATTTTATTGAGGTGATCATTTTGCAATGTATACAAATATCAAATCATTATGCTGTACCCCTGAAACTAACATAATGTTCTATATCAATTATACCTCAATTAAAAAAATCAAAATACATTTTTTAAAAAAGAACAAAGCATGAATATACACAGCTACATGGATGAATCACAGACATCCTGCAGAGTGAAAAAAGCCAGACATATGAGTAAATACTACACGTTTCTGTTTACATGAAGCTTAAAAAGAGGCAAAGCTTAATCTCCGGTAGTAAAAGTCACAACAGCAGTTACCTCTGGGAGGCAAAGGGGGGTGGAATTAACTGGAAGGGACATAGGAGAGCTCTTTGGGGGGTGATAAAAGTGTTCCAGATCTTGATCTGAGTGCTGGTCACATATAAAAAAGAAATTGAGCACTTAAGATCTGTGCTCTTTCCTGCATGTAAATTATACATTAGGATACTACTGGGGGAAAAGCCCCAATTTCTAACCTACATAACTCTGAGCTAATAAATGGCTGTTGTTTTAGGCTGCTAAATTTGCGGTGATCTGTCATAGAGCCATAAAAAACTAATACACCTCGGTTCTAACATTGGCCCTGCTTCCAGTTTACTGTGTGACCAAGGGTATGTTACTTACCCTCTCTGAGCTTCAGCTTCCACAGTTACTGACAGCAGTAACTCATCTCCTGCCTGCAGGATTCATGTGAAAACCAAATTACTTAATGTACGTGAAGACATTTGCAAAGTTATTAAGCGGCTTATAAATGGAAAGTTTATTATTGTCATGTTCAAAATAAACCCCCAACTTTGGCCACAGGAAATGGTTTAGAATCAACCAACCCAGGGCTGATAAGCCCCTATTTTGTTACAGGCCCTCAGCCATCATGTCAGCTGGATATGGACCTGTTCAGTGTTGGATCTGGTGAGCTTGGGGAATAAATGATGTCACATTCACTCCTGAACACTGCCACCCGTATGTCATTTTGTCTCTGCTCGGATTTGATTTAGGCAGATGCCTTCGTGTTTATTTACTATTTTCTTTACGTTCCCAAAGTAAAATACATAGGGATTTAATTTTCACTTGCTAGAAACTTCTATAACTTCTGGAACCCTGCAGCTCTCCCTCTGACAGGAAAATATTGCCCTGTCAGATGACTCTGAGCTGGCCCCAAATCATGTGGTTGTGGCCTTCTTAAAATATTACTATCACTATATCTTTGTTTACAAGTTAAAATCTTTAATGGACTAAAATATCTTTCACTTACAATGATCGAATTAGAGCATTAATACTTCATCCATGAATCCATTCTTTTTTCTTTAAATTTTGTTCATTTCTCCTCCTGCCTTTTCCACACGTGTGCCTCACCCTCCCCGCGTGCTCGCAATAGAGGTATAGTGTACTTTTGATTGGATCACTATTCAGTGTTTATCTTATTAAATGTCTCAATGTTTGGTAAATATTTTATACAGCTGATCCATGTAGTGAATTGTGGTTATTACTTTTTTTTTTTCTTGCACAATCCTTCCCCTGGAGTTAATAGTCATCTGGCTTTTGGGTTTCTTAGTTTTCTACATATTTATCAGTAATGCAACTGTAAACTTTGCTGGATGTCTGAATCGGCTCTGAAGATATTCAGACACATCTAGTATTCGATCGATTTCATTGGAAAATCTCTCTCCTGGAGCCTTCTGATCTGCCCCGATCTGGATGGGCTGCCCTCCAGGCCTGTTACATAAATGATTTTTAGTGTTATATACTGAGCGCTTATTCTGTGCCAGGCACTATGATATTTGAAGCACACAACAGTCTTATGAGGTTCATATTTGTACACCCAGGACACTAGGTCTTAAAGAGGTTAAATAATCCCATCAAAAGATGGGCTAATAAGTGGAAGAACCTGGATTTTAGCCCCATGATTCTTTAACTCCAAAGCCCTAGGTTGGTTGATTCTAAATCATTTCCTGCGGTCAAAGTTGGGGGTTTATTTTGAACATGACAATAATAAACTTTCCATTTATAAGCCACTTTATAACTTTGCAAATACTTTCACGTACGTTAAGTAATTTGATTTTCATGTGAATCCTGCAGGCAGGAGATGAGTTGTTGTTGTCATTAACTATGGAAGCTGAAGCTCAGAGAGGGTAAGTGACATACCCTTGGTCACACAGTAAACTGGAAGCAGGGCCAATGTTAGAACCGAGGTGTATTAGTTTTCTATGGCTCTATGACAGATCACCGCAAATTTAGCAGCCTAAAACAACAGCCATTTATTAGCTCATAGTTCTATAGGTTAGAAGTCGGGGCCTGGCATGGCTGGATTCCAGCTCAGGTTCTCACAAGGCTAAAATCAAGGTTTCGGCCAGAGCTGTAATCTTGCCTGAAGCTCAGGGTCGCCTTTCAGGTTCATTCAGGTTGCTGGCAGGACTCAGTTCCTTGCAGTTGTAGGACTGAGGTACCTGTGTTTCTGCTGGCTGTTGACCAGGGGTTACTCTGAGCTCCTAGAGACTGCTTTCAGGTCCTGGCAATGGAATGGAAAATCTCCCTGATACCAAGTGTCTCTCAGGTGTTGTATCCTTCTCAGTACCAGGAGCCCAGTTCCTTTTTAAGGACTCACCTGTTTAGGTCAGGCCCACCTGGGATAATCTCCCCCCCAACACACACTTTTTTTTTTTTTTTGCAATTTAGGCAAATTTTCTTAACTTATAGTGTTTAGTATTTATTTTGTTTCCTTGCTTTGGTTTTCTTCTTCAGGACTCCCATTACCTTTATTTTGTATCTTTTTGCCAATCTGAAATATCTGTCACATTCTCTCAAATCCTTATCTTCTTCATTACTTTTTTTTAAAAAATAAATTATTTATTTTTGGCTGCGTTGGGTCTTTGTTGCTGCGCGTGGGCTTTCTGTAGTTGTGGTGAGTGGGGGAAACTCTTTGCTGCGGTGCGCGGGCTTCTCATTGTAGTGGCTTCTCTTGTTGCGGAGCACAGGCTCTAGGCGTGTGGGCTTCAGTAGTTGTGGCACGTGGGCTCAGTAGTTGTGGCGCACGGGCTTAGTTGCTCCGCAGCATGTGGGATCTTCCTGGACCAGGGCTCGAACCCATGTCCCCTGCATTGGCAGGAGGAATCTTAACCACTGTGCCACCAGGGAAGCCCTGTATTATTTTTTAGATTCCACATATAAGTGATACCATATGGTATTTGTCTTTCTCTGTCTGACTGATTTCAATGTGCATAATATTCTCTGGGTCCATCCACGTTGCTACAAATGGCAATATTTCATTCGTTTTTATGGCTGAGTAATATTCCATTTTACATTTATACCACATTTTCTTAAGCCAGTCGTCTGTTGATGGGCACTTGGGTTGTTTCCACGTCTTGGCTGTTGTAAATAGTGCTGCTATGAACATTGGATTGAATGTATCTTTTCGAATTAGAGTTTTCATCTTTTCTGGATATATACCCAAGAATGGGATTGCTGGATCACATGGTAGCTTTATTTTTAGTTTTTCAAGTAACCTCCATACCGTTCTCCACAGTGACTGTGCCAATTTACATTCCCATCAACAGTGTAGGAGGGTTCCCTTTTCTCCACACCCTCTCCAGCATTTATCAATATTATTTGTAGAGTTTTTGATGATGGCCATCCTGACAAGTGTGAGGTGATACCTCATTGTGGTTTTGATTTGCATTTCTGTAATAATTAGTGATGTTGAGCATCTTTTCATGTGCTTGTTGGCCATCTGTATGTCATCTTTGGAGAAACGTGTATTTAGGTTTTCTGCCCATTTATTAATTGGGTTTTTTTTTTTTGATATTGAGTTGTATGAGCCGTTTGTATATATTTGTCAGTTGCATCGTTTGCAAATATTTTCTCCCATTCCGTAGATTGTCTTTTCATTTTGTTGATGGTTTCCTTTGCTGTGCAAAAGCTTTTAAATTTAATTAGGTCCCATTTGTTTATTTTTGCTTTTATTTCTTTTGCCATGGGAGACTGATCTAAGAAAATATTGCTATGATTTATGTCAGAGAATGTTTTGCCTATGTTCTAGTATAGGAGTTTTATGGGGTCATGTCTTATATTTAGGTCTTTAAACCATTTCGAGTTTATTTTTGTATATGGTTTGAGGGAGTGTTCTCATTTCATTGATTTACATGCAGCTGTCCAGCTTTCCCAACACCACTTGCTGAAGAGACTGTCTTTTCTCCATTGTATATTCTTGCCTCCTTTGTCATAGATTAAGTGACTGTAGGTGTATGGGTTTATTTCTGGGCTCTCTATTCTGTACCATTGATCTATATGTCTGTTTTTGTGCCAACACCATACTGTTTTGATTACTGTAGCTTTGTGTAGTGTTGTCTGAAGTCCGGAAGGGTTATGCCTCCAGCTTTGTTCTTTTTTCTCAGGATTGTTTCAGCAATTCTGGGTCTTTTGTAATTCCATATAAATTTTAGGATTGTTTGTTCTAGTTCTGTGAAAAATGTCCTGGGTATTTTGATAGGGATTGCATTAAATCTGTAGATTGCTTTGGGTAGTATGGCCATTTTGACAATATTAATTCTTCCACTCTAAGAGCACAGGTTCTCTTTCCGTTTCTTTGAATCATCTTCAGTTTCCTTTATCAATGTTTTATAGTTTTCAGCATATAGGTCTTTCACCTCCTTGGTTAAGTTTATTCCTAGGTACTTTATTTACGTGATTTTCAACAGGATTTTTTTTTTTTTACTTTCTGATATTCATTATTAGTGTAAAGAAATGCAGCAGATTTGTGTATATTGATCTTGTATCCTGTTACCTTGCTGAATTAATTTATTTTAATAGTTTTTGTGTGGAGACTTTAGGGTTCTCTATATAGAGTATCATGTCATTTGCAAATAATGATGGTTTTACCTATTCTCTTCCAATTTGGATACCTTTTATTTCTTTTTCTTGTCTGATTTCTGTGGCTAAGGCTTCCAATACTATGTTGAATAGGAGTGATGAGAGTGGGCATCCTTGTCTTGTTCCAGAATTTAGCAGGAAAGCTTTCAGCTTTTCATCATTGAGTATTATGTTGGCTATGGGTTTGTCATAAATGGCCTTTATTATTTTGAGATATGTTCCCTCTGTACCCACTTTGGTGAGAGTTTTTATCATGAATGGATGTTGAATTTTGTCAAATGCTTTTTCTGCGTCTGTTGAGATGATCATGTGGTTTTTGTCTTTCCTTTTGCTAATGTGGCATATCACAGTGATTGATTTGCATATGTTGAACCATTCTTGTGACCCTGGAATGAATCCAACTTGATCATAGTGTATGTTCTTTTTATGTATTGTTGGGTTCAATTTGCTAATATTTTGTTGAGGATTTTTGCATCTATATTCATCAAAGATATTGGCCTGTAATTTTCTCTTTTTTTGTAGTGTCTTTGTCTGGTTTTGGTGTCAAGGTGATTGTGGCCTCATAGAATGAATTTGGGAGTCTTCCTTCCTCTTCAATTTTTGGAATAGTTTGAGAAGGATAGGTATAAATTATTCTTTGTATGTTTGGTAGAATTCCCCAGTGAAGCCATCTGGTCCTGGACTTTCATTTACAGGGAGTTTTTGTTGTTGTTGTTTGTTTGTTTGTTTGTTTTTACAGATTCTATTTCACTTCTATTGATCAGTCTGTTCAAATTATCTATTTCTTCTTGTGTCAATTTTGGCCAGCCGTATGTTTCTATAAACTTGTCCATTTCTTCTAGGTTGTCCAATTTGTTGGCATATACCTAACTGTTCATAGTATTCCCTTAAAATTTTTAAAATTTCTGTGGTATCAGTTGTTATTTCTCCTCTTTCATTTCTTATTTTGTTTATTTGGGTCCTTTCTCTTTTCTTCTTGGTGAGCCTGGCTAGAGGTTTGTCAATTTTGCTTATCTTTTCAAAAAAACAGCTCTTGGTTTTATTGATTTTTTTAATCTCTATTTTATTTATTTCCTCTCTGATCTTTATTATTTCCTTCCTTCTGCTGACTTTGGGTTTTGTTTGTTTTTCTTTTTCTAATTCTTTTAGGTGGTAGGTTAGGTTGTTTATTTGAGATTTTTCTTGTTTCTTAAAGAAGGTCTCTGGCACTATGAACTTCCCACTTAGAAATGCTTTTGCTACAGCCCATAGCTTTTGTAACGTTATGTTTTCATTTTTGTTTGTGTTGAAGTATTTTCTGATTTCTTCTTTCATTTCATCATTGTCCCATTAGTTTTTTAGTAGCATGTTGTTTAGTCTCCATGTGTTTGTTCTTTTCCCGTTTTTCTTCCTGTGTTTGATTTCTAGTTTCATACCGTTGTGGTCAGAAAAGATGCTTGAAATTTTCTATTCTCTTAAATTTGTTGAGATTTGTTTTGTGACCTAGCACATGATCTATCCTAGAGAATGTTCCATGCATGCTTGAAAAGAATGTGTATTTTGGGGGTTTTTTTTTTGGTTGTAGTGTCCTGTAGATATCAATTAAGTCCAACCAGTCATTTAGGACCTCAGTTGCCTTATTGATTTTCTGTCTGGATGATCTGTCCATTGATGTCAGTGCAGTGTTAAAATCTCCTACGATTATTGTGTTATTATCAGTTTCTCCCTTTATGTCTCTTAGTGTTTGCTGTGTATATTTAGGTGCTCCTATATGGGGTACATATATGTTGACGTGTGTAATATCATCTTCTTGTATTGATTCCTTTATCATTACATAATGCCCTTCTTTGTCTTTCTTTATGGCCTTTGTTTTAAGTCTACTTTGTCTGATATGAGTATCGTTACCCTCGCTTTTTTGTCATTTCTATTTCCATGAAATGTGTTTTTCCATCCCCTCACTTTCAGTCTGTGTGTGTCTTTCACCCTGAATTGAGTCTCTTGTAGGCAGCATATTGCAGATTCTTGTTTTTTCATCCAGTCTGCCACTCGGTGTCTTTTGATCTGAGCATTTAGTCCATTGACATTTAAAATACTTATTGATAGGTATGTACTTATTGCCATTTTAATCTTTGTTTTCCAGTTGTTTTTGTAGTTCTTCTTTGTTCATTTCTTCTTCTTCTTTTTGTTTTTCCTTTTGTGGTTTGATGATATTCTTTTGTAGTATGCTTGAGTTCCTTTCTTTTTGGTTTTTGTGAATCTCTTGTATGTTTCTGATCTGTGGTTACCATGGAGTTCAAGTATATTGACCCATAACTGTATCTACTTGCTTTAAACTGATAGTCATTCAAATTCAAACACATTCTAAAAGATCTACATTTTTATACTCTTCTCCCCCACGTTTTGTGATTTTGACGTCCTATTTTACAACTTCATGCTTATCCTTTTCCTGTTTATTGTAGTTATAAACACTTTTACAAATTTTTAATTGTTTTTAAATCTATGTACTGTCTTATTTAAGTGATCTTCAATTCTTACTATATATTTGCCTTTCTTATTGTGATTTTCCCTTTCCTATAGATTCTTGCTTCTTTTCTATTTAGAGAAGACCCTTCACTGTTTCTTTTAGGGTAGCTTTAGTATTGTTGAGTTCTTTTAGTTTTTGCTTGTCTGAGAAATTCATTTTCTCTCCTATTCTAAATGATAATCTTGCTGGGTAGAGTATCCTAAGTTGCAGGTTTTTCCCATTCAGGACTTTGAATATATCGTGTCACTCCCTTCTGGCCTACAAAGTTTCTGCAGAGAAATCAACTGATAGCCTTATAGGGGTTCCCTTGTAACTGTCTCTTTGTTTTCCTCTTGCTGCTTTTATTTATTTATTTATTTATTTGCCATGCTGCACGGCTTGTGGGATCTTAGTTCCCAGACCAGGGATTGAACCCAGGCCACAGCAGTGAAGGTGCCAAGTCCTAACCACTGGACCACCAGGGAATTCCCTCTCTTGCTGCTTTTAGAATTCTCTCTTTAACTTTTGCATTTTAATTATGCTATGTTTTAGTGTGGGTCTATTTGGGTTCATTTTGTTTGGGATCCTCTGTGCTTCCTGTACCTGGATATCTGTTTCCTTCTTTAGGTTTGGGAAGTTTTCAGCCATAATTTCTTCAAATACATTTTCAATCCCCTTTTCTCTCTCTTCTCATTCTGGAACCCTTATTATGTGTATGTTGGCATGTTTTATATTATCCCATAGATCTTGTATGTTGCTTTCATTATTTTTTCATTTGTCTTTCTGTCTGCTGTTCTGATTGGGTGATTTCCATTTTTCTATCTTCCAGATCACTTATTTGTTCTATGTCATTTAGTCTGCTATTCATTGCTTCTAGATTGCTTTGTATCTCAGCAATTGAATTACCTATTTTTTATTGGTTCATTTTTGTAGTTTCTAGTTCCTTGTTACAGTGATCTGTGTTTCTATCGATAATCTTTTAAAATTCTGTTAGCATTTTTATTACCACCTTTTTTAACTTGGGTCTGATAGACTGGTGAGCTCTGTTTCATTATTTGTTCTTTCAGGGGATTTCTCTTGCTCTTTTAATTGGGAGTAGTTCCTTTGCCTTTTCATTTTACTTAGTGTTCTCTGTCTCTAAGAATTTAGGAGGAACAGTTACCTACTGTGGTCTTGAATGGGTGTTTTTATGTAGGAGCATTCCTGCATAGACTGTGTGTGTCTAATGTCTTTGGTGGGTGGGCTGGTTTTGATATGGACGCCAACCACGTCTTTCTTCAGGGTGTGCTGGCTGTTATCCCCTTGATAGGGGGTGTGGTTGGTGTGGGGGGAATTAAAGACTGTGCAGGGTGTGCGGCAGGACTTCTTCTCTGCTCTGTAGCTGTTGCTGCCCTGTCGGGGCAGGGTCTACTCCCCAGTTGTTGGAGTAGAAAACCTGAGGGTCAGGTTCAATCAGGCTCTGTTGTCCTTGAGCGCATGCCCTGGCCCAAACAAGGTAATTGCTGAAGCAAGTGAGGCCCATGTGCTCACAGTAGACCTATGTGCCGCCTGTGTAGGCATCTGCAGCTCTGCTCAGAAGCAGCCCAAGGTCACATCCCGTCCCCTGTTTTGTTCGTCCCAGATCTAGTGCAAGGCTGTGGTGTTGAGTAGGCTGGGGCTGCAGGGTCGGGGCGTTGTGGCTGCAGGAACTGAGGTGGCTCTGCTTCCGCCTGAGATCTGGGCTGCCTCTGTGGCAGTCTTCTCCCAGGACCTGTCTGTTCCAGATCCAGTGCTAAACTGCAGTGTGGAGTGGGTGGAGCCAGGGGGCTCTGGCTGAGACACTAACTCTGCTTGCTCCTGAGCTTGCTGACAATAGCTGTCGCCTCGCCACCGGGACCGCACCCTAGGCCCCCCAGGCTGTCTATGCGTAGCTAGATCCAGCCATTTCCCAGGGCCTGGTTGGCCCAGATCATCAAGCTGTGGTGTAGAGTGAGCAGGGCTGGGGTGTTCGCCCCATCAGATCGGGGAGTGTGGCCAGGTGGCAGCCACCAACGCAAGGCTCTTTCTGCCCTGATTGTTGGAAAGCCAGCATGTGCACACTCCTCTCACGTAGAGTCTAGGCTTCTCCAGCCCTTCTGTCTATCCCAGTGGTCCTCTCAGCAGCCAAGGGGGTGTGTCTCCTCCATGCAGGACCCCAGGCGTGGGATGCCCAGATTGTGGCTCGACCTGCTTGCTCTCCAGGGTGAGGGTCCACCCATGTAGACCTTCTCTTCCTTTCTGATCCCTCCCAGGAGTGCAGGTCCCAAACCAGTACCTTTTTTCCATCCTACCCAGTTACGTGGAGATTTTTCTTACAGCTTTGGTTGTATAGGAGTTCTTCTGCCAGTTTCCAGTTAGTTTTCTGTGAGAGCTATTCCACATGTAGATGTATTTTTGATGTTTTTGTGGGGGGAGGTGAGCTCCATGTCCTCCTACTCCATCTTGAGCCCCCTCCTAATCTCCCTTTCTTAAAGTCAACCATGCAATGTGGTACAACCTAATCATTACAGTGATATGTCACCATATTCATAAGTCCCTCCCACACTCAAGGAGAGGGGATTCTACAGACTGAGGAACCCTGGGGGCCATCCCAGAATTCTGCCTATTGCAGAAAGTATACTGGAAATAGCATTCTCCCTACTGTTGTGAGGTTTTTCTTGACCACTCATTTTGAGAGTTCTATGCCTAGCCAGGGTTTTGGAAAAAAAGACATATATCACTATAAAATCTGCCTAAAGGGATGCCTTTGGGCTGAGGCATTATAGCTCTCCTATTGAGATTCTAGAATGTGTTTGCTCATTATAGCAAAGATTTGTAATATAATTGGGGGTCCTATTTGTTCATTGCAGATTTTGATAGCCTGAGTTTCTTAAAAGAATCATTCACCAGAAATAAACCAGTCACAAAATGACAAATACTGTATGATTTTACTTTTTTGAGGTATCTAGAGTAGTCAAATTCATAGAAGCAGAAAGTAGAATGGTGATTGCCAGGGGCTGGGGGGAGGGGGAATGAGGAGTTATTGTTTGATGAGTATGGAGTTTCAGTTTTACAAGATGAAAACATTCTGGAGCTCTGTTACATAACAATGTGAATATACTTGACACTACTGAACTGTACACTTATAAATGGTTATGATAGTAAACTACGTTATGTGGAGGGGTTTTTTTAACCATGGTTACAAATAAAAATAAATTAAAAAAAAATCATTCACCAAAGCTTTTTGTGATCTGAAGTATGCAAGAGCTCTTAAAAGCAGCCTTGGGATCAGGAAAAGTTACTAGAATGTCATAGTGGATATGGAGGATTTGTGTTCTCGACATCCATCCTACCCTCCTTTTCTGTGCCCTCCTGTACTGCAGGGTGTGGAAAGCTAGTGTTCCGAGTGTGAATTGGATTCTACCAGTTTGATGCTCTTGTGGATTACTTGGAGGGTGGGAGTGAGGCTGAGGCCACGTTCCATTGACAAGCATGGTCGTAGGGCAAGTAAGTTCCTGCAGTAGTTTTCCAGTGCCCAACACTAGCCCCATGAGTGTCAGTTGGCAGTTGTGGCAACAGCATACAAGTCTTCCTGACCCCTGGATCGCAGCTAAAGCATCACACTCTTGAAACCACCAGTCCCTATACAGCCTTCAACCTTTCTGGCTGAGGTCAAGGTAGAGTAGCTCCCCTGGCAGGTCAGTAGTTCTGTGGTATCATTTTGAGAGTCAGTCCTGGAGGGCCAGCCCAAAGCCTGATCCTCCCATTCTTTTTTTTTTTTTTTTTTGCTGGGCCAGGTCTTAGTTGCGGCACGTGGGATCTTCGTTGTGGCATGTGGGATCTTTAGTTGCGGCACGTGGGCTCTTAGTTGCAGCATGCGGGATCTAGTTCCCTGACCAGGGATCAAACCCGGGCCGCCTGCATTGGGAGTGCAGAGTCTTAACCACTGGACCACCAGGGAAGTCCTGATCCTCCCATTCTTACAGCAATTTTGCAAATACCCAATACCCTGAATTAAATCCCTTTCTGCTTAAAATGGCTGGAGTGATTTCTTTTCCTGCAACTGAACCGTAAGTGTTCATGATACGTGATGATCAGGCCAGTGGATGTTTTGGAATTTGATCATGCCATCATGTGAAGTTTTGGTGGCACCAGATGGAGGCCTTCTATGTAAATGGGACTTTGGCGGTTATTCCCATCTGCCCCACTTTCACCCTGCTCCCTTACGCTGGGCCTCAAACCCAGCTGGACCTCTGCTGCTGCTGGGCAATGCTTTATTTCTGTCCTTTCCCTTTTGTAGCTACTGGAAAACTTTTTTCCTCTTCTCCATCCACCTACCTGATTGTAGCAGACTCTAAGGCTCTCCACCCAAGGCATTTCCCCCACCTGTTCCCTGGTAACAGAATCCAATTTTGTTTGGGCATTAGGCAAAGATCTCTTAATTTTAGGTAATATGTTTTATGATGGGTTTGTGACACAGTCTTGGCTAATAAGGGGAAGTCTCCTGGGAAGCTTCTGAAGAGAATGTTTCTTCCTGACAAGAGGCGAGAGTGAAGGAGTTTTCTCATTGCCTGACTGTCTGTGACTTCCTCTCCTAAAATAAACACTTGATGCCTGGAGCTATGGCAGCCATCTTGACACTACAAGGTAGCAAGCATGGGGAGAAAAAGTCAATAACTAAGGACGGCAGGGCAGAGTGGTGATAGAACCGGTGCCTCCATACAATCAATGAACCATGGGCAAACCTTGAAACTGCTACCTCCAGACTTCTTGCTTGCTGAGCAGTAAAGGCCTTTGGGATATAAGCCACTATTAGTTGGATTTGGGGGTACTTGAAGCCAAAAGCCTTCCTAACTGATACTTCCAGCCCATTCCTGATAACTCTCAACAGATGCCCTTGCCTTTGAGTTTATAGAGAAAATGAAGTCTACTTCCGGCCCACCACCCCCCTGACATACAAGATTTCTTCCTCTGCTCTTGTCTCATAGCCAAGGGCCTGTTATCTGATCTGAGGCTAATCTCTCCTTTGTGTTCTGGACACCAGCTCCTCTGCAGGGACCTGGGCAGTCATCTTTCTCTCCTGCATCTTCCATCTCCTGCTCTCCCGTAGCCCCTTTCCAACTGTGGTCTTGAGTAAGCACCCAAGGCTGTGTGTACTGGACCGGGTGGACATGTCTCATCCTAATCACCAGGTAACTGCTTCTCAAGGGCCCCTTCCTGGTCCCCTGGGTGAGGCCCCAGAGGTGAAAGAAGCAAGAGGCTAAGGGCTTGGAACTGTTCTCTGACCCCAGAGTGAGCGGCTGCCCAGGTCTGGGGATGGACTGTGGGGTACTCAGGCCAATGCCTGCTTTCCACTGCAAGGCTTTTTTTTCCTTCTGCCTTTTCTCCTTATGTTTATTGAGAGCATATTTTCTTTATCTTTAAGGCTTTTACAGCTTTGTATCTCTGCCTCGTTTTAGTATATTCTGTTGTTATGATTTATGCTGCTTTTACTGGCTCTTTACCCTCAGCACATAAACATGTTTAAGTTTTCCACAGCTTAAAAAAATAAAATAAAAAACCCTTCCTTGACCCTGCATTCTCATCGAGTTTCAGCATCCTCTTTCTCTCTCTCCCCCCCCCCGCCCCCTTCTCTTCGTCGTGAGCTCTTTGGGAATCCTCTGCACGCACGGTGTTTCTTCACATCCCACTCAATCCTTAACTCTCATCTCCAAGACAGGAAACTCAGCCCAGCCTTGCTTAGCACAATGGGGGTTTTATTGGCAGGATGCTAGGAATCTCGCACGACTGTGGGAAGAAAAGAAGGAAAGGGATGCAGCTGGGCCACCAGATCCCCTGGGACTTTTTTCTTGTGGCCCTCACACTCTCTCTGCTCCCAGCTTCTTTTGGAATGATGTCATTCTTTCCTCCACGTTATGCCCAACTGCTCCAGACCCTTCTACCCCACGGCTCCCTTTAACTCCAGTTTGAAAATCTCAGGGAAGGATTCTGATTGGTCCAGCCTGAGTCAGGTATCTTCCCATGGATCAATCAGCCATGGCCCCAGGAGGCAAAGTCCCATAGCTGAGACAAAACCTCAGAGGAGGGGGATTGTGAGCCAGTTTCTCAGCTGGCTTCTCCCTTACCAGCAGCACTTGCTTTAAACTCCTCTCATGCACCTCTTGGTGCCCCACCCACGTGGTACAGGCCTTACCTCTTCATCCCACTGCTGACACCTGCCTGAAGCCATGAGCTCTGCTCTGCCCGTATATGAAACAGGTCAGCAATGCTGAGAGATTATGGCACCTCTGGCTGGCTCAACCATGACCCTCGGGTGTAGAATCAGCCCAGCTTCCTTGAGAGGGCAAATGTGGGGGCCACAGAGATGTGCCCCCAGGTCCCCTTCAGGGAGGGACTTGTGGCCCCATTGTCAGCAGAAAACCACCTCGCCCCAAAGGCACTTCCTGGGGTAGCCGGCATCCAATGATTGGTTATTTCATCCACCGTGGGACAACTCTGACAGGCTCTACATGCTTCAGCGTCTCCCATAGGGTCTGTCCAGGTTTGCCAGGCCAGCTTTGCAGTTCAAGCCCTCCCCTGTCCCAGTCCCACTTTCTCCCCCTCCTTTCACTGATGGCAGTCCTAGTAACTATCTCACATGCCAAACTCCATTTCGGTTTCTGCCTCCAGAGAACCTAACCTGTGATAGATACCCCTGAGCTATGTGTCTCACACCATCTCCCAGGGGTCCCTGTGGGATTGAGCACCAGTTGCCCACAGTGGGAACCAGCTTGGTGATGCTCCCTTTATTGGCCGCCTTCCCTTTCCCATCCCACTTCCCCACTGCCCGTAGTCTCTAAATCTCCTAAAATCTACTTCCTCTCAAGTCCTTGTCTCAGGGACAACCCACACTCAGACACCAGGATTATTGTGAATTTTTTGCTAAATACAAGAATCCCAGCCTTTATCTGCAACATGTATCACTGTGACCATGAGCTCTTCTTGAAGTGCTTTCCTCCCTCAGCTTGCTGGGTTTCTTGCCCCCTTGCTGCCCACTGCTTTGCCCACCCTTCTTCCTCTGGCCACCCCAGGATTACAGCTTGGCTTCCTCCTAACACCCAACACATCCCAAGGGAATTCAGACAATCCCCTGAAGTCGACCATCACTACACAGGGATGACCCACCCTGTCTGTCTCCTGCCCAGATCTCTCTCTTGAGCTCTGGACTCAGATATCCAACTGCCTCCAGGCCATCTCTATGTGGCTGTCCCACAAGTGCTTCAAATCAATATGTCAGAAGTAAATTCATTACCTTTTTTAAAGCCAGCTTCCCCTCCTTACAGTCCCCTTTTCATCAAATAACATCACTGTTTTTTGTCCCCAAAGCCAGCTATCTGGGAGTCACTCAACCTCCTACCCATCTTCCCACTGCCCCATTAGCGCTTGTCCTGGTGCCAACCCACCTCCCACCTTCAGTCAGTCTCCCCATTCCCAGGCTCTGCCCTCCATTAGCATGTGACCTCAAATAACTCGTCAAATCTCTCTTAGCCTCAGTTTCTACATCTGTAAAATGGGCTATTCATACTAGTACCTATTCTTTTAGAGTTGCTGCGAGGTTTAAAAGATATTGCACGTATAAAATGCTTGGAAAAGTGTATGGCACATAGTAAGTACTCAATGAGTGTTAACTTTTTATTATTGTTTTTGTTGTTGTTTATCCTTCTAAAGGCCTCATCAATTTTCATCTTGTACTGTAGCCACTTACATGCCATCTTTAAATACCCTATCGGTTTGCAAGATTCTTGGGGGCAGTGCTATATCTTATTCATCTATCTATCTGTCTATGACCAGTTTCCCTCTCCTCCTACTTCCTGTCAGCCACACTTCCCCTCATATCTGGTAGCGTTGGAGCAGCTAGGGGAATTTTTTCTTATATCCAGCTAAGAGGAAGTTGAGTGGGGGGATATATTTAATTTGGGTTCAGTGGGATATTTTGTGTGTACAGTCGATCTTTGAACAACATGAGTTTGAACTGCAAGGATCCACTTATACACAGATTCTTTTCATGCTCCTACATTTGCTATCCGAGGTTGGTTGAATCTGCACATGCGGAATCCACAGATAGGGAGGGCCGACTCTGGGACTAGAGCATACATGGATTTTAATATCCTCTGCTGGCCCTGGAACCAATCCTCAGAGAATGCCGTGGGCCAGCTGTACTTTTAAGATATCACTAGCCATCCCAGTGTAAGAATAGCTTCCAGAGACAGTCTCACTACTCGCTGGATTGACTCCCCAGGTGAAGTAACATGAAGACTCAGGCCCAGAGGTTGTATCTCAAGGTAAATGTGTCCTATGGTACGCAGAACCAGAAGCATACAGGTAGTGGCGGAGAAACAAGGTTCAAAAGGCATGGAGTCAGAAGATACTCTGTGGAAAACTCTTCCAATCATCAGACGAAAAATTCTAAGCAGGGGCAAGTTCTTACTTATCCCTAGATAAAAGAAATTCTCTCCTGTTGGGAATATATTCAGCAAGGCAATGGATACAATTACGAATGTACCATATATTCCTTTTTCCTTTCTCATGGAATGTATGTGGAAGAGAATTTATCAGAATTCTTGCAGGGGACAAACCTATAGCAGTACAACAAGCAGTGAGTAGGTCTTTGTGTGAAGTCGCATGTTTTATCCACCCCAGTGATTTGGCCCACATCTTAGAGTATCTAATGCCTCTTGTTCTGATGAAGCCTGGCAATTCCAGATGAAACATCAAGCAAAATTGCCACTGATGGCAGCAAAATACCCTAAAGAAACGTATTTATCAATGAGTCAATTTTTATCCCATAAGAGTAATTCGATTACATAATTATGTAGCCCAATACAATGTAGTGGCAATTTAAGAAGGCATTTGAATTGTTCTTGTATGCCCTAAATTTCAGATTAACTTTATGTATTTTTTCAGGATTATTGATCAAACCCAAAATCGATCAACAAGTATGCAGCCCAAAATTGTCAGATAAAAAGTACTACAGAGGTGTGTTAGGCAGTTAATAAAAATATTATGTTACACTATCTGGGTTTTGTGAGGTTTAGGTGGTAGTCTACTCTTTAAAATCCAGAATTTCTTGTGATTTCTTGTCATACCTAATTTTGTACCTGTAATCTTCTATACTTTTACTTAAAGAGGGATCCCAGGATTGTGAGTTTCAGGCCTCACAAAGCCTGGGTCTTCTTCTGATTTCATCCCACGACCTTACACATGTGTGTGCCATCACCCCTGTTCTGGTACCCACCACACACCACGGACATTTCCACAGCCAGGCATGCTGGGAGGTATCTTTTGACAGAGGGAAGAAAGAGCCAAGTAAAAAGGGATTGGTTCTATCATGTAATAGAGCTGGGACTTGAAAACCACAGAGGTGAAACGGTGGGGCAAATTCAATCAGCCAACTCCCACTTTGGGGATTGAGGCACAGGAATGTTTGGCAAATAGAAAAAGGGGCGGGGCGGGGCGGGGGTGGGGGTTGGGGGGAGACCCAGAAGAGGCTGCAGTTCTGGGCTTGACCACAAGATGGAGGTAAAAGAGTGGTCCCTCCATTCAGTCAAAAACTCATTAAGAGCAAATCAAGGGGGCTTCCCTGGTGGGGCGGTGGTTGAGAATCTGCCTGCTAATGCAGGGGACACGGGTTCGAGCCCTGGTCTGGGAAGATCCCACATGCCGCGGAGCAACTGGGCCCGTGAGCCACAACTGCTGAGCCTGCGCGTCTGGAGCCTGTGCTCCGCAACAAGAGAGGCCACGATAGTGAGAGGCCCGCGCACCGCGATGAAGAGTGGCCCCCGCTTGCCGCAACGAGAGGAAGCCCTAGCACAGAAACAAAGACCCAACACAGCCAAATAAATAAATAAATAAAACTCTACCATGAATGTAATATTAAAAAAAAAAAAAAAAGCTAATCAAGGTAAAGTG
Organism: Eubalaena glacialis; assembly: GCF_028564815.1. Lineage (NCBI taxonomy): Eukaryota > Metazoa > Chordata > Mammalia > Artiodactyla > Balaenidae > Eubalaena > Eubalaena glacialis. Next base: position 37,365,972 of record NC_083736.1, read on the forward strand.
GGTTTTTCATGTTCCCTACCTGTGCCTTCTCACCTTTGCCAAGCCTCACTGCACTTACTATTTTTTCATTCTTTTTGGTTAAAGTCGTCACAAATCTGCGTTTTTGTTTGTTAACTCAACTGTAGCCTGCACATCGTCTTCTAGACATCTTCCCCTGCTTCTTATGGTTAAGGATTATGTTCTTATTAACTGTTATTAGAAGAATTTTCTGACTCAGAAGTTTCAGGACTTAAAGCTATAGTCTTAGTTCAATAATTGCCTGATTATTTGCTGCTATGCTTGGAACTTTCATTACCTAGCTTCTATTTTGCATGCATTTCTCCACACCCCCGAGTCGGGGCTCTGAACAGAGCGCTATCTGCAACACCAGCTCTCATTCCCGTCTGTCTGAGAGAGATATGGTTCCATCTATTTTTTACTGGGGCCCTGTGAAGGCTGAATGACTCCTATGTTAACCATAAAAAAAAAAAACGGAGCAACTTGCCTAAGAAAGACAATGATAGAAATAGAGTCAGGCTTCCTGGATCCAATTCTGCGTTTTCCAAGCTGGCAGTGGCCACTATCGGCCCCTTCCCCTGCAAGATTTTGGCAGTCCTCTAGCCCTTTAGGCCAACACCATTAGTTCGGAACACATCACACAGAAAGCATGGGGCAGTGACCAGAATTCACCACCTTCTTGATTTCTTTTGAGAGCTTTGCCGTTGCTGAGGGCTCTTGACCCAAACGTGTACTTGGCGTATTGGTGAGGGCTCTTGCTGGAAAACCATGCTAACGATGAGAGGGTGAAGAGTACAACTCAAGAGTCGCCATGCTGTCATCCTGAGTGCCCAGATGCGTGCGCTTCTCCAGTAGTTGAGGCTACAATGTTTGTCTTTGATGAGTCGTAAGCTTTCCTTATAGTGATGACGCTGCTGGCTGAGGTTGGAGATTACATCTGTGTGAGAGGACACAGCAGATCTGACTGGCCCAGAGTCACAGCAGCTCTTGGCTGCACCTTTAGTAAATCCCCTCGTTCCTTGACTGCCCCAGGATTGCCAAATCCCGTGGGACAACAGGCGCTTTTTCAAAGCAGGTGGAGGGAGCAGAATCGGAAACATCCTGGCCGGTTTCCCCTGCAAAGTGCCTTTCTGGCTCTAGATCGTGGTGGTTCTGTTTTGCCTCGTAGAAGTAGCCCGCTCCGGACAGCAGCTTGGTTCTCTGGTTGGGCAGAACAGGTGAACCAGCTCTAGACAAGGAATTAGGGGACCTATGTTCAGATGCCAGCTGTGTGACTGCGGCATCCCCCTTCAGGAATGAAGGGCTTCTTCCTCCCAGCTGAGGGAGCCCCTCCAGCCAAGGCCACACTTTTCCCAGGTAGCCTACCTCCAATGACTGATTGCCAAGGGGCCATGAAGGCTCAGCCCTCTTGCCCCACCTTCAGAAGGCGCCAAGTCTCATTCTATCTTTCAGACTCTCTGTAGAGTCGGCTAAGGCTTCCCTGAAGTCTGCATCGCAGCTGAATTTCTCCGTCTGGCCACTCTTGCCTTCTCCCCTCCCTTCCTCAGGGCTGGAGCCCAAGGGCTCTCCCTAGTAAACCTCCTGCACATTAAACTCCATCTCCGAGTCCTCCTCCTGGGGAACCCAGCACGAGGCAGTGACCTTGGGGAAGGCAAACACCCTTTCTGTACTGTGTTAGGAGGCTATCCGAAAGCCCCGGAGCTATGTTCAGTGCCACTCCCAGGGTTCCCTTGGTGGTCATTTTCGCAGCTGCCCGCTACAGCTCCCACCAGCTCTTGGCAACTAGACCCACCAAAGAACCCAAAGTTTCAGAAGCCTGAGAACCCGAGCACATATGGAAGCGGCTGCTCACCGAGGCAGGTTAGCGGGCAATGCTGGGATCCTGTAGCTCTCAGCCCCAATTCAAAAAGCGCTGCTATATGATATAACGAAGGGATCATTTCCCCACTCAGTCCCTCCAGCCTGGAGACAGGCCTGGGAGGTTCTCCACTCCCATTGGAGGTTGTCCATGTTGACCTTTCTCTCTTTCTTCCTCTAGGGCGCCCTGCCCAACAGAAATCAAATTCAAGTCACATCGGGAATCTTCTATTTTCTAGGAGCCACACACACAAAAGTAAAAAGAAGCAGACAAAACTGATTGCAGTAATATACTTTACTTAAGCCAATATATCCAAAAGATCATTTCAACATATAATCAATCCAAAAATAATTATTGAGGTATTTTCAGTCCTTCTTGTTCATACTGAAGTCTTTGAACTTTGGTGCCTATGTGACATAGCACCTCTCAGTTTGGACCGGTCACATTGTAAGCATCCGGTAGCCACAGTGGTGACCGCATTGGTCACAGGTTATAAGTGACGGGGGTTACAGAAGAAGGCAGATGAGGATCTGGGATTTCGAAACTGAGCGCTTCTGCTTCTAGGGCTGATGAGTTTTAAGCCTGAACTCGAAGGTTCTTACTGGCCTTCACTTCTCATTGCTCCATAAGTTAGGGATCATGCTATATCTGCCTCCTAATGCAGGGGTGAGACTTTATTTAACAAGCTAGCATCCCTAAAGCACCTGGCATGCCTGTACATTATTCAGAAACAATGGGCTTCTTATGGCCCACCTCAACCTCCACCTGCAATTAGCAGTACCAGCCAGGACCGACACTCGTGTTTGAAAGCAATAATACGTAAGACATCTTTATTTTGAGTTTCATTTGTGCACCTCATACAAAGTCTTGACCAATTTTCTAATCCCAATCAGGAAAGGAAGCATTTGGAGAGAGGTATAATGCTACGTGTTCCTTTAAAATGTAAAACGTTTAATTAGATGCCAAGGATTGAAAATCTTGATTCAGAGCCTGAAATGGCTAATAAGGTTTTATTGTTGCTATTACTTAGAGGTTTTATAGAACTATAGGCTTGCAGAGAGCTTTCAATCACTTGAGAGAATCTAAGTTTGTTAACAGTGAGATGAAAAAACGTTCTATTCATCAGGAGAGACAACATACATAATACCTTAAGTATTTAAGAATTACGACCCTGCTATGAGAACTCCTGAAATTACTTCTACGTGGATGCAAGAGATTCTCGTTAGAGGTACAGGACATTAATGCAGATACCAATGTTATTACCCTGCTGAGTCTGCAAGGGTGAACTTTTGCAAGTCAGGAAATAGAGATGTTTCTAAAACAAACATTAGCTGGCTCTAGTTACACATATGGAGCTTTTTGCCCACGCGTGAATTTTGAACATTTTTCTAAAGGAGCTCTTAAGGTTTTTATGGGTGATTATATTATAAAATCGTACATAGTTCCAATATGGCCTAATTTATGACTGCTCTGGGTCACCAAAATCTCCCAGGATTCCACTGTTGAGGCTACTGCAATTGGAGACAAATTTGCACCAGTTCCTCTATAAATATTATCAGTGGGGCAGCCTGGGCTGGAAAGTAGGTGAAAAATGGATTTCCCCTTCCTGTGTGTACCAAAGGCTAATTCAGGCCCTCTAGACTTTTGACTGTATCAGTGAGCTTCTACTACAGCAACGCCACCTAACAACTCAAAGCTCAGTACTTATGCAACCAGATGGCTGGCTAGGTAGCTCTGCTGATCTCAGCCGGACTCACTCATGGCTAGCTGGTGGCTGATCGCGGCTGGCCTCAGCTCCTCTCCACTCCACATGTTTCTCACGGTCCAGCAGGCTAGCTCGGGCATACTGTCATGGAGATGGCACATACCCAAGAGAGAGTAAGCTCCAATGGATGGGCCATTTTTTTTTTTTATATATAAATTTATTTTATTTATTTATTTATTTTTGGCTGTGTTGGGTCTTCGTTTCTGTGCGAGGGCTTTCTCTAGTTGCGGCGAGCGGGGGCCACTTCATCGCGGTGCGCGGGCCTCTCACTGTCGCGGCCTCTCTTGTTGCGGAGCACAGGCTCCAGATGTGCAGGCTCAGTAGTTGTGGCTCACGGGCCCAGTTGCTCCGTGGCATGTGGGATCTTCCCAGACCAGGGCTCGAACCTGTGTCCCCTGCATTGGCAGGCAGATTCTCAACCACTGCACCACCAGGGAAGCCTGGATGGGCCATTTTGAGCCTCTGTGACATGCCTGCTAACAGCCCATTGACCTAAGCCAGTCACATGGCTGAGCCCAGCACCCAGAGATGGGGTAGATCAAGCCACCCACTGTGGGAAGGCACGGCAAAGTCACATGGCCAAGGGCATGGAAGAAAGGAGGGTTGAGAATTGTGGCCGTGTGAGCTACCACAGGTGAGAATGGATTCGAATCATTTTCTTGGAAAGAGAAGGCCAAAACAGTAAATGTCATCAATGTATACAACCATTTTGAGAGAAAAGGTTTTCAACTGGCAATACCAAGCTATGCCAACCTACTCCCCATCCCTACCTCTTGGAACAGTCCTAGGCCAGAGGTCATGGGAAATTTTTGACTAAGCTGTAACGGACAACTTGCTTTTCAAGTGTGCTTCTTCCTAGAGGACACATAGGTGAGTAGCCCTCAGCACCCCCTGCCTGTGTCCTTATGGTCAGTTCCACTTCCGGCCCCAAGCACTGTGCAGAATTCCACGTCAGAACGCAAGAGAACAGGAGTTACAGGCGCCTGCGGCCCCGCGTTGACCAGGTTTGGGTGGTCGCCACACATGCTGAGGAGAGACCCTGCTCTCTGCCATTAGGCCGGGCGTCAGCTGGCCCCGTGCCAGGCTAGCGTTCGTGCCCATCTGTCAGGGTGGCACCTGGCCCTCTTCTAGAAACAGATGGTTTCAATTGATCTTTCCTTGCCAGTCTTTCCTGCATGAACACTCCAAACGTGCCCTGCTTCATCCTGGAACTTAATGGGATCCTCACATGCTCTAGTTTCCTGTATCGTTTCCCTGGGAGCCAAATTGTTTTTCTTTTTTTCGATCTTTTTTTTTTTCCTTTAGTTTTTACTTTTCTGCAATAGTAGGATTATAAATGGATTTGTATATACAGAGGGGAAAATCAATAACCTGTATTTTCTGGGACAAAATGTAACCTCACAGCAAAGCACCACCAATTATAAAACAATCATTTGCTTTTCCATTTCACTGATCTTGACATACACAGCTTACCTCATATTCCTAGGCCGAACTGACTTCGGCCTCCCTGGATGTCAGAGGCTTGGCCTGACAAAACCTTTTGACATGAGACAGAAAATATGAAGGCGCATACCCGCCACACCCTCAGCCTCAGGCTGACAATTTAGTGGCCCAGAGGACAATAAGGGATTTAAATTTTATTTTGTTTTTAAAGGAAAGGCGTGAGTTAGGGCAGCTAAATATTACAGATATTCCAAAGGCAAGATTGCATCTTGGCCCTGAGGTGCCCTCTAGGCCCTCTAGCCTGGGAGGGGACAGTTGCCCCTGGTGACCTGGCCCAAGGACAGCAGGGAACTTCCCCCAGTGCTTTGGCCTTCTGATCTCGCCTGCAACCCAGCCCGAAGAGGTTTAGCTTTAGCCAGTGGAGCTGCCCAGCCGCACCCAGCAATGTACAAATCACAGCCGCACCCAGCAATGTACAAATCACAGCCTGCCGGTAGGGTGCTTCTCCTGCCACATGCCTGAGATGCCACCATTTGGGTTAAATAAAAGGGGGAGGAAGGCCTTATAAGCAAACACTTCAGTATGCGTGGAACAGCTCTAGTCAATAGAAGTAGAGTGCAAGCCACAGAGATAACTCAAAATCTTCTAGTACAGCGATCCCCAACCTTTTTGGTACCAGGGACCAGTTTTGTGGAAGACAATTTTTCCACGGAAGGGACGGGGTGGGTGGGGTGTTTCAGGCCGTAATGTGAGCGATGGGGATCAATGGGGAGCGATGGGGAGCGGCTGTAGATACAGCTGCTCACCTCCTGCTGTGCGGCCCGGTTCCTAATAGGCCGCTACCGGTCCGCGGCCCAGGGGTTGGCGAGCCCTGTTCTAGTAGACACATTGAAAAAAAAAGAAGAAACAGGTAAAATGAATTTTAATAAGATATTTACTTAGCCCAGTATATCAAAATATCATTTCAACATCTAATCCGTAGGAATAGTTGTTCATGAGACATTTTACATTCTGTGCTGTGTTTTAAGTCTTCGGAATCTAGGGTGTATGTTACACTGATAGTACATCTCAATTCGAAATAGCTATATGTCACATGCTCAGTAGCCACATGTGGCTGGTGGCCACCATATTGGACAGTGCAGGTTAACAGTTAATTCTCAGGAAGAGAATTAAGGGACTGGGGGATAGAGATGGCCACCTTACTTTCACCCGTAAACCCTTTTGTACTGCTTGAATGACGTACCAAGTATGTGGACCACATATTTTTTAAAAAGACAGCGTACCCTGATATTTTTTTGAGTGACAACTCAATGTCGGCAAGCAAAAGACACATTCCTACACAGTTGGTGGGACTGTAAGCCCATACCACTGTTCTTCGGGGGAATGGTTAGGGTCAGTGTTAGGGTTTCCAGAGAAACAGAACCGATAGGAGGAGAATATATATATATTCATTCGATAGTCATTGAAATTACATTTAAATGTGTTTTTACTATATCAGCACTGTGCTAATTGCTTTTAATCTTCACAAAAACCTCAGGGTAGAAAGTGTTGGGGACTCCGTTTTACAACATGGAAACTAACTAAGGCTCTGAGAGGTTCAGAAACTGGGGGCGAGTAAGAGGTGGGACTTGAGTTGGAACTGATTCTCTCTGACTTCAAAGGTAGTGGACAAAGATAGGGAGAATGAACACAGAGGGGCCAATAAAAGAGATTTATTATAAGGAAGTGGCTCACATGATTCTGAGGCCAAGAAGTCCCATGGTGTAAGCCCCAATCCCATGGCAGAAAACCGATGTCTCAGCTCACATCAGGCAGAGAGCCAAGCTCTCCCTTCCTCTCTTTTTTTTTTTGTTCTACTCAGGCCCTCAATGGATTGGATGAGGCCCACCCACATTGCAGGGAGAGATGGGTCCTGCTTTACTCAGTCTACCAATTCAAATGCCAATCTTATTTGGAAACACCCTCACAGAAACACCCAGAAACATTGTTTAACCAAATATCCAGGCCCTTCCAGGGCCCAGTCAAGTTGACACATGAAATGAACCATCACATCTACTTCTAGAAATTTATCCTAACGAAATGACTGGCCAAGAGGGCCCCTGTATTATGGACCAGGATGTACGTCTCAGCATCTGAGTTCTTACTGGAACATTGAAAACATCCTGAGTGTTGTAAACAGATGTGCAGTGAAATTGCACCCTCTGGAGGAGGTGGCTTCTAAAGACAGGCAATGAGAGAAAATCACCGATAGACAAAATCGCCCTTGAAAATAACTTGGACGGCAACATACTGGAATCTCAACACGAAATCCTGCACAGCAAGGTCCCTGTTTCTCGTGGTGAGTTCCTGCTGTAGTAGTTCGCTAGCGTGTCGGGGCCATACAGTGTGAAAAAGAGGTACCCTCGACACTGGTATCACTTAACAAGATTGGAGAGACACAGTTGAATTGAAAGCAACTGAGGAAATAGATTTGTGGCTTCCATCTGAAGTTCATTCTTTGAGTGAACTCGTGGACCAAATCGTCTCTATTTTTTTTTTTTATACTATATGATTCTATTTATATAAACTTTAAAAATAGGCAAAACTGTATCAATGGCATTAGAAATCAGGAGATTGGTTACTCCCAGAAGCATTAGGGGAGGAGAGTTCTGGGGTGCTGGTAATTTTCTGTTAATCTTCGCCTCTGTTATTGAAACTGCTTTCTCTTGCTCTGGGAAGGTATAGCGTTCAGTTGACATACTTTAAAGGGGTATAGGTGACTCTGTTGCATATTGACATGAAAATATAAAGAATGAAGTATGTAAGGGGATGCCCCCAAATGTCATGTTTTTATCTCTAGGTGTCAGGATAGCAAATTACTTTTTTTCTTCTGTCTTTTTCTTTTCATGTGTGCGTGTGCACGCATGTGCGTAATACACTTATCTGTATTTTTACCTTTTTCTCTGATGGCCAGACTGAAGGTGAATTTTGTATGAGTTCGTAATAGAGAAATAATAATGTTGTAAGCCAGTGCTAGCCCACCACGGGGTGATCACCCAGGCCAGAAGAGTCTCAGGCCCCTCTGGAGTCCCCTGCCCTCCAGGACCTCCTAAGAGGAGGCCGTGATGTGCTCTGCTTGAAGCACAAGGTGACATTCTCGTGGCTGCTACATTCAAAGGGATCGGGGGTGCTTAGAGCCGGCGCTGGTGCTTACAGATGCCCCGATCCTGCTGGGCCCCCTGAGGAACAGAGCTCCCCTGCCCTAACTCCAGACCACTACCGCCTGGGGCTCAAAAGAAATGAGAAATGTCTCTTGCAGAGATGGCTCCCCACCCTGGGGACCCAGCTTCCCCGCCCCCTCCCTTAAGGGCTGTGGTGGCGCTTCGGCGGCCACCTTGTAGCTTGTCACGCCACTGTGGATTGTCACACCCCCAAGTGAGCTCACGCAGCTGAACCAGCAGCCTTAGCACAGCAGGAGGGACTCAGGCAACCACAGGACATGTTACCAGAGGAACACGCGTAGCCTGGCAGCCCTCACTTAGGTACAGGTTTAAAGCATGAGACGATCCCCTTGCAGCAGCTGGCTGTCATTTCCCGCCAGCGGGCTCCAGCCTCGAAGCATAGTAATGAGAGTCACTCCCAGGTCCTGGCGGCTCCCCACCCCGCCCCGCCTCGCCCCGAACAGGACCAGGACGGTGAGGCGGTGTCTCATCTAATCTGCGTAGTCAACCTCCAAGAAGGCAGTGCCACAGCTACATCGAAGATGAAGGAAGCCAGGCGAGGGGGGGTAAATTAACTCACCTAAGCGTTGGGTGTTGGGTTCCCAGGAAGGAGACTCTGAGACAGAGGTGAGCACGTGGGGTGTTTATTAAGTCTCCTGGAAAAGGAGGAGAAGGGAGCCGGGGAGGGAGGCCAGAGGCCGAAGTCAGCTGTGATGCAGGCCCAGTGGCAGCCTCAGCCACCCCCATGGGAAGCTCTGGAGCGAGAATGGCCCTTCAGAGTTGTCCCAAGTTGCCCCGAGGTGGCCGGACTTTTCTACTCCGGCAGCCGTCAGTCAGTGGATGGGGACCGCCCCAGCAGGCCATGACCTTGGCGAGGTCTCTGGAGCCAAGCAAACCTTGAAAGGCTGAGGGCTGTCTGCCAGTAGCGCTGCAGATAGCAGCCGGGGTGACACATCCTCCCTTGAAGGGGGACCTGGACCCCTTCACATCACCGTGCCCGCCACACCAAGGCCACCCAGCTAATGGGTGACAGAGCTGCCACTGAAAGCAAGCGATCCGATATCTGCCGTTCCTGCCCGGCTACTGAGCTAAATGGCCTCCTCTGAGCTCACGCAGCCCTGGTCCTCTGCCTGGACTGGGTCTTCTCTTAGACCTTCTAGAAAAGAGTGAGCCCCTTCCGGAATTTAGGTAACAAGGCTGTTCCAGCAGCTCCCTGCCTCCCCCGCCTCCACCCCTTCCAACAACTCTATGTTGCTAAGGCCATGGGATCTTTCCAGTTTTTCCCCAACTAAGTCAGACAGTGCAAGGTCCTATCCGTTCTGGGCCATTCTGCCCTCTGCCGTCCCCATCACCACCTGCAGCCCCACTATATTCTTTAGCAGTTTTCAGATGGGCTGTAATTATCCAAAGGAATTTTATCAAAACCTAAGGAGATTCTCAAGGGAAATGAAGAGCATTCGAAGTGCATAGTGACACTAGAAAGTGTGGTTTCCTCATCCTGTGATAGCTTACCAGGCATCAGGAAGCCGAATCGAAATCCTGCTTCACAGTCTCCCCTTTTCCCATCTCAGATTTTTACTCACCCCCCCTTCCCAGCCTTCCCCCTCAACCCCCAGCCACGCTAGGGCAGGGGCTACTAAGCCCCTCAGTCTTGTAGCCCCTCTGGAGGTGAGTGACACAGAGGACAACCCACGTGGGTAAGGCCCAGACAGCCACACTCTCTCCCGCTCCTCCTTAGGGAAGGGCTGCTCTTTGCTTTGGAGAGAGCAGGATTCTGGGATCCAAACACACACACAGCAGTGTTTTGGGAACAGTGGTCTTGCTGGCTAGAGGCTGGACAGAGAGGGAGCGGCTGGGGAGGAACACTGATGTAGGAGCTGATGGGCAAAGGGCACAGGAGAAGAGGCAGAAATGGATCAGAGGTGGAGAGTGACGATAACAGCCATTGTCAGAATCCCACTCTGTCCAGCCTGGTGTTTTCGTTTGCTAGGGCTGCTGTAACAAAGGACTACATGCTGAGTGACTTGAACAACAGAAATGTATTGTCTCACCATTCTGGAGGCCAGAAGTCCAAGATCAAGGTGTTGGCAGGGCTGGTTCCTTCTGAGGGTGAGAGGGAGAATCTGTTCCAGGCCCCTCCCCTAGCTTCTGGTGGTTTGCTGACGCTCTTTGACGTTCCTTGGTTTGTAGAAGCATCACCTCCATCTCTGCCTTCATCTTCACATGGCCAGCTCCCTATATGCATGTTTCCATGTCCAAATTTCCCCTTTCTTTAAGGACACCAGTCATATTCTTCTTCTTTTTTTTTTATAAGTTTCTTTTCTTTTTAAATTTATTTTGGCTGTTTTGGGTCTTCGTTTTTGCGCCTGGGCTTTCTCTAGTTGCGGCGAGCGGGGGCTTCTCTTCGTTGCGGTACGTGGGCTTCTCACTGCAGTGGCTTCTCTTGTTGTGGAACACGGGCTCTAGGCGCGCGGGCTTCAGTAGTTGCAGCACACGGGCTCAGTTGTTATGGCACGCTGGGCCCTAGAGCACACAGGCTTCAGTAGTTGTGGCACGAGGGCTCTAAAGCGCAGGCTCAGTAGTTGTGGCACATGGGCTTAGTTGCTCCGTGGCATGTGGGATCTTCCCGGACCAGGGATCGAACCTGTGTCCCCTGCATTGACAGGCAGATTCTTAACCACTGCGCCACCAGGGAAGTCCCCACCAGTCATATTCGATTAAGGCCCACCCTAATGACCTCATTTTAACTTGATTACTTCTGTAAAGATTCTATCTCCAAATAAGGTCATATTCTGAGGTTCTGGAGGTTAGGACACCAATATATCTTTTGGGGTGAGGGGGACACAATTCAAACCATTACACTTTCATTTATTTATTTGTTTATTTGTTTGTTTGTTTATATATATATATTTGGCTGCGCCAGGTCTTAGTTGAGGCACGCGGGATCTTCGTTATAGCATGTGGGATCTTTACTTGCGGCATGCAGGAACTAGTTCCCTGACTAGGGTTCGAACCTGGGCCCCCTGTATTGGGAGCATGGAGTCTTAACCACTGGACCACCAGGGAAGTCCCCACAACACTTTCTAATTCCAAACTTAGGGACTTCCCTGGTGGTCCAGTGGTAAGGAGTCCGCCTTACAATGCAGGGGACGCAGGTTTGATCCCTGGTCAGGGAACTAAGATCCCACATGCTGCAGGGCAACTAAAGCCCACGTGCCACAGCTACTGAGCTCACGTGCCTCAACTAAAGCCCGCGTGCCGCAAACTACAGAGCCCTCATGCTCTGGAAAACACGCGCCACAACTACAGGGCCCACGCACCCTGGAGCCGGTGCGCCACAACTAAAGAAGAGAAAACCCGTGCGCCACAACTGAAGAAGAGAAAACCCGCACGCCACAACTAGTGAGAAGCCCGCACACCACAGTGAAGAGCCCGCGCGCCGCAACGAAAGATCCCACGTGCTGCAACTAAGACCCAACACAGCCAAAAATAAATAAAATAATAAATAAATAATAAATAAATCTTAAAAAAATAATTCCAAACTTAGACTGGGCATCTCTGGGTTTTGTCTGCACAGCATGCCTGGCCATCTTCTTCTGGTAACAGCATTCCTCTCCCTTATGAGTGAACCCTTCCTTTCTATGCGGCTGCCAATGACGTGACCTTGTCCTCTCATTACAGGGATGGACATATGACCCAAGCTGGCCAATCAGCAGATTCTGTCTCTCCTTCTCTGTCTTTCTATGTTTTGTAATTTTTTTTTTTTTTTGGCCACGCCATGTGGCATGTGAGATCTTAGTTCCCCGACCAGGGATCGAACCCATGCCCCCTGCAGTGGAAGCATGGAGTCCTAACCAGTGGACCTCCAGGGAATTCCCTGTTTTGTAATTATTTAAGTGAATTAGGAGAGAGAGAGAGGGAGAGGGAAAGAGAAAGAGAAAGAGAAAGAAAGAGTAATTGGGGATGTTCCTAAAAATTAACCCAGGCCCAGTCTGTTCACTGTATTTGCTCTTTCAGAGAAGTCCTCCTGATAACATGCCTGAACTGTGACAAATCTAAGGCTGCTGTGGCTAAGGAAACAGTCTGGCTTTGAAGCTTGAACCCCAACCTCCTCATTAACTAGCTGGGGGATTGAGGAGTTTTCCATGTCTCAGTTTCCTCATCTATAAAATATGGTGACAACAATGCTATCTATCTCAGAGTATTCTGGCAAGGATCACATATGTGAGAATATTTTGCATGAAGCCAATTTCTATACAAATGTTTGTCATTATTAGAAAGGTAGAAATCTAGGACTAGGAGAGCCAAAGAATAAGAATTTGTTAGTGTTTAATCAGTCCTGACTTAGAGCGCTGGCATCACACTTGCCTGCCACCCCTCTCCCCTCAGTCTTGCAGTTGGGCAGGGCCATGTGATCACTTCTGCCCACTGAGTTGTGAGCTGAAATTGACAGGTGTCACTTCCCAGCCCAGAGTCAGTGTATGAGAGACTACACAAGGGCATGAATACAGTGGGGTGAGGTTCATTAGGCATCACCAAATGGCAGTCTACCACAGTGGTCAAACAGTCATTCATTTATTCATGCATTCATTCATTCATTCATTCATCAAATCCTTTTTGAGCACCTTGCTTGAGCCCAGCACTGTGCTAGGCTCTGGGGATGAAAAGACAAATAAGCAGGGTCATTATCCTCAAGGTGCTTGCTCCAGATGTCAAAGGGGAGGTGTAGGTGCAAGCAAATAATTGCAATGTAGTGTGTTCATTCCTTTGAGAGAGGGGAGCACTGTCTGGAGGAGGCCAGAGAGGGCTTCCTGGAGGAAGTGACATATGCGCTAGCTCTTAAAAGGCAAGTAAGTGATTACCAAGCATACAGGGGGCTGAAGAGTTTTTCAGGCAGAGGAAGCCACATCTCCAAGGACACCAAATGTTGTAGAGGTTGTGGAGAGAGGTTCAGAGTGGCTGGAGCATAGGGTGTGTGCAATGTGAGTGCCAGGCTGAGGCGTTTTGATTTGATGCCAAAGCCTGGGGAACCAAAGGAGGTTTTCCAACAGAGAAGCAGCATGAGACAAAGTCTTTCTAGGAGAATGACTCTGGTGGGAGGGTGGAAGATGAAGCAGCAGGGGAAAGATTGGAGGCAGGCCAAGGAGAAGGCCACTGCATGAGTCCTAGAAAGGGATGATGAGGCTCAAACCAAGGTATGGGTGTGAGGATTGAGGGAAGAGACCAGATTCAAGCAGAATTCTGGGATATAAGAAATTAGGTATTGAGATGGGAGGCTGAAGATGACTAATTCTGGATGATTGGTCCGAGTTCTTTAGACAGAGGTCTGGTGTGAAGAATACCAGTCTATCAGGCCTCCGTAGCTTGATGGGAATTTGTTTATTCTAATTCTCTGCTTCCCAAACAGTTCTCTGGTCTGTAGTTTGGTCTACTGAGGAGATAGACCCCTCCTGCAACCCCAGAAGAATGTCCTATGCAGATCAAAGGTTTGTGTTCAGGACCCAGAGAGGAATATCTAGTCAAAAACATAGCTTTCTCTTACCTCCAGTTCTGCTGCTAAGAAATTAGGTCTCAATTTCACTTTTTGGCTGATGCTCTTCCTTCTGAAACAGATGGGTGCATTTTCTCCTCTACATATAAGATATAAGGGTAGAGGCAATAGAATTTGCTGATAGATTGTATATGGGGTGTGAGGGAAAGAGCAAAGGGGAAGGTAACACCAGGCTTTGGGTTTGAGCAACTAGAAAAATGGAATTGCCATTTATTGAGATGGGGAAGCCTGAGGGAGGAGCAGGTTGGGGAAGGTAGGAATTTAGTTTTGGATGTGCTATAGTTGAGATGCTATCAGGCATGCAAGTGAGAAAGCAGTTGAAGTTATTAATACAAAGTTGCAAGACATTACCCAGAATGCAGCAAAGAAAGAGAGAAGAAAAATATAAAAGAGGGGTTACTAGATGTGGAGGACAGAATGAGGCAGTCTCATAAATGTTTGATTGGAGTCTCAGAAGGAAAAAAAATAGAAGAAAGGCAATATTTGAGGGGATAACAGTTGACAATTTTCCAAAATTAATGAAAGATATGAATCTTCAGATCCAGAGAGCCCAACAAATTCAAATAGGATAAAAAGAAATCCACACTGAGACACATTACAGTGAAACTGTAGAACCAAAAAAAAAAAAAAACCAAAAAGATTCTAAAAGTGTCCTGGGTGGAGGGGAGGACAATTACCTATAAAAAAACGACAATTGGAATATCAGCATAGTTTCCGACAGCAATAGTAGAAACCAGAAGACTGTAAAATGCTCCTTTTAAAAAAAATATATAGGGGCTTCCCTGATGGCACAGTGGTTAAGAATCCGCCTGCCAATGCAGGGGACACGGGTTCGAGCCCTCGTCCGGGAAGATACCACATGCCACGGAGCAACTAAGCCCGTGCACCACAACTACTGAGCCTGCGCTCTAGAGCCTGCGAGCCACAACTACTGAGCCCACGCGCCACAACTACTGAAGCCCGCATGCCTAGAACCCGTGCTCCGCAACAAGAGAAGCCACCGCAGTGAGAAGCCCGTGCACTGCAATGAAGAGTAGCCCCCGCTTGCCTCAACTAGAGAAAGCCCACATGCAGCAACGAAGACCCAACGCAGCCAAAAAAAATGAATAAATAAATTTTTAAAATATTTTAAAAAATAAAATAAAATAAATATATATATATCACATACCATGTAATTCATTCTTTCAAAGTGTGCAACTAAGTGGTTTTTGTATATTCATAAGATTGTGCAACCATCACCACTAATTCCAGAACATTTTCATCACCTTAAAAAGAAACCCACTGGGACTTCCCTGGCGGTCCAGTGGTTAAGACTCCATGCTTCCAATGCAAGGGGTGTGGGTTTGATCCCTGGTCGGGGAACTAAGATCCCACATGCTGCACGGTCCAGCCAAAAAATTTAAAAAAAAAAAAAAAAGCTCACTGCCCATTGGTAGTCACTCCCTATTCCCCTCTCCCCACAGCTCCTGGCAAGCACTAACGTACTTTCTATCTCTCTATATTTGCCTATTCTGAACGTTTCATATGTATGGAATCATACAATATGTGGTCCTTGGTGACTGGCTTCTTTAACTTAGCATATTTTAAAGGTTCATCCACATTGTAACATGTATCAGTGCTTCATTCCTTTTTATGTCCAAATAATATTCCATTGCATGGATATACTACATTTTATTTATCCACTTGTCAGTTGGTGGACATTTGAATTGTTTCTACCTTTTGGCTGTTAGGAATAATGCTGCTATAAACATTCATGTGCAAGTTTTTGTTTGTACATATGTTTTCATTTCTCTTGGGAATATACCCAGGAGTGGAATTGCTGGGTCATAGAGTAACTCTTGTTTAACATTTTGAGGAGCTGCCAAACTGTTTTCCAAAGCAACTACACCATTTTACATTTCCACTAGCAATGTATAAGAGTTCTAATTTGTGCTCACTTCAGCAGCCCACATACTAAAATTGGAATGATTCAGAGATTAGCATGACCCCTGTGCAAGGATGACATGAAAATTCATGAAATATTCCATATTTTTTTTTTTTTTTTGGCCACACAGAATGGCTTGTGGAATCTTAGTCCCCCAACCAGGGACTGAGCCCAGGCCCTTGGCAGGAAAGTGCAGAGTCCTAACCAGTGGACCACCAGGGAATTCCGTATTCTATATTTTTAAAAAAGAGTTCCAATTTCTCCATATCCTTGTCAACACTTATTTTTTTTAATATTTATTTATTCGCTTATTTATTTTGGCTGCACTGGGTCAGTTGCGGCACGCGGGATCTTTGTTGCAGCATGCAGAATCTTTAGTTGCGGCATGTGGACTCTTAGCTGTGGCATGCATGCAGGATCTAGTTCCCCAACCAGGGATCGAACCCGGGCCCCCTGCATTGGGAGCATGGAGTCTTACCCACTGGACCCACAGGGAAATCCAACACTTATTATTATCTGTCTTTTTTTATTATAGCCATGCTTGTGGGTGTGAAGTAATATTTCACTGTGGCTTTGACTTGCATTTCCCTCATGGCTAATGATGTTGAGCACCTTTTCATGTGTTTATTGATCATTTGTGTATATTCTTTGGAGTTGTGTCTCTCTAAATACTTTGCCTGTTTTTAATTGGGTTGTCTTTTTATTGAGTTGTAAGAGTTCTTTATATATTCTTGATACTAGACCCATAGGAGGTATATGTTTTTCAAATATTTTATCCCATTCTATGGGTTGTCTTTTCACTTCATTGATGGTGTTCTTTGAAGCACAAAAGTTTCTAACTTTAGAGGAGTCCAGTTTACCTATTTTTTCTTTTGCTACTCATGCTTTTGCTGTCATATCAAAGAATCCATCGCCAAATCCAAGGTCATGCAGAATTACCACTATATTTTTTTTCTAAGAGCTTTATAGCTTTAATTCTTCCAGTTAGTCTTTTGATTCATTTTGAGTGAATTTTTGTATATGGTGTGAGGTAGGGGTCCAACTTCATTCTTTTGCATGTGGATATACAGTTGTCCCAGCACCATTTGTCGAAAAGATGCTTCTTTCCCCATTGAATTTTCTTTGTACCGAATGCTATCTTTAAAGTGCTGAGAGAAAATAACCATCAACTTGGAATTTTATGCCCAGATAAATTATAATTCCAAAAGAAAGGTGAAAACATGACATTTTTAGAAAACAAAAACGGAGAAGTTTTACCAGCAACTGACCCTCACTTAAGGAACTCCTTAAGGGATGTACTTCTGCAGGAAGGAAGGAAGGTCTGAGACGCAAGAAGGAATATTTTAGCAGCAGCATCTGTCATGCTAAAAGAGCAACCCACATCCGCAGCCACAGCATCCTGAAGCCCACCAGACAGTCACCCCCAGAGCCAGGTTCTCTGTGGCAAGATTCAGGCTCTCTTTTTGTGCTGCACATATTCCTGGGTAATAACAGAAAACTCGAATGACCCCTGGCTAGCACACTAAGGGATCACAAGGAGGATGGCTTGCAGAGGAAGCCTGCCAAAGACCAGCTAGCAAATTGCTTATCTCCAGGGAGGCGAGAGAAACAGATCAATCAGAACCCACAATCAGAGATGAGTGGTGGGTGGCCTGTCCATCTGTGCAAGCACACCCTGTGAGCCCTGTGAGTTGTAAGGAGATGGTATCTCTCCCTTCTCCAAGCTGCCCTGGGATGCTTAGAATCAAGACCCGTTTCCACTTCTAGGTGGTAAAACCCTAATCAGGCACAAACCTTGTGTCTGTCACTCTCTCTTCTCCCATCCCTTCCTCCCACCTTACTGTTTTCTTCCTCGTTTATAATACAACACTAGATCTACTCTGATCACAAACTTAGTCACCTTTCTAAAATATTTTCTACACAATCCAATGGTATTTAATACCAGTAGAATGGACCTTGTGTGCTGTGATCACAAATCAGACAAACCATGTGAGATTTCCAGAATTCAGTTGAATATCATTTTAATATCTGGAAGTATTGAGTGGTCCTGAGACCATGAAAGAATGCAGAATTCCTGTAAAGTTCAAAGGTCTTTACACCTAGGCAGGAAAATATGAACATACCTTTTAAGCGTTCAAGAAACAAAGACTCTAGTGGGGTACTCAGCCTAGGGGGGTGCTTGCTGAATTAGGTGAGAAAACTGAAGAATTAGGTAATGTCAGGGACCCATGACCACCCCTTGGAGTTATAGAATCATTGACATAGCAACTCTAAATGTCAATGCAGATTCTTTTTGCAGCCTCAAACATGCTGAGAAGATGATATAATGGTTTCCTTAGTGGGAGTGAGCGGAATTGCCCTGCTCTCTGCCTTTCCAGAGCTCATGTGTGGCCAAAATTTCTGGTCAAAAGTAACTTCATTTCACTGGGATGATAACCTTGTTCCTTAGTGGATAACATCTTTTGACCCAGCAAAAATTTCTAATTAACTTTAGAAATGTTTAAAAGTAGCCCATATTTTCTTATAAAGAATCTGGGCAGGGCTTCCCTGGTGGCGCAGTGGTTGAGAATCTGCCTGCCAATGCAGGGGACACAGGTTCGAGCCCTGGTCTGGGAAGATCCCACATGCCGCGAGCAACCGGGCCCGTGAGCCACAATTACTGAGCCTGCGCGTCTGGAGCCTGTGCTCCGCAACAAGAGAGGCCGCGATAGTGAGAGGCCCGCGCACCGCGATGAAGAGTGGCCCCCGCTTGCCACAACTAGAGAAAGCCCTCGCACAGAAACGAAGACCCAACACAGCCATAAATAAATAAATAAATTAATTAAAAAAAAAAAAAAGAATCTGGGCAAATCAGGCATTTTATGTACTTGTAATGTTTAAGAAGATTTAGCCTATTCAAGTAAAAGCCATGTGATTCTAACTTAAAATATGTAACTGATGTAGACTTAGAATTTTAAGTTGAAATTGTACAGTCTTTGTATGGTACTAGAATATCCAGGAAATTTTTAAGTTCACTGGCTTTGAAAGTTTAATTTGTTTGATTTATGTTATTTAATAAATCTAAAAGAGACATGTACCACAATGTTCATTGCAGCACTATTTACAATAGCCAGGACATGGAAGCAACCTCAGTGTCCATTGATAGATGAATGGATAAAGAAGATGTGGCACATATATACAATGGAATATTACTCAGCCATAAAAAGAAACGAAATTGAGTTATTTGTAGTCAGGTGGATGGGCTTAGAGTCTGTCATACGGAGTGAAGTAAGTCAGAAAGAGAAAAACAAATACCGTATGCTAACACATATATATGGAATCTAAAAAAAATATATAGTTCTGAAGAACTTAGGGGCAGGACAGGAATAAAGACGCAGATGTAGAGAATGGACTTGAGGACACAGGGAGGGGGAAGGGTAAGCTGGGATGAAGTAAGAGAGTGGCATGGACATATATACACTACCAAATGTAAAATAGATAGCTAGTGGGAAGCAGCCGCATAGCACAGGGAGATCAGCTCGATGCTTTGTGACCACCTAGAGGGGTGGGATAGGGAGGGTGGGAGGGAGACACAAGAGGGAGGGTATATGGGGATCTATGTATACATATAGCTGATTCACTTTGTTATACAGCAGAAACTAACACAGTATTGTAAAGCAATTATATGCCAATAAAAATGTTAAAAAAATCTATTAATATTTGAGAAGGTTTTGTTCATTCATACAGGTGAAATACTTTAAAAGGAAAAAGAATATATTAAGTTTTGATGCAAGTGGCAGTCTCAAGGGGCAGGTTATGACTATCATTATTGGTCTCTTACCCCACAGCCATTCTCTTACAAAATCCAGATTTTTTTCATTTATGGAAGGCTTTGTGACTCAGGAAAAGCTGGGCCCCTCCCCATCCCAGGAGTGGAGCTGGGGGTGAATCCTGACAAATCAAAGCTAATTGCAGTAATTCCATTCCCCTTGCCTGGGATTGGTTCAGGAAAGGAAGTGTGATGCAATTTTGACCGAAGATTAAGATGGAGAAGTCTGCTGGGAGGCTTTCCTTTCAAAGAGGAGCACAAGGAAAGAGATAAGACTCCTCCCTTCTGGCCTTGGAATGTTGTGTGAGGATGTGATGCCTGGAGCTGATACAGCCATTTTGTGAGCATGAGGGGAGGCACTGACAACTGAGGATGACAGAGCAGAAATGTGGAAAGAAGCTTGGTCACTGAGCCTCCAAATTAACCAACCATCATAGGGTATTTAAAAAATACATTCTCCTTACTTGTTTTTTAAAGTTTTCATTCAGTCCCTGTTTTAGTAACTCCTCTTCCTGTTTTAAGGATTCCCCTTCAGTTATCATTTATCTTGCATCTTCCCCTTCCTACATAAACATTTGCTTATTCTTGCTGATTTAAGTGAAGGAAAGGATATTTTCAAATCTCCAAAAGATAGAGGTATTTGGGCTGTTCTTTTTTTTTTTTTTTTTAAATTGAAGTATAGTTGATTTACAATGTTGTGTTAGGGCCTATTTGTTCCTGTTACTTTCTAATTTTATTGTATTATGGTCAGATAATATGGCTTATATGATATCTTTTGGGAAATATATTCAGATTTTCTTTGAAAGCTAAGTCTTGGTTAATTTTTATAAATTTTCCACAGTTGTTTCAATAGAATATGTATTCTCTGTTGGGCACAATGCTTTATCTATGTCTATTAATTGTTGAGGCTGGGGACATCTTAAAGGCTTCTTTGCTTATATGTCCAATACCTGAACTGGGAAGACTTAGCACACCTGGCAGCTGGTATGGCTGTGATCCTCGGGCATCCCTCTATCCCTATACGGTCTCTCTGCATGGTGGTTTCAGGGTAACCGACTTCTTATATGGGGGCTCAGGACTCTAAAGGCATGTGTTCCAAAAGGGATAGAATTAGGCAGAAGTCTTATAGACTTTTGTGATCTAGCCTCAAAAGTCACGCAGCATCACTTCTGCCAAATTCTATTCATTAGAATCAAATCTCTAAGGCCAGCCCATGTTAAAAGAGAGGGGAATTAGATTCCATCTCTCAGTGTGTCCAAGGATTTGCAAACCTGTTTTAAAACCACACCACACCAGCCTAACGTGTCTAAAGAGCAGAAAGGACGTGGGCATGTGTTTCTGGCCCCATCTCCAGCCCCTCGGCTTTTCTTTCTAATCTCTACTTGCCAGCATCTCCCAGGCTTCCGTGTCACTTCTTTTTTTTTTTTTTTTTTTAATTTATTTATTTATATTTGTCTGCGTTGGGTCTTCGTTGCTGCGCGCGGGCTTCCTCTAGTTGCGGCGAGTGGGGGCTACTCTTCGTTGCGGTGCGCGGGCTTCTCACTGCAGTGGCTTCTCTTGTTGCGGAGCATGGGCTCTAGGAGCGCGAGCTTCAGTAGTTGTGGCGCGAGGGCTCAGCAGTTGTGGCTCGTGGGCTCTAGAGCGCAGGCTCAGTAGAGCGCACGGGCTTAGTTGCTCTGCGGCATGTGCGATCTTCTGGACCAGGGCTCGAACCCGTGTCCCCTGTATTGGCAGGTGGATTCTTAACCACTGCACCACCAGGAAAGTCCCCATGTCACTTCTGTAGGCAACTCTGCCCTCATTCCAAAATGTTGCCCCTCTATTGTCATGCTTGTACTGTGTAACCTTACTACATACCCCGCTTTTGCTGAGCCCTGTTAACCCCCAGAACCATGAGGAATAATATTAAAATGATTGTTGTTTTTTTTTTATTAAACTGAGGCTCAGAGAGCTAAGCATTCTTTTCTTTTTTTTAAAATTTACTTATTTGGTTACACCAAGTCAGTTGCAGCAGGCGGGCTCCTTAGTTGCGGCTCGCCTACTCCTTAGTTGCGGCATGCATGTGGGATCTATTTCCCTAACCAGGGATCGAACCCAGGCCCCCTGCATTGAGAGCACGGAGCCTTAACCACTGTGCCACAGGGAAGTCCCAATTGTTATTTTAAGTCACTAAGTTTTGAGATGATTTGATAGGCAGCAGTAGGTCACAGAAAACCACTGTCTTATTTTGAAGGCTGGTTTCCTAGCACAAAGGTTAGAGGAGGGACGCTATCCTGGTCATTCGGAAGGGATGAGGGCCCAAGTGACTCCACCCCCTGTGAGGTTGTACATTTCTTCAGCTGCAACATTTTGGCCAAGACTAAGAAATCTTATTTATGTGAAAGTATTTTCATGAGCCCAACACCTTTCTTGATGCTTACTGCTTACTGCAAAACTTAAGAATGAACAGACTTCTGCCTGGAAGCTTTGAAGTTAAGTCTCTTTTTTTAAATTGTGGTAGGAACACTTAACATGAGATATACCCTCTTAAATTTTTAAGTGCACAATACAGTATTGTTAGCTACAGGCACAATGCTGTACAGCAGAGTTCTAGAACTTCATCTTTTTTTCTTTTTTTTTAAAGCTGTGCTGCGTGGCTTGCGGGATCTTAGTTACTCAACCAGGGATCGAACCCGGGCCCTCGGCAGTAAAAGCGCCGAGTCCTAACCACTGGACTGCCAGTGAATTCCCTAGAACTTCTTCATCTTGTGTGACTGAAACTTTTTATCCATTGATGGACAACTCTCCATCTCCCCCTCCTCCCAGAATTGAGTCTTAATTGAATTAATTTTTTTAATTAATAAAGCATAGGAAAAATATATCCCCATTTTATGTTTAACAAGTATCTAATCTCAACAGTAAAGTAGCCAAATGTATAAACTTCACATTTCTCATTAAGAAATTCTTGAAGTTTGAGACTATAGAAGACCAAAAAGCATACGCTGAATAATACATTTTCACAATGGTTTCTTCCGGATGCCCACTATTATTGCCAATAAGACCCCAAAATAAATATAAGTTAAACCACAAAATAGGATGGCAAACTTTAACTAATTTCAAAGCTTTCTTTGAAAACTAAAGACATTAGAAAATATCGAATATGTTTTAAAAAATTTTTTTAATTGAAGTATAGTTGATTTACAATGTTGTGTTAGTTTCAGGTGTACTGCAAAGCGATTCAATTATACATATATATACATATGTATTCTTTTTCAGATTCTTATCCATTATAAGTTATTACAAGTATTGAAGATAATTCCCTGTGCTATTCGAATACATTGTTTAAAATAAGACAAATTACAAGATGATAGATTTGGTAATAATCATGTCTCTCACGTGCCTTTATTCACCCAGGCATTCATATTTAATAAATACTCTTTGAGTGCCTAATATTAATAATAATCAACATTTTTGAGCCTTTTTATATATCAAGCATTATACTAAAACTCTGTATAGCATCTTGTTCTAATCCTTTCAACAGCCTGTGGGGTAGATTATTTTCTTTATTCCTGTTGCACAGATGAGGAAACTGAGGCAGAGAAAAGCTAGGTAACTTGCCCAGTTACTAAATGGCCGTGCCCAGATGGGAGCTCTGGCCGTGTGCCCAGGACTCTTCCTTTAAACCTCTATCCTCTGCTGCCTCCATGTGCCCAGCGAGAAACTCAGGTGCTGAGCTGGAGAGCTGTTTAAGCAAGCTCTTCACTTCAGGGAGCTGAGGAGATCAAAAAGATCAACCTAGCCCAGGAACAAACAGTATAGATGCAAACTTGGTAGGACAGGTTTTACCAGTTTGGGGTTAAATAAGTTCACTTGGCCTTTGTTTTTTTAACATTTTTTTTTAACATTTAACATTTTCAAACTTACACAAAAGGAGAGAGATTAGCAAGCATAATGAACCCTCAAGTACCCATCACCCAGCGTGATTAGTATCCATTTATAGCCAATCTTGCTTCATCTATACCCCACCCACTTTTTCCTTCCCCCACCTCCTCCCTACTGAATTTTTTTTGGCTTTATATATAAGCAATTGTATTTATTTTTTAAAGTTTATTATTATTATTTTTGGTCATGCTATGTGGCTTGTGGAATCTTAGTTCCCCGACCAGGGATTGAACCCGGGTCCTCGGCAGTGAAAGTGCGGAATCCTAACCACTGGACTGCCAGGGAGTTCCCTAACCCATTTTACTTTTTAAAAAATTGAAGTATAGTTGATTTACAATGTCAGGTGTACAGCAAAGTGATTCAGATATATATATACACACACACACACACACACATATATATATATATATATATATATATACTTTTTCAGATTCTTTTCCCTTATAGGATCCTACTGAATTTTTTGAAGCAAATCCCAGCCATCATATTCTTTTATCCACAAATACTTCTAATCCACAAATGCTTATCTTTTAAAGAGAAAGAATCCTTGTGAACATAACCGCAATACCAATATCACTCCCAAAATAACTAACATGATACCTTAAGATCATTCAGTCTGTAGGGGAGGAAAAATCATTTTCCCTCTACCCTTCTGGGTTCTTGGCTGAGAACCCCCCTGTAATAAAAGGCAGATTAACAGGAGAAAAACAAAGAGAAGTTTAGTAATACGCATACCTCCTGTGTACATAGGAGAGCCCCAGGAAAACTGAGTAACTCCCCGAAATGGCCCAAGACACCACCTTAAATCCCATCTCCAGCTGAAGACAAAGGAAGATGCTGGGGGGAGTCAGTTATGGGAGATTATCAGGAAAAGTACAGTAAACAAGGGGAAGGGGACTTCCCTGGTGGTCCAGTGGTTAAGAATCCGCCTTCCAATGCAGGGAAGCAGGTTCCATCCCTGGTTGGGGAACTAAGATCCCACATGCCGTGGGGCAACTAAACCCATGTGCCGCAACTAGAGAGAAGCCCGCAAAGAAGAGCCCCGTGCGCCGCAACGAAGACCTAGCGCAGCCAAAAAAAAAAAAAGAAAAGAAAAGAAAACAAGGGGAAGGTTGTTACCCAGATTTAGGTCCTTACCTTCTCCTTTGATAAGAGTTTGTAAAGATTTAGGCCATCTTTCTCTTGCTGGTACAGAGAGGGAGACACCCTTATACATGGGCATTTCCCTTATAAATATCTCTTACAAAAAGGTAACTTCTACTCTGTTTTCAGAGTTTTTCCTATGACTGCTCTTTCTTAAAAATAATCAGTCTAAAATAATTTTTATGCCAAAGAGATATATTTTGGGGTGACAAATTCTGCTCCCCTTCAAGTCACTGATATATTCAAATTAACTGCTTGAGTGTTCACATACCTAGATTAATAAAAAGCCCAGTTTCTCTCTTGGGGCCCCTCCCCTGATAAATTATCCAAGATGCCAGTCCGGTGCCATCCTAGCCGTGCTTCCAGACACCTGGAGGAGAAAGAACTAGAGAAATCTGAGCAGTCCCCCAGCAGGCACCATCTTTGTTTATTGCCATGGCTGCCCCTGCCCCTGAGTTTTGCTGATGAAAACCAGTGGTCTGGTTCAGTCCAACCACCCTAATTCACTGCGAGTCCAGCTCTTGTCCAGGCCCCAGTGGCTCTCCAAGGAAGGCCAACCCCCTCCCTTGGGGGGACCCTGGGATAAGATGCCAAGAGCTGGATCCCAGTATGTGGCTCTTCACTTGCCCCTGAAACACTCGGCCCTTGTTTCCACAACAGACCTGGGGGCCTGCAGGCCCAGCCCCACCCCTGACCAGAATCTACCTTCCCCAGCCATGGCCAATGCCAAGGTGTTGAACCTAGTCAAGCTTCTTCCTTCTTGGTGCGCTTCCCCAAGAGTTCCCATGTCCCCTCCCCAGCCAGCAGCCCCCGCCCCGGACCCTCTC
This sequence comes from Eubalaena glacialis, assembly GCF_028564815.1. Lineage (NCBI taxonomy): Eukaryota > Metazoa > Chordata > Mammalia > Artiodactyla > Balaenidae > Eubalaena > Eubalaena glacialis. The sequence continues at coordinate 37,391,409 of NC_083736.1, forward strand.
AACCCATCAGAGAAGGGAGATTCCTCAAAAGTGAAGGACTCAAGCCAGTTCCCTATAATCTCAGGAATCTCTTGAGTGCCACACAGATTTGCCCTGGGATAGTCTCTGCATACCAAGGCCTCCTGGGAGAGGCCATATCCAGCCACAAAGAAAGGTCTTGTTATACCCCTCCTCTGAGCTATCTGTCACCACGCATCTACATAGCTAGGAGAGGTGGCTTGAGGACCCCTTGGAACCAAAGTCAACACCAAAGTGACCTGCTGCCTCCCCCTACACAGCCCGTGTTGTTACACCTTCCTTTTGTTTGCTTTTTACTTTTCATCTTGTTCATTTATTTTTCAAACAGCTCATACATTTGCATGGTTCAAAATTCAAAAGCTGTCAAAGGATATATAAGAGAAAGTCTTCCTTCCACCCCTGTTCTCAGCCACCCAGATCGTCTCCCCAAAAGCAACTAATTTTATCAGTTTCTTGTGTTTCCTTCAGAAATATTTGTATGTGCATACAAGCCAATATCTCTCTCTATATATGTGTGTGTATATATATATATATATATTCCCCTCCTTTTTACATAAATTGTAGCATACAATACACAGTGTTCTGCTCCTTGATTTTTTTTTCACTTAACAGGATATCTTTTCCTTTTTTTTTTTTTTTCACCTAACAGGATATCTTTACAATCAATCCATAGGGCTTTCTGCTCTTATTACAGCTGCCGAGTATTCCAAAGCATGAATGTACTGTAAGTTATTTAACCGAAAGTCTTCTAATTGGTAGACTTTCAGGCTATTTGCAATCTTTTAAAATTACAAATAAAGCTGTACTGGATAAACTTATAAACAGGACCCAGACAGCTTTTAACAAGCAACTTCTCTTACCTAGAAACAAATTAAAATCCCAACTAAGGAAGCGCCTTGCTGTATAAGATAAAGAATGATAAACTACTCTGGAGGATCAGAAAAGATGGAATGTACTTTTGGCTGCCTTGGGCCAGGGGAGAAAAGGTATGTGGAGTGGGAGAATGAAATCTGCAGGAGGGGAAATTACAGATGAATTCATTTTGAAAAAACTAAGTTACATTGAACTGTGTATAGAATGTATGGTATGGAGGGGGGGAGAGTTGTTATTTCAATTCAAAAAAAAAAACCTCCTTTAACTTAAAAACTCCTGTATTAGCATGGCATTATAGGAATGTAAATATCAGGCACTCCAAAATAAATTACAGACATAATGCAAAATCTGACCCAGTTCTTAGGAACACAGACTATATAAAACACTATAACAAAGGCAAAAATCCACATCAAATCTCCATTGTCTCAGAAAATAGAATTTAAAGAAGTCCTTCCCTATTCAGTAGTGTTATCACCGGTAAATGAGAATAATTATCTTCCTGCCCTTTGTCATTAATATATGCTTGCCACTTCTTGGCAAATGTCTCTGGTTTGCTTTTTGGTTGGTGGGTGAAAGGTGAGTGGAATGCAGTTAAGGTAGCAGATTTTCCCACAAACAGGCAGTGCAGACATAATATCTTTCCACACTGCACTTGATGCTCTGAATTATTAATTAGGACGTTAAATATATAGCTCAGTGCATGAGGTTATATTTAACTCCATATACTGACGATCTGAGCTTTGCACCTTCCTGGGTTTGAAAATTAGATTCTGTAACAACAGAATTTCTTACGTTTGTTCAGAAAATCATACCTGTAACAAGGGTGGGGAATCAGTTTAAGCAGACCCAGAGAGGTGAAAAGGCAATTGAGGTCCTGGATGGAATCCCCAAATAGGAACTGGGAAAAGAACAACATCCATTATTAGCTCCTTGGCACTTTACTCCCAGGTCCCATCTTTCAGAAAATTCTGTTTAAAAGCATTAGAAAAGACTTGGGCTTCCATCAACCAGACCCAGGTTCTGATTTGGATTCTGCCAAAACCGAAGATACAAAAACAGGGGGTTCCAGCAATCCCAATACTGGGCATATACCCTGAGAAAACCATAATTCAAAAAGAGTCATGTACCAAAATGTTCATTGCAGCTCTGTTTACAATAGCCAGGACATGGAAGCAACCTAAGTGTCCATCATCGGATGAATGGGTAAGGAAGATGTGGCACATATATACAATGGAATATTACTCAGCCATAAAAAGAAACGAAATTGAGTTATTTGTAGTGAGGTAGATGGAGTTAGAGTCTGTCATACAGAGTGAAGTAAGTCAGAAAGAGAAAAACAAATACAGTATGCTAACACATATATACGGAATCTAAGGGAAAAAAAAGAAAAAAAAGGTCATGAAGAACCTAGTGGTAAGACGGGAATAAAGACACAGACCTACTAGAGAATGGACTTGAGGATATGGGGAGGGGGAAGGGTAAGCTGTGACAAAGTGAGAGAGTGGCATGGACATATATACACTACCAAACGTAAAATAGATAGCTAGTGGGAAGCAGCCGCATAGCACAGGGAGATCAGCTCGGTGCTTTGTGACCACCTAGAGGGGTGGGAGAGGGAGGGTGGGAGGGAGGGAGATGCAAGAGGAAGAGATATGGGAACATATGTATATGTATAACTGATTCACTTTGTTATAAAGCAGAAACTAATACACCATTGTAAAGCAATTATACTCCAAGAAAGATGTTAAAAAAATAAAATAAAATAAATTAAAAAAAAATAGGGGGTTAGATCAATAAATTTGGGTGCATCCCCTCAATGAAATAGTTTGCAATTATTATGTTAAAAAATTTTATGCAAACATTTTGTGAAATGGATGGCACTGCAATGTTTAATGTAAAGGCAAAACATTAGAAGCATTTTAAATGTCTGTTGAAATGGGTTTGGAAAAATAAATTATGATCCATAATGTTGTGAACTGACCAAGGTCAATTTGGTCAGGTAGTCTTATGAGGCTCTCTTGTAGCTGCCATTAGTCCCAAGGTAGGTGGGGCCTACCTATTCCCCACCTAGCCACCAGGTTGTAACAAGAGCGGGTCTCAGGCCCAGATCAGCCAGGTAGAAATTAACAAGCAGGCCTAAGCAACAGTGGTACAACCTCTTCTGTGTACCCAAAGGAGTCCCAGCTCGGTCCTTGCATGCAAAATTCATTTAAGGCGGAGGCTACAGTACTCTAGTAGCAGGATTCTATTAGCCTTGAAGGCAGCATCAGGCAACCAGAATATCCAAATTCATGGTTGGACAAAGGCCCCCTTAGAGATCTAGCCAGACGTGCCCCTGAGCACAGGCTACATGCCCGCCTAGATTCAACTGCCCTGTCTGTGCAAGTTTGGAGAGCGTCTCTAAAATAGTTCAGCCAAGCCATATACCTTGAATACTTCTCAATTCAACAATAAGAGCCCGTTGGGAATATCTGTTGTGCAGATTCACTTGAACAATCACTCTGCTAATTAGCAAAATCTAGTGTTGATGGGAGATAAAAATAGATGAAGCTCGTGGAGGGTGACTTTTCTGATTAAAGTTGGCCGCCGCTCCTGGAGTGGGAATTCCTGTAAAGAGCAGCTCACTGGCCCTGAAAGCGTAGCTTAAACTAAATAACACACACTTTATAACACACTGCCCGTCTTTAAAGTAAATTAGAGACATCATAACACAGACAACAGAATACTATGCACCAATTAAAAAGAGTATGACACATCACTTTCTGCTACACAGCAGGATAGCTAAACCATTTTAAAGTAAAATAAGCAAGAATATATAACATGATTTTTATTTTTATAAAAAAAATCATATATATGATTAAATAGGTATAAAGGAAAGTCTAAACAGATATAAAATTTATTGTTATCCCTAGAGAATAATTAGCAGGAAGAGAAGGGGGGACCTTCCATTGTTTCTTCATGCGTTTCTGCGTTTTGAATTTTTTATGAGTATGTATTACTTTGATAACATGAATTTTAAAAATTAAAGCTTGTTAGAAAAGGATGTTGGGGAAGAATAATTATGTGGAGAAATGTTTATAATATATTCTTGGCTAAAATACATTAGATAGTATTATATTAGATATGGCAGCCATTGTCTCCTCATCTGTGTGCAACCCCCCCTGTTGGGGATTGTATTTTCCAAAGATGGTCATGCCAATAAATATGCCAACGCACAAGCTCTTCTTCCGGTGTCTTTGACAGGCCTCCGTTGACAGGTGGCGGTGGGGGTGGGGGTGCTGACTGTGTTCCCTCCCCTTGAACCTGGGCAGACCTTTCTTGCTTTCTTTTTTTTTTATTAAAGTGTTAACAATTTTTTAGTTTTTCTTACTGTTTTATTTATTTATTCATTTATTTATTCATTTATTTATTTATGGCTGCATTGGGTCTTTGTTGCTGCTTGCAGGCTTTCTCTAGTTGCGGCGAGCGGGGGCTACTCTTCGTTGCGGTGTGCGGGCTTCTCATTGCGGTGGCTTCTCTTGTTGTGGAGCATGGGCTCTAGGCACGTGGGCTTCAGTAGTTGCGGCACGCGGGCTCAGTAGTTGTGGCTCGTGGGCTCTAGAGCGCAGGCTTAGTAGTTGTGGTGCACGGGCTTAGTTGGGCGCCCGTATGGGATCCTCCCGGACCAGGGCTCGAACCCACGTCCCCTGCATTGGCAGGTGAACTTGTAACCACTGCGCCACCAAGGAAGTCCCTCTTTTTTTTTTTTAATTTAATTTTTCTTTTATATTATAGTTGATTTACAATGTTGTGTTAGTTTTAGGTGTACAGCAAAGTGATTCAGTTACACGTATACATATGTCTGTTCTTTTTCAGATTCTTTTCCCATATAGGTTACTACAGAATATTCAGTAGAGTTCCCTGTGCTATACAGTAGGTCCTTGTTGATTATGTATTTTATATATAGTAGTATGTATATGTTAATCCCAAATTCCTAATTTATCCCTCCCCCACCTTTCCCCTTTGGTAACCATAAATTTGTTTTCAGAGTCTGTGAGTCTGTTTCTGTTTTGTAAATAAGTGCATTTGTACCATTTTTTTAGATTCCACATATAAGTCATATCGTATGATATTTGTCTTTCTCTATCTGACTTACTTCACTTAGTATGATAATCTCTAGGTCCACCCATGTTGCTGCAAGTGGCATTATTTCATTCTTTTTCATGGCTGAGTAATATTCCATTGTATATATGTACCACATCTTCTTTATCCATTCCTCTGTTAATGGACATTTAGGTTGCTTCCACGTCCTGGCTATTGTAAATAGTGCTGCAGTGAACACTGGGGTGCATGTATCTTTTCTAAATATATATATGCCCAGGAGAGGGATTGCTGGATCATATGGTAGTTCTATTTTTAGTTTTTTCAGGAACCTCCATACTGTTCTCCATAGTGGCTGTACCAATTTACATTCCCACCAACAGTGTAGGAGGGTCCCCTTTTCTCCACACCCTCTCCAGCATTTATTGTTTATAGACATTTTGATGATCGCCATTCTGACCAGTGTGAGGTGATATCTCATTGTAGTTTTGATTTGCATTTCTCTAACAATTAGCAATGTTGAGCATCTTTTCATTTGCTTTTTGGCCATCTGGGCAGATCTTTCTGTCTGCCTTGACCAAGCAAGTGACGTGATGAGCAAGTGAGCAAGGAAGTGATTGATGCTCAGTGACCTTCCAAGGCCCGGTCATAAAATGCAAGATGGCTGCCACCTGGCTTTCTCTCCCTCTTGGGACACACACTTGAGCCTTTGGTGTCCTGAGCCATCATGTAAGACATCTGGTTACCCTGAAGCCACCATGCTGGAATGATCATGTAGACATCTTTTCATGTGGAAAGATCACGTATCAATAGAAATAGAGAGAGAGAGGAAGATACCCAGTATGCCCAGCTGTGCCAACTCCCAGCTGTTTGAGTCTTCCCAGTTCAGGTGTCAGACACGTGAGTGCAGAAGCCTTCAAGATGACAACACCTCCAGCCACCATCTGACGGCAGTGGCATGAGAGATCCCCAAGCCAGGACACCACCTAGCTGAGCTCCCAAATTCCTGATGCAGAGAAACCCTAAGAGATGATAAAAGCTAATGATATGAAGCCACTAAATTTGGGGGCCATTTGTGGTACAGCAGTAGATAACTGTGACACTCCCTGAGAGAACCTGCCACTTCCTCAGTCTGGGAGGGGAAGCCCTAGGAATCCATTGGCTCCATACGCCCCTACACATACCACCAGTGACAGGACCCCTGGAGGCTGCCTTACCCCGGCGGGACTTCTCTGTTTTTCTCTTCTGGAAATTTGCAGCGTGAACACCAACATTGAGCCTCCTAGCTTGAAGGCACTAGGAACTTCAGCTTCAGTTTGTAGCCTGTGTCCCAATCTGCAGAGGACAGAAGAAGGAATCAAACACTTAGAGAAAAGCAGGAAAGAGAGAGGCCTCGTAGCCTTAAAAAAGGAACCTCCTTTCCTGTTTTTCTGTCTTATTTCTGATGCTCTTCCTTGTTTCTTCCTTGAGACACCTTTATAACCATCATCATCATCACCTTTATTATTATGGCTAAGGATGACTGAATGCTCACACGCCAAGTTCTAAGTGCTATATGCATATTAACTTTTTTTTTAATTTTTAAAAATTATATATATATTTATTATTTATTTATTTTTGGCTGCATTGGGTTTTCGTTGCTGCGCGCGGGCTTTCTCTGGTTGCAATGAGCCGGGGCTACTCTTCGTTGCGGTGCGCGGGCTTCTCATTGCGGTGGCTTCTCTTGTTGCAGAGCACAGGCTCTAGGCGCACGGGCTTCAGTAGTTGTGGCACGCAGGCTCAGTAGTTGTGGCGCATGGGCTTAGTTGCTCCGTGGCATGTGGGATCTTCCCGGACCAGGGATTGAACCCATGTCCCCTGCATTGGCAGGCGGGTTCTTAACCACTGCACCACCAGGGAAGCCCTATGCATATTAACTTCAATCCTCGCATGACCTACGGGGTTGACACCACAATTATCCACATTTACAGATGAGGAAACTGAGCCCTGAAAGGTCAAGTCACTCGTCCAAGATCACAGTCAGTTGGATAACAGGAACTCTTTATCCAACACTGTTGTTATATACCCTTACATCCTGCCAATAAAGACTCCCTGTTTTTGTTAAGGTCACTTGCAAACAAATCGCTTCTGATCAAGCCAAATATGTATGGAAGTGTTCCAGTTTGGTAAAACTTGATACAAATAGACTCAACAGGAGTCCAGAGGGAAGGATGCAGTGGTTGCAGGAGACAATGCGATAGCTCCAGATACAGATGCAGGTCAGAACTGCAAGCCACTGGGGCTTCCAGGCTTGAGGCTCAGCTGCTGGTTGAGATGGAGAGCACTGCGGCTGCGCAGGAGTGGAGTCGGGGTGGGGCTGCAGACCGAGACCATCCATGCTCAGGCCAAGGCAAATTTAGAAGACGATGGAAGGAAATGAATCAAAGCTCCAGTTGGATTAGGTTAAAACTGAGGGAATCTGAATAAAGTATGGGCTTTAGTTCATCATAATGTAATATTGGTTCATTAGTTGTGACAAATATACACCAAACTAACATAAGAGGTTAACAATAGGGGAAACTGGGTGCGGGGTATGTGGGAACTCTCTGTGCTATCTTTGCAACTTTTCTGTGTACAGAAACTATTCTCAAATTTAAAATGTATTCAAACAAGCAAACCATCTGTAACTAGAAGGCCGAACCAGGCACCAAGAGACAGTCTGACAGTGAACAAAAGAGGAAGCAAAGGCCAGAGCAGGAGTCTGATCACCGGGTGGGTTAGGAACATGAGGCTGAGTCTGACCTGCCCTTCTCTCCCCAGCCCTGGGCACCCCATCCAGCGTGCACTGGAACTCAGGACGCTCAAAATGTGGCGGGGGGTGGGGAATGGGGGGTGCATGCCTGAGGGCAGCGACGGTGCAAAGCCAGGCTCCCACGCTCCCCTCTCGGCTCTCACTAATCTCACTAACAACCGGGAGTGGGTCAGTGCAGGACACCCCCGCAGGCTGCTGTGTGCAGGGTTCCTGGTGTTGCCCTCTGAGGTTGAGGGAGGGTATCTGGAGACTGGAGATTTTTCATTCATAACTCACCACATTCATAAGGAAGGGGAAGTAGCTGCCAGAGGTGATGCGAGAAGAGGGAGCACAGCTGGTTTCCTGATGCTGGTAATGGATCAGTAATGACCAATGCACACTCCTGAGTCTAGACTCTTTCCCATTATGGGCAGCAGGATGGATGCCCAACAGCGGACTGGAGCTAGGGAGGGTGGGGAGCGGGGGAGATAGGGGCTTGAAGACTTTTGCTGGAAGCTTTAAATAGTTATGGGGGTGGGGGAGGGAGAGAGGAGGCAGTGACTGGGTCAGGAGAAAGGATGATTGGGCAGGTTTTGGGGGCCCAGCTGAGAGCCAATCCCCAGAGGTAGGGAAATTTCCACAGCAACAATCAGCAGCCCATTATAGGAAGAGAAGGCGAGCAGCCACATGATTCCGGGGTCTGGGTTTTGTCCAGTACTTCCAAGAGAAGTCCTGAGAGGCAAGGAAATCAGGGCGTAGCGAAGAGAAAGAGTGAGGGGTAGTCTGTGGGTCCAAAGCGGAATGAGCATGGCAGAAAAGATAGAAGGGGAGGGACTTCCGCGCTTCCACTGCAGGGGGCACGGGTTTGATCCCTGGTCAGGGAACTAAGATACTGCATGCTGTGCAGTGTGGCCAAAAAAAAAAAAAAAAGACAGAAGGGGAATCAATGGGGGAAATAGAGGACCACGGGCCTGATCAGGTGGCCAAGCATCCCCGCCAGCTCTTGTCAGCTTCAGAAGCTGTCTTGAAAACAGTTGTCGCCAAAGTATGGTCTTACCTTGTTCTTGCCTTTTGTAATTACCTGGAAAATGAACTTGCTGTGATCACTTCACTAGCAGAAGATTCCCTTATACACTTTGTGTATGACTAGAAACCATCATTTGTTAATTTGTTCATTCATTTATTCATCCATTCATATATCCAATGTTGAGTGTTTACAATGCGCTCTGTCAACACTGGGCCCTGCTAACTTGGAGCTGAACCATATGAAAAGAAGCTTTTTCCCCTTTCCCCCTTCATATGGGATGTAAATTCTCAGGTTGTTTATGCAGGGTTCATCTCCAAGTTAGCAGGACCCAGTGTTCACAGAGCACACTGCAAACGCCCAGCACTGGATATATGAATGAATGAGTGAATGAAAAAATTAAACAACTTCTATTCATGTTAGTTTAAATATGCTCATCCACTAGGTGCAATCTGAGAATACTCTTAAAATATTTTAGGTGTAATTTGCCTACTGTAAAATGCACAGATCTTAAGTGAACAGCTTGTTGTGTTTTCATCTGTGTATATCCCCCATGTAACCACAGTTGAGATCAAGATACAGAACATTTCTATCACCCCAGAAAGTTCCCTTGTGCCCCTTCTCAGTCTATCTCCCTCACCCTCAGATTACGAACATTCTGACTTTTGTCACCATAGGTTCAGAGGACATGGTGCTTTTGGTTAGGTTTTTCAGGGGGCTTTGGAGAGAAACTAACCCAAAGTCACTGAAGTCAGTATCCAGTGGCTCAATGAGATGAAATGCCCACTAAAACTTGGAAATAAGATTGCGCTCTGTCTCAGTCAGGGTTTAATCAGGAAAACAAATATGGCGAAGACCATGGAAGGGGGTTGGAAGCTCTCACGAATGGAGAGGTATGGTCTGTGCAGTCAAACCCAAAGGGGGCTTATTACAGTGCCCTGTCAGTCTGACACAATTATCTAGTCTGCCCAGTGGGTGTGTTCCAGCTGCGGAGATGGGTACCACAGAGCCTGATTCATTAAATATTTGCTGTGGTTTCATACTCACCAAGTTGATTTTGAGTAACTAGGATTTCTGTGTCACTTGCATTTTTGGAGAGAAAACACTCACCAGGTTGTCATGAATATGCAGACTACCACATACTTATATATGTCAAAATGCTATTTGCAACATTAAGAACTTACGACTTTATTGTTTTGGGTCAATGTCACAGTGTCAGAGTCCCTCCGGGACACTGACAGAACTGGTGTTCTCAGGCTGGGAGGCTGAAGCCTGGATTTTGCCCTGTGGTGAATTCCTATAGTAGATACCATCTCTAAGATCTCTTGTAAGACAGCCATTAACATGCCAACCACAACTCTGGCCTTTCTTTGGAAACTTCCACCCTCATTGAACACATGTTTTGTAAACACAAGAATCTCCAAACATAAGTTGAAATCGCATACAAATAATTCCTACCAAGTCAAAGGGAGATACGGCTCCTCGAGATTCAAACAAGCAAACTAGATTTTTAAAACCTTTTTTATTGTAAAATATAACACACAAATAAACGTACAACATCAATGTTCAAAATATGGATAATAATGAAATGAACGCTAGTGTAACAACAGCCACCTAAGTCATTAAGAAATGACCAGCATCCCCAAATCTTTCTGCATGTCCCTTTTAGACGTATACCCCTCTCTGCCACCCCATAGGTAACTTCTATGGCATTTTTATGGTAATCATTTCCTGGCTTTTCTTTATACTTTGACCACCTATGCTGCATCTCTAAACAGCATACTTTCCTTTTGTGTGGTTTTGAACTTTATATAAATGGAATCATACTGTTCATTTCTTATTTCTGTATAATATAATACAATACAATATAAATGTGATATATAATACATAATCTGTTATTTATATTTATTCATTTTCATTATGATATAGTACGGTATTGTATGAAACATACAGTACCACAATTTATTATCCAGCCTACTGTTAATGGATATTTAAATTGCTTCCAGTTTTGGGCTATTATGAACAGTGCTGTTATGAACATTCTTGTACATGCATTCTGGCACATGTAAGTGCACATTCCTGTAGTATTTCTTCCAAGGAATGGAACTGCTGGGTCATACGATATGTATATCTTCAGCTTTAATAGACAAGGCAATGTTTTCAAAAATCATACCAATTTATACTCCCACCAGCATGTTATGAGAGTTTCAGTTGATTCACATCCTTGCCTACACTTGGCATGGTCAGACTTTTAAGCTTTTGCCAATCTAGTGGTGTGTCGTGGTATCTCGTGGTTTCAAATTTGCGTTTCCCTAACTACTAATGAAGTTGAGCATCTTTTTATATTGTTGCTGGTCTTTCCTATTTCCTCTTCTGTAAAGTATCTATTCAAGTCAGTTGCCCATTTTTCTATCAGGTGGTGTCTTATTGATTTGTAGGAGTGATTTCCACTTTCTGGATATAATTGATCTTTTCCCATTTTGTGACTTGTATTTTCACTTACCTTATGGGGTTTTTTTTTAATCGACTTTATTTTTTAGAACGTTTTTGATTTAAAGAAAAATTGAGAAGATACTACAGAGAGTTCCCATATACCTCACACTCAGTTTTCCCTATTATTAACAACTTACATTAGTATGGCACATTTGTCACAATTAATGAACCAATATTGATACATTATTCTTGACTAGAATCCATTATTTATTCAGATTTCCTTTTTCTGTTGCAGGATCCCATACAAGAGCCCACATTACATTTAGTTGTCATGTCTACTTAGGCTCCTCTTGGCTGTGACAATTTCTCAGACTTTCCTTGTTTTTGATGACCCTGACAGTTTTGAGGCACACCGTTCAGATATTTTGTAGGATGTCCCTCAATTGGGAGTTGTCTGATGTTTTTCTCATGATTAGACTGGGGTTATGGATTTGGGGAGGAAGGTCACAGAGATTGGGTGCCATTCTCATCCCATCATGTCAAGAGTATGTACTCTCAACATGGTTTGTCACTGTGGATGTTGACCTTGATCACCAGGCTGCAGTAGTGTTTGTCAGGTTTCTCCTCTGTAAAGTTATCCTCTCCTTCTCTCTCACTTTTCCATTCTGTATATTGTGTCTTTTGAAAAGAAATCCTTAATTTTAATTGAGTGGGGCTCCACAGGGCTCCCTGATGGCTGATTTGCAGGGACCAGACCATCTCACCGTGGTCTCTCTGGGATCACTCAGAACTTACTGCTGGAATTAATAAGGAGTGGAGGGGGCAGAGTTAGGGAAGCAAACTATATTACATATTCTTTCAAATCTTCTATCTGGACCTCTCCTTTGGGAACTCAAGAACCAGGAATTTGACATTTTTGTTTTCTGGTTCTTCTCCAAGAGTCCTCCCCTCAGGGCAATGGATGGCTGGAATCTTGGCTATTTGGCCTGGGAGGAGAGGTGTGGCAAGAGTCGGGGAGGAGGTTCTTTTAGGCTAACACATGGGTCATTACTTCAAATATTATCCTGCCACACACATATCCACCTCGAAATGCTTCAATGGAAAAGTTAACTGCACATCACCGGTTGTTTACTGAGCGCTAAAGATTGAATCAGAAGGGCTGTGTTCATAAAGCAGAACTGCTGACGATTCAGAATGTGACCTTGAGTACACATGCCCTCCCCCAGGTTTCAATCTCTTAGTCTATGAAACAAGGAGAAGGCTTCCTACAGCGTTTATCCTGCTGCATTTCAAGGCTATAAGGAGCAGCAATGCCCCTTTGAGACCTCAGATGAAAAGGGGTCTTAGGTTTAAAGGATAAGCTGTTCACCCTTAGCTCAAAAAAGGATGTTATTTCTCAAGACATAGAGTATGAAAGATTGTGAGATTTTGAGGTTTTCTTGGGGTGGGGGGGAAGAGGCAGGATTTATTCTATGTTCCAGTCTATTTATAATATTTTTAGTCTACTTCAAATTAATAGAAATAAGAACGTCCTAGAACTCTTTCAAGAACAGAAAAATTCCCTCCTTTCCCTGTTTCTTAGGCTGGATGAAATTGCAGGAGTTGTGCTCCACTTTTAGCTGATTATTTAGACAAACGTTTTCAGGGCCTTTGTCTAGAACCTGTTATACAATACGTAGCAAGATGCACAAAGAATGAAATTTTAGTTGATGTGAAGAGAAATGATTCCATCGTGCTTGAAAATGAATTTTTAAAAAATGATTAAATTCTTATATTGATATTTATTTTTTTCAAGCCAGTCATTTTAGAGTTGATGTTTTGAACTTAGCTGCTTTAGATAGTTTTGGTAATCTAATAATTTCACATTCCTAATGAAAAAATATCCCTTCCCCCTTCAGATTTCTTTAAAATCACATTTGTGCAAATTCTCCTCTGAAAGAACACAAATTCGAGAGTCCAAGGGTTTTCTGAAATTGAGTGAGGAAATTCAGATTCCATTCCCTAAACTGAGAGTGGCTTTGGTAAGCATAGGGGTTCTAGACAGTTCAAACCTGAGTATTTTCCTAGGATACCTGAGAAACTGCTGGGGTCACTGCTTTCAACCCACTCTCCTTTTTTTCTCCCTCTATTAATCCCAAGAAGAAAATGGAGATTGGAAACTGAGGAAACAGTAGGGCATTTCCCGCCCCCCCCTCCCCCGCCCCAACAATTTGGTCTTGCATTTGTGCACTGAACAATGCTCAGACAACTTTCAGTGGCTCCGCATTTCCTACCAACTGAAGCGTGGTTCTTTTATGTAACATTCAACATCCTCAATAAACATGTCCCTAATTGAAATTTTTAGCACTTTGTGCCCCTCTTCTTTGGTTAAACTAAACATTTAATGCTTAACCTGATGGGTTTTCTCCCTGTCATAGCTTAGTTTTTGCTACCTGAAAGAACCTCCCCATCTCCTGCATACTGAAACCACATCCATCTTTCAAGGTCATTGGCTGGGGCATCGTTTTCTGACCACAGATGATACACTGTCATTTCTTGCTTCATATCATAGGTTTAATAATAATAATAATAATAAACCCCATAAGATGTGAGAAGGGAGGATCCTGGTCAAATTATTATGTCTAGCCTTCGCGTAACACTGAGTGAATGGATGAAGGAAGTAATTAATGTAATTAACTCCTGGTAGATCAGAAAGTCTTAGATAGGGTTGCCAGATTTAGCAAATCAAAATGCAGGACGCCCAGTTATATCTGAATTTCAGATAAACAACTTTTCAGATAAGCAATACTTTTTTTTAGTATAAGTACGTCCCATGGAGTATTCACATGTTTATGCTAAAAAGTATTCGTTGTTTATCTGAAATTCAAACGTAACTGGGCGTCCTGTAGTTTATCTAGCACCCCTACTTGGAGTGCAGGGGTTTCCCGAAGCGCCTGGCTTCCTCCCAGCAGGTGCTCAGCATCTGTGTAATTGTTATAGCGAGACCCAAACCAGCCTTGCAGCTTCCACAGCTGCACCCGTAGCGGGGCGGGGCCACGCGACCGGGACAGACACCCTGGTTGGAGACCGTCGCTCGAGACTGGCGAAAGGGTCCGCACCCGGGAGGCAGCCCCACCCTGTGGGCTCTCTAGACCCCTCGACAGGTTCCGTCATCCCCCCCAGCCCCCGACCACCCGGCCTACCCTCCATCCCGTGACCGGTCGTCACGGGCCGGGGGAGGAACTGCCCGGCTCTTCGATCGCTGCCTGCCATTGGCAGGGCCTTCCATCCATCACGTTAGGCTCCGCCCATGATGCCGACGTCTCCCAGGCTTCGTCTTTTCCCCAGGCCGCGGCGTAGCTGGCGGTTGGTGGAGAAGGCGGCAGCCGTCCCAGAGGAGGCGAGCAGGGAGTCGGGGCGAGCCCGAGCTCGTCACCCCCTCGTGCTGCGGTGGTCGCTCGCGTCCCGCCGGCCCGCTCCCTGTCGTCCTGCACTGCTGCGGCCGCCGCGGAACCATGGCTGTGCTCGTCGTGCTCTTGTCCTTCTTGGTGGCGGGTGAGGCCCCGGGCCGCGGGACTCGGGGGCGGCTGCGGGTGGGCGGCAGTGGGGCGGATGCCGCAGTGCGGGCAGCTGGCGATGGCATCGCCCCAGCCGCCTCCTTCTCCGCCTTCTCTCCGGGCCGGCCTGTGGCGGCGCGGCCTGGCGGGCTTGCTGGGGCCGGGCGGGGCTGGGCTGCTTTGGGGCACCTGAGCTGGCCTCCACCCTCCGCCTCTTCAAGAAAGGCGCGTCCGCCTGTCTTGCTCCGGCCTCTTCCGGCTCGGGAGGCGCTTCGGAGGACGGAGATGCATTTCTCAGTCAACTGTTGAACCGCAGCCCTCTGCGAAGAAGCGAAGGCAGACTTCTCAGCTGCCATCAGCTGCTGCTTTTCTTTGCATTTTTCTGGTGTCTTCATTTCTAGCGGTTGTCATCAGTAATTGGTGAAATCTCCCCACTCCCCCCAGTGTTTCAGGATACGGAAGTTGGAGGTGGAGTAATTGTTTTTGTATGATTATTTCTCAAGGAGAATTTAAAGTTCCTCTCAGTAGTTTGCAATAGTTCCCAATTTTAAGGATTTGGAAACTAAGATGTGAGTCAACGTTCTTAGGGTCACATGTCAAATAAATGGTAGCTTTCTCCGTGGAACCTAGGTTCCCTAGCATTCAACAAGGGGAATGCAAGTGGCTCATAATCGGCCTCTTACCGTGTATCATGTAATTCGGTTAATTTTACACCAATCCTTAGAAGAGGATATCACCCTCGTTTTACAGAGTGGTCAAGCCTAGATAAATTACCCAAACAGCACACAAGTAGTAAGCCGCAAAGCTGGAATTGAACCCAGATCAGCTGGTTCCAAAGCGTGGGCCTTTCCCATTATACGTGTCGTGGCACAGGTGTGAGAATGTGGGAATGATGGGGGCTGGGACTAGCAGCACAGTGGTGAACAAGAGGCCGACTTGAGAACAGTTTGGAGGAATGGGTCCCTGTTCCCCAGTGTGTCGATTTAAAACCTAGACGTTAAAAATCTGTAGGACGCCTGTGCCGCTGCTCTGTGAGGTGCTGAGATGCCCCACTTTGGGAATGGTGGTTTAATTCTACATGAAGGTATAGACCTTTGATATTTTTGAAATCTGCAGGTTTTCTCCATCCCTGGAGGTGCCCAGTGTTGTGTGTTGATGATAGTTACACTTACTTTAATGACCCCCAAATTTTAAGGTTGTATTGTACCTTTCGTCTCTGGCTCTGTCAAGGTCGTTCTGATCTATCTACTCAATTTCTTTGGGGGAATTTTTTATTTTAAGTTTTTAAATTCAGTTTTTGAAATTTAAAGATCTTCCCTTTGATACTGTGATTTAACTGAACATCTCGCTGAAATTCCATGTTTTAATGTTATGATTGATATTATTTTGATTCAGTGAGGTTTAGGGGTTTTTGTTAGGTTTTGGTCTGAGGCAAAATAATTGCTTCTGTATATGGTTTGAACCTGCTTTCCTAACTATAATAGTCTAGTTCATACAGATCAGGAATCTGATCCTGTCAGCTTCTGCACTGCATGGTTTTGTCAGATGAGGTTAAATTACTATTTTCCACAATGACTAAATGTGATTTAATGGAAAACATCTTTAAGAGATCTGACTTCTCTATCTGAGAAAAAAATATGAGTCCTTTAAAATGGTGTTACCAAACCAGAGACCAGGGGAAGGGATCTAGGGTTATGAATACCAGGTCATGAGGAGTATTTGAAAAAAATTCAGATGTTTAGCTTGGAGAGAAAAGGCCAAGGGTGAACACATGGAATTTGAAGGGATGTCATGTTGAAGAGGGATTCAGTTTGGTCACTGATGCCCCAGAGGTCAAAAGTAGGACCTGTTTATTTTTTCACTTGTTGATTCCATCCCCATTCATAGATGACAGCATAGTATGGTGGGAGTTCCCAAAGAGGGGAAGGATTCTTAACCTCTCTCCCAGACTGGGGAGGCTGGGGGAAATTTCCCTAGGCAGGGTGCCTCACAGGCAAATGTGTGAAAGGTTGGGGTGGGAAGAAAAGGCATTTTTGACAGAACAGTATGTGTAAAAGCACAGAGGTGTGAGAGCAAAAGAGTGAATAGTTTGGTGGAGCGGAAACGTATAGGAGTTAAGTTGGGGAGATCCCAGAAGGAAGGGTGGTGAAGTGCTTTGGGTGTTACATTTTGGATTTTGTCTCAAAGGCTCCGGGCATCGAGTGAAGGTGGTTGAGCTTAAGGGTGAATGTTCAGATCTGTAGTTTGAAAAGGTGCTGGGAAGGCTGGATCCGAGAGTGGCATGACGGGTCATAAGGCGGCCAGTTCTAGCAAGCCTCGGGAGGGCCTGAAGTGGGGAGGGCCTGATGAAGACCCTGGACATGGAGGGGAAAGGGTTGTGAGCTAAGAAGAACAAAAGATGGACAGAATTCATTGGTTGATTAGCTGTGGTGCTGAGGAAGGATTTAAAGATGACTAATTCGAGCAGCTGGGTGGAAGGTGGTGTCATCCTTTGATACAGAGAATGTAGGAGGCGTGTATGGAAAAATGGTGAATTCAGTTCTGAACCTCTTGAGTTTTAAGGACCCATGGGACTTAGAAGGAAATGCTCAGCTGACTGTAGGCCTAAGGCTCAAGGGAAATCTAGGCTGAATATAAAAATCTGGGAGCCATTAGTGTGTTTTTGGTGTTTGCAGTCTTAGGGAGTAGATGGGCTCAGCCAGGGGGAGACTCCATTGTAGAACAGTGTAGAATAGAAAGCAGTGAGGGTCAGGAATGGAGCTGCAGATCTCCCAAGTGGAGTGTGCCCAGTGATATTGGGATGCCAGAAGAATGTACTGGAAATTCCATTTGTCTCTTATTTTCTTTTCTTTTTATAGTAATGGTCAGATATTTTTGTAGAATGTCCCTCAGTTTGGGCTTGTCTGCTATTTTCTCATGATTAAATTGGGAAGAATACTAAGGTGTCTCATCCTTTTAAAAAATTTCTATTTTGTGTGTTCTGTAATATATTATGAATATATATTTTATACTACAAATGTATACTTTATAAGTAAATATATGTATATTGGGAATACTTTCAAACTTTATACTGAAAGGGTTGAAATCTCAAAAGTTTGGACGTCACTGCTTTAAAGGATGGGAAGGGGAAGAAACTGAGGAGAAAAGCAGCCAGAGGGATTGGAAGGAAAACCAGGGGCCCGGGCTTATGGAGGCCAAGGCAGGAGAGTTTCAAGGAAGGAGTTGTCAGTATCAGTTGCTTTGGGAAGTTACATAAATTGAGGGCTGAAAATTGTCTTTGGGATTTGGTGAGTCATTTCAGTGGCATGGTGGGGTCAGAACCTGTGGGTTAGGTAGCAAACAGGAGATGAAGAAGTAGCGGAGCCAGTGATGGCTGACAACTCTTCCAGGATTCTTCGTCTGAAGGGAAGCAGAGGTAGGTGGAGGCTGGTAGGACCAAAGGAAGGGTTTTGTGGTTTGGATTTTAGAATGGGAGCACCCTACGCGTATTTTTATGCTGAAGCGAAAGAGCCAGTTGAGAGGGGAAACGGCTAGTGCAACGTGTGGCTTCATTCATTCACTCAACAAGTATCTATTGAGCACCGGTGTGCCAGGCACGGTTTTCAGCCCTGGGGATATTGTGTGAACAAGACAGACTGAAACCCCTGCCCTCGTGGAGCTCATATTGTACAGGGCCAGCTTCGTATGCCCCAAACCATAGAGCCACCTAACTCCTGATACATCGTCTGTTCCAGAATAGAGACTTAATAAACCCTGAATGAATAATTCAGTAGGTGAATGAATGAAGGTCCCTTGAAGGCTGAACCATGGGGTATTTTCAACCGGAGGAGGGACATCCCTGCCAGCACCTGGAGGGAGAGGAGATAAGGCTAGGGGCTTGTGCAGATAAACTTGTGATGGGGAGAGGAAGCAGGAAGCTGGAGATGAGGTTATCTGGTGAGACTGAGTTGGGAGTGATACAACTGGAAGTTGAGAGAAGTTGGGAAGCCAACTTCTTAAACTTTTTAAAGGATTAGAATGTTGGGACAATGGAGATGATTGCTGGCAAACGTAGTGCTGAGGTGGCATCCCCATTCACTGGTCATATTCAGGTAGAGGATGGGTGACCTTCTTTCAGGTATCCCGGAGATGCCTGCGTGAAGCAGCAGTTTCTCAGTACAGGAGTCTTTGTAAGGTTTTCTAAAGCTCTAGGCTCCTGAAGGGCTGTTGTACAGGTGTGGAAGTGGCTTCTAACTGTAAAGCTGAGGCGAAGTAATTTAGTAGAGCTCTGCTGGGGTCGAGTGAGTAGGGCTGCGTCTCAAACAAGGCAATCTCCAGATCCAGATCTTGTTCTTTAAGTGTGTATGGTATTCAGAAAGTATGCCTTCCTTGCTGCCCCATTTTCCTTAGAGTTTGCAGTTAACTACTACTTCAGCGAACCAAGATGTCTATCATTTACAAACTGCCATTCCATTCTGCTAAATTTTTTTTGTCTGCCTTTGGCTAGAGCAGTTTGGAAATTCCTGCTCTAGTGGCTGTGCTGAATGAAACTCGTAACTCTTCATGTTGTATCAGCACCATCCTGAGGCCTTTTATTTACTGTCAATACTGCAACACCGAAACATTTACTGCTGCTTCCAACGTTATTCCCATAGCCTGTAAGCGGTACTTTCCTTAGGTCAAGAGAGTAACAGTGATGCTTTATTAAAGTCTAATTTTCCTGTACTAGGCATGACCAAGATTTGTTTTGGACTTGGAACTAATCTTTTCATAGGAACTCGAAAGTTTCCATTAGTTACTTGTCCTTGTGTAATCTAGACATGATTGGGTTAACTCACGATGGGTGAAGAAGCAAGATACCTCATCCTTAGCCTTGGAGGGCCTATAACATAGTCCCTTTTTTTTTTTTTTTTTTTAAAAAACTGGAATCTTTTTATTTATTTATTTATTTATTTATTTATTGGGCTGTGTTGGGTCTTCGTTTCTGTGCGAGGGCTTTCTCTAGCTGCGGCAAGCGGGGGCCACTCTTCATTGCGGTGCGCAGGCCTCTCACTATCGTGGCCTCTCTTGTTGCGGAGCACAGGCTCCAGACGCGCAGGCTCAGCAGTTGTGGCTCACGGGCTTAGTTGCTCCACGGCATGTGGGATCTTCCCAGACCAGGGCTCGAACCCGTGTCCCCTGCATTAGCAGGCAGATTCTCAACCACTGCGCCACCAGGGGAGCCCCTAACATAGTCCCTTTATTCTCATTCTCACCTCTTAATCCCAGGCCCCATACCCCTAGACTAGTTGACTTTATTATTACAGAATACCTTTTCTCAGCCTCTTGATATGTGCATTGGAAATACTATGTCCTGGACTTTGTTTCTAGAGTCTGAAGTATTTTACATTCTGACTCGTAACGTGGACCCCCCCATTTGACAGTACTCATTTCACTAGCTTTGCCTGTGGGACATAAGGGAAGCTATGATCTATCCTGAGATATACTAACCTGCTGAAGTTTTGGCATGATATACTAGGAATTTTATGAATTTGCATTTTCAAGAGAGGATCAACGGTAGAAATATTTATTTATTTATTTATGGCTGTGTTGGGTCTTCGTGGCTGTGCGCGGGTTTTCTCTAGTTGCGGTGAGCGGGGTCTACTCTTCGTTGTGGTGTGTGGGCTTCTCGTTGCGGTGGCTTCTCTTGTTGCGGAGCACGGGCTCTAGGCACGCGGGCTCCAGTAGTTGTGGCACGTGGGCTCAGTAGTTGCAGCTCGTGGGCTCTAGAGCACAGGCTCAGCTGCTCCGCGGCATGTGGGATCTTCCTGGACCAGGCCTCGAACCCGTGTCCCGTGCATTGGCAGGCGGATTCCTAACCACTGAGCCATCAGGGAAGCCCTTGATGGTAGAAATAATTTAGAGATTTCAAGTTTCTTTTCTTCCTTTCTGGTCTGGGCCAAGGTTTTGGTTTCTGTTCTTTAAAAATCTGGAGAAATGCTGCTGATTTCTAATTCTTGCAAAATTGCCACATGCCCCCGTTTAAGGGCCATCTGTAGGAAGGCACCTAGGTCATTAGGAGAATCTTGTTTCATAGTTGTAACTTTGTTACAGCAGAATGTATGGACTTAAATTCTTACAGTGATACTTTGAAAAAGAATTTGTTGATGTTTAGGTTTCAGCATTTTGTCCAATCAAAAATTTAGTATGCTAAAGTCAATGGAGAATGGGAAAGTATGTATTATATTTAATAATTTTCAATGTGGGTGCAAAAGATTTATGATGGTGATCATTTATTAATCTGTTTTCCTTTCAGGTGTCTTAGGGGACGAGTTTAGTATATTAAGATCACCAGGGTCTGTTGTTTTCCGGGATGGAAATTGGCCCATACCAGGAGAGCGAATCCCAGACGTGGCTGCATTGTCCATGGGCTTCTCTGTGAAAGAAGTATGTGTATTTAAAAAAAATATTTGGAGCTGCTTCTGAAAGCATTTTTGTTGAGTTCTGCTAATAGGCCAGGAAAGCAACGGGCAAACATAGGTACAGATTACAAAAGTAAAAAGCTTATTTGTAGTCAGGGAGATTTTGGATAAGTGTTCCAAGCTCGATTATGAAAACAAATCATTATAAAACATTAACCATGTAATCGTTTATTCATAGTAGTGACGTTCTTTGTTATATAAGAGAATGCATCTGTCCTACTATTAATAGGATGTATAATTTTATTGTGTTTTTCCAGTACACATGATAGATTTGTGTCTTGGTTCAGGCTGTTGTTACAAAGTACCATAGACTGGGTGCTTTATAAACATTTATTTCTCACAGTTCTAGGGGCTGCAAGTCTGCGATCAGGGTGCCAGCACGGTAGGGTTCTGGTGAAGGCCCTCTCTGGGTTGCAGACTGCCAACTTCTTGTTGTATCCTCACATGGTGGAGAGAGCCGGAGAGAGCCCTCTGGGGTCCCCTCTATAAGGGTGCTCTAATCTCATTCATGAGGATTCCATCCTCATAATGTAGTTACCTCCCTAAGGCCCCTCCTCCTAATACCGTCACACTGGAGGGATTAGGATTTTGCAACATGAATTTTGAGGAGACACAAACATTCAGTCCATTGCAATTTGTTATGAATGATAAAATGTATATGCATCTTACCTGAGTTTAGGAAAATAGTGTGGTCAGTAGCCATAACCTGTTGTAATATCTGGCTACTTACATGATTGTTGCGTAGGGGGCCTAGGGCCAGTCAGTATGAGACATCTTATAAAGCTCAGGGCTGGAAGAAAGGAGATGGAGTTTGCTCTATCTTCCTATCTCCTCCCACTTTAAACTTTGGTGCTTTTGAGGTGGTCTCTAGATATCATCAGTCACTCAAAGGAACATTCTTCCTAGGTCCTGAGTGCCCTTGAAACCAGAAGCAGTGCATGGGAACTGCCTCTCTGCTGGGCCTTTGGGTGGAGCCCCTGCATTCCTTGCGTGAACCTGATGGGTTGTTTACATTTAAGGATGAAATTTGCACCTAGTTCTTTACAAACTTAATTTTGACTACAAATGGCTGTCAAAGTAACCTTTAGAAATAATTATTAATAAACTACTATGAGTTACTTTCAGCAGGAATTTTATTTATAAAGCACTTAGCCTAAAGAGAATGTTGTAATGGTAGCCTTGCTGTGTCACTGTGAAAGAGAAAAGTGATGCTGTAGGTAAGGGCAAAGAATGATGTGAGGGAAGGAAATGTCCATGGTTATATGGAAAAGAGAATGTTTTGTAATCTGGAATTTGAAAAGTACCTACATTTTGTTTATTTGCCTGCTTTTTTCCACAGAAGGTTTGAGATGACTTATTATTAGACTTTATTGTTTCAAGTCTGTAGAAGTTTAAGAAAATGAAGAAGGTAGAAATCAGCATCCTCAATTAGGAGATTGCAACTACTGCTTTAAATAAGACATTTGCTGTCCCTGTGAGTTTTCATTGCCAGTGTCATCCCAGTACCCCTTAATTCTGCTTGTTAGATGTTATTAGGGAAATGGTTTCCTGCGTTGATAATTGGCACAGTTTCACACTTTTCAATGTGTAGGACCTTTCTTGGCCGGGACTTGCAGTGGGTAACCTATTCCACCGTCCTCGGGCTACCGTTATGGTGACGGTGAAGGGAGTGGACAAGCTTGCTCTACCCCCAGGCAGTGTCATTTCGTACCCTTTGGAAAATGTGAGTATTTATTATAAAGAATTAAAGGGATGCATTTAAAATTTTATCTTGTCAGCTGTCATTATGGATTGTGTTCTAAGCACTCGTCTTTTTTTTTTAATGCACTGATAAGTAAAATAGTTTTTTTTTATTATTATTATATGATGGTTGTAAATTTATTGAGACTTGGCTGTTTGCTATGGATGAGAATACTTTCTAAGGTAGAGAAATTGGCCCACTCAGAATAGTCAGAGGCTCAAAAAAGAGAAACCAGTTGAGGGTGTAACCTGCTGACATTTTCTAGGGCATTATTTTGTCACCTTCCCTTCAGAATTTTATCATTTTTGTGTAAGAAGGAGACTGGAGGCAATTTTGCTGGCTCACTTATTCCTTCACTGGCCTTTCAGGCAATATGGCTGACTGAGCTGTTGAGAGGCCCTCCTTCTACTGTAAGCATATAGAAGTCACCAAACATCTTTACATGTATCACTAAACTTGAAAGCGAGGAAGGGATACACACAGGTGCCAGATATGAATAGAGAATTCAGAAGCCACAATGGTGAGCAGGAGCTGAAGGTGAAATTGTGTTCCCTACAGAAAGCCTGGGGCTATAAAATGCTGTCTTGTTCTTGAAAGGAGGACTATTAAAACCCCAGCTGCCCCAGGGCTACCATGAAGGAGCTGGGTTGCCACCCTTAGCTGTGGGGCCCAAAGAGCCCCCCTAAGAGAAATCGGAACTATGGGCTTGTGCTGTGCAGAGTCACATGCTCCAAATTCACACAATCCACCCCACACAGACACCTCCCCAGCCCAGGGCTCCTTCGGTAAAAAAAGAACTGAAGAGGAGTTGAATTTACCAAACACTTGAAGGAAGAAATGCCATGAGAAAGTCAGCAGGTGCAACAAACAGAATTCATCCCCCTAGAACTACTACAGATAACAGACCAGCCTCAAAAAGAGATTTAAAAATACATATATTAAAATTGTGAAAGAGTTAAAGGAAGGGATAGAAACCAGAGGCAGTTAAAAGATATTTTTGATATGTGGTGCTTTCATTTTCACTTAAAAATATTTTGTAATTTATACTGATTTCTTTAACCCATGAGTTATTTAGAAGTGTTGTAACATACGGGTTCTTTCAAAATAATTTTTAATTTTTCAGTTTCTAATTTCACTGCATTGTAACACTGGTCTATATGATGCTGATTTTGGTGGTGGTGGGGGGTTTCACACTTTTCCTGTGGTCTGGTATACATTATCTCCAAGCACACATGACATGCTTACAAAAAATGACCATGTACTAGGCCACAAGGCAAATCTCAATGGATAATAATCAGTATCATATAAACCACCCTCTCTGACCACAATGCAGTTAAATCTGAATACAATAACAAAATGATACCTTAAAAAATGCTTGGAAATGGTAGAAACAAACACAAGATACGACTCCTCAGGTTTAGAGCACACTGAGGTAGGCTAAAGCCAAATAACACCTAAATATAGTGAAATTGAAGAACTGTCAAGGACGCTGATAATCTTCCCAGAGAGAAAAGACGCTGTCATGACCAAGGAATGAGAGTAAAATGGTAGCAGATTTCTCATCATTGCCATTAGGGACCAGAAGCGCAAGAAAGGAAAAGCAGGAATTGCACAGTATGAAGCTAGGCTGAGAATATTGTTTAAGTAGTTATAATAAAATGATACAGAAATGAAAATTGTAACTATTGGGAGGGTGGAGAGATAGAAACAGAGTGCTTGTAAGGGGATAGGGCTGTGGTTGGTAATGTGGGAGAGCTAGATCCTCATTTTCTGTAACGGGCGATAAATACATAATGCCTAAAATCGAAAAATCAAGATGGAGTAGTATAAACATTATTTAGAGGTGGTGGTAAAAAGAAAAGGAAACAAAGGATTTGAAGGTGAGTGCTATAAATAGGTACTAAGGATGTAATGTTCAGTCAGTCAGCATGATGACT
Source organism: Eubalaena glacialis (assembly GCF_028564815.1). Classification (NCBI taxonomy): domain Eukaryota; kingdom Metazoa; phylum Chordata; class Mammalia; order Artiodactyla; family Balaenidae; genus Eubalaena; species Eubalaena glacialis. The sequence continues at coordinate 37,416,261 of NC_083736.1, forward strand.
GTAGTTAACACTGCTGTGTGATACATATGAAAGTTGTCAAGAGGGTAAACTCTAAGTTATCACAAGGAAAAAAATTTTCTTTATGTTCACTAAACTTATTGCAGTAATCATTTCACAGTATATTTAAGTCAAACCATCATGTTGTATACCTTAAAACTTACGCAGTGATGTATGTCAACTGTATCTCAATAAAACTGGAAAAATTAACTCGAAGTGAGGAAGAAAAAAGATGGGGGAGGAAAGAAAGTGAGTACCTCAGAGAAATAGGAAATGGACAGGCAACCTTATCTTCCATAGAAAGTCTTAAAGAATTGTTTGTCTCTTTAAACCACATGTATATATAACTCTTAAACATTAATTTTTAAAAAGCCAACAAGAAAAGATAGCTGAAATAGACACAGTCCTAAATAATTCATTGGTTGAGGAGAAAATTATGGTGGAAGTGTTGAAATTATTTGGAACTGAATATCACAAATGTGCCATATATTTAAAGGGTACAGCTAAAGTGGTAAGAAGAGGGAAAATTTATAACCCTACATGCACGTTAGATAATTTAAAAGATTGGAAATTAATGAGCTAAAGAAACCAGAAGAATTTCAGAGTAAATGGAAGGAAGGGAACAATAAAAATGAAAGACATGTGAAAAAGATACTTTTAGTCTTCTCAAAGATTATTAAGTAGCTTGTTGTGTGATTTCTGTAAAAATCACTGTAGAAGATCTCTTTTAAAAAAGTATATATGGGACGTCCCTGGCGGTCCAGTGGTTAAGACTCCACGCTTCCACTGCAGGGGGCACAGGTTCCATCCCTGGTCAGGGAACTAAGATCCCATATGCCACGCAGCACAGCCAAAAAATAAAAATAAAAAAGTATATTAAAAATCCAATATGCCATTAAGATTTTCATTAGCCTACAATCCAAAACTAAACATTTTAAAACAGACTAGCCTCATTTTACAGGAGTAGAAGCTGTGAAAAGAGGTCGTGTTATTGCTTGACCCTGACTGACCGCTTCTAATACTTTTACTGGCAGTAGGTGGAAAGATAGATATAAGGCTCCGAGGGAAAAGTCCACCAGAAGAAAAAAAAAAAAAAAGCCTTAGAATTCCACTTAACAAAGCTTCTATTTGATTAGCTAGCTGTTATCATTAGATTTTCAAGTCCTGTAGATACAGAATTTCCATTTTTCCCAGGACAAACGTGTATCCTTATAATGTAGTAGAAGAAAACAATCATGGGATTTTAAGCATGACCTTTTTTCCTTTTTGAGTATAGCAGTCTATATAATTTTTTCTTTTCCTTCACAGTTTGGCGCTCACCTGACTCAGTAGCTTCTCCAATTTGATTGCTAGGGACACGTTACCTTTAATCTTCAACTTTCCTGCTGTGTGTGCCACTGAGGTGAAATGAGGCTGGAGAGTTTGTGTTACATGTTCTCATATTCCTTCCAAAGCCCAAGGAAGTGAAGTGTGTGCCTGCAAAAGGAGGAGCGCTTGTGGCTGACTCAGGGAGCTTGTAACAGGATGCTTTTGCAAGCTGGAACTCTTCCCCTTCTTCAGTTACTCATTAACTTAGTTTAAGAGAATTTGGGGAAGAGTTAATATGCATCTTGTGTAAGAGTAAAAATAGATAACACTTCACATTTATTAATCACATTTATTTCTGCCTGGCCCACATTAACGAGCTACTTATATACATGAACCTTTTAATAGTAAAGGGAATTACTGGAAAAAAAAATCACTGTACGAAGTCTCCATTAAAACAGAAACATTACTACTGTACTGCTTGTTGTAATAATATTGAGAATAAATAAGTTTTTGAGGGGAAAAATTACCATAATTTTAAAAAATAATGTGGGGCAAAAACAGGTCTATGGGAATAGAAGTCAGAATTTTGGTAACCCTTGGGGGTGGAGGGAGTGGGTAGAGAGGCTTGCAGAGTGCTGATGTTTTGTTTTGCTCTGGTTGGGTTATATGAGCATATCCATCTGTAAATATTCCTTGAGCTGTTACTCCAAGATTTGTGCACCGTATTATATGTATGTTACACTTTAATAATAAATTCACGGAAAAAAGTACATGTTATCACAATTAGCTATTTCAGTTTATTAATATCATGTGTTCCCAAGATAAATTTCACATTCAGAATTCTTGTGACATACTTTATGCCTTGCCTAAGAGTCTTCAGTCTATCTGAAGACCAAACCCTACATCTTATTATTTTTAAAATTTTGAAATGAAAAATGAGGTCTCTCTTTCAATTATATTCGTCTTCAAATTCCTTTGACCTTCTCTTAAATGCAAGTTAATACATTATTGTAGAATATACATTCATTGTGGCACATTTTATCAATATTGAAACCAGATGTATTGCTGCTTAAAATACCTGAATGACCACCAGAAAATGGTCGTTTGTGCAAGGTAGTGTTTTCTCCTTCATTTTGCACGTTTTTTCTCATTTAGGCACATTTGGAGACACAAACTCATTGGCCTCCTAGGGGGCTGTTTAATCTTCTGTGCCCTCAAAAGGGCTCTTTGCGTTTGGATATGATTTAGGTCTTTTGAATTTCCATAGAAAATGCTGGTACTTTTTTTTTTTGAAGGCTCCTTTTTTAATACTATGTAAATGATTTTTCTTCCCATTTTGGTTCAGATAATAATTAAGATCTCACTATTAAAATTTCAGGCAGTTCCTTTTAGTCTTGACAGCGTTGCAAATTCCATTCACTCCTTATTTTCTGAAGAAACTCCTGTAGTTTTACAGTTGGCTCCCAGTGAGGAAGTAAGTGTGATACAGTTTTTATTTTAAATGCTTTAAAAAATAAGCTTTCTTTATTTAATGAAAATTTAAAACTAATTTTATGAAAATTGCTGACAGACCTCTGTATATTGGAATTAATCTGTAGAATGTAACAAAATTTTGGATTCTTGCAGAGAGTGTACATGGTGGGGAAGGCAAACTCGGTTTTTGAAGATCTCTCAGTAACACTAAGACAGCTCCGCAATCGACTGTTTCAAGAAAACTCTGTTCTCAGTTCACTTCCCCTCAATTCTCTGAGTAGGAACAATGAAGTAAGTAGTGCAGTTATTGAATGAATAAATGAATATCATTAGTAAGTTCCCATTTCTTATGCTCCTGACTTTAGAGCAAACTTGAAATTTTAGAAAATGAAAAGTTTTGCAAGTTTATTGCTTGGAGTAGATTCTTTTTTCCTTTAGTGTAATTTTTAAGAAATGAATCTCATCTCTTTGTGAGCTGATCTGTGTAATAAATAGCACTACATTCTAGCGCAAGGGTTGCCACCAATTAATCCTGACAGGCCAGAAATCACAGTAACTAGTTGGTAGTTGGTAGAGCTGTGTGGATCTGGTAATGTGGGAGCCATTATTCACTGCCACTTTTGATGTGTTGCCTCATTTTTCTAATTCATTCTTGACTGTACAGTGGAGGGCACCACCCTTACTTTCGACTCCTGTATGTCAGCTTCACCACCTGTTCATGCACCCTTTTAACCACATGGCATGCCACCTTTGTGGTAGCCTCCCTTCTTCACCTACTCTGGATGACCAGGACCACCATCTTTTATTCTTCAAGGGATGTGAGCAAAGCAGGCTATTGGCAGGACCTCGTTGCAGTGCGCCAGAATATTCTGATGCCCTGAGGGAAAACCAGTTTAGATGCTTTATCACAGCTTTATCAAAAAATAAAGCTGTTGGGACTTCCCCGGTGGCGCGGTGGTTAAGAATCCGCCTGCCAATGCAGGGGACACGGGTTCGAGCCCCGGTCCGGGAAGATCCAACGCAGCCAAAAATAAATAAATACAATAAATAAATTTTAAAAAAATAATAAAACACACAAAAAAGCATTCCTTAAAAAAAAATAAAGCTATTTGAGTGGTAGTCACTGTGCTGGAGAATGACTGTCACCTTTTTGTTAGGAAATACGGTTTTATAAGCATTTTCAGTTGAAATGAACCTAGCAAATGGAGGACAGTTGTTGCATAAATTCACTCATGTACTTAATGTCTGTAATATCCTGTGCCTTATTTGATAGATGGCAAATATAGATCTTAGATGCATATTTAAAATAATGCTCATTTCTTTGCTCTCTGCAGGTTGATCTGCTTTTTCTTTCTGAACTGCAAGTGCTACATGATATTTCAAGTTTGGTAAGTAGGCTTCTCTAATTTTTCAGTTCCATTTATTCTGGTTCCAGAAGACATTTCTAGAGAGTCCTTGAATGATAGTGAAACCGGTCAAGAAGTTTAAGTATGCCCTAGATTTATGATTCCATGAAAGTTGAGAAAGCAGTGGTGGTGTTGGGAATTTTGAACTCATCTCATGTTAACAAATTACTTTGCATTTCTACCTTTAGGAGGGATAGTAAGTATTAATATATCTTCCAAGAACACAGGCTTAGGAGTAAGGCCACCCTGGCTGTGGTCCTGACCTGTTGATTTCTTGTCAGACATTAAGACTTAAACAGTTTGGACTAATAACACAGTCGACCAAGTCAGGAAGAGAATATATATGCCTGTAGTGTATTCTTTTTTTTTTTTGGTGATTTTTTTAAAAAAACCCTCCTATGATGAAATAGAAAATCTTACCCGTGTGCTATCTTCTGAAGTTGTTGGCCAAACTCTCAGTGGGGTTGGTTTGGGGAGTGTGGAAGTGTAGTGCTGGTGGTGTGGGAGGTGTCTGCTCTGTGAGCACTGATGGCTCGTCTCTCCTGGGATCAAACTGGTCCAACCATCTGTTCTCTCATACCCTGGCCCGTATCTGAGGTTTTTAAACTAAGAAATTTTTAAAAGCGCTTTTATTATAACTGCGCCTAAAAATGAGATTTGTGTTGGATTTGTTTTATCAGAAACTCCCATTTAAACCAGTTCTGTTTGCCACCGTTCTAGACTATTGTGGTACCCTGGGGTGCTTCTGCCTAGTTCAGTTAAGTGTAAAACTCCAACTGGCTGTGTTTGACAATACTTCATCTATTTCCTTTTGTTTGTTTTTTCTCCTAAGTTGTCTCGACATAAGCATCTAGCCAAGGATCATTCTCCTGATTTATACTCACTGGAGCTGGCAGGTTTGGACGAAATTGGGAAACGTTACGGGGAAGACTCTGAACAATTTAGAGATGCTTCTAAGATCCTTGTTGATGCTCTACAAAAGGTAAACCATCAATGGGGTGTGAGCAGTTAGAGTATGAGCATTTGACTTTTAGCCTCCTAATGGGAAAAATCTGCTTCGTGAAATACTATTGATTGAAGTCTTTTACTCACCTTCTTTGAGGGCCCTCTAATTTCAGTGACCGAGGATGGAGTAGGTCACAGGTGTATGTTGGGATGTCCGTCTTTTTTTTTTGGCCTTGCCGAGCGGCTTGCAGGATCTTAGTTCCTCGACCAGGGATTGAACCCGGGCCCTGGCAGTGGAAGTGCCAAGTCCTAACCACTGGACCACCAGGGAAATCCCAGGGATGTCTCTCTTTCTAATGCTGGCATAGGCAGCATAGGAAATGATCAATAACTCTAGCACAGTACTTTTTTCTTTTTCTTTTTCTTTTTGGCATGGTAAAATATATCTAACATAAATTTACCATTTAACCATTTCTAAGTGTACAGCTCTGTGGCGCCAAGTACATTCACATTGTTGGGCAACTGTACCACCATCCAGCGCCAGAACTTTCATCTTCCCTGAAACTCTAATCCCTATGAAATAATCGAAGGAGAACACTTAGCACAGTACCAGACATTTAGTAGATACTAGTAAACGCTAGTTTTCTTCTGCCCTTGACGTTATTCACCTGCAGCTCTTCAGTGAGGCTTCATAGTTAAATCTTTGTAGATGTTTGTGATCAACCAGAGACCACAAAGATTTCATTTTTCCTACTTCCCTGCCCCCAATTTATACACCAACAAATTCAGTGACCCTTCTTTCTGGAAGTAATTTTATTTTGAACGTTTATATGTTGAATCTTAACACTTTTCTGAATATTTTAACATCATCAAACCCTTTAAGACTTGCCTATTTTAAGACACAGTGTATTTCATGAGCCAGGAGGTAATTGTTTTTGTTCTTGTAGGTGCACAGAAGCTTTACAAAAATTTTAATAAGTGTGTATTTTGAGATTCATAGTAATGTCAGTAACTCTTCAGTTTGCAGATGACATGTACAATCTCTACAGTGGGAATGCAGTGGTAGAGTTAGTGACTGTCAGATCGTTCGACACATCCCTTGCGAGGAAGACTAGGACTATCCTTGAGGCAAAACAAGCGGTGAGTATGTTTTTAGATCCTGCTTTAAAATTGTAAAATTAACTCTCAAAAACCCACTAAATCCTGTATCACTTGTGGGCAGTATGAATGAGCAGTCAGTAAATCTGAAAAAAACAATTAAAACGTAGGTTTCTTATTCACGTAGGTATGTGTGTTTTGCCAGTGATGCCCAGTTCTTTGGGGTTGTAATCAGATAATGCAAGACTTTGTTAGGGATGCGAGACTTTGTTAGGGATAAAAGCAAATGTGTCAGAGCCCATAAGATAATTCAAATATGGGTATTACAAGAAGACCTCAGAAGTTAGCATGAGGGAGTGGTGTGGCGCTCTCAACTTGTGGAGTCTGCTTTTCTCAGCGGTACATTGTCTTTGTGGTACAGTCTCCCATTTTCCGGCTACGTACACTCTTTATAATACAATTTTTTGACCTGGATCTTGCTTTGATTTTTAAGCATTTAGAGGATCATAGGCAAGGGTGCCAGCCCTAGTATATATAACAAGTGCGTGTGCGCGCACGGCCAAGAACATCACTTACAGCTGGCTTCAGCTGGCTTCATCTCTCAGAGCAGGCGGATTCCCAGTCGTTTATGGACACTCTCCTTTGGGTCCATTTTGCAGCCAGCACTCTCCTCAGTTTTATCAGTCGCTGTGTGGGACTCAGAGTGAGATGCTCAAAAGTAACGTGGTCAAGATAATCTAGATGTGACTTGTTTCCATCCTTAACAGGAGTGGAAGGACCTCTGTTTAAGACAGCACGGCAGGCTAGACAAACCGAAAAATTTTCTGACTACAGAGCATCTAGAAATAAATAGTGGATAAAAAGTAAACACCCTCTTGAGTGCACAGTTTAACTCTCAAGAAAGTAAGGGAAACTCTTAAGGAGCAACTGTAGAAAGGGAACTGGAGAACTGTGTTAGTCAGGCTGCCCTGGGAACATTTCCAGTTGGGTTACTGAGCAACTGGCTCTCTGTGGGGAGTTGGAACTGACGCCTCCCCGTGAAGCTGGGACCCTGAAAGGGCCGTGCCCGCAGTGAGACTAGAAAACAGCCCGCCTGCCAGCAGAAGGAGACAGGAAGGCAGCTTGGGGGCTGTGCAGTCGGGGTATGTGCTGGGGGTGGAATGTCTCCTAGGGAATCCTTAACCACAGGGCCACCTTCATGTGGGTTTGAGGCTCAAATTTATACTATCCGCAAGTTCTAGGAAGCCCCAGGCCAAGAAATTAACACAAACCTCAGCCCCAGGCTGGTAAGACCAGTGGCCTCCAGCAGAAGCGAATGTAAAACCTCCCTGGCAGGACACACCCTCCACACACAGCGTACAAAGTATGTAACATGTAATACTAGTTAAAGAATTTTAAACATTTAACGTTATAAAGCTGAAGAGAATACTTGTTCTTCTGAAGCTCCCTCTTGTCTTATTCCTTTACCCTCCCCATCTGGAGGTAATTGCTCTCCTGAATATTATGTTAACCAGTCCCTGGCTTTTCTTTACAGTTTTAATACATATGTATTTATCCTTAAGTAATGTTTGGTTTTGCCTGTAAGTGAATTTTCTATAAATGGAATCACACTATATGTATTTTTGTCAGAGCAAAGGCTCAGTATTGTTTTTAAGAGCCACGTAAGTTGATAAACATAGCGGTAAAATGACCTGAACTACTATATGTTCCACTGGATGTGCCACATTTATTCATCCCGTTGATGGATGGCCTTGCACATGTCTTGGTACATCTAGAAGTGTTCCCTAGGGCATGCACTGGCTGGATCACAGTATACGCACACGGTCAAGTTTATCGGCGTTGCAAGCAGTTGGAGCACTGTATATACTTCCACCAACAGTGTGCTAACCTTCTCTTTGAAGGCTCCCCCTTCTTGGTTCCTCCTAATATAGGGAGCTCTTATGCCACTTATTAATATATACTTTGTTAGATAAATGAATCATAGCTAGCAAATTGGGATAATTTCCTAACTTAACATTCTTCCCTCTGTGATTTTCTTTTCTTTACTGTAGAAGGACCCATCAAGTACCTATAACCTCGCATATAAGTATAATTTTGAATATCCAGTGGTTTTCAACATGATACTCTGGATAATGATCGCCTTGGCCTTGGCTGTGATTATCACCTCTTACAATATTTGGAACATGGATCCTGGATATGATAGCATCATTTATAGGATGACAAACCAGAAGATTCGAATGGATTGAACTTTCCTTATGCCAACTTAGGAAAGGGGTTTGGAAATCGGCTGTTTCGTTATAATAAATCTTTTAGTGTAAAGTAGATAGTATAAATTTATAAAAAAAGCAGATTGTGTTCTCGCTTTTGTGTGCCTGTGATGATGTTCTTTTAGAGTGAATTAATTATAGTATTGATGTGAGTTGATTTGTGTGATACAGGTTCCATAATATGCTCAAATACTATGATTGATATAACCATTTAATATGAATTTCATTCCATTTAATATTTGGAAACATGCACTGAAATAACAGTTTGTGTTATTTATGTTGGGAAAATGCACTGACTTTGAAATGCTTAACTTCCTTACTTCCTTACACAGGACAGGTGAAAGTGATAATTGGACTGTTATATACTATGAACATAAACATCTTAATCTGAAACGAGTAAAGTAAAGGTTTTTAACTTCAAGCAGCTCTAAACTACGTATGTCTATGCATGTGCTTATATAGTCACTTACTTAGATTTGGACTTCCATCTGATTGACAGACTAGACTATAGCTGTTTCTTAACCTCTTCTGAAAGTTTGGTGATCCGAATGGTCAGGTGTGGATATTAAAGATACTACATTGATCTAAGAAGGAACTAGCTTTGTGGAGTTATAGACGCTTGTAATTATACACACAAAAACATTTGGGGGACATCTTGGGGCATGATTTCAGTAATTTTTCCCCTTTTGTAAGTAAGTTACTCTGGTTTGCAGTACAACATCGTTCTATAGAACGTTAAGTGGAAGTAGATGCTCCCTACTTTTCATGTGGAAGTGGACCAATGTCTATAAAGAGTGGCAAATAAATAAAGTTAATAATGATTCCAAATTTGTGTCATTTCAATATTAAATCTATTTTATATTATAAAAACCTAACTGAAAAGGGTTTTAATCTAATTAAAATTGGCTGTTTTGTTACACAAACTTTTATTATTATTCTCACTGCCTCCTGAGATTCATTACCAATTGAGGAAGACATTTCAATTACTATGCTTGTTACTGAATTTATACAGAATATGTGATAAATTCACACTAGACTTCAGGTAGGGAAGGCTTAAATTTCCCTATAGCATTCAAAAAGGTGAATATACAACTAATTGATTAGAGTATGAAGAACTAATAAGGTAAAGGCTTAAGGGATACAGTTTTAAATTCTTATAGCTTACCCAATTAGAATTTTAAACTTCATGATTATGTAGCTAAGTTACTTTAGTAAGAGAGTTGTGCTGCCCTGCCCCTGGGAACTCTACTTGGGTTTAGTATTAGCTGTGTCCGCCTCTTCTTTGCAAAGAACATCATCAAATCATTTCTAAATAACATGTTTGAGAAGACGGAGTCTATTTAGCTGCGTTTTCTACCACTACTGCAGGATACCATTGACAGTTACAGTGTTAAACTTCCATAGAGTGGAGGAAATTTTTGTTTTCTTTTTGCCTCTCATTGAACTATAAATAGTGAAGCTAATAACTCCACAGGAAAGAAAAACTAATGGTCCTAAAATCACTCAAGTGTTCTCCTCCGCCACTACCCCCTGCCAAGTTTACGAGGGTGAGGGCATTTTCAGCGACCTAGCCCGGAAACACTCTGACCCCCACGGAACCCAACAGGGCCTACGTCTGGGGAACAGGGATCTATAATGCTGCAGAGTGGTTAAAATTCATTTTTCTTTCACAAGTTTCTTATATAAATATTGCCACAGAAGTTAGATTGTTATGATGAAATATGAAGTAAACCAGTGCCTTTGTAATTTAAAACTGATGAGACTACGTTCTAGAAGAAAAAAAATTAATAACATGACAGCACTAATCCTTACAGGGTAAATGGCATCAGCACCCTTCCATCTATGGTAGGCAGAAAGCAATTAATTAAAATAAATGTTCTGCCAAGATTATTATACCTGTTGCTGATGATTTGCTCTTAAATTAAGTCTAATTTGTTCAGGAACATAAATCATGATGTCAAGATTTGTGTGAGAGGCAGGAAAGTCAGGCTCATGGCAGACTATTCCACTGACACTGAAAGAGAAAACCCAGTCACTTTATATCTAATTGGTGGAATATTCCAGGTTTATAAGATATCTGAGATTCTACATGTGGTAGATACTGCTTATGGCCTAATTCTGTTAAGAATAATAGAGAATTGATTTTTTACTTTCTTTGGCTGTCTTTTGTGAAGGAATGCTATCCTGAATCCATTTTCACTAGTACCAAATAATATGGAAGCCATAAACTTACTTTTTAATGGGCGATCAACAATTTCCAAAACATGCAGTGGCATCAGGCCTTCCAACCTTGGCTTCAGGTAGGTTTCTTTCCAGCCTTTTCATGACAGAGTGACTATGCAGTGGTTTCCTGGAAAAATAAGTTGTCAGAAAAAGGCATTAGTTAAGAAGCACTGTGACTGAAATAAAGATGAATTCAGTTATCCGATTCACCACTTACTAGCTGAACAATCTTGGGCAAATCCCTGAATCCTCTCTGAATCAAAGTTTTTCATCTATATAATGGGGATGGTAATACTCCAGGTTTGTGAAAGTCAGCATTCAGCGGGATAACATGCTCAAAGGTTTGTGAATGCTTAATATAAACTATAATAATAGTACCAAATTCAAGGAACTCTGCTTGGGCCCATCATTGTACCACTGATATGTACTGGCTAGTTTCTTGGTTGCAAATAATAGGAACAAACTTTGATTAGTAAATTATGTCAGTTGTCCTACTCTAGTGACCTTTTACTGGCCCCAGATGCAGTTCAGGAGCGCATTTCGCATTTAGTTGTCCTGTCTCCTTAGTCTCAGTTCCCCAACCAGGGATTGAACCCGGGGCCCCAGCAAGTGAAAGTGCCGAATCCTAACCACTGGACCACTGGTGCACTTTTGAAAAAGTAATGGCCAGTGATTTTATAGAATGTCTCTCTATAAAATTGTTGGTTTGATATTTGCTCATGATGTCAGGAGGCACATGATCTCAATATGTCTAATCTTTGGTGACATTAACTTTTTTTAAAACTCTAATCCAAGAAATAAGAGAAAATTTAAATCTACATATTGAAATGGCCCACCATGTACTTCAGAAAATTGACATTAATCTATCAACTCTGAGACATATCTTATTAAAATTTTAGACTTTTAAGACAAAAGATCTTCAGGGCTTCCAGGCACAAGGTCAAATTATTTATATGAATAAGAAAATTTGCCTAGCATCAGACTTCTCATGTGTAATATGCAAAGTACTGCGAGGGTGGAACAGCATTTTCAAGAAACCCAAGGAAAGAACATACAAGCCCAGAATGTTACATCTCAAACCATGGCTATAGAAAACAAGTTTCAATTTTGAACCACTCTTAAAAGACACAAAAAGAGACAAATGAAAAGACATCTTTTTGAATAGAAAAACAACATGTATATCAGTCGGTGTGCTCCAGAGAATATATGAAAAATACATATACACACACATATATACATGCACATTTATTTTAAGGAGCTGGTTCATGTGATTGTGGGCACAGGCCAGCAGGCTGGAAACTCAAGCCTGTATTTGTATGCTAGACGAGGCAGAATTCCTTTTTATTATAAGAACAGTCATATTGGACTAAGGGCCCACGCTTAGTACTGGGCCCACTCCAGTATGACCTCATCTTAACTAATTACATCTGCAACGACCCTATTTCCAAACGAGGTCACATTGTGTGGTACCAGGGGTTAGAACTTCAACATATCTTTTTGGTGGACAAAATTCAACCCACAACAACATCATAAAAATGTCAGTTCTTCCTAAGTTAATTAACAAATTTAATCTGATCCTGATGAAAATAAAAATGTTTTTATGGAGCTAGACAGGTTGATCCTAAAGTTTATATATGAAAAACTAAGAAAACAGTGAAAAGGAAAAGTTACAAGGGTGAACTAGCTCTACCAGATATTAAAACATAAAGCCTCTATGATTAAAACAGTATGGTTTATGCTAACACATATATATGGAATCTAAAAAAAAAAAAAAGGTACTGATGAACCTAGTTGCAGGGCAGGAATAAAAAGGTAGACACAGAAAATGGACTTGAGGAAATGGGATGGGAGGGCGAAGCCGGGGCAAAGTGAGAGTAGCATCAACATATATACACTACTGAATGTAAAATAGTTGGCTGGTGGGAAGCAGCAGCATAGCACAGGGAGATCGGCTCAGTGCTTTGCAATGACCTACGGGGGTGGGATAGGGAGGATGGGAGGGAGGCTCAAGAGGGAGGGGATACGGGGACATGTGTATGCATATGGCTGATTCGCTTTGCTGTGCAACAGAAACTAACACAGTATTGTGAAGCAATTATACTCCAATAAAGATCTATTAAAAAAATAAAAAATAAAATGTTCCACTAAAAAAAAAAAAAAAAACAGTATGGTATTGATGCACTGATAGACAAACCAATGGAATAGAACAGAAAGTCTAGAAATAGACTGAAGTACATACAGAAATTTAGTATATGGTAGAAGTGGCATCTCAAATCAATCACTGGGCAAAGGTGAACTTTTGAATAAATGTTGGGGCGACAGGATACCCATTTGGGAAAAGATAAAACTAGATCCCTATCTCCCAGCACACGCAAGAACAAACTCCAAATGGGTGAGAGATCTAGATTTTAAAGAGAGAGAAAGAAACCATACAAGTATTGGAAGAAAACAGGGTGAATTACTTCAATGGCCCAAGTGTAGGGAACAGCTTTCCCAACTTGACTCAAAACCCAGATGCAATGAAAGAAAAGGTTGATAAATTTGACTATCTAAAAATATAATTTTTTAAAATTTTATTGAGGTATGTTTTAGATATCATATAACATACCTATTTCAAGTGTACAGTTCAATGGTGTTTTAGTAAATTTACCGAGCTGTGCGACACTGCCACAAATCAGTTCAGAACCTTCTCATCACCCAAGATCCCTCATGCACATTTACTGTTGATCCCATTTTGCACTCTGGTCCCCTGAGCCAGGCAACCACTAATCTACTTTCTGTCTCTATATATCTGTCTTTTCTGGATATTTTATATAAACGACATCATATAGCATGTGGTCTCCTGTGTCTGGCTTCTTTCATTGGGCATCAGGTTTTTGAAGTTCATTTATGTCATAGCATGTATCCATAGTTCCTTCCTTTTTATTGCTGAACAGTATCCCAGTAATGGACAGACCACATTTTAAATGTCCGTTCACAGTGTGAGGCTATTATGAGTAAGGCTGCTAAAAACACCACAAAAGAAGAAAATATTTGCAACATACCTCACAGATAAAGTACTAATATTTCTAATATAGAGAGAACTTTCAAAATGAGAGGGGAGAAAAGTCCAAAATTCCCATATAGAAACAAGCCAAAGACATGAATTGACAATTCACCTAAAAGGATACTAAAATGGCCCTTAAACATGTGAAAAGATACTCAAATTCACTCATACTAAGAGTGCAAATTAAAACTACACTGAGAACATCAACTAGGATGGCTGCGATCAAAAAGAGAACAACAAGCGTTACTGAAGCTGCGGAGACATTGGAACCCTTGTACACTGCTGGTGGGAATGTAAGACGTTGAAGCCACTTTGGAAAAACAGTCTGACAGTCTTTCAAAAGACTAAACATAGAGTTACCATATGACCCAGTCATTCCACTCCTAGGGATCTACCCAAGAGAAGTGAAAACATACAACCACATAAAACAACCCAATCAAAAAATGGGCAGAAGAGCTTAATAGACATTTCTCCAAAGAAGACATACAGATGGCCAGTAGACACATGAAAAAATGCTCGACATCACTAATTATTAGAGAAATGCAAATCAAAACTACAATGAGGCGCTACCTCACACCAGTCAGAATGGCCATCATTAAAAAGTCTACAAATAACAAATGCTGGAGAGGGTGTGGAGAAAAGGGAACCCCCTTCTACACTGTTGGTGGGAATGTAAGTTGGTGCAGCCACTATGGAGAACAGTATGGAGGTTCCCCAGAAGAGTAAACACAGAATCACCATATGATCCAGCAATCCCACTCCTGGGCATATACCTGGACAAAACTACAATTCAAAAAGATACATGCACCCCTATGTTCACAGCAGCGCTATTCACAATAGTCAAGACATGGAAACAACCTAAATGTCCAATGACAGATGAATGGATAAAGAAGATGTGGTACATATATACAATGGAATAGTACTCAAAAAGGAATGAAACAATGCCATTTGCAGCAACATGGATGCAACTAGAGATTACCATATTAAGTGAAGTCAAAAAGAGACAAATAACATATGATATCACTTATATGTGGAATCTAAAATATGGCACAAATGAACTTATCTACAAAACAGAAACAGACTCACAGACATAGAGAACAGACTTGTGGTTGCCAAGGGGTGGGGAGGGGAGGGAAGGACTGGGAGTTTGGGGTTAGCAGATGTAAACTATTATATGTAGGATGGCTAAACAACAAGGTCCTACTGTACAGCAGAGAGAACTATATTCAATGCCCTGTGATAAACCATAATGGAAAAGTATATAAACAAAGAATGTCTACATGGTATAACTGAGACACTTTGCTGTACAGCAGAGATGGGCACAACATTGTAAATTAACTATACTTCAATCAGAAAAACAAAAAAAACAAAAAAACAAAAACCTTGTACACAGATGTTCACAGCAGCATTATTCACAATAGCCAAAAAGCAGAAACAACCCAAATGTCCATCAACTGATGAATGGATGAACACAATGTGGTCTTTCCACATTGTAGAAGAGTGTTCTGCCATAAAAAGGAATGAGGTACTGACACACACACTACCATATGGACGAACCTTGAAAACATAATGCTAAATGAAAGAAGCCAGACCAAAATGTCACATATATGAAATGTCCAGAATAGGCAACTCCTTAGAGTCAGGAAGGAGTTGAGAGGTTGCCAGGGACTTTGGGGAGGGGACAATGAGGAGGGACTACTAATGGGTACGGGGTTTCTTTTTGGGGTGATGAAAATGTTCTAAAGTTGATTACCGTGATGATGGCACAGCTCTGGGAAAACACTAAAAACCATTGTACATTTCAAATGGGTGAATTGTATGGTATGTGAATTGTACCTCAATACAGCTGTTATTTAAAAAAACTACAGTGAGATACCATTTCTCATCTATGAGGTTAGCAAACATTCTAAAGCTTGACAGTATACTGTTGACAAGGCTGTGCGGTAACAGACACTCTTAAACATTGTGAGAATGCAAAATGGAAGGTGAATTTGTCAATATCTGGCAAAACTAGATTTGTATTTACCCTTTGACCCAGCAGTACCATTTCTAGGGCCTTCCTCTTAAAATACACCAGTAACAACAAGAAAATACAGACACAAGGATATTCAGGGCTTCCCTGGTGGCGCAGTGGTTAAGAATCCACCTGCCAATGCAGGGGACACGGGTTCGAGCCCTGGTCCGGGAAGATCCCACATGCCGCGGAGCAACTAAGCCCGTGCACCACAACTACTGAGCCTGCGCTCTAGAGCCCGTGTGCCGCTTCTACTGAAGCCCACGCGCTCTAGAGCCTGCGCTCCGCTACAAGAAGCCCGCGCACCGCAACGAAGAGTAGCCCCCACTCGCCACAACTAGAGAAAGACTGCGTGCAGCAACGAAGACCCAAGACAGCCAAAAACAGTAAATAAATAAAAAATAAAAAAGTCTATTAAAAAAAAAAAGGATATTCAGCATTACTCGTACTCACAAAATAGTAGAAACTACCCAAGTGTCCAAATCAAGGCTATTGGCTAAATAAACGATGATACACCCACACAGTGGAGTACTATGTAGCTGTAGAAAAAAGAATGTGGGGCTTCCCTGGTGGCGCAGTGGTTGAGAATCTGCCTGCCAATGCAGGGGACACGGGTTCGAGCCCTTGTCTGGGAAGATCCCACATGCCGCGGAGCAACCGGGCCTGTGAGCCACAACTACTGAGCCTGCGCGTCTGGAGCCTGTGCTCCGCAACAAGAGAGGCCGCGATAGTGAGAGGCCCGCGCACTGCGATGAAGAGTGGCCCCCGCTTGCCGCAACTAGAGAAAGCCCTCGCACAGAAACGAAGACCCAACACAGCCAAAAATAAAAAATTTTTTAAAAAATTAAAAAAAAAAAGTGGAAGATCTCTGTGAGGTGGTGTGGGGTGTTTCCAGGATATACTGTAAAGTGAAAAAGAGTTTAAACAGTCTGTTTCCATTTGTGTAAGAAAGGGAAATAAGTAAATATGCACATATCTCCTCACTTTTGCAAAAGGAAACACAGGAAGGATGAACCAGAAAACAATGTAGTTAGTTACCTATAAGTTTGGGGATGGGGGTGGACAGCATGGAATAAATCGGGGAGAAGACAGCCCTTGCAGGGTGTATCTTTTTGTGTAGTTTAATGCTGAAAGGTCAGAGGAGACAGCTTCAAGGGGCTCCCACTGTCCAAATAAGGGCTGATTAGGGCATCAAATTAAGGGGACAGTAAAGGATTATAACCCACTGAATAAAGTAGGAATCCATGAGACCACCTTAATAATAAACAGGTACGTATATAAAAGGGGGGAGAAGGGGGAGTTCCCTGGCGGTCCAGTGGTTAGGACTTGGCACTTTCACTGTCAAGGGCCCGGGTTTGGTCCCTGGTCGGGGAACTAAGATCCCGCAAGCGGCGCAGCGCAAACAAACAAACAAAAAATGGAGGGAGAAGGGAGGGTCTTCCTTACAGTAATGCTGACAGATATATATGGAAGGACTGGTGGAACTGGAAAATCACCACTCTGCATCCATCATAGTAAATATTGATTTGGAGAAGACGGATGCTGAATCTATGAGAGAGAAAGTCTGACAAGGAGCAGGATATTTACATAGTCTTAAAGTAATTACCTACTGAGCGTTTATTAGCTGCAAGGGGCAGTCGTATCTCTGCAGTGGAGAAACTGGACAATGCCTTGACTAGGTAATGAAAATGGACATCAGCAGTGAGGGGCAGACAGACACGTGCTTCTGGATGTGATACTCTGAGAAGGACACAGATCACTTTGACAGTATTTTGGCTGAGATGTGACTCTGTGAGGAAACATCAGGCAGGCCCCAACTGAGGAACAGTCTATAAAATAACTGGTCTGTGCTCTTCAAAAATGTCCATGGTATGAAAAACAGAGAAAGGCTGAGGAACTGTTCCAGATGAAAGGGGACTACTAAATGCCCTGAGTGGGTCCTGTACTGAAGAGAAAAAAAATGCAATAAAGGACATTTTGGGGACCATTGACAAAACTGAAATGTGTACTATAATTACATAAAATATTGTATACAACGTTTCATCAATGATAACTATACTGTGGTTACGTCAGAGAATATCTTTGTTCTTAGGAAATACACAGTGAAGTATTAAGGAGTAAAGCAAAATGATGTCTGCAACCTACTCTCAAATGGTTCAGATAAAAAGTAATGTGTGTTTGGATTATATATATATAAATATATTACATATATAGATACACACACACATATACACATGCATATGTATAAAGAGAACAATAAAACGAACATGGCAAAGTTTCAACTTGGCTGCAGTGGTTGGTACCGTGTCAACCCGGTTGAGCCGGAACCGTGGTTCCCGGAATCGCCTTCCCCGCGCGATTCCAGGGAAGAGCTGGCTCAGACATCACTGCAAGAGGTTTGAAGCAGAAGGAA
This sequence comes from Eubalaena glacialis, assembly GCF_028564815.1. Classification (NCBI taxonomy): domain Eukaryota; kingdom Metazoa; phylum Chordata; class Mammalia; order Artiodactyla; family Balaenidae; genus Eubalaena; species Eubalaena glacialis. The sequence continues at coordinate 37,434,451 of NC_083736.1, forward strand.
ACCGACTCTCAGAAGGCAACGGGGTTAAACGCAGTGGAAGGCAGGCAGGCAGGCAGGCAGGCAGGCACAGAGGTGCTGGTGGACCGCAGCTTGTTCTCTTCTCCTCCGCTCCGTGGCCAGCTCGTCCCCCTGACTGCGGGGCTGACCCCAGCGCCTCTCCCCAGGCCCAGCACTAGACTCCTGGTCAGCCTCCCTTCAGGGCCCAGGCCCTGCTTTGGCTCTTCGCACTGACCGGCTGTCGACTCTTCCTCCCTCCACCTCCCCCATAACCTCCCCAGCTCCGTCCCGTCTATTCGCTGCAATAAATCCCTTCTCACGCTCAGCGGCCCTGCTTCCCGGATAGAACTCTGACCTTGGTGGATCTCAGGAAAGGGTATATGAGAATTCTCTGCATTCTTGCAACCTTTTTGTAAGTGTGAAACATTTTCAAAACAAAGTTTTAAAACATCAAATTTTTCTAAGATTTAAAATACTTGATGATCCTTTCAGTAAAAGGTTAACAGAAGGTTTTTTCATTTCCGGTGCCAAGACTATGTATGAGGAGTAGGCACTGACCTATTTCCGGTGACAGGATGCTGCGAATGAGGCCCTGGCAGGGGAGGGGGAGGAAGGCCTGCAGCCTTCTGCTTCTTTCACCACTGACCTGATCTGAGGACACAGGAATAAGGCAGACATGAAACAGAAGATGGGGAGGAAGCCACGGTCCACTGGGGGCCGGACCCAATGATCCCCTCCTGCCACTCGATTGCACGGAGGGACCCAGACCAGAACAGGACACAGGGGGCATTTTATAGCTAGAGAAGCTGAGGTATAACACACTTAATTGACGTTCTCTTAGCTACTGGAAGACGCTGGATAACCACGCAGGCTTCAGCCACTGTATTCACATGTGGGGGAAAAACGGCATAAGAAGGCAAAAGATTAGAATCAGGGCCACAGATGGCTCTAAAATTACTTTTTGCAGTAACTGAAAATAGCAGAGCCAATATATCCGCCTACTGTTTTATTCATCCAGCTTCTCTTGAGGCACTGTGCTATTGATTCCCTTTGGTAGAATGTGAGAGCAAATATTCCAAGGAAATCAGCATAAGATGTGGCCAAAAAAAATTTCATAAAATACCTAAATCCTAAATGTTCAGTTTTCACAGCCATAATTCAGGAATAGTCTTATGTCTTATAAATGTTGGCCAGCATTCCAGGGCAGCTCTAATGAAATACAATCTCTGATTTTTGTTTTAAACGACAAGACAGAAAATCATTTAAAAAATAAACTGCTGGGACTTCCCTGGTGGTGCAGTGGTTAAGAATCCTCCTGCTAATGCAGGGGACACGGGTTCCAGCCCTGGTGCGGGAAGATCCCACATGCTACGGAGCAAAGCCTGTGCGCCACAACTACTGAGCCTGCGCTCTAGAGCCCGCAAGCCACAACTACTGAGCCTGCGTGCCACAACTACTGAGACTGCGTGCCACAACTACTGAAGCCCGCACGCCTAGAGCCTGTGCGCCGCAACAAGAGAAGCCACCGCAATGAGAAGCCCGCGCACCACAACGAAGAGTAGCCCCTGCTCGCCGCAACTAAAGAAAGCCCGCGTGCAGCAACGAAGACCCAACGCAGCCAAAAATAAATAAATTAATTAAATGCTGTCATCATTACAGTAATTCTTTCCCCCCACCCCCTGGGCCACAGTAACAACCTATGTGAGACGATCTACAAGTACTGATAGCTTCTTGTGGACAAGGAGTGGCAACTTACACTTCTTTTAGGACACTGGAGCATCTGGCAGGGTAGGCCTAAAATGTCATTCAATTCATGCTTGCTGACTTATTAATTCAAATGTATACTTAACTGACTCACACCAGTATACCAGTCATCGATATTTGGAAGCCCAGTGCTTTAAAAGGGTTATATGAAAATGATGCTGCTTTCCTTTTGAACAATGGCTATACCGTGTATTTTAAAGCTATATTTGTAAAACATCTGGGATGTAAATGAACATAGATAATGAATGTATTAATTTTTAAAGGTATAATGGGCTTGTTTATAAATCACTACTTAAAGTATTAATATTTCAATGTATACTTAATTACTTTTCAACACATTACTTTTACTGGAAAAGGTAGAAAACACTGGGAAAAGAGTCATCAGTTTTGTCATTAAGAATTTTCATCAATGGATATTAACTATTAGGTGAAAGACTTATCCATACACTCTCATAAGAGGCTCCCCTTGGATTATCTGTTGATTACATAGAGGAAAAGGTCCTTTACAATGGAGAAATCTGGCAGACAACTCCTTAACCGAATGATCAAACTCACTATCACCAATGAGGGAACAAAGTGATATCACGTGCCTCCCACTGTGATGCACTAAGGACACAACCACACGTGTGTAGTATTCTTGCCAAAAAACATTCAACTTAAATTTAATTAAGAGAAAACAGACTAATTCAAATTAAGGACATTCTGAAAAAAACACTGACTTGTACTTTTCAAAAATATCAATGTCACAAAAGACAAAAAACGCTGGGGAACTCTTCTAGATTAATGTAAAAGAGATGATAACTAAATGTGAACCTTGAGTGGATCTTGGATCTCCCCCCTCCAACAATAAAGAAAAAAAAACAGCCATAAAACTGTAACACTTAAATATGCACTGCATATTAGATGATAGTACTGCACTAAACGTTAAGTATCTGAGTGGATTACTGTACTGTGGTTTGTAGGAGAAATGTCCTTGTGAAGAGCCAGATGCTGAAATATTTAGAGGTGAGATGTCACTTCGCAAGTAACACTCAAGCAAATTGTGCAAAGAAAATTCTGTACCTGGCTGAAGAATTCTGTATCAACATCTAGTCAACGCTGTCCACAGACTGGAAAGAAGAGAGTTTCCCCCTGTGTAGCTGAGAAGTAGTCAGCAGGACCCTCGCCTCCCTGGGCGAGGAGCTTTCAGGTGGCCGCAGCACGACGGGGAGCGAAGGACGAGGCTGTGATCCCACCTTCACTTAGAAGCACACGCATGCACACTTTACCGCAGTCACGCGAAGGCACGAGGGCGAGGCTGTACCTCGCGTTCCCAAAGACAGGCACGACAGCTGCACGCGCCATCTGGTGCACTTTACGGCAGAAACGCGAAGGCACGAGGGCGAGGCCGCGCCCCCGCCCCCAAAGCTACGCAGGACGGCGGCACGTGCTGTCTAGCGCGCTTTACGGGTAATCAACGGTTCCGGGCTCTGCGCTCCACCTCGTTGTCGGTTGGCTGTTCATCCGTTGGCGCTCCCACGGCTCGGCGATCATGGCGGCGGTGGCGGCACTGTGGCGGAGGGCGGTGGAGATCGTGAAGACCAAGGAGTTCCGGGATTACGTGACCAGCACGCACTTCTGGGGTCCAGTGGCCAACTGGGGCCTCCCGCTGGCCGCCTTCAAGGACATGAGGGCGCCGCCGGACATCATCAGCGGCCGCATGACGACGGCGCTCATCTTCTACTCGATGGCCTTCATGCGCTTCGCCTACCTCGTACAGCCTCGCAACTTGCTGCTGATGGCGTGTCACGGCACCAACGTGGTGGCGCAGAGTATGCAGGGGGGCCGCTATCTGATCTACCACTACGGCGGCGCCACGGCGGCCACAGCCGCTGCTGCCTCTGTCGCCTCTCCCGGCTCTACCGCCGCTACCCCCGCTACCCCCGCTACCCCCGCTACCACCCCGGCAGCTGAAGACCCTGTGACTGACGGCGACTGCCTGGAGGTCACCGACTACGATCCGCTGACCCCAAAACATGATTGAGAGGGCCCTATCAAATCTTTGCAGCTTGCAAGCACTGAACTGTTCTTCCTAAAGAAAAGATCCATAAAAAGTTTTGTTTTGACTCTGAAACAGTGCGAATCTGATTGAAACCTGCAGTTCTGTTAATAAAAAATGGCAAATAGCACAGAACTGAAGCTGTTGAGTGTTGTTTATTTCGTGACGGGGAAATAAAATGGTTTTTAGAAGGTGAGGGTAGATTGGCTAGTCTTCCTCTCCACGGAACATGCAACTCGAGGGTTAGTTTATATAGGGGAGGAAGGCTGAATGAAAGACACTTCAACTTAGCTAATTTATTGATTTTTTTTTAAGCTCTCTTGGGAACATGCTTTTGTTACTTGTTTTGGGTGTCCGGGCCAGATAAGCCACAATGTCTGTACGCCAAAAAATTCCAAGGGTTACTTCTACTGAGGGAAATACTTCCGAGTGGGTTTAAATGAATTCAGTGAAATCCAGCTCAGACTTTTAAGGAGTACTTAGCAAGAGAACCTAGAATCTGTTGGTGACCGGGAGCAATGACAGAACCTTCAATGGAATCAGGATAAATAAACAACTCAACGGTCAGTGGCTGTCAACCTGAATTCTAGGTAAACAGAAAATAAAAATGACAAGATCATAATCCTTTCCTCTTTTCCTCATGCCTAAAAATGGGGGAACTGGCAGTTTGTAAAGCTGGTGAACCTATCACCCTGTGTTGCACTCTAGCTAGGGGTGAGGGTGAGGGTCAGTGGTCAACAGTATTAGCCCAGGGTATCCCCCCTAGGAATCCTATGGGTGCTAAAGGACTTTGCTTAAACCTGGGAGCATGAGGAGGGAAAAGAGAAGGGTGGGGCTTTGGGGGTAAGGCCATTACCTCTGCAGCAGAGGCTGCCCTTTAGGATTTGACCCCCAATCCCCCCTCCCTCTGGAGAATGGGGGAAGTTCCAGGGTGGTCTACTGGGGAACCCCAATGTATGTGATCAAAAACCCTACTTTTGTTAAAGATTTCAAATGCAAAGATATTGAAAACAACTCTGAAAGTTTCTGAAGACATCAGGTTTTGGACAAGACAGGCACAAGTTTACCTTCTGTGGCATCTAAGCAGTAGTCCTCTTTGTAGGCAGTTTCTGCATTTCACATTCTGCATACAGGGGGAAAAACAAACTCTGGAAAGTGACAGTGTATGAGTTATCTATTGCTGTGTAACAAATCACCCCCAAACTTAGCTTAAAACTTAAAACAACAAATATCTCACATAATTTTGGAGGGCCAGGAATCTGGGAGGGGCCTAGTTGGGTGCTTCTGCCTTAGGGTCTCTCAGCTGTCTGCTGGGGCTGCAGTCTCTGAAGACTTGCTGGAGGATCCACTTCCAAGCTCACTCACATGGTTGTTTGCAGGAGGCTTCAGTTCCTTGTCATGTGGGCCATAGGGCTGCTCACAACATGGCTTCCCCCAGAGAAGGTGTTCCAAGAGAGAGAAAGCCCAAGATGGAAGCCATAGTCTTTTATAGCTTAATCTGGGAAGTGACATACCATCACTTCAGCTGTGTTCTCTTGGTCACATGGACCAACCTTGGTATGCTGTGGGAGGACAACACAAGGGTGGGAATAGCAGGAGGCAGGGATCATTGGGGGCCATCTTGGAGACTGGCTACCACACGTGGCTCTGAAATAAAAATTCTCCTGCCTTCCTGAAACTCAGTAGAAAGTAATAAATCATGTAAGGTCATAGCCCACCTTCCCCAAGAGATGTCACAAAATGCTCAGTTTACAGTTTTGTGGTCATTACAAACATGCATATATTACAGAGGATGGGTTTGAGAAGCAGGAAAGAAGTCTCTGGAAGATAGGTGGTAGCTCATAATATTTTAGATAGTTCAGACTATCATACGATAATAAAAAGCAGTTCTGAAAGTTCTGAAATGAATCATGACCTTTATCGAGATTTTTATTAAAATTTTAAAGGATTTTCCCCCTTTGTTCTTACATGAGTGGAAATTAATGCATTTTTAGATTTGTTTTACAAAATGTATTTTGTAATTTGACTATTATTTTTCAGTAAAAGGCCACTGTCTGTTGAAGACATATCAGAGCAGGTAGGTTTCTAATTAACCTGGTAAGGGGAAAATAGGTAAACCCTGCTGATAATTTCCTGTCACTCTACATTTATAATTTAGAGGGCAAAACGATTAGAGCAAATATCCAAAAGATTGCAACACCTCCATTCTAATGCAATGCTCCACTTACAGGATCTAATTTGCAGTATGCCCACCCAGCTAAGAGCTAACCCTTTGTTGCCTAGGATATTAGTGTTTAAAGCCATGTAAGTGATTAATACTTTAATAAAAACACACCCTTCAAATCATTAGGGTAATAATCATTTCATAATCTCCCCAAACTCTCAAACGTAATTCTTTCTGGTCTTGGCAATTTAACTTAAACTGTCTACAGGTCTCTACCACTACTTTATGAAGCCAAAAACATTTTCCAAATAGGCAGAGCTATTTTTTCAGAAGCTTTTGTTATTGACACACTATTGTTACTTCCCAGAATTTGGGTTTTATACTGAGTTTAATAAGTAACGTCTTTCTCTTTAGGTCCTCTGACCTTCCTGGCAAAGCCCAGGCTAAAATCCAACGAACTGCCTTATCTTTACAACTCTAATGCTACAACCATTTTTCTCCTCTAATTCTTTCAAAACTATGAACCTCATACTGTGTCTCAGGGAGAGGCTGGGAATAAATCACATTGCTGGACAAAAACAAGGCACTTAGAGATGATGAAGCCCTGTGCGGGAAGGAAACCACTTCCTGGGCCTCTCCTGACCCTGATAACTCACGAGTGCCCCTGGAGGTGGAGCTGACCCCCGCAAAAATGGAGGCTACAATATATTCCAGGAAGCGTGACACGTTAAGTCTTGCAGTTTGAATTTATGTCTATTATTTTGAAATTCAAAATTTGAATGAAAAGTTTTCAAACTACAGGAGTGCAGCTTTGTTGTAAAAATTTCATACGCACGTGTGCAAAAACTAGAAAAGCCAAATTCGACCCCAATTCCTTTGGCAGCGGTAACATGGCAAAAAAGCTTGGGAAAAGTACACAACTTTTCAGACCTCTGTTATTTGAAAATACCACAGTTTTATAGCATGCTATGCATTGTTACACATTCTGCTTTTCTATCTAACGTCTTACACGTCATTCCCTATCATGGCATTGCAGCCTTTTTTAACAGTTGCATAATACTCGGTAGCATGGATGTGCTGTGATTATTTAACCAGTCCTCTCTCGATGGCTGCCTGCCAAGGCTGCTGTGAACACCCTTTTGTCCATGCCCTGTGCCCACGTGCACAGATCTGTGGGAGAGAGTCCCACAGGGTTGATGTCCCTGGATCAACCTTTAAAGCTATGTTTGCTATTTTTTTTTTTAAATAAATTTATTTATTTATTTATTATAGTTTTGGCTGCATTGGGTCTTCGTTGCTGCGCATGGGCTTTTCTCTAGTTGCGGCGAGCGGGGGCTACTCTTTGTTGTGGTGTGCAGGCTTCTCATTGCAGTGGCTTCTCCTTTTGTGGAGCACGGGCTCTAGGTGCTCAGGCTTCAGTAGTTGTGGCTCGCGGGCTTAGTTGCTCTGCGGCATACGGGATCTTCCCGGACCAGGGCTCGAACCCGTGTCCCCTGCATTGGCAGGCGGATTCTTAACCACTGCGCCACCATGGAAGTCTTAAAGCTGTGTTTGCTTTAAAGCTATGTTTGCTTTAAAGCCCCCTCCAGGCATGTCTTCTTATCTTCGTTTCAATTTTAATGTAATTAAATGTTGACAGAATAATGTTTTCTGAACAATATCTTTTTTTTTTTTTTGGCCGCATCTCCCGCCTTGTGGGATCTTAGTTCCCCGACCAGGGATCGAACCTGGGCCCCGGCAGTTGAGTGAGAGTGCTGAGTCCTAATCACTGGACCGCCAGGGAATTCCCTGAACAGTATCTTTAATTCATCAGAGCAGACAATAAATTCAGTAAGATGACAGCTCACATACCATTGTCCATACCTTACATATCCTCCATTTGCATCAACTTCAGTGCCTGGCATGTGGTTGATACTTGATAAACGTTTCTTGGGTAGATAAGGAAAAGCTAAATAGATACAAGAGGTATGAAATGAAAGTGTTCATAATCCAAAGTTCCTAAGGTGAGAAATCAGATCTTAAATTGGTTAGTGAATCAAGATTTAATCTGATCCCAAGTTTTGTTATCTTACGTGTACAAACTAGGAAATATTACATGAAGTTTCTTAGTTTGCGGGAAGTTGCAAGATGAAAGAAAATTGTTACTTTACTATTGAAGTCTTCTAAAGGAACTCCATGAAATGAAGGGAGAAAGAAAATGTAAGATTAAAGACCAAATAGTAGCAGGAAAGATGAAAACAGGAAGTCACAGGCATATTTGCATTCATCCAGGTTTTACAGAACTACATTAAATGCATTTCAGGGTAAAAATACATCCCCCTACCCCCATTCTCTAAAAATCACATCCTTGCTGGGCAGCTGAGTAAGCAAAGGAGCAGGGCTTCACCTGGGCTCGAAATGGAAGCACTTCCTCCAGGCAGTGGGGAATGTGGCAATTCTGTCCCTCAAGGTCCAGGGGCGACAAGGCCCAGTTCAGTACTGCTGGCTTTGGAAATGAGCAGAGGTAGGGGAAGGTGAGGGTAAAGCTGATCCCACAGACCACTGCATACAATGGGACAGGGGTTTTGCAGTTTAGGAAACAAACAGGACAAAGTCAAAAGTGTATGACTTTTTGGGTAAAAGGAATAAGGAAGTATGAATGAATTTGTGAATTTGCTGAAAGAAAATATCTTTGAACTTCCATAAGAATATTAAAATTTCATTCCTCAATCTCATAACAAAGGACAAGGCTTAGTTAACAGTGTAACTAACATTTGCATCTATGAATACCTCTAAGCTATCAGTTGACCCTTCAGTTAATGAATATTCATTGAGCACGCAAGGGCCAGGCCTTGTGCTGGGCACTCAGGTTATAACTGAACCGTAAGAGCTGTGACTGCCACCAAGGCCGACTTTTCTTAAGAGTGCCATAAACAAGCCAGCAACCTCAAAACTTTCCCGGACATCCCTGCTTGTGATGCTGGCCTGGGCCCTCCCCCTGCTTTGGTCAGTCAAGTTACTGTGTTCTCCAGCCCACCTCTTTGTCCTACTGCCTCCAGCTACCAGAAACAGGTAGTAACAGTTCTGTACTAACTGGAAATGGCTAGAAAATGGCCTTTCGGGCACATTTTTTCCTTGCCTGCTGGCAAAAAGGATTTATATCTCAACATGTACATCACAGCCCACCCTTGGGCATCCCCATGAATGAGACTTTCAGGCAAGGGTGTGGGCACAGGACTTGCGTGCCAGTGGGCAGAGAACTCTGCGTGGCCCTTCACACAGGCCTGGCCGAACACAGCCTTTAGTGTTTAAGCAGTTAGAGTTTTAGGACCAGAAAAGAATCTCACCTTTTAAAGAGCAAAACAAAACCAAAAACAAAACCCAAAAAACAAACAAAAAAGCCCGGATGACAGCAAGTTTGGCACAAGAGTATCTAATATTTTTTGGCTGGTACAGATCATATAACACCAAGTTTAGGAATGTAAAAAAAAATAAAACTCCCAAAGAGTTAAAGGAAAGTCCAGGAAAAGATGACACAAATTCCTTTTTGTTTGAGTGGAGTACTTGGGTAAGTTTTCCCTTTTGCACAGAAAAGGATGGCTGAGATGGAAGCCCAGCTGACTTTCACAGAACATGCCTGATTTTTGTTGAAGGTCAACCTAAAATAAAAGAAAATATTTAATTTTCTTCATTTGAGGAAAAAAAGTAAAATACTGAAGATAGTTACTTATTTTAACAAGTATTTTAAAAAATTAATTAGTTAATTTATTTATTTGGCTGCACTGGGTCTTAGTTGTGGCATGTGGGACCTAGTTCCCTGACCAGGGATCGAACCCGGGCCCCCTGCATTGGTAGCGCGGAGTCTTAACCGCTGGACCACCAGGGAAGTTCCAACAAGTTTTTCTTATGAAAATTAACAAATTGCTATTATTCATGCCACGGCTAAGAGTGAGGCATCACTGGCATCACTTTAGGGCTGAAATGCTTCTTGATTATGTCATAAAGTTGATTCATTTAAGACTAGACCAATGACTTCAGGTATACTTGACTAAACAAAGCTGACAGGGAGTTTATCTTGAACTAGTTCACAGATGTGAGAACCATCAATTAGAAAGAGCACAAAGCTCCGTGTCCTTTCTTTCAAATAATAAGGACATAGGGGAACTTCAGATGAGACTATGTGTGTTATGGCCTTACCTAAGAGAACAGACATTAAAGAGATGAGGCTATTCTGTCCTTATTTACCATCATATGCTTAAACTCACTTCAGGCCTTCCCTTCAGGTGTCTGTGCCCTAGGTTCCTTCGAATCCAGTTTTTGAGGCTGTTGATGGAGGCTGTCTAGCTTCTGCATATCTTCTGTAAGACCATTTCTAAGATCCTCGTTGTTTCTCAGAAATTCTTTCACCACTTCCAGTTGATTTAAGATCTGTAAGAAGAAACCATACAATGCACAGCTTAGATAATTTTATAGCAGACTTGAAATTCAGATGAAAAACTTACTAGCTCCAAGACTGGCTCCTGTTCATGTGTCTACCAATAGCTGGTTCTGGGGCCACACAAGGGAGTGTTTGCTTGTCTCCTTAAAATTTTTTGCTTTTAGGGGTTAATATCCAAAATATATAAAGAGGGACTTCCCTGGTGGCGCAGTGGTTAAGAATCCGCCTGCCAGTGCAAGGGACACGGGTTTGATCCCTGGTCCGGGAAGATCCCACATGCCGCGGGGCAACTGGGCCCGTGCTCCACAACTACTGAGCCTGCGCTCTAGAGCCCTCGAGCCACAACTGCTAAAGCCCGCGCGCTCTAGGGCCCATGCTCCTCAACAAGAGAAGCCACTGCAGTGAGAAGCCCGCGCACCACAAGGAAAAGTAGCCCCCGCTCGCCACAACTAGAGAAAGCCTGTGCGCAGCAACAAAGACCCAACGCAGCCAAAGAAAAAAAAAATTATACATATATATATGTATACACACACACATATATATAAAAAGAACTCACACAATTCAATAGCAAAAAAAACAGACAACCCAATTAAAAAATGGGCAAAGGACCTGAATAGACATTTTCCCAAAGAAGACATACAAACGGCCAACAGGTACAGGAAAAGGTGCTCAACATCATTAATCGTCAGAGAAATGAAAATTAAAACCACAATGAGGTGTCACCTCACACCTGTTAGAATGGTCATCATCGAGAATCCCCTGGCGGTCCAGTGGTTAGGACTCCACACTCACTGCCAAAGGCCCGGGTTCAATCCCTGGTCGGGGAACTAAGATCCCACAAGCCATGCGGCATGGCCAAAAAAAAAGAACAGTCATCATCAGAAAGAGGTAACAAATGTTGGCGAGGATGTGGAGAAAAGGGAACCCTCGTACACTGTTGGTGGGAATGTAAATTGGTGTAGCCACTCTGGAAAACAGTATAGAGGATCCTCAAAAACTTAAAAAAGGAACTACCAGGTGATCTAGAAATTCTACTTCTGGGAATGTATCTGAAGAAAACAAAAACACCATGCTGAAGAGATATCTGCATCTCCATGTTAATTAGCAGCATTATTCACAATAGCTAAGACAAGGAAACAACGTGAGGGTCCATCAACAGATGAATGGGTAAAGAAGATGTGGTGTATATATATATATATATATATACATATATATATATATGTATATATATATATATATACACACACACACACACACAATGGAATATTACTTGGCCATAAAAAAGACGAAAATCCTATCATTCGAGACAACATGGATGGACCCAGAGGGCGTTATGCTAAGTTAAGTCAAACAGACAGAGACAGATACTGTATGATCTCACTTATATGTGGAATCTAAAACAAAAACAAAAAAATAAACTCATATAAAAAGAGATCAAATTTGCAGTTACCAGAGGTGGGAATAGGGAATTGGATGAAGGTGGTCAAAAGGTACAAACTTCCAGTTTACAAGATAAATAAGTACTAGGGATGTAATGTACAACACAATGACTGTATCGTATATTTGAAAGTTGTTAAGTGAGTAAATCTTAAGCATTCTTATCACAAGGTAAAAAACATTTTTTTCCTTTTTTTGGTATCTATACGAGATGACAGACGTTAACTAAACTTATTGTGGTAATCATTTCACAATATATGTAAGTCAAATCATTATGCTGTATACCTTAAACTTATACAGTGCTGTATGTCAATTATATCTCAATAAAACCGGAAAAAAATTTTAAAAGATGATTTTTTTTTTGCTGTAAAACTTCCTGCATTTGTACGAAAGGGCTATATGTCTATACCTATATGTGTGTGTGTGTGTGTGTATACACATATATACGCACATACGTATACATACACATACATGTATATGTATATATAAAAAAAAAAGCCCTTTCATTTTGAATTTTGTACCCATTTATTATGATTAAATACATTTACACATACACATATGTATATACACACACATATATACAAATGTATACACTCACATATAATGCTCTTTCATTTTGAACTTTGTACACATTTATTACTAGTAAATAGGTATACATATGTACATTTATTACTATTCAATATTTATAAAATATACATACATATTTACTAGTAATAAATATACTGGTACAAAATTCAAGATGAACACAGGGTACAACGTAAAAAGTTGGTCCTCTTCCACATCCTGTCCCCAGTCACCCAGCTCCTCTTAAAGGTGACCACAATGAAGTTTCTTGTGTCTCTTCCAGAGATATGCCATGCATTTACACGTGAGCATATATGTATATATGTGCACACCTTTTTAAAATTTCAGCTTTATTGAGACATAATTGGCACATACACATTTTAAAAAACACAAATGGCAGCATATTAGACACTGTTCTTCAACTGATTTTTTTCTATATCAGATTATAAAGAGTGGCCTCATTATTTTTTTTAATGGCTGAATAGTTTTTCAGTTATGGATGTCTCATATATTAACATATTATTTCAAACCTTCTGCTAAGAGAAATACTGCTGCAGTAACTAACCTGGGACATGTGTCATTTTGCATAAAGTGACAGGCTATTTGTAGGATCTGTTTTTAGAAGTGGAATGCAGTTTTAATTGATAGAGTTTTCTGTTTTAATGTTAATAGATTTTGCCAAAACTGTCATCTCTAGAGGCTATACCAATTTAAACTCCCACCAGTAACATACTTCCTGACATTTAAACTAATAAAAGCATGTATTCTTAGAATAGTACCACGGAAGTGTTTTCACTCGGCTTATCCAAGGATACCCTCACTGGTCACTGTGCTTATTACAAAGAAGAGAGTTATTAATATTTTGGGGTGTGGTGAATTGTTTAAAATGAGGGACCCCCAATTCCAAGCTAAGTCAAGATGATCGACATCTAACGAAGGAAAGTGGTGGAGTACCCTACTCTTAGCAGAGTGGTGGTTCTTAAACTTTAGAGATGTACACAATTGACTCTGGTGCAGTAGGGCTAGGGCAGAACCTAAGCAGGCACCAGGTTATTGTGATGCCAGCGAATGAGAAGGTCGGTTGCAGAACGATGGCTGCCAGGGATGGGAGGGAGGGGAAGACTGGCTAGGGCTTGTGGCCAGGATGAACAGGGCCAGGGTGGAGCTGAGGATGACCAGAGGTCTTCAGATAGGTTACTAAGTAGATGGGGATGTGCCCTTCAGCTGGAGCTGTTTATTACATGGCTAGAAACAAGCCTACAGCTCCTGAAAGATACCTGGGCTTTAAATAATAAATCTGGAAACCATAAAAACGTGAAATGAAGATTACATCAATGACATGATTCACAGTGTACATTAGTAACTGCGGGTACTGCACCGTTAGCACTCACTGCCTGTGCCGGGTGCTCTAGATGCACCCGAGGGTTCTTCCCATTCCTTGGTTCCCATCAGATGCCCGAGACCATGCCGGCCTGGTCTGTGCACCACACATACCCTCCAAGATGGAGTGGGGTCCTCCCTTCCCATAGACCTTCTCATTTGATGACTTGGGAGCTATGATCCTTTGTGCTGTCACCTCCCGACCCTCTCTGCTCTTGAAATGTGCTCAAGAGGGGTGATTATTTTAGCTTGGGGGGAGGAGAAAGAGTCAAAAGGAGTTTTTAAAAAAATTTATTAAGAATGGGGAAGGCTTGTGCACGTTTATATGTTAAATGGGAAAAGGAAGTAAAGATGGAAAAACAAAGTGCTAGAAAAGTAGTCAGACAGACTTGGATATTGAAGCCCAGCTTTGCCACTTAACTAGCTGTGTGACTTTGGGCAAGACACTTGATCTCTCTGAGCTTACTTCCATATATGCAAATATAGGATGATGATACCAACGCCACCAAGCATTCCTGTGAGGATTAGAAATAATCTACTAAAAGCACCTAGCACTGTGTCTGGTACATTCCTCCCTTCCGACAATCATTTAACAAAAGTGTACCGAGAGTCTACTATGTGCCAGGCAGGCGCTGTTCTAGGCAAAAGATGCTTAGCGCTTCCATACTCCCAGGCACTTAAGCCAAAACCCTTGGACGTGTCTTTGACGCCTTTCCTTCTCTCACACACCACACGTGCCCCCCTTCTCTCCACCTCTACTCTTCACCCTTCCACCCTGGTCTGAACCACCACCTCTCTGACCTGGTACCTGCGGCAGCCTCCTAATGTCTCCCTGCTTCCATCTTCGGACCCCGGCCCTGCATCCTCCACACGGCGGCCAGCGTGCTCCCTTCATCGTTCTGCCGCTCAGAACTCAGTGTGGCTGCCGTCTCAGGAGGAAGAGCCTGGATCCTCCCAACGGCCCACAAGGCTTCCCTTCTCTCAGCTCCTCACCGCACTCCAGCCACCCTGCTTAGCTTGCCCTGCCCTCCGCCCGAGTGCTCCTCCTCCAGAAGCGCACACGGCTGCTCCGCACCTCCTCCACGGTATGGCTACGTCTCAGCCTCCCAGTGGGGCCTCCCTGGCCACCCCACGCAGCCCAGCCCCCACCCCCATTCGGCCACTCCTGACCCCCACACCCTGCTGCGCACAGTCCTCCTCCTTCTACCTCGCCGCATCATTACTTATTATGCTGACCGGTTACCGTCTGTTTTGTTCACTGATGCACGCCGAGCTTCTAGAACTGCGCCTGGCAAGTAGTAGGCACTCACTCATGAAATAAATCTGCACTATAATCAATGGAGTGTCACTTCCCTCCTTTCCCTGCCTCGACTGCTTTCTGTCACTTTCTCCCTGAGTTTCCCCCTGAAAGCGCCCCCCCCCACCAGGGTTTAAGAAATCAGTAATGATTTTAAAGAATGTGCAAGTTCTCTGCATGTTTTTTAGCCACTTACTGCGCTCAACGTTCTTCGGCTAAATTTTGAACCCCCCAGATCCTAACAGAGCACCAAGGGCCGGCAGGTGTATGTGAAGGGCTCTTGGGTGGCAGCTGCTGCTCCCATTTGGCTCTGAGGCGGACCGCATTTTACAATCACAGTTACGCACGCACAGTGTTTTTTAATGGGAGCCCCCTTTTATAATGTTATTTATCATTAAGGCTCGCCAATTGGACAGAAAAGAATGGAGATGATGAGCTCTCTCTGCTTCGTGGTCCCTGGCACTCACTCCCGTGCTCCTTGATGCCTCTGGGGGGACTGTCGTACTAAATCACCACCATTAACCATTTCTTCTCAACTTGGCTTTCCAACCCGAGCCCTGCTGTTTTAATGAACACCAGAAACAGGTCTTGCTAAACATTCACAAAAAAAGTGCCGTGGTCATAATACAACCACTGCATTTCTTGATTCCTAATTGCACATTTTTTTCATATTTTAACATCTCGAATGAGAATGCGCCTTACCATTGATAGTGTCTTACAGTAAATTGGCAGCATTTTTTTTTTCTTACAAATGACTGAATTAATGGTGTGTCTTGCGATTCATAGTGTTTTAGAGTCACTGAAATTTGGTTTATCAAATCCTCTGACTTTGGAGACTAACCCAAAAAAACATGAATAATCGTGTTTGGTGCTGAACTTTCAAAAGAGGTCTGTTCCACACATCGTGAAAAGCCATCCTTCAGCTTCTCAGAGATAACGTGCCAATCAATCCAAACTTACATTTTGATCAACTGAAATATCAAGAGAAATGCCACGGTCCACTGAACAGAAAGCATGAAAAACGAGAATTTATCACCTTTATCTAGAGACTTTGGGACCCAGAGGACAAGCCAATTAACCCCAATTTCCTCTCTGTAAAACAGAGATAATGAAGGGTCGAAATTTACAATTGCTAGCTGCTCGGTGACATGAGAGCTGCTGCACGGCACGTGGGAAGGCAGGCCCAGGGCCAGAGCGGGAAGACCCCCGGGGCCAGCCCTCATACCCCAGCCGTGAGGCCTTGAGCCCATCAGCGCCTGCCCCTTAGGGTCGCTATAAAGCAGGGTATTACCAGGGTCCCTTCCCGCTCCCACCTTGCAGAGACTCCTGGTTTCAGTGTGTTGCTACTGATGCATTTTGCTCTTTGTTACACAAACAGGAAAAGAACTGCAGCTCCCTCAAGAAAGAGGAGAGAATTTCTGATGACTCAGGGACCGTGAGCCTGATCCCCCGGTTTTCTTCTGTCGTCTGACTCTGCTTTTAAAAGGAGCAGCGGAAAGCAAACTGGGGATGGTTCTAATGGCATTTTAAAGTAAAGCCAGATGAGGGACTTCCCTGGTGGTCCAGTGGCTAAGATTCCGCACTCGCGATGCAGGGGGCCTGGGTTCGCTCCCTGGTCAGGGAACTAGATCCCACATGCCCCAACTAAAAGAGCCCGCACGCCGCAACTAAGACCCAATGCAGCCAAACAAATAAATATTTTTTGAAAATTAAAAAAAAAAATAAAGCCAGATGAAACAGATGGATTTAGAAAACAGCTTTAACAGCCTTATTCGTCACTTTAAATACCTATGGTGTGCCAGGGTGGGTGCACCCCCCAAACCACTGGTACCCAGTCCCTGTGCTAAAGGAGGTCATCAAGCTGAGTGAAGCACCTGGGTCAAGGTCAGAAGTTAACATAGGCATATGGACCAGTACGGAGCATGGCCTAAAAAATGAAATACACACTTTGTATTAAAACACGCTGTGTTTCACGAGGTAGCCAGTAAAACTACTTTCCTCGGACAAGGTGGAATGGAGAGGTAAAATGATCTGTCCAAGACATCCTGGGAATCTGGAATTCTAATCCAGCAAGTGCTGGGCTATTTCTGAACCTTACCAAAATATAATTCTACTACTGTTAGTTTTTTTTAATATCTTGCATGTAACAAAGGGGACTCATATCTCCTGTACTTGAGACGATCATTAGCTTGCAGTGTCCTGAGCTAGAAGCCTTGACGATCCTTTAACCCCTCCTTCGCCGCCTCCTGCCAGCCCCGAACCACGCCCCAAGTAATCTAACCAGCCACTGCGAGCCGTCAGCTCGGCCCCAGTAGTGCCTCCAGCACCCGGCTCCTCCCCCACACCTCTAGCTTCTGTCCTCTTTCTCTCACCCTCACACAACTGCAAGAGCCTCCTGGCTCGTCTCCAACCTCCAAATGCCATTAAGACATCACTTTCTAAAAGCCCTATCTGATCTATTCATTTACTCTCTCTTGATTTAAAACCTCTGTTGGCTCCCAACTGCTTTTTGGGAATAAGGTCCAAACCCCTTAGTGAGGCATAGAAGACCTTTCAAAATACGGCTTCGACCTACCTGACCACCCTCATATCCGACCATACCTCCCTCCTACGCTCGCCTCGTCACTGTCTGGCCCAGGCTAGTCTTTCATGTCTTGGCAAATGCCTTCTGCCAAGAATGCCCTTCTGCTCTTGCCAATCTGCCGAACTCTGATTTCATTCTTAGTCCCAGCTCAACAGCGCCTTCTCAGCAAAGCCTTTTTCTGCAATCCCCCCTCTGAGCTGCAGAGACTCGCGGAAGCCTGCGGTTCAGGATTCTGTGGTCGCCCTTCCTGTGGTCTTCCACTCTGTGGCACATATTAGGCACCCAAATGTTTGCTGATGGAGTGAAAACACTTGTTTAAGGGTAACAGTAATCTGTGCCAAAAGAATATCCATTTCTGGAAATTATTTGACTTTTAAAGCAGAAACATAACCGTTAATAAGTTAAAATGTGCTACTCTTCCTCCCTGGTGCCTTTCTTTGTTTTGTTTACTCACACAGAGGATATAATGCTTTTTTTTTTTTTTTTACCTCTTCAGGCAACACCTCTTGTCCTTCTGCTTGAAGATATAGCTCTTGAAGTTTTTCCTTTAGTAATTCCATCTCTATCTCGTTTACTTGGTGCTCACTCAGGTAAACTCCTGTTTCATAGTCACACCCATCTGGCTGATCTTCCTCAGGGATGTAAACAGCCCAGTCAGATGTCAACAGCTGTTGGGTTACCGAACAAATATATGAACTGATTGAATGTAAAAGATATTCCAAAAAAAAAAAAAGATATTCTACTCGGTTACTCAAAGAATTTGTAATTAAACATCATTGACTGGATCCATTCTAATAACATCCCGTGACCACAGAAAAGCTGCTCAGCCCAATCACAATTCTGACTTCATATCAATATTGTTCCCCTGCTTACATTCTAGAATTTTGTTTAAATCTAATAAGCTTCAAATTCTAAATGAGTGACTGTGGTTCCTTTTTTTCCCCCTTAGTTCTTTATGCCAGAACTGTTCAACGTGATTTTATACCTTTTCTATTTGGGAGTATACCGCCACAATCTCTGGGATATTCTTAAATTCATTCAGAAAATTTTGGATCTTCATCTGAAAATCTCGAAGCCACACAGAAGATACTTTCATCTCTGAAGAGTGCATGATCTCATTACGACACTTAATCACCTATAGAAAGACAAAAAAAGAGAAAAGCCTTCCAAGGCCAATAGTGGGGTAAACTGAGATTTTGTAGTTCCAGAGAAAGACTGTTGAAAGGCCTTGTTAATTCTAAAATCCACAAGTGTGCGGCCTGCAGGTGCTGTCAAGGCTCGAGGGGGATGTTCAACCCCCGGCCACTTGAATAAATTAATTGGGGTAAGAAATACAAACAAGCCTATAACTGTCATTAGTCCTTGAAATCTTGTGGCTGGGTGGGTATCTCTCGCACAATCCCCCAAATGCCCTAACTTAAAACCACCTGCCAAAGAGCAAGACTATTGGCTACTGGCTCGGAGAATACCCAAAGGCCGAAGCAGACAATGCAAAAATCTTTTAATATATAATTCATGCCAAGTCTTCCACACTCTTGGTTAAAAGCTACCAAAGGGGTTGATTTTATACTGTGATAGTTTTTGAGTCTGCTGATGATAAAGGATTCTCAGTCCTTTCAGCTGATGGCATGCTAGCAAAATATACATGCATTTTCTCTACATATTATAAATAATCCAGGTATGCTATATACCCTTTTCAAGGATCCTCAGAGTAACAAATGTGCCAGAGCTGTTCTCTGGTGAAACGGAGATAGTCTAAATCTCCCAGAGGAAGTCTGACAAGCGTAGCGATCTGTTCTGACACTGTTTATCCATTAGTGTTTCTATTTTCTTCAGTTCTAGGTAAATTGGTCTTGCAACTGTTTAGCCAATGAGATTTGAGAAGGGCAGGATTCAAATGCTGGCATCCAATGGACAGAATGACGCATTACTCTGCATTTGTTTTTTTTTTTAATATGGAAGATTACTTTGCTTCTGTTTATGGCAGAACAGGGAAGAGAAATTTGAGGCTCGTCGATTTAGTGGCAAACAGTGCAACAGCAGGTTGTTGGAAAAGTTCAACAGGGGAGGGTGGAAGGGTCAGTCTCCCGCCTGCATTTGCACATGGGTTCTGGGACATCACAGAAGGTGCATGTGATGTGAGCCCTGCTTGCCTGCTCAGCGATGACAACTGTGGACCAAAGTCTAACTCCTTCGCACACCACTGTCTGGGGAGAGCCGTGAGCTCTGCCCACACGGCTGCTTTAGCAGCACGGGGTGTGGCTCCTGGCTGGTCTTCACAGTACCCACCCCACCGACTCTGTCTGCTTTTCAGTCTGACAGTTCTTACCTCTGTGACTTTCTTTCGATC
Source organism: Eubalaena glacialis (assembly GCF_028564815.1). NCBI lineage: Eukaryota > Metazoa > Chordata > Mammalia > Artiodactyla > Balaenidae > Eubalaena > Eubalaena glacialis. The sequence goes on from NC_083736.1 coordinate 37,454,443, forward strand.
AACCTCGAAGTGATCACAGGAGTTGATGAGACTTAGAAGAGCAACCGCGTCACATTCCTCGGGTCGTGTTTTGTCTGCCAGTCCTCGGGGCATGAAGGCCTGCAGCAGGGGAGGCCCAAGGGGCACCTGAGTCTCCTCCGACCCTAGGAGACATCTATCTATATGGGGCTAGTGGGACAAATGTCATGTGCCTGTTCCGCAAAAGATGACTGCAACTCTCTTACTGGGGTTTCAAGTTAGAGCCTCATGAGTCCAAAACACAAGTCGGGAAACAGTGCGGCAGCCAAGCCTCAGCCCAGGGCAATAACTGAAGAGTTGCTCTATCTGTCCACTTGCTATTAGAGACACTTATACGCTTGACCTAATTGTCCTTTCTTAATGGCATATAAGCAGGAGGCAGGGGTAGAAAGCACCCTTTTCCTTACTGAAGTTTCAGTGGCTGAGTTGTTAAAGAAGATTTAAAAGTAATAGTTACTCCCAAGTGGACACTTTAAAATTACTCGAGAAAGTTCAGTATGGTAGTAGGAAGTTAAGAGTCTGGGCTTTGGAATGCAACAGAGCTGGGGTGCAAATCCCAGCTGTGCCACTTGTCAACTGTGTGACCTTGGGCAAGTTACCTATCCTTGGATTCCTCATCAGTAAATGGGGGCTAACTGTCCTCATCTACCTTGAAGGATGTTTCGGGAATTAAATGAGTTAATGCGGGTAAAGCACTTGCACGGTGCCTGCCACATGCTAATACACAGGTCACAAATGTTGGCAATTATTATGCTGATGGTGCAAGGTGAGCAGGACCTACACAGGCGTTACAGACGGGGTCCCAGGGTTTGAGATACTAGATACAACAGAATGGCCTCATTCTAGCATGAGCTTGCCTTTTGTAGCACTTTATGGTGCGTACCCCCCAAATGGTGTCATAGCAAGGCTTGGGCATATTTCTTTCCTGAAGTATTTCCAAATTTACATTTGAAGGCAACAACTTTACCAAGCTACGAAGCTCAAGAGTACATTCCTGCCAAGGGACTAGAAGAGATGACATATGAAAAATGACTCGCAAAAAAAGAACTCTAAATAAAGAGACCTTCCTACAGGGCTGCTCATGGTGCTATTCTGAAAAAGGCACGTGGTATGGGCCGACACCCCCCAAGGAGAGTCAGGGCTCTGTTCCTGATGGTGGTAGAATCACACACCTCGGCCTCATGTAATTGAGAAGAATTCTACACTCACTGAATGGCCCCTATCAAAAGGTACAGTAGCCAAGACCATCACTGTCTCTGGCCAACCCGCTGAAAGAAGTAGATTATGGATGTTACAAATGTTAACAAAGAACTTAACTACTGTATCACGGGCAAACTAAATTGACGCAATAGAGGAAAAAAAGAAGAAGAAAAGAAACACTGCTTATTCCAACTGTGGCTGAGAGGAACATCCGAAGTGGGAGGGGCCTTAGTTGCCTCAAAACCAAGCAGAGTTTTTCTTTCCCATTACAAGGTATGTCCAGTCTGGCATTTTCTCACCAATACAAACCTGTCTCTCCCACGTCAAGGTTTTATTCTAGTACTTCTTTCCTTTCCTCAGAACCAGAAGCCGACATAGAGGCTCTGCCGCCTCCTTGCCTCTGAAAGCTGTTTCTTAAAATGGTATCGCCTACCGCCAGGTTCCGTATGTGACAAGCACTGGGTGAGAAACACACGTTATTGCCTCTCACTACTCCCTCCTGTCTCTTCACTGAGTAGCAGGAGACAAGGTTGGAGAAATAAACAGGGGCCAGAACATGCTGGGCCTTACTGGCCTTGACAAGGAGTTTGGAGTTTATTCTAAGGACATCGCGAAGCCATCCAAGGGTTTTGGGCAAAGGAAGAAAGCGATCTGATTCCCACATGAAGACCACACATCCTGCTGTGTGAAGGACCAACCAGGGGTGAGCAGAGCAGCAGAGGTGGCCAGGTGGGAGGCTGGCAGGAGAGGGGGCGAGAGCTGTGATGTACAGATGGCGAGGAGGATTCCAAAAATAATTTGCACGTACAAGAGGGGTGGTGGGGGGAAACAGATGAAGCAAGAATGATTGTAGGTAGTTGGTGGTGGGGCATGGGCGCAGGCTGGTGGGGAGAGATGAAGAGTCCTGCTTGAGAAGTAAAGACGAAGTACCCAGGAGGTGATCAAGTGGAGGCATCAAGTAGCAGCTGGGTATGGGCCTCCGGAGCGCAGAAGAGTGCAGAGCTAGGGGTACGAATCTGGGAGTCGTCAGCAGAAACGTAGTATTTAATATTTCACTCCACGGGCCTGGGCAGTATCACCAGGGGAGAAGGCGGGGTGGGGAGGGACAGAAAAGGCCCGAGGAAGGCCAACCGACACTCAGAAGGAGGCTAAGGAGGAGCCGGGGAGACAGGAGGAAACCCAGGAGGGGAGGATGTCACAAAGCCAGGGCTGTTTCAAGAAGAGTGGCCGGCAGTGCGGCAGTGCCGAATATCTGAGAGGTAGGAAGGACGAGGCCAGAGGACTGAAGGTCACGCGTGCCCGACAAGACATGCAGTGGAGCGGCGGGGCAGAAGCCAGAGGGGAGTGGGTTGAAGAGTCAACGGGACCTGCATGAACCCTGAAAAGAGAATTAGGCATAAAGCACTTTTTGGGAAGTTCTACTGGGTATGTATATGGGAGGCAGTTAGAGAAATGGGAAGACAGCTGGACGGAATGGATGAAGGAAGTTTTTCTTTCTTTTCAAATTTTATTTTCCAAGTATTCACTCAATTTTTTTTTAAAGCTTTATTAAAATGTAATTCACATACCATATAATTCACCCATTTAAAGTATACAGTTCTTCATGGAAAAGACTCTGACAAGTACAGGTTTCTGGTAACGGACTATACTGCTGAACTGAATGAATAAGCATTTTCAGAACTCTAACGGAAAACTGATGAATTCATAAAAGTGCTAACAAAAGATCAAGATGAAAAAAAAATTAATTACATGGGACTGAGTGAACTGATGAGGATGATTATAATTTTTGTGACTTTCTGTTTGAATTAAAAAAAAAAATCCCACAAGGACTCAGAGGCAAAAAATATACAAATCAATTATCACTGCAAAGTAAAGGAGCTGTTAACAGTGGAGGATTACTGGACTGAATGTCAATATTATGACATAGTATGAGTGTGTCTCGTGTTTGGTAATTACAATCACTGTTGCTTTTGTTGTGGTCATCCATTTACAATGCTTGGTGTCAGTTTATTTATCTCTTGTAAAAATAAAATACAGTGTGTGTGTGTGAAAAAAAAAGAATGTGAATACAGGGAACTTTGGGAAACTAGAAAATCGAGATAGTTATTTATTTTCAATGAATAAAATAAAATGTAATAATACGGCTAAAAAAATAAATAAATAAAGTACACAGTTCTTTGTGATGACATGGATGGATCTTGAGGGCATTATGCTAAGTGAAATAAGTCAGACAGAGAAAGACAAATACCATATGACCTCACTTATTCGTGGAACCTAAAACAGAAACCCGAGCTCGCAGATGCAGAGAACAGATTGGTGGTTGCCAGAGGTGGGGGGTGGAGGAGTGGGCAAAATAGGTGAAGGGGGTCAAAAGGCACCAACTTCTAGTTATAAAATAAATAAGTCCTGGGGATGTAATCCACAGCATGGTGACTATAGTTAATAATACTGTACTGCAGTATTTGAAAGTTGCTAAGAGAGTAGATCTTGAAAGTTCTCATCACAAGAAAAAAAAATTTGCAACCACACATGGTAGTGGACATTAACTAGACTTATTATGGTGATCATTTCACAAAGTATATAAATATCGAATCATTATGTTGTATACCTGAAATTAATATAACATTATAGTCAATTACACCTCAATAAAAAAATTAAGCATTTACAGTTTACTGGTTTCCAGTATATTCACAGCGCTGTACAACTATGACCACAATTTTAGGACATTTTCATCACCCCAAAAAGAAACCCTCTACCCATTAGCTATTGCCCCCTCTCTCCTTCAGGCCCTGGCAACCACTAATCTACTTTCTGCCTCTATAGATTTGGCTATTCTAGACATTTCGTATAAATGGAATCATACAATATATGACTGGCTTCTTTCACTTAGCATAATGTTTTCAAGGTTCATGCAATACTGTAGCATGTATCAGTACTTCATTCCTTTTTATGGCTAAATAATATCCCATTGTATGCATAGACCACATTTTGGTTACCCATTCATCAGTTGATGGACATGTGTGTTGTTTCCACCTCTTGGCTACTGTGAAGAGTACGGCTATGAACATTCGTGCACAGGTTTTTGTGCGGACACATGTTTCCACTTCATCAGGTATGTACCTAGGAGTGGCACTGCTAAGTCATATATTAACTCTATACTGAATCTCTTTTTTTAAAAAATTGAATAAACCAAGGCAGTACTAAGGCTATTTGTATGGTGATGGGAATAAGCTGGGAGGTCGGAAGAGTGGAGACTCAAAGTCCTTGGGCAGGTGGGAGGGGATAAGGTCCAACACTCAAGTGGAGGGACAGGGCGGTAAGAGGAGAGACGCCCTTCCTCCTTTGTAGCAGAAGGAAGAAGATGGTGCACATGGAGGTAGGTCGGTAGGTCTGGTAAAAAGATAAGAAAGCGAGAGCAAGGTTAGCAGCTGGGATTGCAGGTGGGGGAACAGGAGTGGGAGCTCGGCGAAGGAGAGGCAGCAACAGTTGTCTGCGGGAACAGGAGCCTACGGAGAGACAGGGCCAGACTGCTGGGCTCGTGATCAAGAACTGAAAGCGAAAGATCCCTCGAAAGATTCTTCCCCAGAGCAGCAGGTGTGGTGTCATCAGGGCTGGAGCTGAGCCTGGCAAGTGCAGAGAAAGGAGGAAGAAGACGGAGACAACTGCAAGGGACTGAACAGAATGATGGACTGTGGAATCTGGGCTGGCTGAGGAAGCAAAGGAAGCTGGGAGGGCAGAGGCTGCTGGGGATTGGGAAAGCAGTGGAAGCCTCAGAGCTGTGGACGTTGGAGAGGGACGAGGGGTGGGGCAGAGGTGGGGGCGGGTTGAATAAGTACGCCGAGGGCAAGCAGGATGTTGGACACCGCAGCTCCCTGTGCTGACACAGTCCGGGTGTGAGCATGCAAGTGGGAGGCTGAGGTCGAGAGGATCACAGGATGCTCGAGCGAGGAGTCCAGCTTGGAGAGAGAATATACACATGTGGTTGGACTAGGTCTGCAGGTGACGGCAATGAAGAAGGGAAAGAGTGGCAGAAACAGGTGGCGTGGGCTTCAAGAGGCTTCTGAGGGTATGAAAGCAGCGACAGAAAACAAACAGGTGAGGGACGGTCATAGCAAAGGGTAGAGTTTTAAGTTTTCTTCTTTTCTAAGTAAAAGCAAAAGTTGGCAATTCTATGGCAGCAACAAACAACAGGGGGAGAGGGTATGGTGGGTTTACTGGACCACGATAGCCAAAAGTCTGGGGGCCACCGATATAGTCCAACTTCCTCATTTTTGAGGTTAGGGAACACAGGCTGGCCCAACGGTGCACCACAGCAGCTGAGCGGAGATTCTGATCCCTGCTTCCCAGGCACCAAGCCTGTGCCTGCTGGTAACTAGCATGTAGACTGACTCCAGAGGTGAATTTGTGTTAGGAGGCTACTTCGACTCCCCCTCCCCACTTCCTACTGGGCTTCTGGCAAATATCAAAAAGTCAAAAAAAATTCTTCAATCAGCCCAGCTAGTAAGTCACATCGCCAAGATCTGAAAACGGGCCGAACAGTCCCCTTTTATCTGGCTGCCTACCCCACCCCTACCTCCCCAAAGTTTTACTCCTTAGCTAGGCACTTAAGGTCCTTTCTATCTTAGCCCCAACTTCTCTTGGCTTATTCTGCCATCCTCATGGCACCCTACAGACAAAGTGAGCTACTCAGGGAGCCTACCCTCAAAACGCCTTGCCTGCTTCTCCCTCTGTGCCTGTGCCCATGATGCTCGCTCTACATCTTGACCCAGCGTCTCTTGTTGAAATCTTCTACTTCACTAAGCTCCGTTGGGTCCGATATAACAGCCCTGAGCCGCCTAGACACTACACCCTAGATCAAAAGCCCAATCTCTCTCTGCATCTGTTTATGGGGCCCCAGCTCCCACACAGACCCAACAGACGCCCCGGGCTCCAGGTAACTCCTACCTGGTGGGCCAACTCCTCCTACCCTCCCGACCGCAGGTGCTTACCTTGGCCACCTCCCAGGCGTCGACCGGCCAGCGGACCGGCCGGCAGTTTCCCCAGTGGACGTCTCCATTTCTGCTGGTGTGATGTTTCAAAATCTCCCGTTTCCACTCTGCGCACACCTGACACTGAGGCTGAAACTACAGGGGGCGGCGGTGAGGAGGGGCCCGGGAGGGAGGGGCGGCGTCTGGGGATCTGAACCCCAGGCACGGCGGTCGGCCCGGCTCCGGGGAGGGTACGAGACACTGCGCCCGCGGACGGGGTGAGGGGCGACGATCAAGACCCCGGGCCGGGTGCTCACCTGGCGGGCGCGCGGGCTGCACCGCGAGCCGCTGCGGCAGGCGGCGCGGGGGCCCAGGCCGGGGGCGGCGGCGAGCAGGCTGCGGTGGAAGGCGAGCACCTCGCGACCGACGAAGCCCTGCAAGCAGCCGCGCAGCAGCAGCAGGCAGTGGCCCGCCTTCACCCAGTTCTTGTACTCGGCGCAGTTGAGGCGCGCGGCCAGCTCCGAGAGCACCATGCCGGTACCCAGCCCGCGGGACCACGGGGCGAGGGGCGGGGCGGATGGTCGTGCGCAGGCGCGGAAAGCCAGGGCGCGCCCGAGGCGACGGCGGCGCTGTGGGCGTGGCCCCGCCCGAAGGCGCCCCGGATTCCCCCAACAGCCGGGCGGCAGGGAGTTCTAGTTTCCGGGACACGTCGGCCCCACCCCCGTCTTAGATGACGACCGACGCGTTATGTACTTTGTCTGGTGCTCGCCCAGGAAGCCTCTACTCTGTTCCCTTAAACTGAGACCTCGCCAGCCAACGATTGGGCTCCCTCTCCTGAAGCCTGTGCTCCTGCCTTTTTTTTTTATTTTTTATTGTAGAGGTGTAAGACGGTGCTCAAGACACAGTTCTTGAATTACTTACGTTCCTTGCGTTATACAATTCTAGAAAGTTTACTTAACTGGATCCTAAGCCCGCAGGTTGGCTGTAGCCTATCTGGACATTAGTGAAATTTGACCGTTGGCTGTCTGCACCGCGCACCTGTTATGCGCCTGCGGTGTGCCAAGGTGACACAAAGCTCAAAAACGTCCGCCATTGGGCTACCTAGCAGAGGCAAACAGGACGGACGACACATCACCCGGATTCTGGAGGGCTGCATCGCCTCGAGTGGGATGAGGACTTCTTCCACTATGGTCTTGAAGCATCGAGCTTAGATGATTTAGTACTCTTCGTCATATGATAATTAGAGCTCCTTGCATAAGGTAATCTGAGTTAAGTTCCAAATAAGTGCCCTGAGGGTCAGAAGGCAATGGCTTGTCAACTCCAAATGACAAGAGGTCATCTCAATTTTAGTTGCTTTTAGTGAGCTTCTTGAGCTTGGAAAACATTTTAAAATTGTGTGTAGTCAAAAGGCTCTGAGGGAAGAGTCTAAACATTGAAGCCTTCCCCTGACTTTCTGTTTCACAGCAAAGTGGCAGTGTTCAGGAGTGTTAGCCTTGGACTCAAAATGCTGCTTCTTAGCTCTTTGATCTTAAGCAATCTTAATTTGATCTCAGCAAGTTACTTCATGTCTCTAGGCCTCAGTTTACTCACAGTAAAAGGAGGCCTACCCTGCTGGGTTGTTGTGACAATTAAATACAGTCTGCCTGGCAATAGTAAGCTCTCAGTAAATATTAGCTATTATTTTATATTGACCTAAACGTGCCCTTTCATCAATCAGTCATTCCTGGGCAAAGTATTTTAACAAATCACTGGCCACCTGGAAATGGAGGCAATTTATAGAAAACCGTGAGCGGATCATAGTCTCCTGGAATTCTGCAGCACAATGCTGGCTGGCCTCTGCTAATTTTTTCTTAAAAACCTCGATACTAAATCCATCCCAAGTAAATTTCAAATCATTCGCTTGGACAAACTGTCCATTCCCATTAAACCACATGAAAAAGGAAATTCCACAAGGAACAATGAAATATACATTAACATCTTTCCTTTCTGTCCCTTAAGTTCCCTGAGTATAAATTCTCTTATAATTTTCTGTGTATTGATTTTATATCAGGAACACTTGGATGATAGTAAACTGGATTAAAGTAAAATGTAATAGGTATTTCTTCTGGGGAAGAAACCATGAAAGAAAGGAATATCTTTTTTTATGTTGAAATTGGACCCAGATTTAGAGTAGCAAAATTATATGTCTTGAAGTTATCAAATTAACCATGATCCAAAAAATGACTAACAGGCCATCTAGTATCCCGTCGCTGAACAGGTTACTGTGTTAACTACAACATAGTAAAGTTATTAGTGGTGTTTAAATTCAAAATCATGTATATTTTAGTTTATGCTTGCACTTAGCTCACTCAGCGTTAGTTTTCAAACATAAAGTTCAGCGCTCCTGTTATTAATAACTTGATATGTTCTGTTAAAGTTTTCGCTTTCTTCCTCTCTAATTCTGAAAATACTTCTAATACATTCTGGTTTTTTTAGCTTTTGGCCGCGCCGCGGCACATGGGATCTGAGTCCCCCGACCAGGGATTGAACCCGCGGCTCCCTGCATCGGAAGCGCGGAGTCCTCATTTCAGCAGATGGAGAAAAGAATGTGGCAAATCAGGACCAATTTCTTCAAGGTTAAGCTAATATTAAACCAGACTACTAGCCAAAACATCTTCATGAAAATTAACTAGAGAGTTGGTAGTTCTCTGAAACTTGTATAAATTTTATTTATTACTGAAATTTCTAAAGTCACATTGAAACACACTAAAGACCCAAACCACCTATTAGGCAAAATCCCTATGGGCATCCAGTCCCTTTGATTGAACTCGGTTAACAAAAGAGGCAAAAGACATAGTTTGTGATGAAACCTAAGATTCAAATGCTAAGTGTTTTCCAGCTGTAACAAAGTATGCACCAATTCCAAGTATCAAGCGTGATATCAAAATTCACATCCATGGGTTTTCTCTTCATAAGCATCAAAAGCAAATTCTGTTCACTGAATCCTATTTTTTGATTTGCACAACGCATTCAGAGATGACTTATAATAAGGAAAAAAGTATCCACTGAATGCATCATGTTTAAAAATGCAATTAATATTTCAAAACCACACTTAAAAGGGAAAATGCCTGAAAATTTAACTCTATTAATAAAATTATTTGAGACAATATTATCCTGCAGATAAAAATACATTTCTTGTATATACATGTAGATTTCTACATGAAAGAAAGGATTCAGCTCCAAATAGGAAAGGGCTGACCCTTGATAAAGACATCTCAGACTGCCAAACTGATGTGATTACCATTGTAAGGTGAACCAAAAACAGAAGGATAAAAGGTAAGTTAAGGGAAGGATAAAAGTTTAGTCACCTGCTTCTGCATAGTGGCAGAGTTGGGTGAGAAGCAGGAGATGAAGGCAGAAATAAGACATAGAAGAAAGGCAAAGAAGGCCTCAATTCTGACCAGAAATGAATGGAGAATCAAGCAAAGTTGAGAACAGATATTAACTGCAATGAGATGCTTGAAACTAGAATTTGGTAGTTGATAGTCACAGAAGCTCAATTAAATCATCTTAAAGTAGAATTAGATAAAGCATCTAAAATTTCATGGAGAACCAGTATTACAGTGATCAGATAACTCAACATGGTATTACCATTTAAAAAACTTTCCCAAATAACATCAAGTCTCCAGAAGACCTTTGCTTTGGATCATGTTCTTTGAAGCTTAAAAAAGTTCCGGACTGACTGGGAGAGACAGCACAGTGCTCCAAACAGAAACTCTGCTGAGATGTGTAACAGAAACTCCATTTGACCCTGGACAGACCCTGGGTCTTGGATTCTTCCAAGTGAGTGGACTGCACCAGGTTTCTTCCAGGTAAAACATTTTATCATTTTGTTGACAATAAATTAAATTGGGATTGTTTAGAACCACCCCAGTTTTGGTGGGGAAGGCAAGGGGGAGAAGTTAATCAAGATAAAGAAACGTCACAGAAATTTCATGCAAGGGTAGAGCATTCAAGTTCTTGGTTTCCTAATTAATGCTGTATGCAGAAGTATCCTGTAAACTAAATTTGCCTAACAGAAAAGTTCCCACATCCTCAACAGAGAATGACTGCAGTATGTTGGGATCCTTGATCAATATGAACTACTCACTGTCTGTTCTCAAAGATTGGGTTCTTTCTTTTTTACCCAAATCCTACACTGAAAGACAACCAAGGTCTTAAGTGTTAACCACCAGTCAAATTAGGAATGTTTAAAGAAAATAAATTAACCTTGAAACAAAGAAGCAGATGTTTTGGTCAAATTTCAGACATGTATTATTAGAAATTAATTACTGGCCCCACCAGGTTAAAGATGAAGGGAGGCCCTGAGAAGTCTACAGAGCTGATATACACACAAGTGAGTGTCACTTTTTTTAACCTAGTTTTATTAAATATTGCTTCTTTGGGGTGTGTTTATAACAACTCCCAGAACATTTTCATGTAAGGATTCAAAGCGGTCATATTAAAATACAGCTTCAATATAAAGTTTATCACAGTTTTACAGTATTCAAAAATGACAGGCCTGCCTTAAAAAACAAAACAAAAACCAAAAAAGGACTATTACACCCAAAACATAAGAAAACAATTAAATAAACAAGTTTGGCATTTCCATAACTTTATAGTATAAAACAGAATATTAAATCTATTACTGGCAAACGGACACTGATGTATTACCTAGTTTGAAATGTGTCCCATTTAAACACACTATACAAGTTCACTATACAAAAGATTGATGGTCTTTTTGATGAAAGAAGTGCACCCTGAAAATTTTTGCCACTTTAGAATATTCAGCTCTTAAAGTCAAAAAAGTCCTTTTGCTTTTTTAAACTGAAGGCTGAATTCAGATTTTTTTTTTTGTTGTTTTTGTCTCTTTTGTCAGCTTTCCTGGTTTAAAAACAATAGTGTCTATGGACGCCCACCAGGGGGCAGTGTAAGATTAGCCATTAAATCACGAACAGCTGCAAATATTGTGCATTCACCTGCAACAGAGAAAAATGGTCATTAGCTATTCGCAATACAGGAAAGATGATGTTAACACACCGGTGGGGGTAGGGGTAATTAAATCTAAAATTAGCAAGAACTTTAAAGACCAAAACAAAAGACTAGATTTTAACTGCACGGATTATAGGGGATTAAACTTTGGTGTTAAGTATCAGATGATACTTGGTTTGGGTTTTGTTTTTTCATCATGAAGACATTTTGGGCAACTCCCAGTTAGATCTGAATTTAAGACAATATGCCTAGAGTTTCTCTACAGAAACACTGGAGCATTGGCTAAGCCTTTGAAGTCAGACTTCAAGGCTCCTGATGACGTTTTCTTGAATCTAATGAAAGATCTAATTTTATATTTATATATTAGTTAACAACATCAATGGTGTCCTTCTGATGTTGCATTAAAGGCCAGATAAAAATGTCCACGACGGCACTAATAGAACCTTCTGTGATGACAGAAATATTCTATATGTGTGCTGTGGCTACTGAATACTTGTAATATAGCCAGTGTGACTGAGGAACTGAATTTTACATTTTATTTGACTTTAAATAACTTAAATTTAAATAGCCACATGTGAAGAGTGGCAGTTATACTGGACAGTGCAGGTCTATGACATCTATTGGAGTTTCCCCCAAATTTCCAGGAATTGATCAACTTCTGGAGTTCAACGTTAAAATCAATTAATACAAAAATAAAATGATTCCTCCTTCAGCGGGGAGGAAGTGATGAGTTTGGGAGGAGGGGAGGGAGGCTAAAGTACGGCACACCAACAATCCAAAACAAGATTTGTTTGTGTGCGTGTGTATGGGGGGGTGGTTGGGGGAGGTTAATGATTCATCCTCTCAATTTCCCCTTTGCTCAAAGAACGAAATACCCTGCCTCTTACTTATTGTGTGTGTGTGTGTATACATACACACACACACACATATATATATATATCTCTCTCAAATATTTCAATACAATAAACCAAAACCAGTTGTAAATATTAGAAACCCCAAAGCGGGTCCTTTCCCTAGAGCATGGCCTAACGCTACAGTGGCTGAGAGCAAGGGAAGTGAAGACCTCAATTGAATAATGGCCTTCCGGCAAAGGGCAGGATGTGCAGTGATCCTGCGCAAGTCACTGCAACCTTCTCTCCAACTACTGGAGAATTAAGGTACAGAAAGAAAAATCCAAAGGTTTAACCAGTCTAAGGTCAAATAAAAGAAAAAAAGAAAAATACTTCCAAAATATCGCAACAATTTCTTAAATAAAAGAAGTTACAACTTTTTCTTTTTTAAAAAACACATTTTCGTTATTG